>NC_046312.1:70114023-70714023 GCF_009819535.1 Lacerta agilis
TATGGAAGGGAGAAGTACAGAGCTCATGTAAGTCTTGTACGGTCCCCTAAATATGTATGGCTGCTAATATTAATCCCTGTTGCTTTCAGATCCAAACAAATATGAGACAGAATACCACTTATTTCCTCAAATGCAGTTCTGACTGTGATCCAGTTCCATAAGATTGTGCACTGGTAGTGACTAACTTTATAAACATGTGGAAGTTTTACTCTCACTTGGTCCCTAAACAAAAAACATGGACTTTAAAGCTGGTGTCTCTTTGCTTTCGTCTCTGAAGAGCTGGTGGTTAGCCTGAAGTGACTTTTGCCTGCTGAAGGTCTTCAGAGGATAATCTGAAAGGTATAATTTGTTCCCTTATCACTCTCTAAGGGAAGGGAAAATAGCAAATAGTTGAACCTTTTGGAAAGATGGGTCCTAGAGATCCTCTTTGCCTTTTCTGCTCTTTCAAAAGTCATGCTAGCCAGCACGTATATCGGTGTAAAATTGGTGGCATAATTATCTTAAAAGTCATTGCACTGACATGAAGTTTTCTTAAGCAACGAGAGTCTGCCAATTTCACATTCCAGTTAAACAATTCATTCTCTGCTTGGCCCTAGTTGATCATGTGCTTTATTCCTGGGGAAATGTCTCTATACTAATGAGAATCCTACTTATTTTAAATATGAAATCCTACTTATTTTAAATATTGTGATGGTTTTTTTTTTACAAGTTGTTCTGTATAGTTCCTCTACTTAAAATTGCAGTTTGTGGTAGTAGAACATACTATTTTTGCTTTTTTTTTAAAAAAGTGAGGGAATCAAATAGGAAGTCTAAAAAGGGAGCTTCAAAATGGTGGCAGGATGTCTTTTAAAAACAACAACCAAACTTTTGTTTTCTTCTTGTCTCAATAAATGTCATGTCAATATAATTGCCAGATTGTTCGTTGTACAGTATGTTTACATGGGAAAAAGCTTTTCTTTCTCATTTCAATTTCCCGTTAAGCCATAAGTAAACAAGAACCTATTAAAGTTAGGGGAGGATGAAGTGGTCAGTGATCCCCAGAATGGGAAACAGTAGAGGAAAAGAGACAAGAGTAGAAGTGGGGAAAAGAAGATTGAAGCCAAGCAAAAGTTAACATCTTTCTTTTCAGGACATGTTTGCACCCTTTGTGGGGGAGATGACTGTGAGCATTTTAGGAAGATGCCTTATGGCTTCTCATTGTATTTTTTGGGATAAATGCAGCACTTGGAAGCCAGAAGTCCCCTTTTGCTACTGGAAAACCTCTTCTGCTCACAGGCTAATGGAAGACTGCTGCATAATCCCCCAAAACCAGATAAATTCTTTCATAAGATATTATTTCCCACTAGAATTTATACACTGCAGCCTGTAACCTCCTTACTCACTATTACTTCTCATACTGTAATGCTGCACTGTGGGAATAATTGAATTTTGCAGAACATGAATGATTTGATACATTAAATATTTACCAATGATGGGACTAAGATTGATCTGGAAGATTTATCTCTTTCACTTTCTGCTCCCCTTAAAACTGGATACTCTTAACAAAGGACAAATGGTAAGTGTGTGAGAGAGACGTTTTCTCCAGACAAAAATTGTCCTCTCATCTTGTATTTGCTGCAACAGGGAACTTGCTTTCAATGCCAGAAGGACTTCACAATACAGGAATTAAAGCACAATATATCTTCTAGTGAGTCAGACAATTGGTGCTTCTAGACTAGATCATTTCTAACACAGGCCTGTCCACAGGTAGAGGCATTGGCAGACATCTTTCCTAGCCATGTCTTAATGCCCCAATAGATCTTATTGTGTATTTTAATTACCCGGTATGTATTGATTTTATACTTGAAAATGACTTAGAAGTCATCTTGGCATAAACATGATAGATAAGTAAGTAAGTAAGTAAGTCAATAATGTTGTCTGAGATCCTTCCGAGTAGAGATGCTTGAAACCAGGGGTGCCAACCTGAATAAAATATTGTGGGGAGCCAGGTAAGCCCTGCCCCACATAATCACATGATGCAGTGCATACACCCCATTCGAATGGAAATGCCCACCAACTTTGCTGGGGCCTGCCCCTCTCAAATATTTTATCATGGGGGCCAAAGCTCCCAAGGCCCTGAGGAGTTGGATCCTAGGCTTGGAACTGAAGCTGGGGCTTCTACATTCAGGGCATATGCTATGCTACCAATTACAGGTAGGTAGCTGTGTTGGTCTGCCATAGTAGAAACAAAATTAAAAAAATTCCTTCCAGTAGCACCTTAGAGACCAACTAAGTTTGTTATGGTATGAGCCTGCATGCATACAAAAGCTCATACCAATAACAAACTTAGTTGGTCTCTAAGGTGTCTAAGGTGCTACTGGAAGGATTTTATTTTATTTTATTTTGCTACACTACCAAGTTATGGATCCCTGTCTCCAAACACACCTGGAGTGGGAGTAAATGCTTGTACACAGGACCTCCTCAAAGTGTGTTTTTATTATTTTGAAACAAACCAAGAATTTGGCAGATTTACCACCACCAACAAGTTATCAGAATCCTGTTAAAAGACACAGTAGCTCAGTGTCTGGGAATTACCATTTTATTTTCAAAATACACTATTGCATTAAAAGGTAGTTTGGAAATTATGCTGTATATTTGGATATCTTGGCACACTGGAACAACAGCAGATGTGAAACATTAAAACAAAATCATTTTTGAATATAGAGCAATTAAGGAAATGTAAATGCTGTATCTGTAAAGATTCAAAATAGCAATTCAGAAATACATTAAGCATTGAGTTATTTATATCATCAGTATCCTCGCTGAATTCCCCCCCATCTTCTGTGCTTTAAGTATTAGTTTGTTAGAAATTACTCATGTATAGGATTGTACTATATCTTCCTTTGAGAAAGGGTCGAACTCTCCTAAACAATTTCACCTGTAGTGTACTTAGGACAGTTTCAGAATTGGCTCCTGTCTCTTTTTATCATCTCCAATGAATTATTCAGCTGTTGGCAGTTATAAGCAACCACAAACCATGGCTCTTGAAAGGAAATAAAATTACATGCTGCTCTGAGAGTTCAAACACAAGGCCGTGAATGATTTGCAGAATATCATGTTCATCTTATTCACACTTCTTGACTGATAGAAGTCTGATTTGACAAAAATAACTTGATACCTATACATCTCCAGAATGCTTATGTTTTGTTTCTCCCATCTTAAAAAAATGTCCTGTAATAGGGGAGGGAAAAATGGTTAATGCCCATTTCTGTCAAGGTGGGATACAACTTGAGAAAGCAAAACCAAATTATACGATAAAATTAGCATTTACAGTGCTTAACCCTTCAGAGCATGATCACAAAAGACTCATGCACATCAACATGACAAATGAAGAAGCCTAAAACATTTACTGATGGTGAGCATAGCCTCTATTTTTCTAGGAAGGTTAGGAAAGGTTAGGAAATGGGTGGTGGGTGGGTGGGAGGTGGTGGACAGGAATGTAGAATGAGTCACACTTTTTCTTTTTGTACTTCTTCCCTGTGAAGAGATGCAAGTACTGTTTCTGCATCTGCAGTTCATACATCAGGCTGTAGTGGAATTGTTAAGTGGAGCGTTGTAGTGTGAGTTCCCCACAGAACATTGCCCCAGAAGCTCAAAAAGAGGAAGCATGACTCACTTGTAATTTCTCTCCATGACTTGTAAAGGGTAAAAATTCTCCTTCATTTATAAGCAACTTTAGGATTGGAATTGAGAAGCTTTACCGAGATCAGGTATGGGAAAACTGGGGCCCTCCAGATATTGCTGGACTCCAGCTCTCATCAGCCCCAGGCACCATGGCCAATAGTGAGAGATTATGGGAGTTGTAGTTCAACAACATCTGGAGAGCCACAGCTTTCCTATATGCCTTTTTAGAAACCATGAGTTCACAGTGCAATCCTATGTGCACATTCACTCAGATGCAAGCTCCATTGAATTTTAATGACATCAGAAGATTCTAAGTCACTCTGTAATAAAAAAAGCATAGTATCAACACCAAGAATGAACAAAAACATGTGTTCCTTTGGCAAGCCTGATTATAAGTTTAAATATCCAATTTGATGTTAATAGGATTTAAAGAACAAGCAGCTGTGTACTGCACACATCCCTGTAAATTCTGAAAACAGAAGTGTTATTCTTTAAGGTTTTGCTAATTGTACAAGCAGTGGAAGTTGATGTTTTTGTATGACAGAGTTGATTGGATCCAATCTTGTAAAGTTCTGACTGCATGTTTTTGAGGGAGCTATTAGTTACTTAGCTAATACAGAGTGAAAAAGAACTGAAGAAAAATGAATTTTTGTAGTCTCTGCCAATTTTTTGTGTCAAACATATCACATTGGAAGCAATTAGAGAAAAGGGCAAATAATACTACATGATACATGAATATTCTTGCTACAGGGTCCACAGTTTTAGAACTAATAGAAGAAAATGAGAAATACCAATTCCAAAGAACATTCTGCAAAGTTTTTCAGTGGCATGCAAAGTATAGGCAGGTCCATGCATTGCAATGTACACATTTGAACAAAAACATAATACAGTATGTGCACCCGGCTTTGCTATTCACCATGAGGGAACACTGCAGTGGTTACAGCTGCAGAAGATACCCTTGTCTGTACACTGCAGCACTGCCTTCAAAAACCTTTCTGTTTATGTTGGGGATGACAGATGATGAAGGAATAGGGCTAAATATATAGGATATGAAAACACACAATAAGTATGGAAGTTACTCCTCTGCTTGCTTGCACTCCTCTATGTGTCTACTAATAACTACCAACACCAGTGTTGTTTATGCATTCTAACATTGTGACACCAGATGGCAATGTGGAGTTCCATTTTTGCTAACCCAATTTCTCATACAAATCTTGCAACACTTTTAACTGAAACACTTCTTTGATGTGTCTAGATCCAGCCCCATTCTCAGGACCGGTGCTAGGGCTTCTAGCGCCCTAGGCAAACCACCTTCTGGCGCGCTCCCGCCCACCCCCTGCCAAAGCCTGCTTTAGCGGGAGCTGGGGGGTGGTGTAGGGGGCAAGCAGCACCTCTCCGCTACAGCGGAGAAGCTGCTGCTAGCCCATCCCGCCCCCATGCCCAAGCCTGGCCGGCGCCCCCTCCATTTTGGCGCCCTAGGCAATTGCCTATTTCGCCTAAATGGACGCGCCAGCCCTGCCCATTCTCCCTTCCTCTCCCCCTCCCCTCCCACTTTCTCCACTGCTGCTGCATCCTGCCTTTTATGCAGAAGCTGGGAGCATGAGGTGGGTCTTTCAGTGTTGCTGCTGTCCTGTTGCATCACTTCCTGCATTATTGTTCTTTCATCTGGTCAGGCCAGGAAAGAGAAGGTAAGCAGCAATGAAGGCAGCTACAGCTTCCATGTCCTCCTGACAATTCTTTGCCCTAGGTCTATTTTTGAAATATTTCCCTAGGTTCTATATTTCTTAGCATTTAATCTGTTTTTGTTGATATCTGTTCATTTCGTTGACATTCTTCTTCTTAAAATGTGGCCACTAAAGTTTGAGCCTACATCTAAGGACCCTAGCTGAAGTCAAATAAGAGAGACATCTACTTTATTTCTGTGAACTAAGATATGATTATAGAAGTGAAACCTTACATTTCATCATCATATTCCTTGGGAGGAGACACAGCAATGACCAAATCAATCCAATCCTGCAAAAGAAAAGTTGTCATAAATATTAGATCTAAATCACCAGTGGCTAATCAGGATGAAGGCAAATGCAGTTAGTACTCTTTCATGATGTGCATTTTTCCGATATGGCAGGCAACACATCTAAGCTTCATGCCTGTTATCATAAAGGAAGCAAGTAAAGTAGAGCCACAAGCTGGCAACATGGATATGTGGAAATGGGGCATTCAGGTTGTGTGTGTGTGTGTATCGGGATGGTTGAAGAACCGCAAGACACAACTCCTTCCCTAATTCTTAATGTGTTAATAGCATCCATGTTCAGTAGAGAAGTTGTGTATTACTATGCACTGTATAATACAATTGTTTTAAGTTTATAATACATTTTCCAGTGTGGGATTCCTAGACCTTCTTTACTTCTATTTCAAGATAGGGCATATACGTTATTTTTAACTTTATGTTTACCACTACCTTTGAAAATTGTCTATTGCTTTTCATAAGGAGAGCAGGAAACATGAATATCTGATATGTAAAATGTAGATTAGGAAATGCAGACTAACTTACCCCACCCATGTTCCAGGCTTTTGCAAGAGTCGCCTGAGCTTCATCCAATTTAACATCCAACAATATCTTGCCATTCACAGCCATGATTTCATCCCCTTTCACAATGCCTCCTGAAAAAGAAAATACAAAGCAAAGACTAGAGTATTTAATGAAGGCAGCAATCCTGGGTAGGGGAAACTATGCCACACCATACCAAAATAATGTTACAGGGTGGGAGTAGGGGGCTGACGCCTGTGGATCCCAACCAAGTCTGTGATTAAGTATCTATAAGATTCTAGTGTACACTAGAAGGAACTGCTAAACTGTTTAAACCAGTTTGCTAAGTTAAAGGCCCTAGTTTGGCCTGTAAGCACCCCATCTGCATGACTAAAAAGTTGGCCATGTTGCCATGTAAGCAAGTAGCTGGTGATACTCTTCCAGGAGCAGTAAGGATCCCCTCTCATTACCCGGCTGGATGCCATGTCATCTTGGGGGTAGGAGAACAATAGGCTAGGGAGCTTTTAAGCTGAAAACTGTAAAAGAGCCACAGAGGCTTGATTTGCTCTGTGTGCTGAATCCAAAGCAGCGGTGCCGAGTTGCAGCCAACATTTTTTTTGGGGGGGGGCGAGCATTGTGTGTGCATGATGTCACACGAACCATGCCCCCCCATCCAGCCAGGCCAACACGGCCCACCATCCTCCACCTACCCACTGCCAGCTGTCTTACCTTGTATAAGGGATATGTGGGGCAAACATGCTTCGCCCTGTGCGTTCCCGGCAGAGATCACCAACATGCCTTTGGCCAAACCCACACAGGGATGACTCAGGGAGGGTGTTGTGAGCAGTGTGCCCCCCATCCAAAATGCACCCAGGGCAATCGTCCCAGTAGCAGCCCCCATGCTACACTCCTGATGAGAAGGGATATCATTTTTGTCAATTCCCCCCTCCCTGTTAAAGCTCTACAAATCATCTTCAGAGAGTTGGGGAACCCTCTGGAACAGCATGGGTGGTGGCATGGGGAGAAGGTTGCAGAAGGAGGGGGAAATTTGTAAAAATAGCTTCCCTCCCCACTGTAAAAAGAGGAAGCCTCAGTTCCTTCAGCAGAGGAATGCTACTGAATACAAACCACAATTATTAACAAAGTATTTATACATTTACAACAAGTAAATAATAGATATCTGCCTCAAGAATTCCATTGCTAAAAAAAGAGCTTTGTAAGGTTTGAAAGATGGCAAAAAATGTCAACGTAACTGTTTAATCAAATGAGTGACATGATTTCATCTTTTCTATTGTCCTTGATCAAAGCTACCCACCATGTTTGTCTGCAGCACCACCTTCATAAATAGCAGACACCACTATCTTTCCAATTGGTGAATTGATGCCTCCTTCTACTGCAAGATCTAATGATCCTTCCTGTTAAGAAAAACGTAATTCAGAAAAGATGAAAGAAAAGCACCTTTGTTCAGCCTTTAAGAGTTTTCAGAAGTAAAGCCAGTATCTATTTAAATAAATAAACAAATCAATAATACTGATGGAAGTGGTTTTTGGGCATGGGCCAAATCCTTCAATAATATCTGGTGTTAGGAGAAAAAGATTTTGGGCCATTCAGTGTGAGAGAGTGACGGCTGAACTTCATCACCAGCAAGTTTCATTTGAAAACGAGCACTGGTGCTACATTGGATATCCCAACAAAGAAACTGCCTCCTAAAGCTTAACCAGTTATCCTTCTTCCATCACAAACATTACCTTCTTTATGCGCAGAAGTCGCACATCTTTCCCCATAATCTGATCAGGTGAAAACTAGCAGAAAATCAAGAAACATGAGTTAGTTATCAGTACTTTTTCAAATGCGAAAGACAAATTACATAATGTGAAGCATGCATCTTACAGAACGTAGGCACTTCTAGATATAATCTATGCAGAACATTCCCTTTGCGGGTCTCTGCATTAGTTTCTGCATTAGTTCAGAAAGCTGAAAATGCCACCTGTGTCAAAAGGCAGCGCAAAGCACAAGAGATAACAAATGGCCTATGCTGTACTTGTAAACGTCTCCTTACCATTGTGTAGGGATCAAAGTTTTCCACATACTTCTGGAAGCCCTGCAAATAAAACTGGTAATCAAATACATGCATAGCAAACAATAAATGGGGAGGAGATGCTCCTAGATGAGCAAAGCCAGAAAAGAAATGAGATGATGACATATTAGACAGTTTGTCAACGTTCCTCCTGACAGTCAGAAGACATACAGAGAGATTCCAACTGTTTTAGGATGTAATAGTCAAATAAAATTATTCTAGAGAAGTTTCCTTAGACTTAGCTATTGACAAGTTACATTTGCCTATGGACAGTGAAGGCTACATGCAGATGATGTATTTTGCTGAACTCCACTAGCATAATTAAGGGAGAGTAGCAGGCTCTTGGTAGAGGTTCAGCAATATAAGGAAGGAGTAAAGCTAAGATGGAACTGGAAAGTTGGCTGCTACAAAGCAGAAAAACAAAATAAAGAAGAAAACATTTCTAAACAGTTTTTATTCAATTGAACATGCATCCACATTCATCTCTTCAGTGCATGCATAACTTTTTAACTGCCTGTCTAAAGCAAATCCAGCTCATTTTACTGCACATCTAGACTGCTCCTCTTAAATATCAGGGTGGTGAGACTGTATGGCTTTGGTCGTCTTCTGGTCTAACAGAATCCATGTGCCCATTTCACACACATTCAACACTGATCCACAACAGACATGCTTACATGTATTAAAATCAAGCACATATACCAGAGATTAACACTCATCCTAGTGGGATGATAAGCACGATAAATAGGATGGTAGACATGCTGGGATAGTCCTGTTTTATTAATTTCAGTGTAGTTTTAGGCGTGTCAAACTTTCTCATTGTTGACCCCGCTCCCTTTATTAACTCATTTGGGTCAGTTTTTAGATTTCTGGTTTCAGGTTTCACAGATTCTAGATTTGTTGTTTGATGAATAGCTGTGTTCACAAAGCACTTTACTTGCAAATACCGGTAGTACAACTCTGATATAATATGGTTTATAATAATGAATTCTGTAAAGAAGACGAAAATGAAAGTGATCTGGGCAGTCTTTCTATGTTAGAAAGAAATATTCTGAACAAATGTCTTAGAACAGGGAGTTGTAATTTGAGTGAAACCACTGGTTCATGGTGTGATTTAAAGCAAATCACTTCATCTTCCTTAACCTCAATGTCAGTTTCATAACAAACAGATGTTGTCCCTGAAGAATACTTTCCTGGGAAAGTATGTTTTAAGAAAGAGTAAATACAATACCTTTAAACAAACACAGGCTGGATGCAATAAACAAATCATTACCACTCCAGAATAAACACTGTGAAATGCATTTAGTGTTTCTGGGAAAAGTGTCACCAAACTGTTTTCATTGTGTACTACTAACAGGTGTACAACCACTGGGCACTGCTACATTAAAATTAAAATTGCAGATCTAGTATTGTCCTTCTGCTTCATGGTGAAAGGAGAAAACATTAGCAGACTGATTCCAAGTAGGAAGGCAACAACTTTATTCCCATATTTTAAAACCACATCATTTGGCCCTGTGAGTTTGTTTGTTTGTTTTGTTTTAATAAACCAAAACAAATAATCAGCACGGGTGGGGTGGGGAAAAGCAAGGTCAGGACTGTGGAGTGGGGGAAGAGGGGCTTTAACCCTTTGCCAAATCAGGGCAAAGAAAGCTCCCACTGATGTCTTAAAATATCATCAGTATTTTTAGTGCTTGTAATTAGAACCAAAGGTGTTTTTCATGTACTTTGGTCTTTAGTGCAAACTTTTTCTTTCACTAATTACTTCTGTAGGGACCCCCCAGTCCAGACTAGTACTTTGATGTAGGGTTTGGGAGCCATTAAACTTTATCCTGCAGCTCTAGTCCCAACCTGGACTGGGCCTCTCTTCACCTGCAATCTGCATCAGGGAACGGAGCTCCCATTTGTTTAAACTGGAGCTTTTTCTCCCAGTGCAAATTGCAGGTGCAGGGGCCCTGATCAGAACTACAGAAGGGGGCAAAGGGTTGGATGCCACACCCTAGTCTTAATGCATAGTCCTCCCCAGAGTGGTGATTTGTGATAGAAGCAGCTTTCACTCGGGAACAAACTACGTGATAAACATTGTGTATGACTCCTAGTTTCTCAATATGCTAGCAGGAGTTGCATGCATTCATCAAGAGAGTATAAAGCTTGATTAAGATAACGATTTTAATCCATTATTATTTTAGAAAGTTATACTGTGTCCTTATTCCAAATGACAACAGAGGGGGGGGGGAAACAAAGAGCGGGAGAATGCTAGTATCAAAGCACAACTGAAAGACAAAAATGCCACACAAACAAAGAAAATGTTATTTTACTTGTTTTTTGTTATTTTTAAATGATGAATTGTAAACCACCATCCTTTTAAACATCTCTTGAGGCTGAAAAAAAAGACAGAAACAAATTGCCAAGTGTGCAATTAGTTATCCAACAAATACATTAGCAAGAGCAAGGTTACTTTTGTACATGTACAAACTTATTCTGCACAGTTGAGCTATCATGGATAAGTTGCGCTTCAAATAGACACTGCCTATCTGGACTATCTGGACGCCCTCTCACAGAAGGAGAGGGAATAAGATGAAGACATGAGAGGCAATGAAGTAATAGTTAAATAGGATAACTTAAGGAGACGACTCAGGTATATTAGGTTAAGATACTAGAACTTATTTTAGTATCCTGTAAAAAATACTACTACTTCTGGTTATTGCTTTTTATAGATAAATATGTTTACTGTTTTAACTGTGTTCTGGCCTGGCTGGATTATAAAGGTCAGTATCTCTCATCCCACATATCCTGTGTGGATATACTCAGTTAAGTGTACAGGAGAAGAGTCCTATAGGTCTCTTAACTCACATGGGATTGGCAGCAGGTAGGTATTGTGAAGACTATTAATGGAAGGCTGGATTCAGGGCAGTAGCTGAGTGGCTGATCTATTTGACCTCCAGGGGCCAGGGTCTTGTAGGAGACCCTAGGAATGCCACCCATGTTAAGAGCTTAAGATCTGTCACACGTCACAATATATCTGACATGTTCAGTTTGCATTCTGGGTTAGAACTCAGAAGGAAAGACGGATGCTAATTGTGAGCAGATCACTTGACATGCCATACCCAACACACTTGCAGCATGCAAATTATATATAGGATTAATCTTACCAGGGCTTCTGATTTGATTGCTGGTCTGACCATGATATTGTGGTCAGGATGCAGCATGACAGGTTTGGAGACTATGGGTACAGCTGGGCGACGCAGGGCAGGAGGGCTTGGAGAAAATTGCTACGGAGGTGCAATTTAAGAATATTACAGAAAACACCTGTGTGCTTTATACATTCTAAATAATTCAGACACTTCATCAACATCTATCAAGTCCCATGAAACTCATATGAAGGTAACCCACACCACCCACAATACCAACCAATAGGGGTGGGTGTGGGTGGGAAACTTTACAGTTTGAACAACAATTTAAGCACCCAGCAATACTAGACTCAGGGCCATTTGGATATTTCATTCAGAATGCTTGCTTTTGCACTGATAGCTAGGACCATAAAACTAGGCATTTCATAAATAAAATAACTAGTTTCTTCTGAGATCTGAAAGTCTTATGGTATTATGTTAGAAGGCTGCCACATTTTCTTTATTTACTATGTATATATTTATATATATGACATACCAATGGGCTGCCTGATGCAGACGACATTTTGCTGAGGTGACTTGTATTTCGTGTAACCTAAATGACAACAGGTTTCATATGGGGTATGATGACTTATGGTTTGGACATACCACACAACCAATAATCATTTGAAAAACCAATCAGTTTATGACAGAAAGAAGAATAACATGTAGGTGACAAAATATGTACTTCTTTTGAAGCAAGTGTGACAACCTTCAGATATTTTGACCCTTCAAAGAGCTGTCTTACTTTAAAATAGGATAAAAAAAATTATAATGCAAATGGTTAAATAACTTCCCCCTTTTAAATATTCTTAGCCCTTTATGGGTTTCCTCAACCCATTTATATTAATTAAAACAGCAATACTGTACACAGTTACCTGAGATTAAACCCTGCTGAACTCAATGTGGTTTAACTACATACTGTATATGTGTATAGGATTGTGCCATATATTAAAGTGGTCAATGACTAATACATTGAAACAAGCATGCAAATAATTGTGAACACAGACTAATCCCTACAATACAATTTAAAGCACTCTTATCTTATTTAAAAACACTGAAATCAACTTATGAAACAGAAACAAGCTAAACTATTGCAAACATGAACACTAGCATTTCCACCTGGATGGAGAACTGGTATTAAAAACTTCATGTACGAAAACCAGAAACCAAAGAAAGCCTTTTGAAACAACAAAGCATCACAAGCAGACAGAAAGAACATGCAGTTTGGGAGGACCAAGGATGGTCTTTAGCAGAAATCTGCAAAGAATGTGCACCTTTAGAGATCCCCATTGTGGTTAACAGATAGTAAATTGCATAGTGAGCTATCAGTAGCTCAACAGCAAATTTAGTACTTGATCATGGATGTGCTACTCAGAAGCACATTCATGTTTGATACTCAGCTGTTATGCACATTTGCTTTTTCTTACACAGACAAATATGTAGCAGAAAACACACACACTCAGTTGACTAATATAAGCTGTACAAATGTCTCCAGGCAGCACAAGAGGATTTCCAGAAATGTGCAAAAGACCACACTGGGGAGCGGAGGGCGGAAGAGAACAGGCATGATAAGACCATGTTCTAAAATGTGCTTATCTTTTATTTTGTGGGGGAGTGGGGATGCTGCAGTACAATATCATGCAGAGCAAAACTCACAGTGGAATATGTATATTTTCTGTTGACAACCTCAAACAGAAGCAGGAGGTGGTTGGGTTTGCCACAGATGCAAAACATATTCCATACTATGTCATACCTTTGGACTGGATAAATAGGTCTGCTCACTGGTCTGAGAACTAATTGGACTAAAGCTCCTTCCCTTGTAGCTTTTCATTTCCCAGTCATTCATTGAGTCTGCTGGCCCATTAGGCTGATAGCTGTGGCTGCCCACCCTTTCTTCCAAGTGAGTGGGCACAGGATGGAGAGTTGTAGCAGAAGGGGGTGGGGGAGAAGATGGGGGTGACAAGGGAGGAGGTGCAGCATGCACCCAAGAATGAGAAGGCGATGCAATCCATGATGCTGCAGTAGAGGGCATTGGAGGCGGTCCCCTAGGAGCTGGGACACTTGGTGGAGGAGGCGGGTAAGTCCCTGGGAATACAGGAGATGCATGGGGCAATGGAGGCAGAGGTGCTGGGCATTTTGGAGGCCTGCCAACATCATCTAAGCTGATATCATCAAGGTCAGTGGTGTGGAGCTGCAAACCACCAGCAAACCTCCGCACAGATGTAGCAGAAGGAGAAACAGCAGGACGTACACCTGTTGTCTAATATAATAACAAAAAAAAATCTGTTTTAATGTAGTAGTCATAGCACTTCCTTAAAACTACCTGAATACATCCTCACTAAGAGCAAACAACGGAGCACAATGCTGCCTGCTGCTATGAGAACATTTCATTTTCACGCAATGCCAATTGTCCGATTGGCCCACATACCAATATGTAGCAATTCAGGTCAAAGGAAACCAGTGTTTGCGACGGCAAATCCTACAGCTGAAAGAGACATTTCAAGAAGGTAAGAGCAATCCGTGGAAGCAAAATTAAAAGATAAAAACCTAGCTTCCCAACAGGGATTTCTATTGCAAGCGGTATAATTTAAGACTCCACATTCACACAATTGCATACATGTTTGTAAATTAGAAGGGATAGAAGACGTTGCAGAAACTTATACTGTTCATTTATTTGTGATACAATTGTGGGAAAGTTATCTCTAGCAGTGCTTTTTTTCTTTAAAAAAACAACAACATGTTTAGGGGTACTGTACTCTCATTTTCCTACTTGTATTGAAATACTGCCCCTCAATGAAGGCAAACTTAGATTCACAAAATGTTTAGGGGTATGTGTACCCCTGCGTCCCCCCAGAAAAGAAAGCACTGATCTCTAGGTTCTCCATTATGACATTTGACACAAGTTATTCTAATATTGGTTAGTAGGTGTATAGGATTGGTTTGCAGTCAAAACTAAGGTTTTTAGTGGGGGGAGGGTTTAGTTATGTAATAAGGTGTTTTCCCAGTAGTAATGTATGGAAGTGAGAGCTGGACCATAAAGAAGACTGATCGCAAAAGAATTGATGCTTTTGAATTATGGTGCTGGAGGAGACCCTTGAGAGTCCCATGGACTGCAAAATGATCAAACTTATCCATCCTTAAAGAAATCAGCCCTGAGTGCTCACTGGAAGGACAGATCCTGAAGTTGAGGCTCCAGTACTTTGGCCACCTCATGAGAAGAGAAGACTCCCTAGAAAAGACCCTGCTGTGGGAAAGATGGAGGGCACAAGGAGAAGGGGATGACAAAGGATGAGATGGTTGGACAATGTTCTCGAAGCGACTAGCATGAGTTTGGACAAACTGTGGGAGGCAGTGAAAGATAGGAGTGCCTGGCGTGCTCTGGTCCATGGGGTCACGAAGAGTCGGACACGACTGAACGACTGAACAACAACAACAACAAGGTGTCATATAGCAAGTATTAGATTTTAAAGCAGGCATAGGCAAACTCGGCCCTCCAGGTGTTTTTGGCCTACAGCTCCCATCATCCGTAGCTAACAGGACCAATGGTCAGGGATGATGGGAATTGTAGTTCCAAAACATTTGGAGGGCCGAGTTTGCCTATGCCTGTTGTAAAGGACTAGGTATCAGTAGAAGTTGCTGCTGGGAAGCTAGGCTTTTGTTCTAATTCTGCTTCTCTTTACTTTCTTAAAATGTCTTTCCTTAGAGAAAGGGCATCTATTTCTCTGGATGAATTTGAAACTCTCCCCACCATGTAAACTAAACAAGTGAGACTACTAGAGACAATACTGCTAACTGCATTTGTAAAATAGTTCGTAGATCAAAAAAAGAAAACAAAGACAGGCATTTTAGATATCTCAGTGGGTGGGGATCAGAGCATGATTTTACCTCAGGAGAATCATTCTCCACAGAGGAGATTTGTTCTAAACGTGTTTGACAAAGCATTTCCACCCAGTGCTGAGTCTTTTCTGATTCTGTTAAATCTTCTCGTTCAGTCTCAGATACCTGAGTCATATCACAGTCACAGAAGAAAGTGTAAAGCTATTGTTACAGATATATAATTCATATTCAATTGCGCAAAGTGAATTTCACTGTTAAAAATGTTGTGCACAGATACAAACATTGTTGTGATTCATCTCATTTTCCAATCTCTACCATATATTAAAAGTTAGAGGCATGCAGTCCTAGAAAGCATAAACACATGACCAATTGTGTCTGTCCACTACATCTGGAGGGCCGAGTTTGCCTATGCCTGTCATAGTGCCATTAGCCAATCAAAGAGGACCAAAGCTAAGCTTTTAAATTGTGATAACCACTTTTTGCTGTCTAGCTTGAGTTCTTGAACTACAGTGTCAATGTGATTTTTTTAAATTTTCATATATCTGAAGTTATTTTCAAATGTAAATACTCAAATAACACCCATATTTCCTCCCCCCAGGAATAAATGGTAAAACTAAAGGCATCAGAAAGAACATACCTCTTGTACAAGCCGGTTGATTTTCAGCTGTTTTTCTCTTTCTAGCTTCTCTTCCTTTTCCTTGAGAAGCTTTAGCTCAAACTCCAGTTGCATTTTGCTCTTTTTCTGCTCACTGAGACTGTCACTTTTGGATTTCTTTCTTTCTTTGCCTTTCTAGGTGATTTTTTATTATATTTACATACATTTAGAAAATATATATTTTGCAGGGGCTGAAAATGTACTACTTCAATCATCTGAGATTATATATACAAGAGCAGATGTCCTAAAAAAACGGGCTCTGTTAATATACACATGCAACCATTCACAGTGATTTCTGAGGCTGGGCATGAAGAAACAGCAGCCACATAATGCATTTAATTTTAACTAAACCTTGTTGGAAGGGCGAGATATTGAAAAGCTAGAGGCAAAATGTCAACGCTTTCACAATGTGTGTAGATGCCTTTGATACAGATTAACTGAAGACTACATCACTTTTAAAATATTACATAAACTGTGGTCTCTCTACAAATGAAGCAAGTACATGCTTAGATTATGGCTCTTACATAATAGGAGGTTGCATATGAAGTAGCAGTAATTATTCTATTGTGTAAGAAAATAATTCAGTATTTCACACACCCAAAACATTGTACAACATATTGCCAAAACAACACAGCAAACAACTGCAAAGGGGGGGGGCGGGGGGAAATGCAGAAAACTGTGGAGAACCAAACTGCTTCTTTGGAACTGTACAAGCAAAAACTGCCTTTCAGCTATTGGATTAATGTTAAAAATCCAGGGCTTTGTGTTTCCTAAAGAAAAGCCACATAAATCAGGTCTTGTATCTTTAGCAACTGTAAACAAATGATTCAGCTTCAGTCACTTGAAGCTGGTTGACAGTGGACTAGATCTGAATCTTACTTTGACATTGGGATAGTGTCTCCGCTGTAGCTGAGGGCAGCCTGCTAGTTTAGGAGGTGCAAAGCAGGTCACATCACACACTTATCTGGAAGTCGGGTCTATTGAACTCAATAGGACTTACTTCTGAGTAGGCATGCACAGGACTGCAGTACTAACAACACAGACATCTAAAAATAATTTGCACTGCTGCTCTGCTTATATTAAATATGAATTTTATTTCTGATATGAACTTAAAGGAAAACTGTCAAATCTAGCCAGTTCGCTCAAGCAGGCTTTTCAAACAAACATTGCAGATCATAGTGGAAGCTGTAGAACAGGACTGTGTTTGGCTGCTGCTGCAGACCAGAGTCCAATGTACATCAGTCCAATTCTGGAATATGCTGCTGAGCTTTCCAAGCACATGCATATAGATTGCAATTCTGTGCATAGTTACTGATGCATGTCCCATGGGAGAAAATAAAACTGATAGACTCGTAATATAGGGTAGGGTGAGATTACATCTTTAACCCTTTGTTCTTAAAGCTATTACTCCAGCATAAAGGTAAAGGTAAAGGTAACCCTGACCGTTAGGTCCAGTCGCAGATGACTCTGGGGCTGCAGCGCTCATCTCGCTCTATAGGCTGATGGAGCTGGCGTTTGTCTGCAGACAGCTTCCGGGTCATGTGGCCAGCATGACTAAACCACTTCTGGCAAACCAGAGCAACACACGGAAACACCATTTACCTTCCCACTGGAGTGGTACCTATTTATCTACTTGCACTTTGACGTGCTTCCGAACTACTAGGTGGGCAGGAGCTGGGACCGAGCAACGGGAGCTCACCCCGTCGCAGGGATTCGAACCGCCAACCTTCTGATCGGCAAGCCCTAGGCTCTGTGGTTTAGACCACAGCGCCACCTGCATCCCTATTACTCCAGCATACTCCATGTTTAAATAGCACGGAGTGGAATTGCATGTATTGGGAGTGGCACAAATCCTGAACTCATGCAAGGCATTTTTCTTTGCATCTAAGTCACTGTGACGTAAACAAACTTTCCCTTAATTTCATGCTCATCAATAAATTTACATGAGTGTACAATTTATTGGGAAAAATGCAGAATGGATTAGAATGCACTTTCCACAGCAAACCTTCTCAACATTCACACTCAACATTCTTTGTACCTTGCGAATTGTGGGAAATTTTCCTTCATACCGATAAAACCACCCAAAAGCTATAAATAGGTAAAGGAGAAATATATGACACAGAGCAATATATTACAGATATACAGTACAAAAAGGTAGAGGTAGGCAGCTGTTTAAAGGGGGGGGCACTCCAATGGGATCACACATTGTAGAGAATGCAGTATCTTTAGCCACACTTTTATTTTAACTTTGAACCAGCTATTGATAACAGGCAAATAAAAGCACTCCATTATTTTCCACAGTTCTACTTATTTATACAATCATTTTGGCTCAAGTGCCTCAATCTAGTGATCACAATGCAAGGGTTCAGAAGTGCACACGAAGCTCCCCCACTTTCAAAACTTTACTGCTCATATCAATAGAGAACACAATTGTTTAGAGCTGTGTGAACAAGGAAACACACACACAGGAGCTTTGTGCTCCCAATGCCCATTGAGAGTTCCATTAAACATTATTCACATTCAGAATAGACACATTAAAATTAATGGCTATAGCTAATTTGGGTCCATTAATTTCAATTGGTGTACTCTGAGTAGAATTTAGTTAAACCAAGGCTCTGAACCCAAGTATAAATAAAAGCCCACAATGATTTGATGGTTGTTTCATGACATGCAACTTTCTGTAAATAGGAACAATTAAGCTATAATTTTCAATAAAAATATTCTTCCAAAGCAACTACTCTATTTCGAACTTGAAAATGGAAAGCGTAATGCTGGTGGTCAACAAAAGAGATTTAAAGACTGTCTCAAGGCAAATCTTAAAAAATGTAGTATAAACACTGACAACTGGGAAACACTGGCCTGCGAGCACATGTCATGGACTTTGAAGACACTCGAACTCAGGACGCAAGGGAGAAACATGCTAAGAGGAAGGTACGCTTGGCAAATCCACACCGTGATCAACTCCCGCCTGGAAACCAATGTACCCACTGTGGAAGGAAGTGTGGGTCCAGAATTGGCCTCCACAGTCACTTACAGACTCATTGTTAAAATCATTTTTATGGAAGACAATCTTACTCGGCTACGAGTGATTGCCAAAGAAGAAGAAGAAGAAGTGTGCAATAATCAAATTACTTTATTTAACGCAAAGTGTGCAAATTGAAATAGTTATATGCCTACTGAAACAACACAATTCTGTTCATCTAGTCACTATATATAACAATTAACTGCAATATATGTAATGAATGTTAGCAGCTAGCCAGTTTTACTTTCACTGGTTCTAGATCAGCTCAACACCAGCTACACTAATTTTTGTTGTGTTTTAATATTGTGAACGCATGCACGCACGCACACACACACACACACTCACAGTGGCATCTGTTCCCCTTTCCTTTAGACATCCAGATAACCAACAACCAAGGGTGCTAGTTAAGAATGCAATTTCCCTTTTATTTTTCTTCTTTCTTTGCCCAGAAAAGCTTATAACATTCAAAAACTATCAGACAAATTTAATGAATCAGAATTAATTTAACAAACTATTTCATTTTTATGAATTCTGTTTTGCTGATTCTATAGGTGTTACATCCTGATGTACTGTGGTCAATGAACATTTAGCAAAAAAGTAACAGGCTAGTTTCTTAGCTTACTCCTGGTTTCTCACAGCATGAGTTGAGCCATCCCCAGAACACTGTTCTAGTTTCCAGTGTTAGAAAACAGAACCCGTAAAAATCCCTTGCTGGGCGAATCCAGTATTATTTCCTGTATTGCTCAAATATCATGCATGACATTCCTTACTTGTTCCATATTTATATATATGGGTCTAGCATAGCAAGTTAATATAAGTAGTGTCCCTAAGAAGAGAATTGTGGGATGAGGAAGACAGGTGTAGTCCAGTCCATCATTAAGACTGACTGTCAGGAGGAAGAGGAGTGCAGGAAGCATCAAAGTCAAGATAGGAAGCCAAGGTGTTACAGCAAACCTGTTGACTCTCTTTCGACTTCATTCCAACCATATCACCTGCTGCAGAATGGTCAAGTGCAGTTTCATCTACATCTACTAGAGAAACAAAGGAAGAAAGAAACAAAGGAAAAAAGAAATGATAATACTTTGTGTGTTCCACACCGCCAATGGATTGGAAAGAACTGACACAAAGGGAGAGACCCTGAAGAAGTTAGGCATGCTTTCTTCCAATTTAATTTTTGAGGAAGCTGAAGAAGCTTTCAATAGCCAAAGAAGAGAAGGGACTTACTGACAACAGACATCTCTGTATCATCCCATTTCATGTTTTAATACACCAAGGCAGCGGAGGATTAAATTCAGTGCAAATCACTTCCTTGTTCTCTCCATCCCTAGCCTTAGAGTTACTACGCTAGTATTGGAAACTGTAATCAGTATAATGAAATTGTGAGAGAAGCCTCTTTACAAGTGCTATTTTAGAACACATATACCTAAACAGAGCTGAATAGAGACAGCTACACTGGTGTAATAAGGAAGGAGAGCTGTGGGGGATTCATCTGTAAGGGAGCAAGCTGATTGATTCACTGGCTATATATTTAACAATCAGATGAACTCTATGGTTCAAGCAAGAACACTTATTTTTAAACACACATACTATTCAAAAGGGATTGGGCATTATAGTGCTGTCCTGCAAACTAACACTCTACTTCTGGACTCTGAAGCATTGGGCAGAAAGGCTTCTGCAATGCTATTCTAAAATGAATTGAGATGCCAGCCACCCATCCATTACAGCCAGAAGTCACAACACAGCAGTGAAAATGATTCTATAATGATTCTGACTGTCCAAACAGTCAGGCAACCAGTACAGTCATACCTTGGAAGTCAAACAGAGTCCATTCCAGAAGTCTGTTTGACTTCCAAAACATTCAGAAACCAAAACACGGCTTCTGATTGGTTGCAGGAGCTTACTGCAGCCAATCGGAAGCCGCGGAAGCCCTGTCGGACGTTCGGCTTCCAAAAATAGTTCACAAACTTGAACAGTCACTTCTGGGTTTGTGGCATTCGGGAGCCAAAACGTTCAAGAACTAAGCTGTTCGAAAACGAACGTACAACTGTACTGATCTCTTGGAACTTATCCTTGTTTTGATGTGTTGTGTTGTGTGGAACTGAGTTCTACTTTTTCTTCCTCAGTTCATTTTTATCTTCCTTCTTATTAAAAGCTCCCCTGAATCTGTAACACTTAATCAAGTGGAAAAGAATCAATGACTACACCAGGCACTCATTTCCACAGCCCAAAGGCATTAGCTTCTCACCAAGCAGATGTTTTGTGAGAAATACAGAGTTGTAAGTTATAGTTAATGATGCAAAGTTCTAACACTGTCTTGGATGAATATTTTATTACTTACTTCGATGTTTATGTTGAGGAGGCCTGTGTACTTCTGCCACTACAGTTTTGGGAGGCTTTGATTGCTCTTTATGACCCCAGTCTTCTTCCCATTGCTTTTTAAATTTCTCCTCTTCTGCCTTTATCCTGAAAAGGAGTATAAAGTATTCAGTTGGATTTCTTTTTTTAAATGGAGGCTGACTGGCTCAGTTCACATGCACGACTAAGCATAGCTGAGCAAGCATGTGGCACACATGGCAAAAAACATGACCACTCTCCTTCTTCAAGTAGTCCTACTACACTACCTGGAGCTAAACCATAGTTTTATTTATCATTATGTGTGAACCCAGCTTAGTCTTTCATCTCCTCTAAACAAACCTCCAGTGGTAAGCAAAAAAAACACTTTCAGTTCATGGTTTGTTTGAAGCAAGAGAAACCATGAGCCTAGGTTTCCATACAATAGTAGACCAAACCATGGCTTAGTTACAAGCAGTGCACAAAAGGACCAGAGGAGGAGTGAAGCAACCATGATTTTTGCTCTGGGTACCAACATGCTTGCTTGCTCACACTAAGCCATAGTTTGGCTTAGTTTTACATGGGAACACTTGAGATTGCTTATTTTATCTTTCATCACTTACACTTAAAAAAATATCCAGACCTTTCAACTGCATATTAAAATAAAGAGTGTGAGCCAGCCAAAGTTAAGTACTCTGAAATCCTATTTATTTCAGCTGAAGAGATTTATTGAAATAAATTGAGCTTGAAAATGTCTAACTTTGGCTAGATCTAGTGTTGCTACTGAACAAAAAATAACCACCCTAACCTTTTACTTTTGGGCCAGCTTCTGGAACCCATTTACCTCATATTTTTACGTTGTATAGCAGATATGAGAGACCTGTAGTCCTGTATATGTTGTTAGACTTTAGTTCCCATCAGTATCTGCCAGCATGGCCAAAGGTAAGAGATGAAATGAAATGTAATTCACAAAACTTCTGGAGGATCACGGATTCCCCATTCCTGCTTTACATTTTAGGATCTCCTGGACCAACTCCAGTGACATGAGTCCAAGCCCTGGAACCACTTAAAAACAAAGCCCCAACTGCTGCACAAGTGTTACATGCACACATAAAAACCAGTTTTTCATATTTCTTAATATGCAAAAGCAACAGGAGAAGAATGACATGGTGCAAACTAATACACTCTTAACACTACCAAATGGTGTAGGTAAGGCAATAATTACATAACTTTAGCAAACCTGACCATGAGTTTCATCATGATTTTAAGATGGTTAATATTTCAACCTGATCATAATTTATGGGTAAAATACACAAGAAAGAGCCATAGAGCCTCATGCTCTATGTTTTTGTTTGGTCGTTTAGGAACTGGAGTTAAAACAGGACCCAAATATTTCCAATAGTCTGGCTTATACATAAGTATCTCATCTTAGAACGAGCAATGTGAGTAAACTGCACCAGCACATTTGCTTCCAGTAAAGCTTCCAGTAAATCTTTTGGTGCCACCCTTAGTTCCCATGCCCTGCTGTAACTTAGTCTGTAAGACCCAAGTCACATGCAGCTGAAACAGCTGCATATTCCTTCCCAGTTTACCCCATCTCTACTATCTTCCTCTTCCTCTGTTGTTTTCCTCTGTGCTATATTTCAGACTGTAAACGCCATGTGGCAGGTTAAGTACCATGGAGACCTGCCCTCTATTTACACTGATACGTAAACAAGCAAACAATAAAGCTGCCAGGTAAGTTAAACATGGATTAAATCCATGATCCAGTGATCTGAATGGAATTGGCTTGTCAGGTGGTACTAAGCCTCTGCACTATCTTCCCAACAGGGAGTCAATGTTGCTTACTGGGAGGAGGAGAAGAGAGGCAACAGGAAGACCCCAGCAATCCTGCTGGGGTATTTGCATTGTACCAACCTCCCCACCACCTCCACCTCCCCACTGCTGAACCTTAACATTTGGGACATGATCATTCCCATGGTACCCTAACTTGCAATGCAGTTTAATAGAGCCCATTATTCAGCCAGTTTTCTTCACGGCTTCCTGAGATTAGTTAGGATTTCATGTAGGATCCCGTTTTCATGTTGCCACACAGAAGGGCAACAGTGTAGATCAGTTGGAAAGCAATGTGTAAAGTGAACATGTGGCAAGAGCAATGTGTTTTATCACTATAACAGTATATATTTTTTTCACTACTTTGAGCCTTAGGATATCTGGATGCCTCAATAATTTGAGACTGCAATAAATTTAAAACTGAGAGTCAAGCTGCAAATTCAGAAATAGCACCTAGTACAGGCTTTCTTGTGCTGTACCACTTTGGATTGCAGGCAGAAGGAGTGCATGGCAATACAGTCCTTGCCAATGTCAAGGGGAAGCATTCTAGGGAAGACTTCTCCCTTACATACTGTTTTTCTGTGTGCAGGGAGTTTTTATACAAGGGAGGACACGTGATTTATCGTTCTGCAATTTGAAGTGGTGCAGGGTAGGGGGCTTTGACAGAGGGGTGGAATGACAATGCATTTATCCTGCTTCACCCTTTCCCCAAACCATAAAATCCTTTTAAAAAAGGGACCATAGAGGGAAAATAACCAAATGCAGGTGTGTGTGTGTGTGTGAGAGAGAGAGAGAGAGAGAGAGAAATGAACTAAAAGATAACTTAACTGTTCGATTTCTTTACGGTATCTTTCCTCCTCCTCTGCAGCTTTTTGTGCAATCTCCATTTTTCGCCTACAAAAAAAGGGAACAATTTGGAGTTTTTAACCTAACTACAGTATATGGAAAAATAACTTTGACGAAGAAAGAAAATGCTTTTGACCAGCTAAACCAGGCATAGGCAAACTTGGCCCTCCAGATGTTTTGGGACTACAATTCCCATCATCCCTGACCACTGGTCCTGTTAGCTAGGGATTATGGGAGTTGTAGTCCCAAAATATCTGGAGGGCCAAGTTTGCCTATGCCTGAAGTAAACCTATATAGCCCATCAGACATAACTGGTGGCCCACCAGCATTTTACTAAGCCTCTTGCTTTGGGTGCCTGCCTGAAACTGCAAGAACAGGGGAACTGACATGCATAGACCAGGCTGTGTACACTCCGATGAGTCACAAATTCAGCAGCCTTGTTTGGTACCCTCTGACACTGCTTTTTTAAAGACAAGCTTTCCACCACAAATATTTAATAAGCACGGGAAGCTCCAAGCACGTACTCAAATATGAGATGCGCACATGGGAACTGCGAGATTTCCTGATTTCTCCCCTGGCATCTCTCAACAATGTTGCCACCCTAATGTTAGGCTCATACCCTGTCTTGCTAAAGTAGTTAGGGTCGTTTGTAGTATGACCGATCAAGACTGCAGTCTGGGCTTTATTCATCAAAATGTTGAATTTCACATGAAAAATTCATGTGAAAGTTGTTGAAGATAACAACTGTGCACACTTACTGGGGAGCATGTCACGTCGAATTATTTTCGAGTAGACGTGTATAGTATTGCCAGGGTTGGCCCATTTTTTTTTATCCCCCCCCCCACTTGTGGTGAACTACAAAATCGCTCTCCCGCCGCCTAAGGAAGCAGGGGTGAGTGAAGTTCTACATCAGAAACAAGGGGGGGGGGGAGGAAGAAGGAACAAGGGTGGGAGGACACCTGCAGTGCCTCCTTTTTGCCAAGAGGGGTAGCAGCTGCTGAGGAGGTGGCAGATCCTTCATCCAAAGTGTACACTGCACCTGTTGTTGCCATCATGGCGGCAGCAGAGGGCGATGCCTTCCTTGGAAGCTGGATCTCCTGCCCCTGTGGATCCTGCCACCTGAGATGGCAGCCTCACCTTGCCTCATGGGTTGGCTGGCCCTGTGTATTGCTTTGTAAATCAGGACACATACTGATAATTGAAGTTGTTGGGTTCCACCCCCCCCCCCGCCGCCCCCAAAGGCTATGTTATGCTTTTTTTGCCTTTAACACCACACTGTTCAACATCAAATTTCTTATCTACCAGCTGCCAAGAAATCTAATGTACTACCCAGAAGCCACAACAATCTCAATTGAGAATGATAGTCACTGCAGTGCCCAGAGGCCTCCAGAAGAAGGCAAAGTTAGTTAAGATGCTTCCTACACACTATAAGGCTCAGCACTAGCACATTTACGCCACAGTTAATTTAGCAAACCCGATGCATCGCCAAGATCTTACAATTTCTCCTTTTCTTGCTGTTCTTTCAGGATCTTATTGGTCTCCAGTGCAAACCTCTTCTGGCGCATCAGTTCTTGCCGCTCCAACTCACGACTAGACTCTTCCCTCTGCTTCTCCACTTCAGTCATAAACAGCTCCTTTCCCTAAATATTATTTCAAATCCCTGTTAATTAAGCAGCGGTGAACAGTGCCCGGCAAACGGGAGGCACCCCCAGGAGCAGGGCATCGCCCCGCAGCATGCATGTGTTCTGATGCATGCGTTGTGCGTCATGACGGCATGATGCACGTGTCAGAACGAATGACGCATGCACCGGGCAGGGCTCAGCTCGCTCGGCCGGCACACGCTCTTCCTTCCTGCTGCTGAGCTATGGGCAGAGCAGCGGAGGGGAGGGGTGAGCGGGCCAGCGAGGGGCCTCAGCATGACGCTACCTTGCTGCTGGCCTGCCTCCCCTCTCCCCTCTGCTGCTCCGCCCAGCGCTCAGCAGCAGGAAGGGAGAAGGTTCGCCAGCCGAGTGAGCCAAGCCCCGCCCAGCACATGCTCACGGCATCTCGGCCGGCGCAGCTACTTCCGCGGCAATCTTGACAGCCGCCGAGTGCGATGGGCAGCTCGCCGATCGCACTCGGCGGCTCTCAAGATCGCCGCGGAACAGCAGCGCTGGCCCAGGCGGGGTGCCGGGCGGCAGGGCTTGGCTTGGGGAGTAGTGGGAGGGGCTGCCAAGTGTCACCCCCATCTCCTGGAGCCCGGGGCAGCCTGCCCCCACCGCCCCCCCAGTGACGCCACTGAATTAAGTTTTGTTAGCAAATTTGTATAGAATTCTTCTCCCTTTGAATATCTGCCAGGTAACACACATTGACAATAATTTCCCCCCTAGGCAATGAAAATGGTTGCTTTTATCTAGCAGATGTATAAAAAAGAGCTATTTTGTTGTTTGTAGTTATTGATTGGTAAGAAATTTTACAAATTAGATTTGAAAATCTTATAAAAAAGATCTATCTATCATCTATCTATCTATCATCTATCTAGCCACCAGTAGGAATGTAAAACCTGTTTTAATTTTTTTTAAGTGAATACAAAAGTCCTTTTTTTGGAGGTGATTTCATTATGAGAAATATGAAATTCAGATTATTAGTGTGAAACTCAGATTTATATATGTCTGATTATAAGTCTATTTTAGATACATGAAATGCCATGCTTTTTCACTTTAGCATTGTGCTTGACACTGTCATTACAGTATTTCAGAAGTGGTAGCCTACCTCTATCTTCTTGTAACTGCATATTTTCACACTGAATGGTTTGAATACAGCATCAAGAGGTGTTATTCGTAGCTGGTTATAAAAGCATTCTGACTGTGTTGTGAGGGGAATGGGAATGTATTTTAGGAACTGGGTTAATCACACTGCTATCTTATTTTTCCCCTTTATTCATTTGAAAGAACGGGTCAAAAATTGTAGCTGAAAATCAGTCTAAGCACAGTGTCATGCTTGATGGGAGAGCTGCTACTGTACTACCTTGAAACACGATTAACGTTAGTGAAATTGATTAAGTCACTTGCAGAGCTGTGCACCCTTGTGGGCTGTGGTGCAGACACACTGCATTCATACATGATCGTTGTAACAAACAGGGAATGTCTTATTTGGGTAGCTACAGAAAACCATTTTTCATGGCTGCTTTCCCTGTGGTTCCATGTACAGGAGTAAAAGAGAACTATGGGGTAAATAGGTTGCCCCCTGGAAGGATTTCTAACTCTCCCTTGAACATTCAAGGCTTATTTGAGGTTCTAAAATATTTTCACCTGCCACAAAATGAACAAAATAATATGCACAACAAAATACAACCAGTTCAGAGGAACTTATCAGTGAACTGCTGATGTATCTGAAAGATGACATTCAGATGTTCATAAATTATTTAAACTACTTGTTTAAACCACACCACACCAAGGAGTGTGGTGGAGTCTCCTTCTTTGGAGGTCTTTAAGCAGAGGCTTGACAGCCATCTGTCAGGAATGCTTTGGTGGTGCTTCCTGCTTGGCAGGGGGTTGGACTAGATGGCCCTTGTGGTCTCTTCCAACTCTATGATTCTATGATTCTACTTAAGCCCCAAACAACCAATTGAATCTAGATCAGGGGTCAGCAAACTGGTTCACTGTACCTCAGACCATGTGGGGGGGCCAGACTATTTGTTTTCGGGGGGGGGGGGTGAACGGATTCCTATACCCCACAAATAACCAAGAGATGCATTTTATATAAAAGCACACATTCTACTCATGTAAAAACACCAGGCAGGCCCCACAAATATACCAGAGATGCATTTTAAACAAAAGGACACATTCTACTTATGTAAAAACACACTGATTCCCAGACCGTCCGTGGGCTGGATTTAGAAGACGAGTGGGCCGGATCCGGCCCCCAGGCCTTAGTTTGCCTACTCATGATCTAGATTATACTTGAATTGAGTATATGTCTCCCACCCCCAGTGTCTGGCTAGCACATGTACTTTGAGAATCAGTGTGAATACAGTGGCTTTCTAGATTTTCACAGGGTCTTTGCTGATGATATTCATACTCACAGCTCCAGTTACAACCGTGATAGTCAGGGTTTGACTGCTTTTCAACACCTTCACAGCCTGAAAAAATGGTGGTGGTGGGGGGCGAGAGGAAAGGATTATATATTTACACGAATGTCTTTGTCTAGCTGCAAAGGTGTACACAGCACAACTGCAGTGGCACCCTCTCCACCTGGTAATGATGCTGACTGAATCTCATTCTAAGAGCAGGACAGTTAAAACAATGCGGATGACTTTGTAGTGACAGCAGTGTCTGGATTCAAACATTTTAAACTATACTCCAATATTTGTTGGCTGTATCCTAAAAATCTGAGAGTTGTGAAACGGATCGATTTAAAAGTTAGTGTAAAATGTCCATTTTCAATTTATAAGAATAGGACAACTTGGCCCTTTTTCATTACCTCTTTGTGATCCACATTAGAAAAGTCCATTCCATTTACTTCAACAATCTGATCACCAACCTGAAAGCAAGGAAACAAACAAAATACTTGACGCTTCAGCAGAGTTCTCACACAGGCTTCAGTTCTCAAACCAGTTGTTTCAGAAAAATGAATAAGATGAGACCACTTCAGAACAACTAATTTGAAGATTAAGATAAACATTGGGATATTTTTAATCTTTCAATTTTATTGAATTTATTCACTTTGCATTGGTGTCTGGAAGACAACACTGATTTTGTTTCCTTTAACATGGCCATTTCAACATAAGACTCATCATGGACAATAACCATTGCTGTCCCCTCTGTTGATGGGAGGCATCCATCCATAGTACAGGGAAGAGGGCAATTCTTGGTTCACGTTTTGTTGCAGACCTCTGTATGTCCCAAATTCTGCTCTGGGGGACTGAAGGACACTCTGGAGTGGATTGAAGATGTGAGGACAATAGAGAACTCTCAAAATTTTTTCTCTCCCCTTTCCTCTAATAATAGATGCCTTCTGTTGGCAGAGGGGACAGCATGGAGCTATCATGGAACCAGATGGTTTCATCAACATTACACTTACCTCTAACCCTACTTCTGCAGACAGAGAATGTGGTTTAACATTACTTATGAAAATGCCTGGTTTTTGTGTGGGACCACTGGAAATGCTGGAATAAACAATGAAAACAAAATGACATTATGCAATGAAATAATGCAAGTAAACAATCATGGTCAAATAACCAAGTACTGTAAATAACCTGGTTACTTTCAGATTGATGAGAATACATTGGATCAGATGTACAGCAAATGTACCTCATTTAAGCTCTATTGGTGTCACAGGATCTGTAACAACCCACTGACACTAATATTCTATCACAGTCAACACTGTTGCACAATCAGACATGGCACAACTTTTATCAGCATGCCAAAGAAGTACTGTATAAAAGAAATCGAGACATGCCTTAGTCCATATGAGAAGAGGATAGAATCAATTGATTTTGCGGCCTCATTAATTATTGGTAATGAACAATTCTTTGCACAGTGATTCAGTAAAGAGAGGCCTACCATCAATACACCTTACCCAAAGGTGAAAAGAATTGCAGCTTTGCCCAATAATGGACAAGTGATGTGTGCAGCAGCTTATATCTGGTTCTGAACACTATCGTTTGCATAAATACATTTAACTTACGATCCAGTCGCAGTTAAACCCTTCTTAATTTCAGCTAGATCACGTCCATTATATTTTTCCAGGCGAAATGAGTGATGATAAATAAATGACAGCTCACCTGCATCCCATGCCCTTTGTACCAATCAAGCTAATGAAAACTTTCTTTTCTTTGTGGTTTTTTCCTCCAGATGATGCAAGACCTGCAACACTGCTTTTACCTTCCTAAAATGCAAAAATGAGGGCAACAGAGTTTCTGACACTGAAGTCCACTAGCTAAAAAGGCGTGCTGATTTTTTGCTCACCATCAAAGTCTAGATAAAGTTTCACAAAGCATCGGGGGATACAGAAGGAAATACGTAAGTTATTGTTGATAGGTTTACACATACTCAGCATTATCATATAATGAACTCAATTCTCCATGTGCCTATATCCAAAAGTGCTTTGGAAATATATAATTCATACAGTCATCCCATTCCAAATGTGCTTAATGTAAACCAAACAATTTTGTACAGTGCCCAAAACACTATACTGTATATAAATATAGTATTTATATAAATATATACACTATAAATAGGTCCAATGCAAAATTTGATAAAGAGCACAGACTTTAAAATTTGCAGCAAAAGTTATTTTCTTAATTCTTACCCCAGGATCTGATACAAATTGGTCCACAAACTGCCACTTGAGAGGCTCATCAGTAGAACTAGAAAATATATAAGTGGACAAAGAAAAGATGCTGAAATAAGTAAAGCACTGTGGATGCTTTCATACCACACCTCTTGATGTTGGGTTGCAACCTAAATTCCTCTTGCTGTGCAGCAGTTGGGATGTTTAAACAGTTTTCTGTCAGCTGGCTGTTGATGATTTTAAAAGGCTTTGGATAGCTAATACTTGTTTGGCTGTAAGCAATATGATCCCCAATATACAGAGTCAAATGCTAGCTGTTAATTTACCTGTATATACTGGTCAAGTAAGATTGTGTTGATTGAACTTTGGTCACAAATAATTTTAATAAAAGCACTTTAGGAGCATAATGGCTTTTTAAAAGCAAAAAACCTCAGGTAAGGCGAATGGCTACAATTCAACATAGACTTGTATGTGCTAAATCCCATTGAAATAAAGCTGTGTAGTACCTCTGTGCAGGACACAGTGTGTTCCTTCTGGGGTAGTTTGTTCACCTTTGGTCCCCCACCCTGCACTCAACTCTCACCAGTTGCTCCTAGAAGCTGTCAGCATGCAACAGCGGCCACACCCCGGGAAACAGCTTTGACTGACAGCTAAACCAGGTGAAGGTAGCTGAAGGGTCTCAAACCCTCAGTGAGTTAGGGAGTTGCACTGCATGCAAAGACAGGCTTTGGCAGATTGAGAAGATGAGACCAATAGTGGGTCCAACAGTCAAGAAGGTAGTTTTTGTATGTGTTGTATAGGGTTTACTGCTTAGCCTTTTCTCCTCCCTCTACAAATCCAGAGTTGAGTCCCTAAGATGGTTGGATGGCAACTTGTACACCTCCTTCTGACAATTCCTGCAGCCAAGCTAGTGCCAAATGTATTGCTCTGCTTTCCTTCGGACCACATCAGTGAGGCCCAGAGAGGGGTCTTGTTACCTTGGCAGCCCAAGACCTCCATATGCACTGCCCAGGCTTGTGCCCTAGGGAGGTCATTTCAGTGCTGCTAACGCAGCTGTTTGACTCCCCCCCCCCCGAGGTGTACTACATTGTATCCTGAGAAAGATGGATGGCAAGAAAACAAAACTGTGTAGTTTTCAGTTTTCAAAATGTGATGTTACTAAGCAGAGGAAATTACAGAAGCAGTGTACAGAGTGGTACCTCTAGATATGAACTTAATTCGTTCTGGAGGTCCGTTCTAAACTTGAAACTGTTCTTAACTAGAGGCGTGCTTTTGCTAATGGGGCCTCTTGCTGCCGCTGCTCTGCCAGCACACAATTTCGGTTCTCATCCTGGGGCAAAGTTCTCAACTCGAGGTAACTCTTCGAGGTTAGCAGAGTTTGTAACCTGAGGCATTTGTAACTCGAGATACCACTGTAAATTATTAGATACATTCCATATTGTATATAAAATATACATTTAGCCAAAAGACAATTACCTTTTCACAGGTATCATGCCAACATCTGCAATGAAATAAAGTTTACTGTCAGTTGCCACAATAGCACTAAAGTATGGGAATTTTAGCAAAATATCAAAACAATGTTCTACTCACGTCTCACTTTTATAGACACAATTTTCTTTGTGCGAATAAGATTAATCACTTCTTCATGAGTACATGAAGAAATGGAGTATCCATTTATTCGAACAATCTCATCTCCGACCTTAGTTTAAAAAAGAAAGAGAAAGAGATGGAAACTGAGATAGCTCAGTTGGGGTCATTGGTCCGAGCCCCATGTTGGACAAAAGATTGCTGCATTGCAGAGAGTTGAACTAGATGACCCTTGTGATCACTCTCAACTCTACACTTCCAAGATTCTGTGAAAACAGTATTTTATAAAGTGTGTTTCAGAAGGAACAAACAATTTCAAATTGACAATCCATTTGAAAGAAGGCTTTTTTGTGTAGAAATGAGACATATCCTGCTGTGAAATTAATGGAACACATCTTTGGGAATGGGCAAATGACAACTTTCAAGTTTTATGCAGCTGCTCGATCACATCTGAGCAGCCTATATATGCTCTCTTGTTGAGAAGTACATTATTGCTTTGTCCAGCAATCCTTTATTTCTTTCAGCTATTTTATGTGTATCAGCTCAGATTCTAACTCTGAGTGAACGGAATCCACTTAGAGAGGTGATGCTCACTAATTCCCCTTTCCACATGTGACCTCCAAAATATCTTCTCTACAGGGTTGGAGGACCATCTGAAGCACCATGAGAGGTGACCCTGAGGATGTTGGGGGGAAAGGAGGAATTGGTGAAAATTGTCTCCCTTCCACTATCTGCCAGCAGGATCAGAGTGAATTTCATTAAGAGAAAAAGTCCTATAAATAGAAGAGCAACTCACGATCCAAGCCATTGAAGGTACAGTTTTTGGATCACACATCAAAGCTGATTCTGGGATGGACTGTATCCTTTGTCTACTTTGATGGAGTATATTATTTGGTCACTGACTTGCATTTCCTCTAGATCCAACAATGGATGGCGTGGTGGACCTGTGCCACTCACCTGACCTCCCTAAATCTGAGTCTCTTCTGCATATTGGGATGGGGAAGGAGAGGGGCAAGGTGGCAGCAAGGAGCAAATGCTGCAGCAGAGGTAATTCAGTGCTCTTGCTGGCTTGTTTGCAACATGCTGCCTTTGATTCTGCCTTGCCCCTCTCCCTCCCTATATGCAGTAGCAAGTCAGCTGGAAGTAGCTCAGGTGAGTAGGGCAGCCCTGCCTCACTGTCTGCTACTGCCTCAATAATGCGAAGGGTTTGTTTTTAGTTTTGTTGTATAAGCGCCAACCACTGACTACATGCCATCTTATTCAATCAAATCCTAAATTCAATTTATTTCCTTTGTAGTCTACTAAAAGCTCATTTTAATGATATTGCTTCCATCTGATGGGCTAGGAAAGCTAGTATGGGCATGCTAAGGTGAATTGCAAGAACAATGCATTCTTTCAGTGGACTGCTGCTCGGCTTTGGTTTATGGCACTTGCTTATCAGTTATCATTACATGGTACTTGTTTTACTCACATAATGAGTCAAGTTTAATTTAATTCAATCCTGAAATAACTGATTTCAGACCATATTTTCCAGCCAAGGAAATCACATGCTAAGCAGATGTTAGTTGATACACTTAATCACTGCGGCAAACACAGAGAACCTGATCTGTGGTGTGCATAAGTCTTTTTAAAATTTCATTTGCCAAGGCTTATTTAATCAGGCACCACCACCTTGCCCCAACAATCTGGCATGAAAATCCCGACCCAGGATTGCTCTGGAGCCCACAAACCCTTCCCCAAATCTTGCTATTTACAGCAGTGTTAACTTCTGTTTGAAATTATGTGCCGCTCATCTGTTGGGATGGTGTAGCAAAGCAGATGTGATTGCTTTTTCCCATGACTGTATTCACATTTGCTAGGACTGAGCTGAATTTTCATGGGTTGGATCCAGATCCCATCAATGGAGTTCCCTTCTGCCACTGCGTAAGAGATCTAATTTGGCCTGTTGCAGGCCTTGCCTGAAGCTGCTTTTACAACTTTGATGTCTGTCTCTTTGTGCTTCAATATCATCAGTATTGCAAAGGACTAATTAATTTCAAGGACTAATTAACCTTTTCAATTTAACATGTTGTATAAAGAGGGAGCTACCAAGGTTCCACCCCAACACTTAGTCTACTTTAACTTTTCCTTCTCCCCACTGCTGAATCAGTGGGGTTGAGGAAAGGGCAGGCTAGAAAAATTTTGCTTGGAGGCCTGTATCAGCCCCCCACGATGTGGGGCGGGATAGCTACCCTGGATGTAGATGAAATATGTACAGAGGTGCAACAAGACATAAGTGAGAAAGAGCAAACATCACAGGGGCATTGCAACATAGTTGAGCGTCAATGTCTGTTTGTTTTGTTTCCAGATAAGGATCCTGTGCCATTAATAGCTACATAACTGATACAAATTTAGCAGCTCTTTCCCCTTGTTGTTGCTTATTACAGTATTTCGTTCATACCATGCACTTGCTAAATACACAAAAGCCCCTCCTAGAAGATCAGCCAACAATTCTACAGAGAGGAGAAGATTTTAGTTTAGATTCAAAGCACTACTGTACTTGCACAGCATGCAGAGAGTGGAATAAAATAATTGTCTCCACCGATGTGCTTGCTCCACCTACTGGGGAATTTTTTAAACTGTAAAATCCCTTATTGGATAGAGAGGAGGGTGTGTTCTCTCTTTGGTCCTTTCACCCCCGGCATAAATGAAAATTTTCTGCACGAAGAGGTTAGCTTCAGGAGGCAAGTATGTCCATAAAGCTTCTCTTGATTATCTTTCCTGCTTATTGTTAACTGTCTGTGTACAAATGCCATGTAGTGTATCAGATTTGAATACACAATTGAACACACAATTATGTAACAAAGGTAAACTAGAGCAGTGTTTTTCAACCTTTTTTGGGCAAAGGCACACTTGTTTCATGAAAAAAATCACGAGGCACACCACCATTAGAAAATGGTAAAAAAATTAACTCTGTGCCTATATTGACTATATATAAAGTAATTTTTCAATTTTTCCCACGGCACACCAGGCAACATCTCGCGGCACACTAGTGTGCCGCGGAACAGTGGTTGAAAAACACTGAACTAGAGTGATTCCTGTTTTCACTTTCTCCCAAAGGCTGCTTCTTGCCATCCAGCAAGTAGTCAGACTTCTTTCTTTCCTTTTCCAAATGCAAACTGTATCCATGCAGAATGCTTTCTTCTGCTCCACCCCCAGCAGTCCCCATGGTCTCCTGCGGCCCCCTCTTGTTCCCTCTACTGACTTGCAGCGGGAGATTGATCTTGTTGTGGCTGGGCTTTGGGGCTGGTTCTGCAAATTTATTTATTTTTACTCCTCTCTTTAACAAGACTTATCTACTATTTAATCAGAAAAATAGTTGAAGCAGTTTACAGAAAAGTATATAAAATTTTCATTGGAAAATACTGATAAAACCAAACTTTACAACAAGTACTAAAATCGAGCAAATCCAGATAAAATCAACAGTTTGAAAATATCTAGACTTCTGTAGGTAAGGTAAAGGTAAAGGTACCCTGACCATTAGGTCCAGTTGCGGACGACTCTGGGGTTGCGGTGCTCATCTCACGTTACTGGCTGAGGGAGCTGGCGTTTGTCCGCAGACAGCTTCCGGGTCATGTGGCCAGCATGACTAAGCCACTTCTGGCAAACCAAAGCAGCGCATGGAAATGCTGTTTACCTTCATGCTGGAGTGGTACCTATTTATCTACTTGCACTTTGATGTGCTTTCGAACTACTAGGTTGGCAGGAGCTGGGACTGAGCAACGGGAGCTCACCCTGTCGCAGGGATTCAAACCGCCGACCTTCCGATCGGCAAGCCCTAGGCTCTGTGGTTTAGACCACAGTGCCACCCACGTCCCTTTACTTCTGTAGATAGGCTTGCCTAAACAACAACAACAAAAGCATTTAGCAGGTATTGAAGACAGTATTGCCAAGGTTTTGTATCCATAAATTAGGCTGCCACAGTAATGGGTTGACTCCTTGTGAGTGTGGACCAACACTATTTGGCACTTATACAAATACCAGTGTATAAATATCAGTCAGTGTGTAAGAACAAATCCTAGCTTCTTATATTGTGTAAAACATACATGGCTTATTGGCTTTTGGTCATACTACAGGAGGACAAAATTGGACAAATTTCAACCCAACCAAAAGAAGTTGAATGAATTGCTCTCTCTCTCTCTCTCTCTCTCTCTCTCTCTCTCTCTCTCTCTCTCTCTCTGTGTGTGTAATGCTCCAATAATAGCCATTAAAGACATTATTGGCAAACTACACCCTTCATGAAATAAATGTTTGCTAGCTTTTCTATAGAGTTCAATGTAGACTTGGCAAAAACCTTTCTGTTTCCTATTGTCAATGTATTAAGCACCAGTATGTTATTACAGAAGAACTGACTAAGGGACTGAAAACAAGGGAGCGGGGAAATAAAATAGAAAATTGTTTCATGCATTCCTTTGTTTTTACAATTTCAAAAGGGGACCTTTAAAAAAAAAAACCTAACTGAGGTATACGGAGTAGAATCATGATGGTTTCAGATTTACTTTTTTGTGTTTCCTTTACTTCTATTATTCATAATAATCTCCAGGCCTTTTTAGTTAACATAATCTCCAAAGATATGAGTACAGTATCTGTGAGAGCAACAAAATAGACAGATGAAATGCATGAAAAGGCTAAACTGTATCCATTTAGGAAAAAGGAGAAATCACAAGAAAATAGGTCAATGCCACAAACGTTTCAGTTACGTATCTTGATTCACACATACACACTTTAAGTGGTGGAAAAACTACCTCATTTCTCATAGTCAAGAGAGATGGATCAAAATGGTATAGGGGGGGAAAGAAGCCAGAAACTGATATTATGATAGAAGATCATTATGCCTTTTCCCAGACTACATTTTTTTCTAGCTTGGAAAATGTGTGGAGATTTAGTGAAATAATGCAGATGGGTGAAATTTCAGAAGCATTTGGCTTTATCATGAGACAGCAATTTAGAACAATGAGCAGCCTGTCAACTCCCCTTGTTCACTTGGTCTTAGAAAGTTTTAGAAAGTGTCTTGTACAGACTATTATGAAGGCACCTTAAGCTGATTCTTAACATCACATATCAACAAACCAAGGAAGGCAGAGCTACATTTTCTGCAAATGAGATTACTGGTTTGGTATAAATAGATATACTTTAACGAAGTCAAAATAGGAAAGTGTGGGATTTCTTTGTTCATATATGCCCTTTGTCTAGGAATGGATTCACATTTTCCCCTCTCATGAGGTTCTCTTCTTATTCATCTGTTGGAAGATTTCTGAGTATGGGTTGGCTCATGATCTAAGCTTTTTTCAAACCATTCATGAAACAGGAATGCATGTGAATATCCATTATGAAGCAACAAACTGAGTTCACTGGTTTCAAAATGTGTCATGTCAGTTACAGAGGGCACATGAGTGTATAAATGATAGTTTCCCCCTTTAAAACATATGCAAGAGGGAGGACTAATCCTTTTGTATATTAAAGCAACATTTTTTATTGTGTGTGTAGGTTTGTAATGGGTCCTATGCATGTTTTCTTGTTCCTCAGTGCATTAGTGCTCATAACATAGGTTCCTCCTACAGTCTTTATTGTCATAGATGGGCCACTCCAATCCAGAACTTAATGTGAAGTAAGTTTGGATTATGAAGTGCAGAGTAGTGACTCAGCCATTCTGGTCCTGGTAAACAGCAACAATATCATTGCTTCTAGAGTAATGGTTAATGGATATAAGAGCCCCGAAGGGGTCAAATCTCACATCCTAGCAAAGAGGGCTATTAGTGATAAACAGTATTCTTACATTTTATTACTAGTGGACAGTATGGTGGGGTGCTCGTGTCACTGCTGCTTACTGGGAGGTAGAGGCAGCAGTGAGGCTGGCACAGTGCAAACACACCAGTAGAGCCAAGGTGCTCATGGCAGTGTGTTGCACTGCACCAATCTTGCTGCCACGTCTCCCCTCCCCTTCCCAGGAAGCAGCAGCAGTTCCACCAACCTGAAGTCAGGTGAGGACCACTTCCCCATCATGCCACCTGCCTCAACATGCCATGTTCAGGTATGATTCTAAAAGCTACCTCCAGCTGCATCTCATACTGATTCAGAATCAGATTTATGGCTCAGGCACCCTCGATAATAGAATATACATACGATATTTTCTAGCTATATGAGACAGAATGTCCTTCTCACCTGAAGTCCAACATTGTCGGCTTGTCCACCTTTCATTAGCTGAGAAATAAAAAGGCCACAGGCAAACTCGACACCTCCTCTCACACTTATCCCAAGTCCTTCAGGATGCAAACGATCTAACCTCACCTCCTTCAGTTTTCTGCAAAAGTTGGAATAGGGTAAACAGAATTTACAGTTGCTACTTAAACAGTCCCATATATCCATCTGCCATTCACTGGTGTTGAGGTTCAAGGCTTCTGAAGAATGTGGAGTGTGTTATCCTATACTTTACTTTGTCCTATAAATTATTTGCATTTGCATTGCATGCAACTAAGTCTTAGGGAGGGGAAGGCCTCTTATATAGAGCAGTAGGAAGCAACTTCCAACTTTCACTAGCTCTCCTCCCTTATCCTGGCTGGGTACTCCACACTCTTATAAGGATGCCACTCCTTTTTTTTTTACTCTTACTCCTGTAACAGGTCTCAACAGATAGAAACTGGTATTGCTTTTAAAAATGATTTGCACTTCCATGTTAGAAAAGGCATCTGTTCAACTTCTGTCTGCTGTGCAGCTGTTAAAGACACAAGAGCCACACTTGAAATAACAACTCTAGTCTCAGTCTCCACAAACCAAAGACTGACAGCTGTTTAATCAGCAGGGCTCCTGGGCTCAAAGGGTAAAGACTGAGGGAGCACCTCCGCCTCCTGTTTATTATAAGGATGAGGGAGGAAGAAAATGGGAAGAACTTCAGGTGGACACCTGCTATGATTGATTAACTGATATTAACTTTCTGCTGCAGAAACATCAGGTATCCTGAAAAGGATTTTTGGGGGAGGGGGCCCACCTAAGGTTAGGTGAGGACTGGGGCAAATAACGGATCAATATGCCTATGTATGCTTGCTGAGTTCTTGAGTAGGAATTCATCAATTAGCAAAAAAGAAAAAGAAAAAAAGTTTGCTCATATACAGAGAGATACATTGATCAAACCTACCTAGATCGTTTAGGCGTCATCTGATCATACTCCACTTGATGTTTTAATGGGATAAGAGGACGTATGGCCTCAAATAAAGGCAGCCGGCTTGGTTCATTGATTACATACTTCAGATCTCCCACCAACACTGGAAGATTCATGGATCTACAAAATGAAGTTGAAGAGGGTTATAAGGAGAATGCATAATTAACTACTGACAATGTACTTAACATATCGTGCTCTCTGACTTTAATGATGCTACCTTAAAAACCTTGCCCCCAAGAGTCATTCTTCTTCTGCTTCTAATGTTAAATCCACTGATTTGATAATAAGACACCTGCATTTAAATGGAGTTCATGGAATAAACTTCATGGAGTTAAAGTAAAATATGCTGCAGGGCCTATATTTGAAAGCTACAATGAGAGTAGACAAAAGATCAGTATAGATAGGTACTTTATTGTCATTGTACGTAGTACAACGAAAGAGAATGCCACCCCACATTTGCAACCACACATACACATACATACCATCCATCACAACTCCCCAAAAATCATATCATTTGGTTAGAGCATTTAAAATAGTTATAGCTCTTGGATAAAAACTGTTTTTTAGTCTATTCGTTCTTGATTTAATTGTTCTGTATCTCTTGCCCAAGAGGAGCTGTTAGTCCAAATTTATGTGGATTACACAACCCCAATGCTACGTGATTCCGCATTTGTCCAACATGCACAATACAAAACTGCACATAGTAGTTGTCTGTGCAGAGGACTAATGTTCATCATCTCTAAGAAAACACTTGGAAATGAAATGGCCAGCATTCTGAAAAAAAATTGCCATTCCTTGAACATTATGAAAAGGCTATATAACTTTAATCACAGTTTCATCTGAACACATGGGGGAAGGGCTCAGTGGTAGTTATTTGCTTTGCATACAGAAAATGTATGTTCAACCCCTGCCATCTTCAGAATGATCTGGGAGGGAACCCTACATGAAATCCTAGAGAGCCACTGCCAGTCAGTGCAGGCCATACTGAGCTAGATTGGACCAATGGTCTCGCTTCCTACATTCCTATGCTTCAAATGGCTAGTGGTGCTGAAGATGGTGCTCACCATCTGTGGCCCCAACCTCTGCATGATTACCTAGAGCTCTGGAGAAGCCTGTGAATGTACAAGTTGTATACACACATGCATGTACAGTAGGCTTAGGAATCTTTCAGACCTCTGGCTGTTGTCAAGGCACAGCACGGAGGTCCCCTAGTGTGATTCCCCCTCTCCCCATAAAGCAAATGCATCCACAGAACACCTGAAAGGCATCTGAACATATGGCATGCACCTTTTTTTTGTTAAAATTGCCCCATTCCTATGGTACTGTGTACAAGTTCTTAGGTTCTATCATAAGCATGCTTATTCAAGAGTAAACCCAATTGTATTTGACACGGCTAATCTTCAAGTGTTTAAGATTACATGCATACTGACACTTTAATGGGATTCTATGATAACAACTTTATGAAAATAACAGAATTAATCTGTTGCCAGTCTGTTGACTTCAGCCGAGTTACTCTAGCCTAAACAAAGGCAGAACTCCATACCATCTGTTTGTGTTCTTTACATCAGTCATCACAAGATACTGGACACCCTAGTATGTCACTTGATGTACAAGTAACACATTATTAATGGCAATTAAATACACACCAGGGTAGGAAATACATCTCCAAATATTAAAGGAAATGCCAAATTGAATGCGTTGTGATCTTTAAAAATATAAACAAATGTCTTTTTATTTTTCTAGGTTTGACAAATATTGTATTCTCGGTGTTGGCTTTGGATTATATGATTTTATATTATGCCCAAAAGTAAATAAATGCTAAATGTATATTTAATCCACATTTTTTAAATAAATATCCATTGCAAGCAGTCGGATATTTAAATAAAAGCATTTGTCTGTTATTATGGCATACGTTTTTCTGGATTAGAGTCCAGAACAACAGATATATGAAGTGGTCACACACACACGTTCCTCTCATGGGAACAGAAAGACAGAGGGAAAAACTGGCAATAGTACTGTGTCATACAAGTTTCTACCCAGTATACGTATTAATGCAGAAACCATTTAGCATGGATGTGATCCACTCCTGTCACAAATAATAAAACTGTATATCTTTACAGAATAACATAAACAAAAGCCCCAATGAGCTTCTTCTGAAAATTTTAACAGAAGTGAAAAGACCACAGATGCAAGGGTAAAAGGAATAATATACACAAACACACTTACAGGTGCTCAGTGTTAGTTTCTGGAGGGGGCACGTGTGGAAATGAAATATTCATCTAGCAAAATGGATTTAGGGTATTTCTTTGAAATCTAAGGACCATAAAAAGTCATATACCTTTGTAACAATATTGTACATTTTATTTAAGTGTAAGCAACATTTCCCAGCTTTGGGGGTGGTGGGGCGGGAAATATAAATGCTTGAGGTATCTGTTAGGTTTACAACTCCAGTGAAGTTTTAAATAATTAACTACGCTGAATTCTTCCTGATGTCACGAGCTGCAGGCAATGCTTTATGAATGGTGAAGCAATTAGACAGCCCGAACTGAAACCAAACCGGGTTTGTAGCCAAGGCTACACAAAACTCTGCTTTAACACAAAGAGCACATGGAAACTTAAAAAGTCTACATTTCATTCCACTATGATCCTATTAATTAAGTTATGCCCAGAAACGATAATGGCCAGAATCATTCACCTATGAAGAATGGAAAAGTACTCTCATCTCCTCCTCCAACAACAAAATGGACCAGGTGAAAGTACAGTGTACAGATGAAATGCTGGATTAAAATAGTATACAGTGGAAATGGAATTATATCAGGAACTATATTTGTATCTTGTTTGTACAGTATTGTTTTACAGTATTGTATTAAGAAAAACACAAGCGTATAGGACCAAAATGTTAACAGAAATTTCTGGTGATCTCTGTGTTAAAATGATAAAAGATGCAATCCTATACATGTTTACCTGGGAGCAAGTCCCATTGAATATAATGGGAATTACTTCTGAGTAGACACAAATAGGGTTGCACTTTAGTTGTTTAAATGTGACTAGAATACCAAAGGCTAGAATACCAGAATCAAGCAAAGTTAAGAACTGGATCATATTATTAGCATTTTCAAATGTGCAGATGGCCTTTAGTTTCCTAATGACAATTGTTTCAGAAAGACATTTTATCAAACCTTCCTTTATTTCAACAGTTTGAAATAAGACTTTGGGAATAATTCAGGAACATTGTAAAAAGTCTTGCTTATTCCTTAGTTGTGTGTTAAATGCTGAAGCAATTTTGCTAAAAAGAAGTCTTATATAGTTTCTTTGCCTATTTTTTTTACAGGTTAAAGATGAGCAAACATTTCTACTGTTATAACTTTCTTCCTACCAAATGCCAAACTGCCAGAAGTGTGAAATCAACATGAAGGAATAACTTACTCATGGTACATCCGCAACACATCATAGAGATAATCTTTCTCTGCTTCACTATCAATCAGCAGGTCAACCTGGAAAAGATGATAATTTCATTGTAATACTCTGACCAAAAAAACTGTGATAGCTGAATACACCCCAACTCATTAAGCAAAATATAATAATTAAATATATTTCTTTCTGCTTACAGGAGGCTTCTTGCAAAGGCATCAATATTTTTCAAGGATGTGAAATTAAAACTACACCCGTGGAATTTATTATTGTGCCAAAATCTAGTCATTTCACACCACAGAGCAATATATTGATTCTCTTACCTGATAATGACTAAATTGCTGAATAAATATCTTCAGAAACCTTTTAGGCCACTCACTAATGTAGCACATGACTGAGCAACCAGAAACAATTCCACCAAAACCATCTAGATACCAAGTTCAATGGTTTTAAACTAGAAATGTCAGCATCCTTCTCATGATGCTGTGCAGCAAACTACCGGTAGATTGCTCCTTGCAGCTCTGATATCTCGACAGAGGAGAGCTCACTGCTAGAGTTATTCTTTCTTCACTGTCTGTCACAACATGCTCACTTAAATTGGTGTCAGGTTTCAAGACTTTAATTTTGCTAACTGTTCAAAAATAAATAAAAGCCCACGTATATCATGGGAGAACAAGTTACTTCTAGTAATCAGAAAGGACCACCACTGCCTGTGGCTTTCACATCAGTGAAAGTCAATCATGTCTGTGCTCATTTTCCTAAGAGCTATGGAGTTGCTACATCATTCAAAGGCAGTTCTCAGAAGAACATGGGAACATATGGTCTGACTCAGTATATCAGTCCATCTATGCCAGTGTCGTCTATTCTGATGGTGCAGAGGATCTCCCAGGTCTCAAGTACAGGTAGGTAGCCGTGTTGGTCTGCCATGGTCGAAACAAAATAAAAAATAAATAAATTCCTCCCAGTAGCACCTTAAAGACCAACTAAGTCTTGCGTCTGAAGAAGTGTGCATGCACACGAAAGCTCATACCAAGAACAAACTTAGTTGGGCTTTAAGGTGCTACTGGAAGGAATTTTTTTGTCAGGTCTCAAGTAGGAAATGGAAAGGACAACACCCCAAGGGGACTAGAAACCAACCAACAAAACAAAACGAGAGACAAATATATTAGAAGTTGCAACACATCTGTGGCAAGAGTCTTGTTAGCACAAAGATGGAAGAATGAGGAAATCCCAATGAAAGAACAATGGCAGGAAAGACTGATGAGTTATGCGAAATTGGCAAAATTAACATACAAACTACTTGAGAAGGACAACCGTGATTTCAAGGAAGAATGGGAACTTCTTACAGGCTATTTAAAAAATCAACAAAAGGATTTGGACTCCTTGGCAGGTTTTGAATAAACATCCACAAATTTATTAGTAGAACATATGATAGATAGGCAATTATATGTACAACTTTATAACATGCAGAGAATAATATGTATAAACAAACCAGAGAGGGGAGCTGAGGGAAGTCTTTGGAGGGTGGGAAAGGGAGGAATGGGAGGGGGGGAAAGGGGGGGAGATGGTTATACTGATGGATAATATGTTTTGTTTGTTTAAATTTGTTCAATAAAATAATTAAAGAAGAAGAAGTTGCAATACATCCAATGCTCTTCAGAAGACCAATAATTCAATTTATTGGGTTCATTTATTCAAAGCATATTGTCTCAAATTAGATACCTTGAGCATAATTTCAACCCCAAAGGTATATGCCTCCCTTTTCTCCTGAGACAGATGGATGCCAACTGTATTTTCTAATATGTTCTTTAACTTTGAGGATTTGTCTTCAAATTGTCAGGCTCTTCCAACTCTGCTCTTTATAACTCTTCTAATTGGAGGTGTTGGGGAATGAAGGTGGAAACTATGGCATACAAACCATATCCTGTACTATTGGTTCATTCCTTAGAGCTAAAGAGAATGAAGATTGCCCAGCCTACATAAGCAACATGCAAAGTAACATTTGCAAAAAATAATAGGACATGATTCAGCCATGTACTGCAATCCCCAGCATATTTACTGGAGGAATTTCAATACAGGTTTAGTTGTGGGTTTGGCACAGAGGAAGCCTTGGTTGCCATAATAGATGACATTTGCCAGGAGAGAGACAAGTGGAATGTGATACTGTTGATCTCCTTGATCTCTCTGTGACTTTTGGTGCTATTGACTGTGGGATCCTGCTGGATCAACTCTGTTGGATGGGAAGTAGCAGCACAGTGACATGGTGGCTCCTCTTTTACCTTCAGAGTCAATTTTAGAAAGTTGCATTGGGAGATTTCTGGTTGGCTCCACAGCACTTGTGCTCTAGATTACCACAAACTTCTATATTGTCCCTCATGTTCTTTAACAATGAAGCTGTAGAGTGAGGTCATCAGAGGATTTAGAGTGAGGTATCGTCAGTATGTTAATGACAGTTCCATTTTTCTCTGTCATCTGAGTCAGATGAGGCTATGTGTGTGCTGGATTGGTGCCTGGATACAGTAAAGAGATGGCTGAGGACCAATACACAGAAGCTGAATCCTGACAAGATGGAGGCAGTGTACAGAGTTATACAGTGTACATCTGGGAATTAGGTGTGCTGCCCAGGTGGGGTTGCACTTCAATTGAAGGAATAAGTGCAGCAGTGAAGCACAGGTGCTGGGCTGAAACAGGTGTTCATGGAAATTATCTCTCTTGCATCCCATTCCTTTGAGCTGTATTAAGTTGTAGCCATGGAGTCAATGGGTTTCAGCCTCTAGCTGGATCCTGACCCCAAGCTCTGCTGTGCAGGGGCTTTGAAACATGGGATAGGGCTTACTGTTTACAGCACATGCTATAGTGACCACTGTCCACAGCTGTCCTTTAAACTGAAAGCACAAAACATAATGGTGAAGCTCCATGGCTGGAGCTCCCTGTTTAACTGTGTTCTTCTTAAAGTTGCTGTCTACGACAATGAGTTTTTGATGGGGCTATGGCACAAGGAGGAGGGTCTTGTGGGTGCAGCCACCCTCCTAACACCTGCATTGATTGAATATAATCAAATGCTTGCAGCTGCCCTGTGCCCTAAAGGTAAAGGTAAAGGGACCCCTGACCATTAGGTCCAGTTGTGGACGACTTTGGGGTTGCGGCGCTCATCTCGATGCTCCTAATAAGGTCTAAGGAAGGACCATGTAAGCCCCATACAAAACTGCTGCAGCAATGCAAATGAACATCTGACAATAGAAAAGGAAAATACTCTACAGTGCATACACACCCTCCATGAACACTGTCAAACCATTTTCTTCATTGTTGTTTGTTTTTCCTGCCCTCCCCTCATCTCTAGTGAAGAAGCTGTCAGGATTCATGTGATCACTGAACTATGTATTCTAAATAGAATGATGTACAAATGGGAAAGCCAAAACACCCATAAATATATGAGCAGAATATGTATAAGTTATTTAGTGACTTTGAATATGCAACAGTAAATTGAGCATTACTTGTAGAAGGGACATAAATTGTGCAGTAATGTTCTGTATGGCAGCACTTGGCCTTTCCAGCAGCAGAGCACATAAAATAAGAACATAAATAATGATGACTAGATTTTGAAGTCTATGGCTTGGATCCTAAGTTTCTCCTCTATTCATGTGGCTGGGCATTTCTACCCACCACAATCTTTAACATCCTATACTATATCCCACATCATTCCCAAGTATCTCCCGGGTTGCAGAGGGAAGGAGAAAGTAAGACGTTATCCTTCCATAAAATGTGAACTCTGTTCTGTTCATAAAATGAAAGTTAGGATCCATGTGTCCAGACACAATAAAGGATGCTTACGCAGAATCGGGGTTGGGTTACAGTTGCAGCCAGGCAGAGTTCCCTGGGGTAGGGTGGGAAGAACCCTGGCCACTGGTTTTGGCCATGGTTGACTGCGGGGAATGATGGGAGTGCCCACCAACTATTCAATTCAAATTGGCTATGAGGGTTGGAGCCTTGGCGGTGGACCAGACTGAGCAAGTCTTCACTCAGGTCCGCTGCAGCAGCTTCCAAAGATTGGCAACCCATTTGGGCTTTTCTTCAGGCTATCACTGACAGAACCACCACTGGAAGCAATTTTCTTCCTTGCTGGGTGCAGAAAGAGCCTCCACAGCAGTGGGGCTCCTCTGCCAGGGAACAGTCCCTTCTGCTTTACTTAACTCCCACCAGCGGCACAGAACATGAGTTAGGATCGCACTGTTGTTCAGTTGCATTAAATGGGCCATTAGTTATCCGGCTGAAATTAACATGCTCCACTTTGTATGTCTCAGAGGCTGGGATGTCTTATAGACAAAGGTATTGGAACTGTGGTGAGAGTAGAACAGGCTTCTCTGATTGGTCTCAGGATGATTTATGAATATTATCATCATAAAAGGCCACAAGTACAAGGTACAAGACCATAAATATTATGTTAGGTACACAGGAGTGCAATATGTCTGCTGCAACACAGTCCAACACTTATAGTTAACAGATATGAATAACAATCATAGTTACAGAAGCAGAGATCCTTTATTAAAAGCTGCCAAAAATATTTTAACTTCACCTCACCATTCAATTTCATGATAGTGCTTCCCTGTTTATCGTGGTGGGAAGGAAATTAAGCCTAACGTTTTGTTAGATAATTTAGTTCTTAGCCACGAAAAACAAAAGAGGAGAGAGGTTTTCTTTTTAAAATGAAACTGGGTGGAACTTAAAAATGAGACTAAATCATCCTAGATGATGGCGAGTTTGGTACAGGCAGAAAAGGGGGGAAGATCAATGTTAGTGGGGGTAGCTGGATGCTCTTCATTATTCTTTGTTTACTAGAAATATGCACAGATATAAAATATGGTTGGTAATGATTGTGGGTCCAAGAGTTGAGGAGGCAGCCTGTTGAGGATAGAGCTTTTATTTCCTCTGAAGGCTCATAGAGCCATTACTGTCACTTGATGCTCTGGTAGCTTCAGTGGAGAAGAGAGTTGATTAATAACATCTGGCCCTTCCTGGACTGCTGCATTGTCTGTTATTGGTTTATTTCATTGTAATGGCTTTTATGTTGATATGCTGTATTTTAATACAATGTTGTGTACAGGACCTATTGGTTGAAGAGCAGGTTACAAATATAAAAATAATAATTATAATTATTTGGTGTATTCGTTCTATGGAATATCCCTAAGAAGAGTGCACACAAACATAAATTGCTCTTAGACGTTAAGGGCATTCTGAACAAAACTGGAGTTTCATTTTCTCTCCCCACCAATGGCTTGTATTCAGCTAACTTTTACTTAGAATAGACCCATTAGAATTAATGGCCATGACTAATTTCGGTTCATTCATTTCAACAGGTCCAACAAAGTTAGTTAGACACAGCCCAGTATATTTCCAGTATGGTGCTTTAAAATGCTCTCACAGTTTGAATGAATTACAGCCTCCCACATCACTGAAACTGCCAAAGACCATTTTCATATCATTTTGCCTGCCAAATCACACATGAATTTTTTTATTTGTTTGTTTTTTGTTTTCTCAATGTGTTCAAATTTTGTTTAAAGAACAAGTGTTCGCCTACTTTTAGGTCAAGAATTTTTTCATTGCTGGCTGGCAGCTACTCGCTTTCATTTTTTTTTTAAGGGTAAGAACAAAAGAGCTATTGTGCAATGCACCTAGCCTTGCCAAGTCTCTTGGTCATTGACAAAGAAACACTAAAGAGAGAGGAGGAGGAGGAGACCGCAAAAAACTGTTTTTGGAGTGGAGGGTATTCCTTTCCTGAGAAATTGCTCTGTGAGATTTTCTAAAATGATGATGAACCGATATCTCTATATATCTCTATATATGTAGTGATGTTGTAAAGACTGGCCAGAAAGTTAAGAAACGGCAAGGTCAGCTCCTTGAACTTTCCATTGCCTTCAGGTCGCCTGCTTTGAGAGGCGCAGGGAAAGGCAGGTCTGGGTCGGTAGAGAGAAGCAGGTTTGCTGGGCGCGCACATTGCGAGCAGCCCATGGCGAGGGTGGGCCGGACGGCTCTGCTCCTTTCTGCCGAGAGGAATCTTACCCTAATCCGCCACACACCTCGGGTCCCCTAGGAGAGAGAAGGTGGTGGTGGGAAAACTTTCCTCTGCTGAAAGAAGCATGCCACCCTCCCTTCCCCTCCCCCTGCTCCCCCACCCGCCAGGTCCGAGTTAATTGACACCGAGAGTCCATAGTCCCAGCGAAATGCCCACGCTCCCTTCGCTGGCAGCGGCAGCAGCTTCTCTCGCTTACGAGGCGGAAAGTGAGGTTAGCGAGGAAGCCCGAGGTCGCCGCAGGGACCGTAGGGCAGGCGGTGGGCCGAGAGCCCCTCTCTTACCTTGTGCCTGAATTCCCTGGCCACCTTCCGCTCCATGGCAATGGGGAGAGCGACCTTCGGTTGGCTTTCCCCCGGGGAACCTTCGTCGGTGAGCGCACCCAGCGGATGCCGTTTCCTCCTGGTCCTGAACGCAGGTTAGGACGCAGAACTCCGGCCGAGCGCTAGAGGGCGCAGCGCAGCCCTGCGGGAAAGGCCGGCCTGCGCAGCAGACGGGTTGTCCGAGGAAGAATGTTATTGGCAAGGAAGGCGCTTAGTTACCAGGTCGCCTCGCGCTGCCTCGACATTTTCATTATGATCTCCTGTAGCCTCCCATTAATTTCAGTGAAAGGGGGACAACACAGATCAGCTTCCATTGCATTTTATTTCTCGCAAATCTTATCTTTCTGCTATAGTACACTAGGGTTCGTTCGGGTAAAATTACGCACAATGAAACACTTTTTACAGTTCCATTGATTTCGATGGAAGAGAGTTGCGCAACTGCTTATTAATTCTTCCAGCGAAATGAGACTTCAAGGCCGGAAGCCTATTTATCCGGCAGCACGTTCCAATGATCTCAATAGGACTTTCTTTTGGATAGGATTGCTCTATTGCTTAACTTTCACACACAGTACTTCATGACTTTTGGCACTTGGAAGTTTCCCTAAGCGTTATGTGCTGCAACTTAGGGTGGGATCCCAAAGAGCCACATCAGGAACTGAAACTGGAAGGGGAAATCCTCACCCCAGAGCACAGGTGGACTCTTTGGGTGCAAGATGGTCAAAATTTCACTTAGTTATAGACCCTCTGAATGCAGGCAGATGTAATACATTTTGTAGAGGATATGGTTTGAATGCAACCTTGCCATTCTCAATAAAGATGCAACTTTGTCAGTAGCAGAATGATCTTGTATAGAAACAGTTTTTCAAGTTATTTCACCTGAAAATGAATCAGCCACAGTTTTGAATACCCCCCTCACTCCCAAAGGATTCCATCAAGCTACAGAACCTTCCTTTCCCTTCACCTCTTCCAGCCCATCCAGGAAAGGTCTATGTAGCAGGTGCATTCCATAACTCCACCTTCTCCTGCACGTTCCATTCTTCATTCTTTCCGTCTAGTTCATAGGCACAACCTGTAGCATTCACTAGCTTCATTCCATGCACAGAAACTGTGACAATGGTACTGCTGTACTTTCAAACCAAGAGAGTGAATAACATGCTGCCATTAGAAATTATTCTAAATCCTCCCAGGTTGCGACGCCAAATTGCATTTGCTTTATCCAATTCTATTTCCTTATTCAGACTGAGGTGATGCCCTCGGAGCCTTGTCAAACTATGAGAACAGCAAATACAAATATGACAAAAACCTGCAAAGAACTCAAAATATTTAGTCCAGTTATCCTTAATTTGTTTTTATTTTTAAGTACAATCTAAATTAAAATATCCTTGCAATGTTTTTTTTTTTAGGTTTGTCAGAGGCAATGCTGCATCTGTAGACGGTGGTATGAGCCAAAGCAAAAACAAAAAGTACTTTGTGATGTCTTGGAAATCCAGACATTTTTAAAAAAATCCTACTAAAAGCAAAAGTAATGTTTCTGGGCAATTCAGCTAAACACCTGTGTGAGCAGAAGCCAGCATCGTGAGTCCCACTAGTGCAATGGGCTTTCCCCTCTCTCACCTGGTGCCCCTGTGCCCCCCAAATCATATTGGAGGAATTAGGAGAACCCCCAGAACAGTACATGGAGGGAGGAGAGGGGAGATAATACCATCTGGAAAGCAGATCGTAGTATCGCAAGGTTGACCTTCCCCCTCTAAGTATAATGCCAAGGTTGGAAGGGGAGAAAATGATGAAGACGAAAGAGACCAATTACTTATTGGAAGTGTTGGGAATGGGATGAAACTCACCTTGTGTTGAAGGCTGGTAGGTTTGCAGGGAGAGGAAGCAGGCATAGGATGTAGGGCAGATGGTCCCAGTGCTTGAACTAAGTTCTGCAGGAAGGCTGTCTGAGGAACTGAGATTGGTCATGAGATATGAAGTTCTAAACCTAATAGACAAAGTAGAAACTGAGAAATCACTGATTTTGGGTCGAATCCACCACAGTGACTCAAAAGTGCAATTGCTGATTTTCTAACAAAAATATGTAACTTGTCCCTCAGATCGGCTTCCATACTTTTTTTAAAGGATTTAGGGAAAACCCTGGAAATTTCAAGCCTGTTAGCTTAGTATCTATCCTGAAAAAACAGGTAGAAAGTATTGTTAAAAGATGAAATAAACAAGCATATAGAAGAGTAAGCCTTGCTACTGCAGATCCAGCATGGCTTTGGAAAGGGCAAGTCCTATCAACAAGCAAATAGATAGAGGTGATCTGGTTGACACAGTGTACTTGAACTTTTAAAAAACGCTTTTGACAAAGTTCCTCACTCCTGAGTAAGCTTAACCGTAATGGAATAAGAAAAGAGGTCCGTTTGTGTACCAGGAATTGGTTAAGAAGCAGGAATCAGATAGTAGGAATAAATGGACAGTTCTCTGAATTTATACTTAGAAATGTGGTGCAATCAGTGTATACCCAAATAGATAACATATTTCCAGGCCATTCAGAAAGTTAACTTTGCTATATATACTCTGAGACACACTGATAACTAGAGAAGCCAGAAAATTGGGTACATTTGAAAACAGAGGCCATCAAACCAAGTGAAGTTTACATGGAACTGAATGTTTATTTGTGGAAGTTCTGCTGTCTCTTGAAGCTTATATTTGTGGGTGTTTTCTAGTCTAGGTTTTCCCCCAGTCTAAGTTTGGAGAAGCAAGCTTTATATTTTAGTTTTATTCATTAAGTTTTGAAATATTCCCTTTAAAGAAAAGTCATATATTGTATTTTGATGTCACTCTCTCTCTCTCTCTCTCTCTCTCTCTCTCTCTCTCTCTCTCTCTGTGTGTGTGTGTATTAGCAGCTTATTAATTGTACCAAGTAGTCCTGTATGGGGCGCTATTAAAGCACAATATAATAGCAGAAGAATGGTAAAAAGGTAAAGGTAAAGGGACCCCTGACCATTAGGTCCAGTTGCGGACAACTCTGGGGCATCTCACTTTAATGGTACTGGCATTTAAATCTCAATGTACATAATATTGAACACAGAATTCGAGTAATTGTCATAGTCTGCCATGGTAATATATTTCCCTGTACTTCAGGAACACAAACAACCTTGCCCAGCAAGAGACAATTGGTGCACAAAAGCAGATCTCAGTGTGCAGATTTGATTTATTTGTATAGATCTTGCCTATTCTCCCCCTCCCCTAAAGTTTTCATTATTGTGCAAGGAAGTGAAATAATCTCTGTGTTCTTGTCTCAGACAAGCAGAATCTCCATATGTAATTTCTCAACCAGAAGATCAGTTGAAGGAAAATGCAAGTCTCTACTCTCCAAACAGAAACCTGGTTGTGGGTAGTGCTGTGGGTTAAACCACAGAGCCTAGGGCTTGCGGATCAGAAGGTACTCGGTTCGAATCCCCGCGACGGGGTGAGCTCCCCAGAGGTCAGGGGTACCTTTACCTTTTTACTCTCCAGACAGAAACCTTGTTGCAGGAAAATAGATTTTTCCTAGTTGTCAATCCATGACATATTGTTGCTGGGAAAATGCAATCCACACAGTAACTGCTAGCTGCTCTAGACGTACAGTATTGGCATTTGTCCTCCCTCTGCATTCACTCTGAGAGGTTAGATGCTAACTCAATAGACATGTAAATGTCAACTGTTGGTGAGAATTTGGTCACCCAGGTTTGAAAATCAGGAGTTCTGCTATGTATCTGCTATGTTTCTGCTATGGTGCAAATGCAGCATAAGAAGCTAAATGTTTCAGGGTGCTGAAATAAACAGAAGGGGGGAAATTAGGAGGCACCTTTTTTCATTTTGTGCTTACAGAAGGACCGAGTTTTGGTGAAGACGTCATTGCGGTTTCATCATTCCTACTGAAATGAATCACTTGTTACAGCTGGAAATACAATACTTGGGGACTAATTACAAAGACGGGAATGAGATCTTTTTAATTACTTGCTGTTAACAGACTTCCTAAAGCAGTCAGAAAAGGGACTCTTTTCATCTGAGACAATTTCTCACCTGGCAATGGAAGCTTTTAAAGCTTCTGTTATGAGATAGCTGAAGGATGAAGGGAGGGAGACAGGGGTGAGAGAAAGTATGGCAGATGGCAAAGGGAGGAGGCAGGGAAGAAGGGAAGAAGATAATACTACAAAGGAATGAAAGAGTAGAAAGTGCACACACAGAATGGCAAAAAGCTAGAAATAAAAGGAGTACCTTCATTTAAATAATGTGAGGAAGTAAAAAACACAGAAATATTTAATGATCATACTTTGTAATAAAAATGAGCTGTATTGGGGCTATCCAAACTGACATTTACAAAGTCTGGAGATTAAGAGGCTTGCATATTTCATTTTGAAAATATGGAAAGGAAATCTGTTATTGTGGCACACCTTGTCTCATGCTCAGGCTGGTGCTTGGAATTCTCAATTTGCCACCAAACACTTTATAGTTAAAATGCATCTAGCTATGGAAGATACCGGTATGTTTCATGCACACTGTGCATGCCATTACAACCTAATTAAACCAACAAATTTACATGTATCCAGTTTGCCAACATGTATTGCATATGGAGAAACAGTCATTGGCCTTTGTGGCTATATATTTTTTAGGTTATAACCATTTTAAGTTGTCTATTTTATGTATGGAATAGATTTGTACCACATTTGCAGGCTCCCATGACTGCTTTGTTCCCGTTCTGTAATACCAATGCCCTCTGCATTTACATGTGGCACATGTGAATTGCCCTGAGACCTCCAGGTATAGGGCGGTATATGCATTCAATAATATAATATAATAAAATAAATAACACAAGAGAGGCTCTGAGGTCCACTCAGCAGCTTGATCATACTCAGACGTAAGATACATCAACATAAATACACTTTTAATGGTTTTTTTAAATACATAAAGGTAATTTATGTATGCCAGTACTGTGGCCCGTGTTTTGTTAGCCCAAAGATGGAAAACAAGTAAGGTCCTAACTCAAGAAGAATGGTAACTTAAACTGATGGAATATGTGCAGCTTGTGGACCTAAAAATAGAATAAGAGAACAAGAAGAACATATGTTTTTGTTTTTTTGTAAATAATTTTTAGAAGAACATATGTTAAAAGAAGATTGGAAAATGTTTATTGAATATATGGGGGAAACTGTGTACACTTGAATACTGAATGGTTTAATTTATGTAAAATATGCAGGGATTTATGTTATGCAAAATGAATCCTGGAAAGAGAAGGAAAGTTGTTGGTATTTAAGGTTGTTTAAATGAACATTCTAAATTGTAAAAGAGAAAATTTTAATAAAAATTATATATGTGTATATGTATATATATATATATATATATATAGGACGCAAAATCCATCTACAAAGCATCTTTATAGGCTGTCATCCAATGCATATTTCCTTTGATGTGTAGGTCTCAGAATAAAGAGAATGGAACCAGAATCATAGCTGTCAACTTTTCCCTTTTCTTGCGAGGAATCCTATTTGGAATAAGGGAATTTCCCTTTAAAAAAGGGAAAAGTTGACAGCTATGAACCAGATGTCTGTAGTATCAGCCTAAAAGGTGCGTGCCTGTGTGTCCCCTCCCTAGATTCACACGCGCCCAACGGGGTGTTGTGTGGGCCTCCTCGTTCTGAGCACGCCACGGGCGAATCAACCCGAGCGAGGGCATTTCCGAGTCCCAAGCCCAGCTTCCCACAGCGGGTCGTCGCCTCGTTCCTATTCCTTCCTGGAGGCCTGAGCTGCGCTCCCTATGGAAGGGGCAGGGGAACGGCGCCTCCTCCTGAGGGGCCGACATTATGCTAATCAGTGACGGGAGGCGTCCCCCCAGCGCCCAGCCGCGGCAAAGAGCTCGCGTTTGGAACGAGAACAAGGCGAAGCGAGCCGGCCGGTGTGGGTCCACCCCTTGCCGTCCACACTGCCCAGCGGCGGGGCGCGGAGATGCTCGCCACCACCAGGCGCGCCGGGTAAGGGGAGTGCTCGCCTTCCTCAACCTCGGCTCCAGCGGCCACCTCAGAGAGCTCGTCGCTCGCTGCGTCCAGATGGAGCCGCGCTTCAGGCGCGCGAAAGGGATGCTGGTGTACGTCTGGGTGCCTCAGGGTGAGTCCCAGAAAGCGCGCTGTTTCTGTGAGGCGGGGGGTGTCGTCGTTGGTTCCTTTCAAACAGGTGGGTGGGTGGGGGAGGGGATTTTTTTTTATTACTACTACTACTACCTAGTTGGTTTGTGGGCGCCCAGGGAACTCTGGGCAGCCTCGCACCTTTCCAGCCTCCTCTCAGCACGCCTCCTCTTTTGCAGCGCTGTTCGCGTGGAGCGTGGCTGCGCAGCTGTCTCCGAGGAGCGCGGCCCCCGGCCAGGCGAGGTAAGTGAGCAGCGTGAGGGGCGCGTGGCGTGGCCCGCCCGCTTCACTTGCCCTTCTTCCTGTGCGTGGCCCGGAGCGAGCTTGGGAAAGCGGGCTCGCCATTCCGTACCTTAATCCTAGCTCCAAAGGAAGCAGAATGGCGAAAAGCGGGGGGCTCGTCGGTGAAGCTTACCTTAACTGGCAGCATCTCAACTTCAGACTCGGGACGGTTCCACCCTGTCTCTTTCATAGAACTAGAGGAAAATTCCACCCGGACAAAAAAAAAGTGCTTCGCTCACCTCAGTGTGATGGGGAAAGCTGCACCTGGGGGAAATCTGCCTCTCCCCCCCCCCGCTTTGATTTGACTCTTAAAGGGACAGGGGCTCTTTCGGAGCCGACTCTGAGTGACCATTACCAAACCTGTAGGTGTTTGGGCTGAGAAAGGAATGGTGGTTTAAACTGGGAATGGAATCCAAAAAAGTTTTGCTGGAATGTGCTGTGCATTCTGACGAGGTGTGAGAGTGAGCTGTGGGAGAATCAAAATCTGCCTCCAGAGGCAGATCTTTGTTAGTTCCCTGCAGCAAAAGCAACAAAGAGTGATGTTGTTACCTTTAGAAACTAACAGATTTATTGCGGTCTAAGATTTCATGTGCTAAAGCCGCTCAATCATTTAATGAAGCGGTCCCTAGTTAACAGAACATACTGTGCTACCAATTTTTTTTTAAGTCTTTAAGGTGACACAAGACTCATAACTGTAATTAGAATCTGGTAATATATGAAATTTAAATGTGCTTCTGGCACCGAGCTTGATTGCCTCTTCAGTTAATCACCCGGGGGAACAGATTTTCTTATATTCCTCTGTCAGATATCTTAGGGTATGGAATTCTTTCCTCTATTTTCCCTTGCCTACATTACAGAGATATAATTAAATGGGCATAAACATAAATAAATGGAAGCCTTTCTGCACGAAAGGCTTCTGGATTACACCATTTATTTTCCTTACTGAGTAAGAAATGAGTTTAGTTGCTGGAAGTACATATGCTGGAAGTCCCCACAGAGAATGGGGAATAACTGTTCCTGGGTATATTCACACCAGCATCTTTATTGATATAATTTAAAATGTACTAAGTGCTCACAATTTGCAATCTGTTAATTCTTAATGTCTTACTGACTCACGAGGGATGGATGAAGTTATGTGAAGAGAAATTAAGGATTTGCGGCTTTCATTTTAAGGTGGAGGTGAGTAATTAGTGAAAGGAGACATGCATATAAGAGAGGAGCTGGCGTGTTTTTGTTGTTCAGGAGCTAATCAAAGCAACCAGAGACAGAGTAGAAACACACCCTGTTGGAAAAACCAGGAGTCAGAGGAAACCCCTTATGCCCACTTTGCCTGATATTCGCTCCAAAGGAAACTCCCAGTTCAACCTGGGGCCCTCAGTCTGAGAAGAGGTGCAGCTTCCCTGAGTTCTGCATGAGTAAGAAAGGTGCAGATTACCTCTGCTAAACAAACCCAGCCTTGTTCTTTTTCTGCCTAGGAACGGCAGCAGTGCAGTACTTCGGAAAGGAGATCCTAGTGCCCTGGGAGAGCAGGTAAGGCAAGGGCACCCACTCACCTGATGGGAGCTGTTTTTTTTCTGTGTCTGAAAGGTTGGAGTGCTGGGAGGAGAAGTTCACAGGATGGCTCAACCATGCACCAAACAAATTATAGTGTGTGGGATAGGGGATGGGGATGGGTGTTCCATTTACTGTGAATATTTTCTTTCAACCATTTGGCACTATGTTGTCCAGCTGCTGAACGGAATACATTTCCTTATGTCCTTTCATTTTCTAGCGGTATTGAGAAAATGACTTTGTTTGCAAACAGCCTTAATGAAAGGGTTTGCTTTCATCAATAGCCGTGTTTGCTCTGAGAGTGTTTTGCCTTGGTTCTTTTACTGAAATAACATGTAAGAATAGACAATTATACTCTTGGCTTTAAGTAGAATGTTCCCTCGCTATACATATTATAATTGAAGAAGGATATTGAAACCGGTTGATGACCTTTAATGACTCAGGCTGGTGGATTCTTGATTATGGTTGTAATACGAGTCAGTAAAGCTGAGATTTACTACTTTGGTCACTGAAAATGACCTGTTAGTACACAAAAACGTATACAGTATAGAAACTTACCCATTTTTACTTAGTAGAGGAACTTCAGCTATCCAATGCCAGAAGTAGAGGGGAAACCCCACTCAAATTTCCAAATGCGTTCGAATAGTTGTTTTCTATCTGGGCAGAAATCCATGAAAACATTGAAATGAATAAATTATATGCTTGGATCTGTAAAGAAAAATGTTTATTTTATAACATTACCTTTATAACATCAATTTTGCCAGGCTTTATATTATTATTTTATAAGACTGCTAACACTGAATCAAAATAGGTATATAATTCTGTTGTTTATAAGCATATTGCTCTGGATACCTTTCAGTAAGTTTTAAGTAATTCTAACTGTTGTACCTAGATTATGAAAGTATTATAATAGACAGGGATAATATCACTTTATTTCTGTAGGTAAAATAAGCTGAAACAAAACCAAAATAAATCATGAGACTAAATTATCAGAAACAATGGTTACATTAACATATTGTGTTGCTGATAAGATCTATTGTAATTTTAATTAAATACTTTCTTTTAAATTAATGCTTATTTTTGTTGACAAAAACTAGCTTATTCAACATTTAAGCCTGATTCCTATTAATGATTCTTAAGGATCTGATACTGTTAAATGCAAGTTGTTCTTAGTTCTGTCAAAGTCGAGTGCTTATGAACTGTTTACCGGTACATTTTGTAATGTTCAGTAAAAGTGCAGTCTTGTGTTTGAGTGCTACAAAATCAATACTTTTGTTCTTAATTTATGTTTCATTATTTTTTTCAAAAAAGATTTTGAATTTTAACAAAGACAAATGTTATAGAAAAAAGAAATGAAAGAAAAAATATTTTTAAAAGCAATAAAGTTGTTACAATTGCTAATGAATAGGATGCAGTTTATTGAGTCAATAATAAAACACCCCAAGTAGAAAAGGATGCATGTCTATAATTAGGTAAAATATTTTGCTTTGGGCTGTCAAACCATTTGTAATTATTTAATTTGTAATTTACTTTCTTTATAATTAAATTATACACCAGAACTATATCAACTGCCATGTCTTTTAAAGTATATTTTCCCTTCATTCTTTTTTGTGGTTCTTATTTTCTGAATGGGGAAAGAAGTTAGTCACTTCGGATTTTCACTTTGTACAGCTTAATTAGGCTCCACAAAATGAGTCAGTTTCTTGATATTGTTTTTCTCCACTTTTTGTTTATGGAGAGGTTTTGCAGAGAGAAAAATATTCTGCACAATCACAATAATCAAATCAACTGCTGATAAGGCCAAAGTTTTGCTTTTATGAAAAGCATCCAGGGAATGATAATAACCATTCAGTTGCCTCTTTTCAAGCTGTTGATCCTTAATCACTCCAAACAATTCTAACTATATATATATATATATATATATATATATATATATATGTGTGTGTGTGTGTGTGTGTGTGTGTGTATATATATATATATATATATATATATCAGATGTAACTGAAATGGGAACATCATCAGTTTGGGTAATTTATTACCATATTAATGGAACTGAAGTAGTTAAACTCAGGAGAGGAGGGTAAACCAAGAGTGGATAATCTCAAAACTATGGGGAAATGGCAGACATTTCATTAGCACCCACTGAAACATTTCTGATGCTCACCAGTTGAATTGTGCCAGTGACAACACCCACATGCGACTCTGACACGGAATGTGTCAGTGAAGTCAAGTCATTGGGGACACACCCCAGTCTACTTCTTTGCATCAAACACACTCCACAGTGCTAAAGTGCCCTTACTCCATCAGCTCTAGTGTCTCAGCCAGCAATGATCCTCCATTGCAAGTCTCCAGATATCCCTTCAGGCAGGTGCTATTGTTTTGGAGTGCAACACACAAGCTGAAAAAGGAAGGGCACACAACATAGTACCCACAGAAAGCACATGCAGCCTTTTTGGGATAAGAATTCAAGACATATCCCAGGACAGAAAGATTCTCGCCAAGCAGCCAAAGGGAGAGGCCAGGACACACAAGCCATAGAGGAGGCATCCCCAAACTTTGGCCCTCCAGATTTTTGGACTACAATTCCCATCATTCCTGACCACTGGTCCTGTTAGCTAGGGATCATGGGAGTTGTAGGCCAAAACATCTGGAGGGCTGCAGGTTGGGGATGCCTGCCATAGAGGTACACCGACTGCAGCAACCTCCCGTGGTTCACTGCATATAGCATGGAAATGGAAAGCAAGAAACAGGAGTTCGAGACTCATCAGGGAAAAGGGATGATGAATGATCCCATTCAGCTTTTGTTTATGAGCACATATGCAGCCATGGAAGTGGGAAAATAAAGGGAACTCATTGCATTCAACACATAGTACAAAAACCACTGAGCAGTTCCTAACCCATTTGATCAAAGCAGCGGATAGGGATTGGACACAACATGGGGCATTGGGTCTTCCCCCATCCCCATGTGGTTAAGTTACATTGATGGTTGTTACTTTGTTTCCCCCCTGCTGTTTTAATGTTTTATGACTGGTTGTTTGCATTTATTTTTGCTGTTGGTTAAATTGTTATATTGACGTTTTGACTTAGTTTTGGGGGATTCAATGAGGAGAGATGGATATAAATATTTTAAATAAACAAGTAATATACACAGCACTTGTTGCAATACTATTTGCTCCCTTCCCCTGATAGCTCCAGCATTTCAAGTCGGGTTTTGCCAACTGGGTCCTAGATTGTAGTTCATTTGCTTTGTGTCAGATCCATCTCCTTGGAAGTAGGGAGGAGGGATTGAAGGTAAAGTTGAGGCGAGGCATTTGGTTATTAGTCTTTGTGCAAACAACTGCATGGAATATTTATTTATACATTTATTTGTAAAACTTATACCCTGGTCTTCCAATGCATTTACTACTTGCCTTGTGCAGTTCAGTTTAAAACTGTTGCAAAATAAACATTTACATAAAACAAATAGCAGATAAAAATGTTCCAGAAGGGCACAGATGGGCTAATATTTTAAAAGTCCATGTTATTTGAGGCTGTTGGCCTCATCACTTGAAGGTTGTGAGCTGATGATACTGAAAATGTGTAAACTGTTGAATATTGCTGCTATCATTAGAGCCACATTATGGACCCCAAGTCTAGTGCAGTCAGAGCCCTAGCAGCAACATGTAACAGGTGTGTTAAGAAGCAGAACAATGTGGTGTCTGGCTTAATCTCTGAAATTTCCACCCTAGGTAAAGAGTGAGTCCAAGATCACCCTATCAGCCACCACTCGGGGGTGGTGAGGGCACTACAGTAGTGAGAAGGTGGGCCGGGGGACTTGGTCCAACCTCTTATTGCTTCAGGGCCTTATTGGCTCTGAGTCCCCAAAGCTAGAACCAACTTGCTACTGCTCTTGTCCTGTTGTGGAAATGATTTAAACTAAAATGGTGGGCAGATGCAGGCTTGGTACAGGTTTTGGTACTCAGCTATAGTGGCCTGCTCAGCCATCGGGGGAAGAAGGAAGAAGAGTACTGTTGCCGATGCTGCCCAGCTGGGCTGATAGTAGGGTTGCCATATTGCCCAGTTGGTTGGGTTTTATCCAGATGGCCTTGCCATCCAATGCCTATTTGCATGATTAGTTCCTCCTCCAGAAAGTTATTTAGCCTAGACCTTACAGATGCCATCATTTGAGAGAAAATGTGCAGGCACTATTTTGTCCAATCATTTTGTGAGAAATGAATCTAGTTTCTCTTTCTATGCTCTTAGCCGATGAGTAAAGTTACAGCTATGATTGAAACTTCTGAGATAACTGCAAACCATAGAGATAACAGACTATAGAGTCACATCCTATTGTCTGCAAAAGGAATATCCACATGATAAAAAGATTCATTCTGGTAACGACATGGCCTTAGCCTCAAATGCATTATGGGCTGTCTTATGCTTTAAATTTGAATCCTTTTTTGAAATTTGATTTAAAGCTTCATGGCAAACATGAGCATGTGTTAGAACACCCTTTAAAATTATGTTTCTAAAGAATTATAAGCCTTTCACAATGCTATGCTTTTTTAGATATTTTTTTTTAATCCTTCCTGTACAGGGATTTGGAACATCAGTTTATAACTCTTCATCTACTACAGTATCTTCCAGGCCAAGAAAATTTCACAACACAATTTGTGAATCATCCAGTAAGATCCCTCTTTGTTCTGTTTTTAATCTGGATGGGCGGGGTATAAATTATTATTATTATTATTATTATTATTATTATTATTATTATTATATTGTGATTATTATTATTTTAAAAAATCACTGCCCACGGTAACATGTGTGCCACTTTCACACTTCTCAGAACTGACTGTGTACATGCGAACAAGATGCCTGCTTGTTAACTATTAAAATGTTTGCAGTTTTAGAGTGTATATAGTCTGGATGAAGTATCTAAACAAAGTTCGATAAAGTAGCATGAGAGGGGAAGTAAGGGAGAGGTGATAGCTGTGTCTAGAATACATTAGGAAATACGACAAAATCCGTGAGTGGTATTCAAACCTGCTTCACTCAGTTGACCCATTGAAAGCAATAGATCCTACGTAGTCATGTTCATTAATTTCATTGCCTTTAATCTGAGTAGCTCCTAGGTGAATACCACCCCATATGTTGTAAAGAAGAATTTATGGCAAACTTCGCTTAGACATGAAATGGTCAGAATTTTTCACTATGCCAAGTGATTTGTATGGGACTTGAGGAAGCTCCACCAAGGAGGAAAAGGAATGAAAAGACATGTGCTTTATGGGGAGGCTCACCTTCATTTATATTCACACACTTAATAACCTACTGATGTAGGATTATGGTTAGTTCTAAAGTAGTGGAAGGGAAGAATTTAGTTCTTCTGTTCCATAGAAATAATAAACTTCGTATAGCCAGAGACAAAGGGCAAGACAAAGTAAAAGACAAGAATCCTGAAGAGTAAATGGAGCCAGAGAGTGGAACATGTCATGTGTGAAGGCCCCAGATATAAGAGGGAAACTTATAAGGTCTTCTAGCAGGAGGAATTTTATGGTTCACTAGCTCCATTAATAGCATTTCTATTAAAATTCTCCAGTGCTGGCATCACAAACTGGGCAAATGTAGAAGCAGGCACTGGGGCAAAATTGGTAATGAAAATATTAATAAAATGAACCTAGAACAGGACATCAGATGGAAAATTGGCTTTGAAATTTAATTGGCTTTTGAATTGCCATTTTCAAAGTCTGCCTGCAGCTCTCTTGCCAGCTGGTTAATGATGGATTACAGGATGAATATAATGAATATTATTATTTCTGGATTATCTGACAATGTCAAAAGCTACCGGTATTTACCTGGTATTTAAGCATTGGCTTACAGTATTTTTCAGGATCCTAATTGATGGGAGCTGATCCTTCTCAACAACACAGAATATGAGACTAGAGCTTATTACATTGAGCTCTTATTACATTGAGTGTACATCTTCATATTCCTTATGAAATTGGGTCACTTGAAAGTAATACTGGGGATTTTGGGGATATAGTTTGATACAAAATAGTTTGTAATTGATTGCTGTTTGTCACACATTATTTATGTGGTATGTAAAAATATTTGAAATATGATTCAAACGTTTTCAAGTGATATTAGATCACTTGTAAGTGTCAATGTGTATGCTTAAATAGTTAATTTATTTTATAAACTAAATATCAGGAATGGGAGAAAGGATGATTTGTGCAAACTATTACAGATACTGGGCTGAATCAACAGGTTCCTTATGTGAATGAAAGGGGTGCTTCTGTGAACATTAGACTCCTTCCATGAGTAGAAGGGAACCTTTGGATCCTGTTACTTCTGCCATTTAATACTGTGCTGTGTATTTTATAGAAGATGGAATGTTTCCTTGCCTAGAGGATGGGAGTCATTACATGTTGCAGAAATAGCAGGTATATGTATCTATAACATGTGAGAGTGGTACCCATCTATTTTTGAGGTGTCATTTCCCTTGGATTAGGAGCCTTTTCTCTGGAAGGGAAACTTTGGATGCAGCCCATTCCATGCAAAAAAATAAAAAATGGCAACAAGTACAGAAGTAATAGCTCTGAGTCCAAACAAAGTCTATGGTTTGGCTCCCATATGTTAGGGAAAATTGCAGGTCTACATAGTACCCACTAATTGCAGGAGGGTACCCACTAACATCTGTAATGTATGATGTACCTATAAGTAGGTTGATTTATAAATGCTTAGCAGCAGTCAACACTCTATCACATGTTGGTAACAAAAACATTTTTCTCAGTTAAGAGATGTTTGATTTGCAGTCCACAAATGAGATGCAAGCAACTGTTTTCTGAGAAAACCCTTGCAGTCCATTTTCTGAAACACGTGTTGCTATTATCTACTTTCACATGTCCATCTAATTACCCCTTAACATGTATATGACTTGCAGTAAAGGATTATGTATTCTGTCTTAATTAGATTCATTCACATGCTTTAATGGAGGTGAGTGCGTGCATTGGCAACTGTGTGACTGTAGTCGATATAATGCAACTGGATCAAGATGTCAGAAAAGTGAGTAGAAAGTAGTTTGCATGTTACATATTGTGTCTAGCATGATGTAAGACTCTCACTTATAGCTTTATTGGCAGACTTCTTTTCAGAAGAAGGCTCAATTGACTTGTATTGTTGGGACTTTTTGAAGAGGTGATGGATACAGTAAATAAACTACTACATGTGTTGTTTATTGATTTTAATTCATAATTTGTGTCCCAGCTTTCCTCCAAATGATGCTCAAGGCAGTTAATCACAATGATATGAATGCAATAAGATATTATAAAATAACACTGCTTATGTATATTATTATGCGTATTAACACACCTGTGTATTATCAATAATTGTTTTATGTACACTGGTTAGAGGGTTTTTAAAATTATCTATATGTTTTGCTAAATAAATAAATATTTAAACATTCCTCCTTTTTGGGAGCTCACCCCCAGAAGAGGTGTAGGCATTAGTGAGAGATCCTGTTTCTAAAATTGCTCCCCCACCCCTTTTCATCTTCTGCCATAGTATACAACACAGGTGCAGAACGAGACCACATTTGCCGAACATGGGGACAATACCATTATGAAACCTTTGATGGGCTCTACTACTTTTTCTCTGGAAAATCTACATACACTCTCTTAAGGCAGAATGAATTGGACGAACAGAGCTTCTCTATACAAGTGAGAAATGACAGTGTAAAGTTCATTCCAAATCATTTAAAATAAATCTGATTTGCAATAAATGAGTATTTCATGCATTGTTATCATTATTATTATTACTACTAGTAGTATTAAAAATCCCCACTGTGAGGATTGTTTGATTCTGTTGCTTCCTGCTAGTTCTTGAACTGATAGTTCCAGTGGGTTGGGCTGCTTGTATGGTTTGACTTGCAAGCAATCCTTCAGCATGCATGGTGTTACGGAGGATAGGGGTATCATTTCCCAGAGCTGATCAAGGTTGTGAGTGACAACTATACGTACTGCTGCCTAGCCAAGCTCATTGGAAACTGAAAGGAGTTGAGTGAGGAGAGCCTGGAGGGCTTGGAAGAAGTTATTATGGTCAGTGCCAAGACTTAGGCTATCCTGGAGGCCTTCCTCCAATGGAGACCCAGTATGGTGTAGTGGTCAAAGTATCAGACTAGGATCTTGGAGGCCAGAGTTCAAATCTCCACTCGGCCATGAAATTGACTGGGTTGTTGAGAGGATTAAATGAGGCGGCGGAGAGCCATGTACGCCACCTTGTGCCCCTTGAAGAAAAAGGTGGATATAAATGCAATAAAAATGAATGAATGTGGCCCAAGTAATATAGGAAGGAGGGAGGGAGGGAACTACAACTTACCATGGCTGCAATCATATACACAAATGGGAGCAAGGCCCATTGAATTCAACAGGACTTGCTGCTGAGTAGACATGCATAGTATTATACTGTATGCTGCTTTCCCCTAAGATCACAAGTAAAGTGCTTCTGTGTACATGAGGGGTGAAGAATGCTGATCTTTCTTATTGGTAGCAGTCCATAATGTCTCATGAAATGTCATGGTGGGTTTCCCAAAGCTATTGGAGTGGTTTGGAAGGGCCTGCAGTAGGGGAATAACTAAAAAGCACATGTGCACTCTCTGGTTGTTGTAAGATCCATGTCTTATCCATAGACTGGGGCTGCAAAGAATGTGGATGAGTAATCTCACTATGCCAAAATATTCCAAGTTCCCAGTTTTCCAAATGCTTTCTTCTTTTGTTTGTGCCATCAAATTATACTGTTTGATGATGCACAAAAATCTGGGCCAGTTTCTGTTTTATTTGATTGAGAAGAGCTCTGCTGGATGAGACCACAGTCCTTCCTAGATGAGCATTTTGTTCTGGCAGTGGCCAAGCAGATGCCTTTAGGAAGCCGACAGGCAGGATTTGAGCACAATAGCACTATCCTGCTTGTGTTCCCCAGTAATTGGTATTCAGAGGCATGAAAATACTGGTATTCAAAAGGAGTGCTCCTTCACACATGCAGTCAAGTCCCACAAGATGTAGTGATGGCCGCCAACTAGGATAGTTTTAAAAGGGGCTTGATTAGCCAAATGAAAATGGGACAAAGCTGTCAATGGCTGCTAGGGATGATGGCTATGTACTACTTCTGGTGTCAGAGGCAGTATCTGATAACCTGATTCTGGGGAGCACAAGTGAGAAGAGGATTGTTGCACTCCTATTCTGGTTGCTGGCATCTGGTTGTCCACTGTGAGAATAGGATACTGGACGGGGCCTTTTATTTGATGCAACGTGACTCTGACACTGGAGGTAATATAGCCTTTGACTGAATTGATTTGTATTCCACCTTTCCTCCAGTGGTGACCAGGAGGCTGAATATGGTTCTCCAGTTTATTTTGAAGTGAATAAATATGAGATATGGAATAAGACTATATTTAAAAGAATATATATGAGCACTGGCGGAGGAAAAGGAGTGCGGGGGGAGTGCACCGCCCCCGGCAGTACAATCCCAGTTGGGTGCCATCGCGGCTGCCCCCCGCCCGTGCTGGGTGCCACGCCCCTGCAGCCGGCGTGCCACACCCCCAGGAAGCGTGCCACACCCCTGCATGCCCATGCCCCAGGACGCATGCCACACTCCTGTGGGGCAGCGTGTCACACCCCCAGGACGCACGTCATGCCCTTGTCATGCCAGCCCCTGCCTGCTCTCCGCCACTGTATAAGAGATGCTCACAGAGGCTGCAATTTCAAAGTCATTTTAGGGCCCCATTCCTAAAGCAGTATGTGAAATGCCAAAAATATAGTTGTTGCTAAAATACTTATTTCTCCCATTTTTGGCAGGTCCATAATGATCCAGATTGCAAGTCTTCTCCATATTCCTGTAAACGATCAATTAGCCTATACTTTTCTGGAGACGGGGAAATCAGATTAAGTAGTGAGGTCACCTACAAAGGGATTGGGTAAATTAAATGTATACTCTCATGGTCTGTGGTGTTTTTATTTGTCATGTTATTTTGATATGCAGAGATGTAGGACCCTTAATTGATTCCTAACTATATGCTATCTTCATTCCTACAAATTAGTAATGTTTGTGGTTGAAACGAACTGAGTAATGTTCATATTAATAATACAGTAATTCAATTGGAAAGTCATTTTAAGTTTATTATTTGTAACCCTAAGTCATAAAAAATGGTGTGTATACATTTCTTCAGAAATGGCGTAATCTAAGAGTCATATAAGTGTGATTGGAAACAAAAATAGCATCATTGATTGATAGCAGAATACAGTAATTACTATAATTGGATAGAGATTATTTATTTATTTCCCTATGAGGCATCTTAAAACAATTTGCAATATAATTAAACTATTAAACAGTTAAAAAACTGCATATATGAAAACAATTACACACACACACACACACACATTTTAAAACACCACATACATAAAATCAATTCTGATCCAATATTGATGCCAACTGGGTATTCAAGAGGCCTATTGAAAGAGGAACATCTTTAGCAGGCACTGAAAAGACCATAGATAAGGTGCCTGTTTGATAGGAAAGGTGAAGGTAAAGGTAAAGGTAAAAGACCCTGGACGGATAAGCCCAGTCAAAGGTGACTATGGGGTGCGGCGCTTATCTTACTTCATGTGGTCAGTGTGGCTAAACTGCTTCCGGCACAACTGAACACCCTTATGGAAGCCAGAGTGCATGGAAATGCTGTTTACCTTCCCACCACAGCAGTACCTATTTATCTACTTCCACTGGTGTGCTTTTGAACTGCTAGGTTGGCAGAAGCTGGGACAGAGCAACGGGAGCTCACTCCATTGTGGGGATTTGAACCGCTGACCTTCTGATAGGCAAGCCCAAGAGGCTCAGTGGTTTAGACCACAGTGCCACCCATGTCCCTGCCTGTTTGATATATAATGGGTATAAAGGATGACAATGAGTTTGTTTGTTTATCATGGTATTTGTTTGGCTTCCCAGGATACAATTACCATATACCATAGGGAACTTGTATATCCAAGCATTAGCTGGATATGTCATTGTTAGACACCAGTATGCATTCTCTCTGGCTTGGGATGGTACCTCTGCTGTTTATATTAAGATGGCTCCTGACTACTTGGGCAGAACTCATGGACTGTGTGGTAACAACAATGCCATTCTGCAAGATGAACTTGCCACTAGTTATGGTGAGTATTTCATCTAATTTATTAAGATGTTATTTGTGTTCTTCAGCAGTTACAGGCCTTACGTAGAAAGAGCAAGACTGCTCTAGCCCTCTTTTTGTCTAGTTTGGCTTCCCTAAATGCCATAATTGCTATGACATCCATCCATTGGCTTAAAACACTGAAAGGTGAGAGCAGGTTTGTTCTCTCAAGACAAATGGGCAAAACAGTGACTGCACATTTTGCTTCATATCTCAGATTCTACATGGGCTTGCTTTTTAAAATGAAATCTGGGAACCTGGCACATTATGGCTAGTGGGATGGTGGCAGCACTGCCTATTAAATAGCTTCTGTCCATGAGCAGAAAAGGACCAGACTTTCTTCTTGTGTTGTTTTAAAGTGGATTCTTTGTGATTTCTACATATACTTTGCCCTTCAATATTGATGGGCTTCATGTGCATTTTGTGCGCCAATGTCTTTATACCATTTTTTTCCTGAGACAAAATGTGATATAATAAATGGCCTTGGATGAGCTGTTGATTAGAATTTAGCATTAACAGGAGCAGTCACACTTCTGTCTAATTATCTATCTGACAGTGATGCTTTGTATTTCTTTCATAGCTTCCATCTAAACCCAATCAGTGGAAATGTTAATTTCCTGCATTTGTGCACTTTCCCCTAGGAAAACTTACTGAAGACATTGAAGAGTTTGTAGAAAGCTGGAGAGAAAATCCTCCACAGGAGAACATCTTCTCCTGGGATACCTCATTTAACTATGAGCCACCCTGTCTGACTCAAAGTCAAACATTTTTACAGGTAGGCACGATAATTAATGTAAGACAGGCACATTGGCTTGCTCCTGCGATTGAGGAGGCTGGTGTTGCACAACATGCTCACACTCTGTGCAGTGTGCTGATGTGTCACATGCACATTATGTTGCATACATGAGTGATGTGAGTGGCATGTGCGCTTGACATGAGCACATCACTGCAAAATATTGAGGAGGCCCAGCCCCCTCCTTGAAAATTGTGGGGGCCCTCGGCCCCTTCTGGGTGACACCCCTGATGATGTAAGGCAAAAACTTATATGAGACTGAATTCTGAAATTTCATATTTTAAAAATGGCATAAATGACTTCCTAATTGCAAAAAGAAACTGCTGCCCATCGTTATGAGATTGAGACTCCTGGTTAAATACCTGTGATGCATTGCTTACATGATAAATATGGATGGCTCACATAGCTTTATACTAGCTGAAATTGACATGGCAGCAATTGCGCTAGCTGGGGTATATGGTAAATGGAAGATGATTTCAGATTCTGTCTGCCTCCTGCTTTCAAGTTCATTTCTGATTTTACTCTTTACCTCAAAATATGTGGAAAATGGTTATATCCCAGAGGAGTGCTTAAGGTTCATAGATTAAATAGATTTCTTATCATGCTTGAGTTATTTTTAATTCCTCCTTTTATTTTATTCTTTGATATTATTATTCAGAGTTTCCTATTTTAGCATTCAAAGCCTGTAGTCAGCCAGTGGATTCCTGTGATATCTAGTGCCAGAATTTAATCAGATAATTTTTCCTCACTTGTATTAAAATCTGTGAAAGAGCTTTTGTCTCCATAGACAGCTGTCTACAACAACAAAGAAAAAGTTCATCATAATTTTGGCTACCATATTTCAGTTTCGTCAGAAAACGTATCCCATACAAAGTCTGCTTTAGATTTCCTGCGTAGGGATGAGAAAAATAAAATAAAAACCAGTTTGCTACTGGCTGGAGGGGGAAAATTTATCAGTGTTTATTCAAATAAAATATGTCAACGTACATATAGTATAGTGCATGTATTATGTAAATGTAATATGAGTATGTTTAATTAGAAATTATACACCTGTGTTGAATCTGATAGACCTCATTTGAAACTTAAAATATAAACAATTCATATGCTAGATAAAATAAGAATTCACAATGCTGCCTCTTCAACTAAAACATGTACAGGTGAAACTCGAAAAATTAGAATATCGTGGAAAGGTTCATTTCTTTCAGTAATTCAACTTAAAAGGTGAAACTAATATATGAGATGGACTCAAGACATGCAAAGCGAGATATGTCAAGCCTTTATTTGTTATAATTGTGATGATTATGGCTTACAGCTGATGAGAACCCCAAATTAACAATTTCAGCTTTGGGGTTTTCATCAGCTATACGCCATTATAATCACAATTATAACAAACAAAGGCTTGACATATCTCGCTTTGCATGTCATGAGTCTGTCTCATATATTAAACTCCAGTAGCTAATGAAAACAATTGCTTACATAAATGGACTTTTCCACGATATTCTAATTTTTCGAGTTTCACCTGTAGATGGAATGGTACTCCATTCATGGATCATGGCATCCCTGCCTTCCATGGAAATCCGCTCTTAAGGACTGACAAGGCACAGAGTGAGATGTGACATAGGAACCTGCAGTATGACATGGAAATAATAAAAAACCCAACCCCCCTTGTGTAAGCCTCTTACTCAGCAACATCTTTGCAGCCTTGCCAATCTTTCTAGAACCATTGTTGTCAGACTTTGGATTCAAAATCAATGGCTGGATACTTATCAGATGATCTAGTTTCTAGACAATTTTTTTAAAGCATTTTTTAAAAAAGCTTCTTCCTTCATACTAATTCTTTGTGTTTTCAGAGGACGTATGCATTCTGCAGCATTCTGCTCTGGAGCCCCTTCAAAGAGTGTCATGAATTTGTGAGCCCATTTCCTTTCATGGCCAGTTGCACAAATGATCTATGCATGTAAGTGTCTTGGTCTGAGAAGATCCCAATTAGCAGTCAGTGGTTGGGATTCAGAGAGGTCCACTTAAAACACTTCTTGGTATGGATGGGACTGTGCTGATTTTCAGCTTCTAGTTGCAGCACTTCATACTGATGAATGCCGTTCCAAGCAGTATCTTTAGGAGTAGCTTTTTAATGTGCATAAGGTACCATGGTAGCTGTGGGAATGGGGTTCTTTGGATTCTGGCCATTAAGTTTCTGCAAATATTAAATACATCTCTTTTTTGGGCCCGCTTCTCTTCTCACTGTTTTTGACTGTCCTTTGTGGTACCACTTCTACTTATAATAGAATGAGTGGCAGTAGAGTTAAAGCCAAATATTTATTGATTTAAACATTATATGAATTTTGCATGTTCATCATTGGTATAATTTAGCAGTAAACCATGGCTTAGCATTATGGAAACAGGCCTCAGCATGACTTGTACTCAAATGCAATCACTGCCTCTACTCTTGGTTTAGCTGCAAGGAAAGGATTGGCAGCTTCCACTTCTGTTTTAGCTTAACAGCAGGTTTATGTGTTGTCCCAGTCCTAAACTGTGGTTAATTAGAACAGTGAAAATAAGGCTATGTCAATTTTATTTTATTTTTGTGTTAAGGTCAGCAGCTGATAATGCAACTTTGTGTCGAGCATTAACTGAGTATGCAAGGACTTGTGCTCAAGCAGGAAAACCTCTCCACAACTGGCGGGCACAGTTTAAGGAATGTGGTATGCAATGACAAGGTTTTAGAATGCTGTCTTCTGGCAAAATATTCTGCTTATCGTTTATTCCCCTTTCTGCAGGTTTTCTCATTTTTAAATATAGGTTCATCTAGCCTTGCTATGGACTTCGTTTGTTGCCTGTTTTGTAATGGAGGGCTGGTAGGAATTTTTCTATCTGGCAAATTGGCAGGGCCATTTGGTTTTCACCTACCACCGTAGCAATCGTCACAACTTTGTAAGGTTTGGCGGTTAGGCATTGGATCAGCAATTGTGGGGAGGGGAGGTGCGGCCATCACCTGCCCCTCCAAGCTTAAGGGTATTCTGTTAAAGGAATCTAGGGGTTGGCCTGGGTTTTCTCTGAAACCCCTGCGGAAGGGGCTAGGGCCAGTGGCGGAGGAAGCCTCCGCGCTGCCCGGGGCGGCGGCACAGAGGCACCCCCTGGGGGCGGGGGACCACAGCATGTGCGTCGTGACGCCATGACACATCGGATGCACTGCGCATGCCCAGAATTCCGGGCATGTGTAGTGCATCCGAGCCAGCAAGTGAGTAGCCCCATGACCTGCTGCTTGCTCGCCAGCTCGCCGCAGGAGCAAAGGATGGGGTGCAGGGCAGCAGGGGATGGACTGGGGAGTGTCACCCCCCTCCCCTGGAACACGGGGCGGGGCGCCCCCTACGCCCCGTCCTTCCTACGCAACTGGCTAGGGCCATACCAGGACCCCACAGGGACATCGGGGTGAGCACTAGTCAGGACCCTCTGGTGGTGCTCCCTCTGGCAGTGAATGCGGGAGGGAGTCTGACATAGTTTGGATGTTGCCGATGGCTAAGCCAATACCACTCACATTCTGTATTCAATAAAGTTGTGGCCTAAATTTTGCCCAATAACTTAAACTAAAACCCCCTATAACTGTGTTTCATTTTTGGGGGTGGTGGGGTGGTGGTGGTCTTGAATCGCAACTGAGTATGCAAGGACTTGTGCTCAAGCAGGAAAACCTCTCCACAACTGGCGGGCACAATTTAAGGAATGTGGTATGCAATGACAAGGTTTTAGAATGCTATTTGCTGGCAAAATATTCTGCATATTGTTTATTCTCCTTTCTGTAGGTTTTCTCATTTTTAAATATTGTACCTTAATTGGTTATTGTATGCACGTTCAAACTTTAAGACTAACCAGTATATGCTTTTGCATGGAGACCACTTCACCAGATGCTTAAATTAAAATTAAAGTAGCATCAATTTTCCACCCCAGGAAGGAGAAACATAAATCATTTAACATTTCTTCATTTCTTCTGTTTTTCAGTCATTAAATGTGAGGAGCATCTTGTCTACAATGAATGCATTGATTGCTGCCCAGTTTCATGTCAGCAAAAAACTCATTGTGTTGACAGTGAACTGCCCTGTGTTGATGGATGCTATTGTCCAGATGGTAATGCAGTTTTTGGTGTGGAATTTTGTTAGAAGTTGTGGCCTTTCAGGAGCTTATGGCCTTTCTGCAATCTACAAGACACAGTAATTAAGTCACACTCCAGATATTTGTCAACAAACCCAGATGGGTTCATTTGAGAGGCAATGGGTGGTATTCAACTAACATTTCCTGTCAATACAAGGATTTCCTCTTGTGCAATAGAACTTTCCTCTCTCCTCTTGTTCCCATGCACATTCTCTGCCTTTTCTAAGTCTGCTACAGAGAGTTGGAGGAGCCCCCAGAGCAGATTCTGTGAATGAGCTGGACTATAAGGGTTCAGGTGATCCCTGGGGTATCCTGGACCCAAGTTGTTCAGGGCTTTGTAAATCAATGCAAGAATTTTGGACCTGGCTCAGTAGTAGATGGGCAGACAGTGCAGCTGTTTTAGCAATGGTGTCACATGTTCTTGACCAGAAGCTCCCCTCAGCAATCTGGCTGCAGCATTCTGCACCAGCTGGAGTTTCCAAACCAGACCCAAGTGCAGCCCAACATAGAACACATTATAGTAATCCAGCCTTGCTCCAGAACTCCTAATGACAGCAGCCAATGGCTTCGTATAGATATTAAATAGCATTGGGGACAGACTTCTTGGGAGTAAGCCTTACAGAACTTGGTGTGGTATTTTAGAAAACAGGCTTAGGCTGCGAGGCTAAGTGATAGCATGCCCTATATTGACTAGATAGTATGTAATGAAATCAAATGGACTTGAAAATATTTTTGGTATTGGGCTGCAACTATTTATAACTCAAGTTGTTTTCTCTTTATGACAAAAGCAGCTTTTAACTGTTTCATAATACATCTTGACCTTCTGTTTTGCTTTTTTATTATACCATTAAACTTTGCAGTATAAGGATTTTAAATATAATTTATCACATCTTCATTTTCTAGCTAGAACTACTAGCCAGTTTAACGTATTTCTAATGATCCTTTTCAAAACACATGCTCTAATTTTGTTCTTATTGTCAAATGTCCATTTTAGGACTTATTTATGAAAACAAATTATGTTTAAGGCCATCAGAATGCCCTTGTGATTATCACGGATCTGTCTACAGAACTGGTGCTGTGGTTCATGAAGAATGCAACAGCTGGTTAGTAACATTCCATATATTTGTTCCCTTTAATATGGCATGGATGTACACGAAAGCTCATACCAAGAACAAGAACAAACTTAGTTGGTCTCTAAGGTGCTACTGGAAGGAATTTTTTATTTTATTTTGTTTAGTCCTATAACTGTTACTTCCAATTGCCACATAAGGGCTATGCCAGGGGTCAGCAAACTTTTTCAGCAGAGGGCCAGTCCACTGTCCCTCAGACCATGTGGGAGGCCAGACTATATTTTGAAAAGAAAAAAAAATGAACAAATTCCTGTGCTCCACAAATAACCCAGAGATGCATTTTAAATAAAAGGACACATTCTACTCATGTAAAAACACACTGATTCCCGGACCGTCCGTGGGCCGGATTGAGAAGGCAATTGGGCTGCATCTGGCCCACGGGCCTTAGTTTGCCTACCCATGGGCTATGCTAACTGCCTTAAAACATCAAATAATTCTTTCTGTTTTCAGTACATGTGCTGGAGGAAAATGGATTTGCACAAACCTTACCTGTTCAGGTATGTCTGTTCTCAGATAATTCATTCAAAGTCTGATCACATGCATAAAAAGTATAAAAATAAGAGTGTTAATATTGATGTCTGATTATTTTTCCAATCTTTCCTAGTTATTTACACCTGGAAAGCAGCATATAAATGATTAAAAGTATTATTATCAGCTCCCAGAATGCAAACTTGTAATCAATAATTCCTTCAGGCTTTTTGTTCACTATTGCGGCTTTAATATCATACATTACTAGCAGCACAGAATATTTCGGTAACATACTGAAACACTTTACCCCCCCCCCTTTAGCTGTCTGTTCAGTCTCAGGAGATATTCACTTCATGACATTTGATGGGCGCAAATATACTTTTCAAGCCACTTGCCAGTATATTCTGGCAAAAAGCCTCACCTCCGGAAAATTTGCTGTGACTCTGCAAAATGCTCGTTGTGGACAGGTAAGACTGTAAGAGCAAATGTGTGGGCTGCATCAAGTTTGGGTACTTAACTGGCATTATCAGAAAGATTAAACTAAACTTTCAATTTATAAGTTTCCCTTTGGTGAATGGAAGGAATTTTTCATTCACTGAAAGATTCCTTCCATTCATGGAAGGTTACCTATGGATCCAGTTATAATTTCCTTGGGGAATGACCATAGCTCAGTGCCTTGGATGTAGAAGGTTCTAGGTTAGGTCCCTTCAGTTTATGTGTATCTGTGTTGTGAGAAATTACTGTGCAGACATTTCTCAAGAACTTAAAAAGCTAACGGTCTCTGAATATCCAGTGGCAAATAGTGGATAGCAAATAGCACACGTTCGTTCCTTCTTCTTCTTCTTCTTCTTCTTCTTCTTCTTCTTCTTCTTCTTCTTCTTCTTCAAATTAATAATAATAATAATAATAATAATAATAATAATAATAATTTTTTACCCACCCCATCCAGCTGGGTTTCCCCAGCCACTTTGGGCAGCTCCCAACAGAATATTAAAAACACGGTAAAACATCAAACATCAAAAAACTTCTCTAAACAGGCTTGCCTTCAGATGTCTTCTAAAAGTCAGATAGTTGTTTATTTATTTGACATCTGATGGAACTGCATTCCACAGGATGGGCGCCACTACTGAGAAGGCCCTCTGCCTGGTTCCCTGTAACCTCACATCTCGCAGTGAGGGAACCACCAGAAGGCCTTTGAAGCTGGACCTTAGTGTCTGGGCAGAACAATGGGGGTGGAGAGGCTCATTCAGGTATACTGGGCCGAGGCTGTTTAGGGCTTTAAAGGTCAGCACCAACACATGTGCTCAGAAATGTACTGGGAGCCAATGTAGGTCTTTCAGGACTGGTGTTATATAGTTTCGGCGGCAACTCCCAGTCACCAGTTTCGCTGCTGCATTCTGGATTAGTTGTAGTTTCTGCGCCACCTTCAAAGGTAGCCCCACATAGAGCTAGTGATTTCTTCTCCTGTTAAGAACATAAGAACATGTCTTATACTGAGATAGAACATCGGCCCATCTAGCTTAGTATTTTCTCCACTTACTGGCAGCATCTCTCCAAGGTTTTGGACTGGGATCTCTCCCAGACCTATCTGGAGATGGAACCTGCAACTTTTGCACGCAAAACACCTTCTCTGCATTGAGTCATGGCTCTGTGATGTGAGGGGGGCTCCTGGGTGGGCCTTAACCTCCTCTACAGGGTAGACAGCAGGAGGATTGCATCTTACTGAAAATTAAAAGCTGGAGTAGGCAGGTTTGGGCTAACCCAGTCAGGTAATTCTCATTATTCTTCGGTGGTTCTATGAAAAGAGCAGACGTAACATATTGGTCCTTAGACTGGAGTCCTTCTTTCAGAGCTGTCAGTGGCAGGGAATTTTCACCCTTTTTGCCAGTATGTGAGTAGTGCCAATTTTTCGAGTGTTTGTGTCATTCAGAAAATTGAGCTTAGTTAGTTCAAATAATGGACGAATATATAAAGCTGAAGCCAGTAAGCACAATTTTTATCTGTTCCCCAGAAACATGTGTCAAAGGCTGGGATTGGTTGGCTAATGGTGTCTGTGTTGTTGTAACAGGAGGTTATGTAAAGAAATAGTCATCTGTACAATGTTGAAACCTTTTGTCAAGGGAGGTGTAGAATTATTTTACCTGATAATTATTTTTTATTTTTTGTATAAAAGAAATATTTGCTCTTTTTATCTCTATTTAAAGGTTCTTAAAACGTTGGCTTTTTATCTAGCTCTAAGGTTTATAGTTTTCTACTTAAGTCATGGATAGTGCTCTCCACATGTTGGTGGACTACAATTCCCATCAGTCACAGCTAGCATGGTCAAGGATGATGAGAGTTGTAGTCCACCTGGAAGGCACTGTATTGGCTACCCCTGACTTCAGTAAAATGTTTTAATAATATGGTAATATAATAATATGCTTTCTACATTCAACTCGTCTTGCAGATGGCAAGTCCAACAAAGGATACACTGTTCATTGTTAAGATCTAGAGTGCCTTAGAAAGGCAGTTTTAGAATGGCATATAATCTCCCAAGCGCCTGCACAGAGTCCATAGCTGTACACATACCACTTTAATAACCTGTTAGTGTCTCTGAGAGGATATACAATAAAGCACCTTTTCTTCCAACAAAGCCACTTTGCGAGCGTTTTCTTTTCTAAGTTGTTGATCAAACAGAATCTAACAAAAACTTGAAGCGACAAAATCTCAAGGCACAAGGCATTGACTCAGTTCATTGACTGATTCAGTTAAACTGTGCTTTTAACAACAACCACTTGATGCATTGATTTGTGAATAATCTAATAAACTGTAATCTTGAATGTTTGGTTTCTAGCTGTCATCTTTGAAAATGGTTGCTTAAAATGTCTTGCGTAGAAACACCAAATCATGAGATAAGGAAATGTTGTGCTTTTTTTATTTGACGTTAGCATAAATTACTTTATTTCAGAATCTTGTTTTTGTTTTCCTAAGCCTTGAATTTCTGTAGAGTTATTGAGAAATTTTCATTAAAATGCTAGAGCTCTATCGCAATAAAGCAGATTACTGTATTGAAAAAGAAAAACTCCTCCAGCAACAGCTAGATAACACCTGAACAGGTTTTCGACTCATTGAATCACAAAGAGTACAGTCACTTAGAGCCTCAGTTTTGGTGACAAAAACAATCCTCATGCAGCAAGTGAGTTTGGAATGATGTAAAATTTAGCTTTAAACACTTTTTGAAAGAGGATCAGTCAAGTGATCAGCATAGCTTAGCCTTATCTGAGTCTCAAATGACAGTATCACTAGGTTTTGTAGTTAGTTATGATGAGAAGGATATTTTAATATAGGAATTTCTATTAAGTGTCTGGTGATGAGTGAGGTACAGTTCATGAGAAGGCAGCTGCTGATAGTTAGCGGAGTCAATGTTATGAAAGAAACAATTCATTGGATCAGAGAATTATTGCAAGGATTTCAGAGCCTATTTTAGACAGTATGCATATGCACACACAGATATATGTAGTCAATATATACTCCCACATTCATCTACTGCTCTTAACATTTTAGGGCTTGTTTTTATATTTGATAGGACATCTTGAAAATGGCATAGGAAGCTGCCGTATGTGGCCAGACGATTGGTCCACCTAGTTCCAGTACTGTCTGATCTGACAGTACTGGGTCTCAGGCAGAAGTCTTTCTCTCACTTGCTACCTGACCCTTTTTTTAACAGTAGCTGCCAAGAATTAACCATGGGATCATCTGTGTACAAAGCATCTGCTTTACCTGTCAGATATGGGCATTTCTACCTAATCTAGGGTATATATCTCAGCTCATGTCTATCCGAGTCTTGAAACTTGCTTTGCCACTACAGAAGTTGGAAGCAATATGCTTCTGAATACCAGTTACTGGAAACCACAGGAGGGGAGAGTGTTCTGGTGCTCATGAGCTGCCTGTGGGTCTCCCATGGGGTCTGGTTGGCCACTGCGAGAACAGGGTGCTGGACTAGATGGCCATTGGCCTGATCCAGCAGACTCTTCTTATCTTCTTGAATTATAAATAACATCTTACTGGGTGTTCTCATTTTCATAGCACTGCATTTTGTGGTATATAAAATCTCCAAGCAAATTATTAACTGATTTTTGTGCACCACTGACTTTCTCAGGAGATGCTTTCCTGCTCTACAACTGTCAAATTCTACCAAAAGGCAAATAGGTCTGAATCTCAAGCTTAATTTACAATTCTACTCTTCATTTTATTTCTAGAATCAAGATGGAGCATGTATCCAGTCAGTCAGTCTTATTCTCAATCAAGATTCCAAGAGGCAAGTGACTCTGACCCATTCAGGAGATGTTTTGGTATATGATCAGTACAAAGTAAATCTGCCTTATATTGATGGTAAGTAAAATAAATAACAGTTAGCAACAGTGAAAATGCTATGATTTAAATTATGTCTACATATCATGCCTTAATTCCATCCTGTCAATCATTCTGGGTTTTTTTCCTTCTCCTACAGCCTCACTTAGCCCTTTGTTTCCTTCCTCTAATATCTACATCATCTCATGGTACCCCTGGAACCAGATGTTAGTTGTATATTCACCCCCTTTCATCTCACCATGTAGATCAGATGTGGTCCTTCAGATGCTGTTGAACTAAAACTCCCATCATCCATGGCCATTAGCCATGCTTGCTGTGCCTGATGGGTTTACAGACCATCCACATCTGGAAGGCCAAAGGTTCCCCACACTTGATATAGATAGATTAACTGACAGACATAAAGGAAGCCTTTTTACTGATGGACAAGCTATCTTCAGCCTCAATCAGCTTGAGCAACAAATTAGTTTTAGGAGGCTTCAATGAACAACAAATCATCCAAAGCAATTATTTTGGCTTGATTCTTTCCAGATTCTATCTTGCTCTCAGTTCCATCATTGAGAGTTTAACAGTAGCTGTCAACCCTTCATCAGCTCCCCCACTGCTGCTACCCACAAGGGTACAATGTGGTGGTGAAAAGTGCTCATGGTATCCAGACTTCCTTGAGAACTTCCTGCCACCACTTCTCACCTGGGTAGGTTTGCAAAAGGGGGTGGTGATGAGGGCTCATGGCATGCGTAAAATAGAGTACATTTTGATCTCGACAAAACAATTTTATTTGGGCTAAATTCAAGTAGAGATTAGGAGGGTAATTTGCAACTAACATTAAACACATTGTGAAGATTAAAAGCAACTCCTGATCTCCTGATAATATTGTAGATTACTATTAATACATTTTTTTCTGCAATGTTTATCTACTAGATGCTTTTGAAATACGGAAACTTTCCTCTGTATTTTTGCAAATAAAGTCATATATTGGATTACAAATACTGTATGACTGGAAGGGTTTGAGGCTCTATCTCAAAGCTGATGCTCAATGGAAAGATGATACCATAGGACTTTGTGGGACCTTCAATGGAAATATGCAAGATGATTTTTTGTATGTATCATTAACATTTTTTAAAAAATACATCTATCTTCATGAATACTGAATTTTTTCCAAACAGTATAGAAAAACATAGTAGCTGTTTATTAGAAGAATAAAATATAAAATTTGATTAGCAAACCTAGTATTAATTAAAAAATAACAATGTTGAAGAGATTCAACCCAGAAGAGAGATCTTGTAATAATCTTTCTTGTTACTTGTTACTTTCAAGGGTCTTGGGAGCAAGAATGCTCCACTTAAATGTCCTTTCAAATGATTTTAATCCACAAATATTTAATTTAATAAGTATTTTCCTATACTGAAGTACAAAATATAGAATGCATAAGAAGAAGACTTACCATGGTGTGTTTTAATTTGTTGGAAGCAGCCCAGAGTGGCTGGGGTAACTCAGTCAGATAAGCGACATATAAATTAATAAAACAAAATAAACCACAATGAATCCAGTCCATAGTCTCTTGAAATTAATGAGATAACACTATGATTTTGAATTACTGTTGTTTGTACTTGCTATTTCAAGAATATCCTTTTTTGTCATTTTTTAAACAAATAAATAAATAAATGGGGGAAAGATCTCCAGTAGGAGTGCCAGAAAGTACGCCACAGCTTTTTGGAAATTCCTGGAAAACTTCATCTGCCTGTGGTCTTGAGCATGATTATTCACCAGTGGATCCATGTGATATTCATCTACAATCAGGTAAGTGTGAAGATATTATAGACAGATATTGATGATGGGTTTGGAAGCATTATAAGAAGCTGTTGCAGGAGAGGAATTGTGAGCAACATCACAGGAGGAATGTTTCTAGTACGAAAATGAAACCGTCAAGCTCCCTTGTAGTTTTTGCTATTGCCAGGAGCAAAATCTTGTTGCATTTATAGGGTTGTATTCAATTAACTCTTACTCAGTGGTGATCCATTGAAATTTCTGACCCTGAATAACCCATAGTATTGAAATATTTTTGGTGCGTATGTGGGTAAAGGTAAAGGGACCCCTGACCACTGGGTCCAGTCGTATCCGACTCTGGGGTTGTGGCGCTCATCTCACGTTACTGGCCAAGGGAGCCAGGGTACAGCTTCCGGGTCATGTTGCCAGCATGACAAGCCGCTTCTGGTGAACCAGAGCAGCGCACAGAAACGCTGTTTACTGTCCCGCCGGAGCGGTACCTATTTATCTACTTGCACTTTTGACGTGCTTTTGAACTGCTAGGTGGGCAGGAGCTGGGACCGAGCAACAGGAGGTACATTTGCTATAATGATGTTTTTTATTATTATAGTTATGAAATTGTTTTTGATATTGTTGATTTTGAGATGTATTGCTGTTCTCTTGATTGTAAGCCACTTTGAGCATGATTTTTGTGTGTGTGTCAAAAGGAGAGTGGAAAGGCATTCTTATTAGTATTCTAAACAGCATATCTCTGTTTTAAGAGATGGTTATATTTCATTTGAGTTTTCATCGATCAGTTGTGCAGCTGACAAAAAAATGCATTTCTTGCTTCATTATTGTCAAGGATTGTCTAGAAAAAGTAATATAAAACAATGATAATATAAGTAATTAATATCATGACCCTGAATGAGCCTTATTTACTGAAAATACAGTAATAAAATTTATATCTGATGAACTGAAGAGAAATATTAATAGTGATTGCTGTTTGAGACTTCCTTGGAAAATTCCCATAAAAATCACTGTTGTCAGTTGTAGAGTTCTGCAGTTGGCGGTGGCTTATCTATGGGTGAATCAGATAAGCTGTAAAAAGTAATGTTTGTTCCACAGAAGAAAGCCTTTGCTATTAAATTTGGAGACTCTCTAACTAAAACATGGTTATTTTATTATCATTTACTTTAACAGCCACTTATGCAACAGAAGCTTGCGGCATCATTACGAAAGAACTCTTTGCCCCATGCTACTCCTACCTGAGTCCTCTCCCCTATTTTGAACAGTGCAGAAGAGATACCTGTAAATGTGGGCAGATCTGCATGTGCTCCGCTCTGTCCCATTATGCCCACTTGTGCCACAGATATGGAGTGGTGATAGACTTTCGGAGTTATGTCCCAGAATGTGGTAAGTTATTGTTCAGCATGTAATTAATTTAATGGCTGTCTGACATCTTGTGTAAATTTCAAGACTAATCTAAATTTGATATATCATTTGCTGGATATCCAGATTGAATGCACATGGTTAGATTCAAATAACCACGCACTACAGTAGATCAGTGTGGTACATGACTAGATGAGAAACATGGTAATGAAGAAAGCCCACACTATAAAGCTGGGTTGGGAACCAAGCACTGCATTCTCCTGTGAACAATATTCTGGGGCACACATGCAGGTCCAGAGGCAAAAATGGGCAGAGCAATGAATATGACTCTTACTGTTTTACAGTATGCTACATTCCAGCCATGCAAACACCAGTTGTTTCTACACCCTCCTCAACACCTTGTTCCATCCAGGCAAGCAAGGGGCATGGTCACAGCTAAATGACACATTCAAGCTAGGTAAAAGCACATACATATGGTGCAAAGCAGAACCAGGGAGAAGGTTGTACGGTCTAGCACATAAATTATAGTAGGCTATAAAAAGATCTCAAAAAAGATCCTGTACAAATGGAAGAACTTCTCTGTATTTGGGGTGATTTTGTCATGCAGTGATCTTCTGCTAGGGTGGAAACAGCCCTTCCATTTGTGGATGATTTGTTCCACTAATAGTGGAAGGGGACCTTTGGTCCAAGCCATTCCTATTTAAATATATTAAGGGAAATTTCTGTTTGGTCCCCTCCTCCAAATTCAGCTCACTTTGCCCCATTTATTTTTTATTTTTCTTGTTTAAATGACACAGTTATAGTTAGCCATGTAAGTGGGATCCAATGTGATTTGGAAGTCTAGTTTACAGTACTTGGTGGCTATGTAAAGTAACCTAAGGGGGTCTTAGTGGAAAAAAGATTCAGGCCTACACTAAATGTTGAGAGCGTAATAAATAAATAATTTTCTTTGTGTAGTAAAAGTGAAAACACTTCACAGCCAGCAATACTCGAGGATATGATTTAGGCCTAACTAAACTTGGGCTTAGGTTGTAGTTCTGTGCACATTTTCCAGAGAGTGAGTCCTTTGAACACAATGAGACTTATTTCCAAGTAAGCATGCAAGAAACCATCCCAGTGTGTGGGATGAAATGTGTTACAGGCCTTTGAGAGTGGATTGCCTTTTATGCATTTGGCTTGTAATATGAGAAGTCTGTTTCATTTGCTTAGCTCTTTCATGTGAAGATACAAAGGAGTACAGTACCTGTGTATCTACTTGTGGCAGATCCTGCCAAGCTTTCTCTGTGCCAGAGACGTGCAGTGATGATTGTGTTGAAGGCTGCACCTGTCCTCTTGGAATGTATCTGAACATCAAAACTGACAGATGTGTGCAACAGTAGGTATAATTTGTAGTGCTGACACAACCACTTTGTAAAAGTATATTTTCAGATTTAAGGGACCAGCTGAGAAATTGGTTTAACTTTCAGACATGAAATGAACTGCAGAACTAAAGAGGCGGTGGGGGGGGGGATACTGCATTTAGCCAGCAGTGGGAATACAGGGTTTGTTGATGCTTATATGAGATGGTTGTAAACTTGGGGTGGCCAAACTTTTCTGTCAGTTTTGCCTCATGCCCACTCAAAGTATGAGAGAGTGCACTGGAATGGCCCCTCCAAGACTGTCGGCTTTTGCTTCACGTTTACCAAGTGAAGAAACAGGCAACAGTGCTGAGCAAGATATGTATATACTGTATAGGAACCTGCACACAATTCTGTGATAGCATTACAGGACCCTCACCTGGAAATGGATGAGCAGATTAAGTCCATTTTTTGTCTCGTGCTCCAAAGAGCCTGTTCTGCCATGTGGATTTTTTTAGTGCTCAGAGTTTACTGGAGATTACCAAATTTGCATCATCCTGCAGTTCCATTATCTTGAGAATATGTGAGGTAATTTATTGAGGTTTCTGATTGTCACAACCCTTTTCATTTTGTTTTCCTTAGAATTTTTTAAAAAATATATTTTGTGACCAGCATGGATTACTGCTGAAGGGGAAACAGTACATAAATGCTTGTCCATAGGCTCTGCCATTTGTTATTTATATTGGCTGTGGATAGTACAGTGATAGGAATGCATTCCAATATACAGTGGTACCTCGACTTACGAATTACTTGACATACGAATTTTTCGACTTACGAATGAAAAAAGTGCCCACACGCCTATGAATTTTTTGACATCCGAAGGATATTCGTTGGCGGTTTTAGATGGGATTTACTTGATTTACGAATTTTAGATGCGGTTTACTCGACTTATGAATTTTTCCGAATTTTTTGTTTCCAATGCATTCCTATGGGAAAATTGCTTTTTTCTACTTACGAATTTTTCAACCTACGAATGTGCATTCGGAACGGATTAAATTCGTAAGTCGAGGTACCAGTGTTTGACAAGAATACTTGTTAATAGGTTAATAACTATTTTTAACAGGGGGAGTCTGTATTGTTTCCATGGAAAAAAAATTTCTATTTTTCCCCCTTTATAGAAATGAATGTCCCTGCTATTTTCAGGGTATTGACTATTCACCTGGAGAAAACATAATCACATCTTTGGGGAAATGGTAAGCTATTCCCACAGTAAGAGCAGTTTCTAATGTTCCGCAGGTTTTGCCAAGCATACCATCTGGCAGAATTTTATGCTGCTGTGTTTATCAGACACTGGGTTTGCCCCATCCCTTCTGACTTTGGATCAGCCAGAGGGAGAGAGCATTGGTGTTGTTTATAAAGATGGCACTGCCCCTTTCCACTGCATTCTTTCTTTCTGCTCCTGCAGCTGGTCTGTCTCACAGTCTGTATGGGCCTTCACTTGCTATGCTTTTGGAGGGCTAAGAATGAATTTTTAAGATGACTTCCCTTGTGGCCCCATCTTTTTCCACCTGCTCAATACTGTATGTATTGAGGTCTGAAATATTTATTTGATTTGTGACTTGGGTCACATCCACACCATAGATTTAAAGCACCTTTAATACTCAATTTAAAGCACACAGCCTCCCCCAAAGAATCCTGGGGAATCTGGTGCAAGAGTTTCTTAAAAGGGAAATCGGAGGGAAAATAGCATGTATGTACTGGCACCATTCTCTTCTTTGAAGAACTCTGACCAGATTCCTTAAGTTTTTACAAAAAAGATTCTGATGGTCCTGACTTCTTGTATTTTTGTTTCAGCCACTGCAGAGATGGAATGATGAACTGTGAGGAAAACAACATTGGTATGTAACATAAAGATGTTATTTAACCCAGAATTCCCCCATAGAGTCCTAGCCATGCCAAAGTTATGAATGGTGGCAGCAGAGAGATAATAAACCAAAGGGTGAAGTTCTTCAGTAGCACTGGACCTTTTTTTGTTAACAAACTTGTATGGCAGGTGAACTGTATGTGGCAAAGGATAAGTCATATATAGAACCTGCAAAACATACTGCATCTGGTATCTTTTCCATGGTTACAGGATTACAAACGGGCAGCAGGATTATGCATTCACTCCCTCTGTCACTCCCCTCTGACAAGAAACCTGCTGTTCTGCGAGATTTAGCTATGGTTTTGAGTTACATCAGCACTATCTTTCTCTGCAGTTAATGCTTAATGAGGTTCTCTTTTAACTATGTAAACAGTTGCACATCTTTGCTAAGAATGGTTTAGGTTTGGATGAATCCATCTATTTCCAGTCCATGCCTTTGCATGTATTCATTCATGAACCTGTTGCATCCTGTTTCTGCTTTGAATTGTGCTGCTTCTTTTTAAGATAAAGAATCTGCATGAGAATTCATATTTAAGTATAAATCTAAACAGAAAATACTATCTAAATAATAATTTTATCTCAATATATGCATTTCTAAGCATATTTTATCCCAGAATATGGAATTTTAAACACATTTTGATTCTGCCCCCCCCCCCCCCGCTGCATGCACACGATTCTGAGAACTGTGGCATCCGAAAAATAATTATGTTCCAATTTGCACATTAGTCTGGGAGGTGTGGATCAGATTAGTTCACACTGGAATTCACAGAAATCAAATTCCTCAATCATTCCAGCCCTCATTAAGGCTAGCAGGAGAAATTTGAGCCAGAAGACAGAAGCAGGATGCAATCCTATTGCTCCCAGTATTTTTTATAAAAAAAATTTTTAAAATGTTAGGCTGCAATTGAAACCCCCTTCCATTGGCCTATGGAATGATGCTAGCGTCATTCTGCCAATGCAGAGCTCCCTGTTATGCCCATCAAACATGGGCAGGACTTTTCTAAGGGGAGGGCTGAGCCAGACCGAGACCCAGTGGATCTCAAGCTGGACTCAGTGCTATTCAGGCTGGCACAGCACTTTGTCTACCTCTGCTTTCATCCCTGTGACTGATGGGACTGTGGATGCTGGCTATTGGCTCAGCCTCTCTACCATGACTTGCCACTTCTCGACTGTGGTTTGGATTATTTTGCTCATTTTTAGTGTGCTGTTTTGGTTTGTTCCCCAGCAACAGGTAGTCAGAGGTATACTGACTCTAAACCTTGAGGTTCTACACAGCAGTTAGGATTAGTAGCCCCTGAAAGATTTCTTATCGATGTATTTGTCTAAACGTCTTTTAAAATCACATGAACTACTGGCCTGCCCACTACCACAACACATAACAACAAATTCCATAAATTAATGATGAAATGTGTGAGGAAGTAGTTTAAGTTGTCCATCGTGAGTTATGACTCTCCTCCAGTCAGTTTCGTCAGATGGCCTGGTGTTCTTAGTGTGATGAGAGAGGGACAAAAACTCTCTAAAGAATTAGATGTGTAGGACTGAAGCCCAAATGTATAAATACAAAATGGAGGAATCTAGCTAGGCTTTAGCTTTGAAGAGGGTGCTTTGGGTTTTATGGTAAAGAGCAAACTAAATAGGATGTATGTGTGTCTTCTATTGTTGTAGTTCATGACTGTCCAGATGACCAGATCTATGTAAACTGCAGTAATCCACAAACTATGGAGCTTGGCAGGGAGAGAACATGTGAAAACCAACTGCTAAACCTCACTATATCTGCACATCTTCCTTGTTTTTCAGGATGCATGTGTCCTCAGGGGTAAGTAAAGACAAACACAGGTTCAATTTTATCCTGCTAGTATTCAACCTATGGCCACTTCAGCACCTAGTGTACATTTGGTAGTATGGCCTTCTGTCTTTTAAGAAGCTGAAGACATTTGATGACTATAGCTAGCTCAAGTTATTTTGGCAGCAGAGGCAAGGGGATGTTTCACCCTCCTCCCATCTTGTCATATGCTGGACAACAAAAAGTAAGCAGCATGCAATGAAGCAGTGTTAAAAAGCCTCCATTGATCAAACAACCTCCTGTCCATTCTTATCCCTGTGGAGTTGTGCAACTTTGTTATCTTTTCCATGGGGCATTTGTACCCATTGTAGAACTCACTCAATAACTTCAGGAATGAATCTGGTGCCCTCTGGATGTTTGGGACTACAACTCCCAACAGTTCCTCCCACAGGAACTGTTTTAACTATGGAAACAGTTGCACATCTCTGTTAAGAAGGCATCAAGGCTGTTATAGAGACATCCAGACTGGGCATCTTTTCCACAGAGGGTCCATTTGTTTAAAAGCAGTATCTCTGTACGAAGAATTTGGGTGGGATTCACACAACCAGCCTTGTCAGCAGAAGCCCCGCTCAGGGACTTCCACTTGTGCAGCGGGATTTCCCCTTCCCTCATTTGTGTCCGCACCCCAAATTGGCTCTGACAAGTTTGGGAGAACCCCAAAACAGCATGCAGGGGGAGAAGAACGGGGGTTGTTCCATTTGGCAAGCTGAGATGCTTGTGCAGATGGAGCAACTGGAAGTGTGTGTGTGTGTGTGTGTGTGTGTGTTCCATCTGGCCTATGTCTTACAGTGTCACCATACAGCTTTTGCCAGCAGGTCAAGATGCACCTTTTTATTCAGGTGTTGGGAGGGATGGGGTGAGATGATATTTATTGATGCCTCCACCTCTGCTGCTTTTACTGTGAATGCATGCATTTCATCTTTTTATATAACCTGTCAGGGTCTTTGGGTGAAGAGCAGGTAACAAATCTAACAAATCAATCAAAGTTTCCAGGGTGCCTTGCTAAGTTCTTAAAACTGTCTGTCAGATGTCCTGAGAAATTACATTTCCAGGATTCTTGGTACTTGGATGACTGCCGTTCCAGATGCCAGCCATAGTGTAATGAAGATACTGTCCGTTAAAAGAGGCAATGAAAAGAGGCACTTGCAGTGATGGGAAGTGATGGCACTGGGGAAATCTCCAGTAGAGCTTGTGTTCAGCTCCAAAGAAGCTGAGTGCACCCAGGTTCACCATTACTGACCTCCCTCTTCCAGTTCTGAACTTTGGCACTGTCCGTGGTATTTTTCTGAAAATGAAATGTTGCAAGAATAATGAAAATAAGGTTCTCGGAATATTCTGCTTGCTTTTTTTCTCATCTCAAAAGGAAAAAAATATTTCTCATTGTAAAAACAGGTGGCATAACAGATCAAATAACTTATAAGAAGCTTAAGTGAATTCCAGAAAGGTTTGTTTTTTTAAAAAAAGAAAAGAAAAATCATCACTTTCTAATTTATACAAGAAAATAATGATTTTAATGGAGCCTAAGAATGTTTCTTATCAATAGCCAGAGAGAATTATGCTAGCCTAACCCCACTTAATTGGGAATAAGTCCTATTGAATTCACTAGACCTTATTTCTAAATAGACATGATTAGGATTGTGCTGTTAATGAAGTTAACATAGACAGAATGTAATAGACAGAATGTAATTTCTTTTAACTACCTTTTGTGACAGCAGTACTCTTCTGTTGTCCTTGGGGTAAAATGAACAGTCTGCATACACTGGCGGAGGAAGAGGAGTGCGGGGGGACCCAGGATGTGTGCCACGCCTCTGCGGGCGGTGTGCCCTGCCCTCGAGACACGCTCCAGCCCTGCCCCTGCCTGCTCTCTGCCCCTCGGTGCCGGAGCATGAAGCTCCGCCACTGTCTGCATATCTGCAGTGTATTTTATAAATTCAAATGGACTGTTGTCTTGTCTTTTAAAAATGATGCATGATTGAAGGAAGGGTATTTTATGTATTTAGTTCAAAAGCTTGAAAATAAACTTCATTTTAAGTATGCATCCTCTCAGTTGCTCAGTTGATCATTCGGTCTATAATAGCCTTACCATAGAATTTCTTTGATACTTGCAGTGCAAGCCTATGCCTTTTTGCATGGAAGTAAGCTGGGACCCAGGTGGCACTGTGGGCTAAACCACAGAGTCTTGGGCTTGCTGATCAGAAGGTCGGCGGTTGGAATCCCTGCCACAGGGTGAGCTCCCGTTGCTCGGTCCCAGCTCCTGCCCACCTAGCAATTGGAAAGCACGTCAAAGTGCAAGTAGATAAATAGGGACCGCTCCAGTGGGAAGGTTAACGGCATTTCCGTGTGCTGCTCTGGTTCGCCAGAAGTGGCTTAGTCATGCTAGCCACATGACCCGGAAGCTGTCTGTGGGCAAACGCCAGCTCCCTCGGCCTATATAGCGAGATGAGCACCGCAACCCCAGAGTCAGACACAACTGGACCTGATGGTCAGGGGTCCCTTTACCTTTAAGCTCCACTGTGTAAGGCTTACTGATAGGGAGGTGTGTAAATGTTTATAGCTTAGCTGATCATAGTAATAAACAGAATTTACTATAAATCTATCATGACTTGCCTTTAACAACATCCAGGCTTGCCTTCTCCTGTTCAGTGATGAGCTGGCATAAGATTGATCTATGATCAACTAAAAATAATGTGTAAATCTCATTTTACCAAGCTGGCAATATTAAGTGCTAAATTTTAATGAGGGGGCAATGTGACTATCTCCTAAAGGGAAATGTGTGGAAGAATCCTCTGTCATTGCTTCTTTAGAATATCTAAAGTGGCCCTTGGTGATGAGTGTAGGTGAGATGTTTTTCTTCAACGCTGTTCCTCTCAGTTTCTGTTCTGTGCATGCATTCATGTGTGTGGTTGGTAACTGCTTATAATAGTAGGGGCTGATAAATGGCATATGATTGAGATGCCACTGAAATTAAATCATGCCTAAGCTCAGTAATAGGGTCTATGAAAAGGTGCATCATTTCAGTTGGTCTGTAGGCATCATATTGAACCTTGACCTATAATAGAAGTAAAGTCACTTGTAATAAGTGCCTAAGAGTCATGCTGTATTGGACCAAAAGCCCATCTTGTCCAAATGTCGATGGGAAGCCCTCAAGGACGATATGGGATACTTGTGCTTTCAAGCAGTTGGTATTCAGAGACATACCACCTCTGATATTGGAGGTAGCACACAGAAACCATCGATATCCTCCATGAATTTATCTAAAATCCTTTTAAAGTAATTGAAGCTGGTGACCATTTCTACATCTTATAGTAGCGAATTCCATAGTCTATGGCCTGTGAAGAGGCATCTCTTTGTCTAGCCACAATTTTCCAGCATGCAGCTGGAAGGTTCTGGCATTATGAAGAGAAAGAAAAAAATTATGACTGTGTGCTTTCTGCACATTAAGCATATTCCTATATTATGTCGTCGTCGTCGTCCCCGCTTGCTTACTTTTTGAACTAAAATGCCCCATATGTTGTGATTTCCCCCCCATACGGGAATTGTTCCAGCTCCATGATCATTTTGGTTGCCCTTTTCTGAACCTTTTCCAGCTATACAATATTCATTTGAGGTGTGGAGACCACCTGCCAAAATGTCAAAATGACATTTTGTTTTGTTTTTTGAGTTCTTAGATCATTGTAATCAATCTGGCTGCTTGGCTTTCCAAGAGAGAAAGCTGTTAACACTTGTTTTATGCAGGGTAATATTACAGACATGAAACTTGCACTTTGGTCTCACCTTGTCAAAGTGATGCTCTTTGTCTCTGAATGTGGCCTATTTAGTTGGTAGCTTAAACCAGTGGGAATTTTCAGCTTTGTAGTTCACTATCCATCCAAGAAAGTGACACAGAACTTGAAATGGTACAGCAACTCCCAACAGGCTTTAAATAAAATTATAGTTTTAAAGTTTAATATAAATGTTGTTTTTCAGGAAAGGTTACTGCTTTCTCAGTAAACATTTTCTAGATAACTTATAAAATTAGAGAAAGCAAACACACTCAGGAAAGCTTTGGCTATTATTGCTCCACTCTGTTCACAAAAGAGTGATTCATCATTTTATAAAAGTGCTCCTGTGAAATCTTAGGTTGCATTTATGTCTAGACATTGACCAAAACAGTAATCATGCCAAACACTTTGTAAAAAGATGTATTTGTTATCCTGGCACTGATTATCCAGTACCAATACTTGAAATGTTTGCTGGCTAACTTTTTTTTCTAGTCTAGAGGACTTTTCTAGAGGACTGTAGAAGATGCTGGGGGGCAGGAAATCTTATTACTGCAAATTAGTTAATTTTTTTATTGCAGAGAAGCGACTGTGATGGTTAAACTAGCAACAAAATGCAGTGTTTAATAAATGTTTTGAAAAAGAGTAATTGAAATGATATCTCTTGGTGAGGGAGAGCATATTTTAAAACACTTTTAGCTGTTAATCATTATAGCTATTATTTTCCACCCTGCATCCTAAGGTTTCAGGGCAAGTAACAACATTAAAACACACCTTCTATTGTGTGCACTGTGTGGTCCCTCCTCCTACCTGGCCAATCCCCCTGGCAACACCTCCCCAGGCCGGATTGGACAGCTGGCTGGGTAGGTGGAGACCACAGGTATCTGACCTGGGAAGGTGGTGCCAGCCTGAACTACCATGTGCTTCCCTGGGATCAAAGGGGGCAGCGTGCGGCCACGCAAAATGCGCACCCCGTTTGATGTGGGGAACGGTCATTCCACCCTGCATCCTAAGGTTTCAGGGCAAGTAACAACATTAAAACACAATATTAAAAATAGGTTAAAATAGCTTACAATAAGAGAAATAAGACGTGTTCTTAAAATAAACACCTCAAGTGTCAAAAACTAGGGCAAAAGTCATAGCAATAGTGTGGGGGAGATGCTTACATCATGGGTACCTGTCTGATAGTGCCTGTGGCATCAATGCTCTGTTACACAAGTATATGCCCCCACCCATGCTCAGTTGAATTATTCAGTGGCAACCAGGAATATATGCATGCAAACTGTTTCTTCAAATTTACATAAATTTAAAAATATAATGGACAATGAATTTCTATTTGATTTTTTTTTATAGCCTTGTTAAACATGGCGATGCATGTTTCAAGCCAGATGAATGCCCGTGTTCTTGGAAAGGCAAAGAGTACTTTCCTGGGGATAAAGTAATTTCTTCCTGCCATACATGGTGAGTAGAAACTTTAAAAAAGAAAATATCATGTTATAAATGCAACTATGCATATACTGGCATTTAAGTGGGTTTTTTTAAATAACCATCTTAAAATAGTTTTTAATAACTAAATTAGGCATTGGGAAAATGATGGATAGCTATGGGTAAAAATTATAAATTAATCAGTGCAATAACATACGAGCAAACACCCTTCATCACACATTTTAAACTCCAGATGACTGATTTGGAGTCAGGGAAAGGTGAAGCACTTGTGAAAGATGATGTGATGACAACTGACCTTCTGACAGCAGAGTCACTCCTACCTACCAGGAGGAAGGGGACAAGGCAAGGTAGCGGGAAGGACAGCACATTGAAAATGCACTGGCAGAGCCAATCTAGCACTCCTTCTGGTTCATTTGCACTGCACTGATGTTCCTGTGTCCTTGTTCCTTCACTTCTCTCTCCCTGTTAGCAGCAGAGACTCAACTGCTGGGAGGTCAGGTAATCACACTATCGCACCACGCTATTCCACCATTATTGTGACGCACCCACTCTCTACCACCTGCTTCTGCCAAACGCCTTCCTTTCAAAGCTGCTTCACTTTTTTCTAAAAATGAAGTCATAGGGGACTATTGCATTAATTAGCCTGTAATGTATAGTTTTCCCTTAACATCCAAACACAATATTAACTACCTTTCCTAGATTAGTTCCCACTTCCAAATATACATACCCGGTACATATTTTAAAGATGTATCTTAGTCTCCTTTCATAAATCACCTTTATTTTCTCCTTGTCTTTTTGATATTTTGGACTAAAACCCAAACAAACAAATCCTGTTACAGCATCATATGCTGAACAGTGGTTTATACTAATCCAGCAGTTCTTAAGCAAGGTCCTTCACTATCCACCCATTTTTCTGAACCGGTGATATGCTGGTGTTTCCATACAACAAACAAATGTGTGACAGCTAAAATCTTGGAAATAACACCCCAATTTATGCCTCTTCTTCCCATCATCTAGACTGATAGCAAAAGTATCACAGAGTGTTGCAACCACAACACTGTCTCTTAACAGTATCTTAACCCCTGTTGACCAGCTTGGCTAATTTGTTCCATCTGGTTACCACTGGGCCTGCACAACTCTATAGGGCCTAAAGTAATCCAGGCTGGTACAGTCAGCACTAGTCAATGCCTTGTCTGGATGTCTTTGCCCAATCCAGCCTTGTGCTGACTGACTGCCTCTGCCTCTTGTCAGGTTCTCAGTATCTGCTCTAGAAGACATTTGTAGCCCTTTGGCCGACTGGTGAAGCGACTTACAAGCCATCTCTACTTGGCAGGAAGGTAAAGTGACCCCGTGTTACCTCCCTTGGTCCCCAAGGCCTGTACACTTTTAACTTTCAGTAATGGTTTGCACACACAAAAATTCGTTCCCTGTTAGAGGATGTCATGAAGGGCTTGCTGTAATTCTGAAACAGCATAATGTATTAGTTGAGAAGTCTAAACCCAGTCATTAATAATATAACAGGCAAGAGGATAATTAGATTGTTAGTATTTCTTTTCTGATCTTGTCAAGAAGTGAATCTTCACTACAGTATAAACTTCCAGTTATCCACCAGTATGCTAGCAATCTCCATGTTGCTTATAGAAGAAAGCTCAGTGGGCAGAATTCACCTAACAAGCTCTAGCAGTGAAAGCCCAGTACAAGGGTCAAAGGGTCTTGCCCGTTGTGCCCTCTCTTCCCAATTTGGCTTGAGGGGGTCAAGAGAACTCCCAAAACAGCATGTAGGGGGATGGGGGATAATTTTGTCTGGCAAGCTGGCACAGACAGAACGTTTGTAATACAGTGGTACCTTGCTAGACGAATGCCTCGCTAGACGAAAGGCATTCGCTAGTGAAAGGCTGTCTCGCAAGACGAATTTTCCTATGGGCTTGCCTCGCAAGACGAAAAATTTCCGTGATTTTCCCCCCGTCAAACCGCTATTCCCCCTTTGGTGCTTCGCAAGACGAAAAATTCGCTATACGACAGCACTCACAGAACAAATTAATTTCGTCTTGCGAGGCACCACTGTACCGTGGTATGTTTTTCCCAATATGTTTTACAATATATTCAAGGTGAGTTTGGTAAAATGTAAATATGTATCAATCAATCTATCAAATCTTCATTGTGGTCATAGACCAGCATAAGTAGGGTGGGATACAATCATTTCAAATCTGTAAAACGTTTTGGAGAGCTAAAATTATTAAAACAGAAGGTATATATAAAAGACTGTAACAATCTAAAAGAAGCCAAAAGAAGGGTTAGGAGCATTAAATGGATGTGGAAGAGCATAAATGGTTAGTATGTAAGAGGCTACGACTATCAATTTACAAAGCACTCTGATATGAGTGTTCATTAAATCTAGTTTGTGGTGCAGGTCATCACCTGACGAATTATGCAGAACCTACCAACATTGCATGTTGTAGCAGGGTTGGTATCTGAAAGCAGCAGAGAGGTATAGAATTGTCCTGTGCGCCCTTGGGTACTTATGGAGTAGTGGGGAGATGAGACTAATATGGATGTGTCTATAATATTGGCACTGGAGAAGCACATGCTCTATTGTTTCTATTTGTCCAGAATCACAGGGGCATTGCTCTCCGAGTAAGCAATCTTCTTATAGTAAATATGAATTACTGATTATTGTTCATATCTCAGGTTGATGCTGGTTATTAGACTAGCATCACATTGAATAAGAATAGAATTTGTTATTAATGGATTGCCAGTGTATGTATAACGGTATGTGTTAATGAAACTGGACTAATTTTATTTCATTTTTATAAATGTGCATTTTTTAAAAAACAACAGCTTCACAATAACACTGTATATCTATTTTTCAATGTGGCATTTATTTTTGATATTTTGTATGCTCAGAGCAGATCCACTGGCATTAATGGAGCCAAGTTAGCCATGACCATTATTTCCATGGATCTGTTATGTGATCTATTATGTAATTGAATATAGTTCTATGATTTTTTGTAATATTTTCAGGTAGTTTAATTTATTTCCTATTTTTCATTTTGAGTTTTTACTTTACATGTGTTCAGTTTAGTGTTAAAATATATTATAATTCAGATGACTATATAATTTCACTTGGAATCAGCAAACATTTTTATTCTTCCCAAAGTGGGATGCTATGAGGTTTTTGTCGTCTGACATTGCAGCATTCAGTTAGGTCCAGCAATCTGGGCACAGAAGCAGAATTCACACACATTGCTTTATGCATTTGCATACTATCCATTCACTGAAATGTATGGATTGGTTGCATGCACAACAACTTTGTGTCTGAACAGGATCTCTGGATCAGGAGGAGTGTCAATGTATTTTGCTTTCACAGAAGATTATCAGACTTATTTGTGCATTGATAATTATGGTTACTTTTGAAATTATATCTCTTGATTTTCTTTCCACCATCACCAGCATCTGCTATCATGGGTCATTTGAATGCACTTTCCATCCTTGTCCATCAATGTGTACTACGTATGGAGACCGCCATTACAGAACTTTCGATGGACTTTCCTTTGATTACATTGGGAATTGTAAGGTTTACCTGGTTAAGGTAAGACTTTGAGGTTGTTTTTTTTTAAAAAAAAATGTTTTGTTTTTTTCCTAAAAAACCAACATACTACTTATTCTAAATTTTAAGTTGAATAAAGCTTGCATTAAAAGGTAAGACTAGTGGCATTTTCTTACCTGCTGCACTACCTCACCAGCCATCTCTGGGGGAGTTCTATCTTCAGAGCTAGTTAGAGGTATCATTAAGGGGTGGGATCAGAGAGGCTGGACACATTAGGCAGGTTTTCATCAAATGTCAACAAGTTGTAACCAGCTCCTTTCCCCCCCCTTCTGCAGAGTTCCTCAATTACTAGTTTATCCATCATCATAGAAAATGTGAATTGCTTTAACACTGGGATCATTTGCAGAAAGTATATTTTCATTAACGTTGGAAAATCATTCATAATATTTGACGATGACACTGGAGATCCGGTAAGCTCTAGCACTGCAGAAGGAAAGACACATAGGTATAACTGTACTAGGGGCTGCTGCCCCTGCTTGCTCTGTTCACCAACCCTGCAAGCCTACAAATGTTTGACACCATCTTCTCCCACACCTAACTATTGCCTCAATTTGCCTTGTGCTTGAGCCAGTCCTGGTACACATGTACATATTTCCCCCTTCAGTGCCTTTGTGTTTTGCACTGCACATACTTGCACCTGACATGAGGGATGTGTCGGTGTGTGTGTCAAGTGAGGTGATAAGCAGCATGCAGAGAAAATGCAAAGTGGACCCTGCACATTAGACATAGGTTCAAAGCAACCTCTAAGCATGCATAATGTAAACAATGGTTTCAAGCCAAGAAATGTCACGTCTTTTGAAAAAACAGACCCATATATTAAATAATATTAACCTAGAGAGATGTGCAGAAGACACTGAAGTGCTTGTTCTTCTAAATGTAGTTTACACAAGCTTTTACTGTGAGATGAGCGCAGCACCCCTTAGTTGCCTTTGACTGGACTTAACCACCCAGGAGTCCTTTATCTTACCTTTTACAGTGACCCATGTATTAATAACCATGAGACTGGATTGAGTCTGTGGGGCTGCCCTTAAAGCTGCAGCTGGTACAGAATGCAGCTGTGCGACAGTTCACTGAAGCAACCCACCATGAGCACATAAACCCCTAATAAATAACCTGTAACAAGCTGCTGGAGCATCCTACTTTGAGAAGGTGCCTTCTCCCATATAGATCTGCCCATTCACTGAGATGAGCAGATGAGGCCCTTTTGATGGTGCCACAGCTATCTGTGATCACTTTGTGACTTCTTGGATGATGGCCTTTATGGTGATAGCTTTACAACACTCTGCTTTCATTCTATATTAAACCTGACCACTAGTACTCAATACACTTAGTGCCGTCTCTCTGGATATTGTACTGCTGTGATATATATGAATGAAATGGTATAAAAATGCTTTAAATGAATAAATGAATATATGTGGGCTGGCTTTTCCTAACAGAGTCCATTGAGTTACCTAGACAAACTGCAGCAAGTACATATATGGAAAGCTGGTTTTTTCACACTTGTTCACTTTCCCAATGAACACATCACAGTAATGTGGGATCAAAGAACAACTGTTCATGTAGAGACAGGACCTCAGTGGCAGGTAAGAGCACTTTGAAACCCCATTCATTTCTCTTGGAGAGATTTAGCTTTATACTTAACAGTCTAGTTGAAGTCAGTGGGATTTCTAAGGGTTTAGCTTTGTCTAGAATGAGTTGTATATTTAACATATTAAGAAGCTTAGATTTATTGTATAAATGAAATATTGTAGTAAATAATGGGCATTGCCATATCTAGGGTGAAATACAGTCATATATTGCCCAATATACAACCAATAGTCGTAAATATTGAGAGTTGTAGTCTAAGAATATTTGAAGGGCCCTACTGGGCACTTGATTATATGCCTTTGGGAACAGATTTTTCTACAGGACTTTTGATTAGAAAACAAAATGCCACCAGCTGGTCATAATAACTTTGCCTTCTTTTTAGGGTGTGCTGACAGGATTATGTGGAAATTTTGATTCAAAAACAATAAATGAAATGAGAACTCCAGAAAATTTTGAGTTAACAAATGCACAAGAATTTGGAAGTAGCTGGGCAGCTGTAGAGGTAAATAATTGGAGTGGTCACTCATTCTATTTCACTACATAGTTCTTTATCATTTAAAATCAAGCACAAACTGCACTGTATGTTACTGGCTTTCATGTTCTGAATAGTAGTGCTAAACAATGGTTTGAAAACTATAATTTTAAAAGCATTACATTGTTTGTACTATTGTGTAACTTTGTTTTTATTCAAACCCCAATGTAGCTCTTTTTAAAAAAAATGACAATAGAAGGCATTTTCATAAGCTTTATGATACCTAAGTTGGAATTTCCAACCCCTTTGGCAAACATATAGCAGTAATATGCCACTTTCAGTACATGGGACCAGGGAGGAATAAGGGGAGCAACATGACCAAAAAAAAGTAGGCTTTTAAAGGAGAAATATATCAATGCCTCTTAAAGTGTGTGTGTGTGTGTGTGTTTGCATGAGTCCATATCCCAGCTCCACCCCAACTCCTGGTGACCGTTTAAATCAGGGTGGGCAGCATAGTGATAGTCATCTTACTTTAGGGGCTGGTAAGAAAATACTCTATACATATTACAGAAAGTTAGACATGGTGCATTCTTTTGTGGTTATAGGTGTTTATGCATGGGGGACAGTCAGTGTGCTGTTCAGAACAGCTGTGCTACACACACACACACACACAGAGAGAGAGAGAGAGAGAGAGAGAGAGAGAGAGAGAGAGAGAGGGTGCCTAGTGTATGTTACACTTCTCGGTTATTTTAAAAGTTAGAAAACCATACTGCTTGTAAGAAAATGTTCTCCTGGTTGATTATTTTGTTTTTGGATTCAGTGTGTTGACAGCTCTGACATTCGGCATCCATGCATTTTAAATCCACTCAGAGAACCATTTGCCAAGAAAGAATGTGGGATACTCTTAAGTGAAATATTTGAGTCTTGCCATCCAGTGGTAAGTACCGGTAGCTGCCAATGCATAATAACAATTCTTAAGGTTTTTAATGTATAGCTCCTGAATTCCATATTAGAATAATGTAAAACTCTGATCCTGCATTTACAGTTTGATCATAAAGTCTGTTGCATTTAGGATGCACAGGAAGAACAACCACAGTGACTACGCTAACTGGGTTCTATATGGCTACCTGTAAGACTGACCGTTCAGGAACACTAATGAGTTTGCAGTCCCCATCTGGAATTGTGTTGACCTGTGGAGGTGACAGTTCATACAACCAGTGTTTAAACACAAATTGTGGCACTGCATGCTCACCTACCAATATAGAGACACAAAATTCACAGTAAAAAGTGTTTGTACATGATCTTGGTGGAGTTCCAAGCTTGCTGGTAGTGGTCACATTGTGCTGACAGACTATGCAGTCTTCACCTGAAGCAATTAGGTGAAGCAATTCTTTTCCTCTCTTCTCATTCCATGATCCTGAGCAGTTACTACCAGTTACTGCTATTTTTAGAACTGCAAGGAAGATGCTCCCTACATAGAATAATCTTAACTGTGAAATGATTTATGTTTGCAGCGATCAGATATAGCAGCATTAGCACCAATACATAGCACAGTACAATGGTGTAGCATTGTTGACTGATGAGTTGATAGTGCCAGGAACAAGGTATTACCAAGTTGTGGCACAGGAAAGAAAAGAAAAAGATTAGTTAAAACTGGCACGGATTTAACAATTAAATATCATAAATGCCGTATATAAATGTTAGGAGGCCAATAAATCCCACGTATTAGTTCATATTTATTTTCTTGTTTACAATATAGAAACTTTGGTAAGGAGGCATGAGGCTCTGGCAGGGTCCTGGAGTCCTCCTATTTCTTTCCCAAAGCTGGAAAAGTGCTAACTAGGCTTTGGGAAGTAGGGAGAAGGACTCAAGGACCCTGTTCTTATGAAAGCCAAGTGCCCTGCTTACCTGTGAAGGTGTTATGAAAACTTTCCGCAGGGGCAAGTTGAGAGACTGACCCCCAAGGCGGACGAAGCCTCCGTGCCCTCTGGCTACTGGAGTCCAGGGGCACAAAGATAATATGCAATTGTTCCCCAGCTTGAAGAACAACCCACAGGGTGAAATATGACTCTTAGTCAAGTCAAGTGTCCTCGCTTCTTGGAGCTTGGTTTGTACTAATATCACAACAGAAAGCTGGGAGTGTCAGATGTTGCAAAACAACAGGGCATACAGTATACGAAAGGACATAGTGATGAACTTGTTTAATACAAATCAACAGTAAATGCTGCATGCCAGAATCCTTTGGAACTTGCTTTTTAGATATCTGTGGCTCTGTGCTGAAAACACGGTTGCCAATGTTTGTGTAGGTAATTATATGTTACAGTAATAATTATCTTCTTCAGGTTGATGTCACCTGGTTTTATTCAAACTGTTTGACAGACACATGTGGTTGTAACCAGGGAGGGGATTGTGAGTGTTTCTGCACAAGTGTTTCAGCTTATGCACATCAATGTTGTCAACAAGGAGTTACAGTAGACTGGAGATCTCCAAGACTGTGTCGTAAGTATGCTTAAATATTCTTTGCATGCGGAAATAGAATGGAAGAATTTGTGTCTGCACCCAGCTTTAATTATCGCAATGCACGCATTACTGATTTGCTAGTGAGAAAATCTAAGCATTCATGGATTCCCTTTTGTCACCTTTAAGAATTAGCTGGAGTGTGATGAATGGCCATTTTCCCTTCACTATGTTATAGTAACCAGAGCTGCTGTGAATCTTCCATGTGTACTCACAAAGATTCAAAACTACAGTCGGTGTTAATGTAGCGTAGATGTTAAATGTAACAGTCATGCCAATTATTATTATTTTATTATTCCTTTTGCAGAAGAAAATTGAACCGATACCCTGTTCTGTAGCCTTTTTACTACAAGGCCAGGTTTTCAAGCAATTCCAGTGCCAGGGATGGATCAGTTTTTATAGCTTCCTATTGAGTCATGGCAGTCTAGAAGTTTATCTCTTCTGCTGTCTTTCTCTAGAAATCACAAACCACTCAATCTCTGCCGGTCATCCTAGTTAAGTGAGCCATCCTCCCTGCAGTGAGATCCAGGCTTAGTGGAACATTGTTGTGTTGAAGGAGTATTGGTGCTTAAAGAATTCTCTCAACTGGTAGTGAGCGAAAGGCCAAAAGCTCTACCTTTTTCCCCATTTAAGCAGAAGTACAAGAAATGTGAATCATTCAGATTTCTTTCTGGCCTTTTAAAGTTCAGTTCAAAGCTGGGCAATATGCATTTCCTCTAGAAGATGCAAAAGTTGTTGTATTCACATCAGTTTCTCATCTCTCTGCAGGAAAGATGTACAAAGATGTATGACCAAGCTTATTCTTATCCACTAGAGGTCACACAAGGATAAGCATCTGCTCATTGCAGCTGACACTTCATTCTATATCAGATTTATTAGTCAGTAGTATGTGAGTTTTTAATTTGCCAGTCTTAATTTCCCTTCCCAGTCTGAATAAAAATGGAATGTGATTGTGCAAATATGCCCATATATTTATACAGAACATACTGCTAGTCGTGTTCCAGATTTATATTGCTCACTGTTTCCTTTCTTTCCTTTCCTTTAGCTTATGATTGTGAATATATCAATAAAGGTAAGCAAATCATGGGGAACTTCAGTGTTTTTCTGTCCACTTTTAATAAAATAACATCTTCATATCCAGTTTTATCAAAGCAGCATTCATTGCTGTTTAAACATACAGGTACGGTTCTGATTAACCTTGAAATTTATACCAGGATCAAATGTGGATCAAATTTATATCTGATCCACATAATTATTCCATACATTTGCACTCTCCATCTAATATCTCACATTCTGAACAGTATTTCTAAGGCAAAGGAGAGTATGAAGGTAATAAAAGAATGTAGTAGATTACCATCCTTGTTCCTCCTCTGCGTGCCTCAGCACTTGAAAACTTTCTGTGAGTATAGAGACCTGCACTTGCCACTTGGATATGACTTCAAGATTTGGTACAGGTGCATCATTGCTGGAATGGTCATAAAACAGTCAAGAATGGCCAAATCCAGAATTTTGCCTCCTTCTGCTTCTCCTGTTATTTACCTATAATTTACTATCAAGTTTTATCAAGTATCGTGTTTAATACTGTACCGTCTAATACTGCTGCATCATGATTCCATATCTTAGAATTACTAGTTACTACTATTTGTACTACTGTTTGTTACTACTACTACTACACCTTGGAATAAACATGTAAGAAAATAAACAAAACAAAATAAAATAGTTGCATTTCCCAGCTCGCAGCAGAAAATGTTCAGATGTAATGTGCAATTGCCAGAGATATGCTCTGTGTTTTTTCCCCCTGAAGGGCCTCAAGAGGGAGCTAATTTGCAAGCTTTGATAATTGTTAGTCTCTCCCTAGCTGTTATTACTGTATTCGGATTCATTATTGGTGTAAGAAATCAACAACGCATCACTTGACACTTTCAGCTTGTACATTTTCTTATATACTGTAGCTAAAAGGGTAGGACTCTCTTGTACAAATCGAAACTGTCCATGTTTGGCATAGTTATGTATTTTAGATATATTTTTATAGAGTCCAAAACAATCTTTAAAGCCTGAGGTAATGGGGAAATCTAAAGAAGTCAGGTTGAAATTGTTTTAGTTTTCCATTCCTTTAAGACTTCTTTTGACTTTTCCTCAGATAATATTGAGATTGTTCTAAACATATGAATGTGTGCAGTAAAACTACAATGAAGGTCTAAGGTCTCATTTTGTTGTGTTCCAGACAAGATGGGGGCTAAGCACCAGCTCCACTTCCCTCTGAAGGGATAGGAAAGGCTTAGCAAGTGGTAAACCTATCACCCACTTGTCTTCATCCTTCCCTCCAGATTAGTGGCAAGGAGAATGGAGGCATAACTAAGAAGTCTTAGGTAGTACTTTAGTTGCCATGAATTTTGATTCAATATTGCTTGAATATACTAGGTTGGATCCAAAGACTTCCTTCCGTCAATGGAAATAGTCCTTCCTTCAGGTTTCCCATTGGAGGAAGACACTTTCCATTAGAGGAAGGGATATTTGGATCCAATTCATTATTTTGCATATATTAGTGATTTTCAATTACACCCTGCCTTGTGATAGTCTGGCAGCACATTTCTATTGATAAGCTGCATGCTTTTTACAGAATTCACTATACCTTTTGATTTATAGTAGTTACTGAGCAATCCAAATGCCCTTTACAGCAGGCTGCAGTAGCTTGGGATGAGTGGAGGTTCCCCTCTGCCCAGCTTTCCCTGCTAAAACAGCCACTGTTGACCCCACCCCTTCTCCTCACTCAACATGCAGGCAGGTGGGAAGGCCATTGGAACACCCCTCCCCCCTGAATCTGGGCATGGGGCTGAATCTGGGGTGGGGCTGAGTTGCTCTGGTATCTGACGGATCCCAAACCAGTCTCACTGCTGTTATATTGACAGCACTGGGCCTGGTCACGGTGCTAGCCTGGGTCTGCAATAGTACATCAGATTTGGTCCCTGTCTTTTTCATGTCACATGTTTGGGGCACCTCAGCAAATCCTGTCTGCATAAAATATAGGTGCTCTGAAATAATGTGCTAAAGTTACCTAGGTCCATTGATTTCAATGGGTCCACTAAGTATGACTTAATATTGGATATCACCCTCTGCAATTTAATTTGATAAAGGTCTGCATGCTGGATTTGAGTTAGCTATTGTGATATGTATCTGGGGTGCTGTGAAAATATTTCACAGTTAGCCGGATTTGTGGGACAAATTAGCCCCAGATGATTCATGCTGTCTGAAGCAAAGGATCACAAAGATCCTAGGGGCTCAAATAAAATGTCCTTTAGGGTACATAAACCTCCAGAGCAAGTCCCTTCTCCTTTAGGTCTCAGGCTCAGGAGAAACAATCAACAGAATGTTACTGCCAACATCCAAAGGTAGCTCTAAGATATGCACAAGTCCAACCCTGGGCCCCTACTAGCTTTGGGAGGTAGATGACAATCTTTCCACAAGTCCAAGCTTTTCTTAAAACCTTTGGTGACCCTCCCTGCCTGCAGGGTCTGACTCTTGCCCTTGAATTGGTTCCATTTTTTGGTACCCAATGCATTTACACACTAGCAGCCCACTTTAATAATGGTTGTGTTTGGGGCGGAAGTGATTGTTTTCAGGGGTCCCCCCTCATATGAGCATTAGGGTTTAACATAGGGAAGAACATAGGGAAGAACATGGATACTTTCCTCCTGACAGAGGGAGAAGAGGTTGAAACAAATCATTTTTGAAGCTGAGCTTGAAAACATTGCACATCTGAAGAAGTGTGCATGCACACGAAAGCTCATACCAATAACAAACTTAGTTGGTCTCTAAGGTGCTACTGGAAGGATTATTTTTATTTTGTTTATGTTATTGCACACCTCTAACAGCTTTTACGTGACTCGTAGTTCTGATGTCATTTGATGGTGGTGTTTTCTTCGCCACTGTACAAACTGACCAATAAACATGTGCGAAAGAAGCATTTGTGGCATTCAACAGGAAATGTAACCTTGCCTTCTCTTGACAGTTCTGGGAAAGGGCCCCTACAAGCTGGTCAGCTTCTTGGACAGAGAAATTGCAATTGGAGCCAAGCTGCTGGATGGTTCTGTTTTTCCAGCAAGAGGAGATGCTATTGCTCCTGGAGATGCAGTACACTTTATGCTTACATCGGGACTGTATAAGCCAAAAGCACATGGTAAACTCACTATCATTGTAAAATATCTAGAAAATTAGCAAAGGCAATGCTCATTTCAGATGCATCTTTCTTTCAAGTACCAGACACAAAAAATGGGGAAATGATATTATTTTCATATCCCTTTTCAATGTCCCCCCCCCCCCGAGCAAGGCAGTCCTTACTTAGTAGGCAGCATGGGTTCTGGTTGCATCAGAATGTAGGAAGTTTTGTAGAAGGAGCATTAAACCTCACTCTACATCTATCAGTAGGTTCTCAACAAGAAGGCTGTCTGCCAAAATCTCTATCTAATGAGTGGATCTTTACAAGGTGATTGCTGATTTATAAATAGTCTGACACTTCAGCTTTTCAGATCAACAAATTTGTAGACCCAGCAGTCCTTATGTTCCCCTGTGGCAGGAACAGAGGTAGAAAAGCATGGGAGGAAGTCTGGTAACAGGCAGTCAGCTGTAGAATTGGTGAGGTACAAATGGTTAGGTCAGCTAAGTTCACATTATATTTGGTTGGCAGGTGGTGGGACTGTAGTTAAGTGGGAAACCACAAGTGTAAAGAGGTTTTTAGGATTGCTTCCAACATCACTTCTCATTATTTGAGTTTTTAAAATGTGTGAGTGAGCAATCAGATAACAGAAAAAGTGAGTGATATGTGAATGATGTGAGAGATGATTTTGGAGTTTCTTGATAGTTGCTTAGCCAGATATCTACTCCACTCTAGAATTGAATGTATGGTTATCTATACTTTACAAAGATATTTTCTTCAAGCATTTTTAATTTTTTTTAAAATTAATTTTTGCTTCCTTATTTAGAAATGAGAAAGCAAACAAACCAATCTGGTCTGTGGAGTGACTGGAACTTAAAAAAAAATCAAAAGTCTAAAACTGTTCTTGAAATGTAAGAAATAGAGAAATAACTAATAGAATGATAGTAGTGTAATAAAGGAAAGATTAAGGAAGCATATTGTTAAAAATTGTGTAAATGGCATCCAATTTGGATAAAACATAAGAAAATGAAAGCCTTTTGTTTATTTGCCCATTATTATCAATCTGACAAAGTATTGAATCTTCTGAAACAAAACTCTTATTTGAGTTCCTGCTGAGGTGAAAGTTCAAAGTGCCAAACTGAAGTGACCCACTGTCCAAAGTTGTGAAGTGGATTGCAAAACACCCCTTTTCCTGTATTGCTGGATTTTATTGGAAAATTAGCATATGGATGTTCACATATGCAGACTTTATTTATATGTTACGGCTTTATGTGGCTGTCCCACAATATCTTCATGTGGGGCAATAATGCTAGGTGGTCAGAGAAGGGCAGGCACACTCTCACTCCCTTCCATGTGCATTGTCTGAAGTGACTCTTTGAGTTCACCAATGCTTATTGAAACTTAATGAAATTGTTACAAGAATTAGCTATTGGTAGTTTACACTGGCATTGCTAGTTTTCTTGCTACTGTGTGTATGGAAGAAAATGCCAGTTCCTTTGGTGCAATTATGATTCACGCAATAAATGTTGTCATCTTGGAAAATTAGACAGTATTCTCAAGTAATGAACTGTGCATCACACAACATCTGTTTAACAGAGATTATTTGTTCTCTCTGCAGGATTTTTAAAGAAACATTATCCAGCCCTGAGGGGGGACAGTTGATTTTACAGTAGTTTTATGGTTATTTTAAGCAAAATAACACAATGTACAGCGAAATAATATTTGGAACAACAGATGCTCATCTGAGTCTCAGTTCTGTCACCCTATTAGAGAGCATTACTTTACCCTACAATTAAATCTGCTCTCAGCTTCTCTGTATTTAGAAGACCCGTTGGAAATTCTAGAATAAAAACATGGCTAACACATAGAATTGCCTGTTACTGACATGTTTTCTGGGATAAGGTGGCCAATTGATGAGGGAAAAACTGAAAAACAAGAACCTATAGTACAAATGTTGCTTTTTTGATATTTTTGTGAATAAGGGTTTGGTGGGAGCTATTTACTGGGCATTGTGGAGAGCAAGTTTAATGAAAATATAACTTGTTAAAAACCATTTGTCTTATGGAATTAGAATGTTCTCTGAAAAATGTAGTGTTTCGAAATTCCTCAGTCTATAGTTTCAGAAACTTCTCTGTTTACAACAATAGCCCTATTCAGTCATGTACTTAACAGGAGTGTGCAGTGGCCACAAGATCCGCCTTGTATCCATAGCATTTAGAAGCAGCCTGATCTGTTTTGGAACTGATCTATGTCATTCTGATTTGACTCATTATTCTGGTCCAACTCTGATCTCTTAAACCAGAGGTGTAATTTTTCCTCCTTTGACTACAGGTATAATGGGAAATCTAAAGATGGCTATAGCTTTTTCCTTTTCACATAAATGAATAAATTTGAAGGCAAAGAAGCCACGCCAGATTTCAGGCAGAGACATCCTGGGGATTTCTGGCAGAAAACCTTTATTTTTTAAATTAAATGTCTGGTTTTTTTTTCCTTTTCCTGACATTAGATGCAAACTGAAGATATAGCAACCCCTTTCTGAGAGGATGAAGCCCACCAGTTTTCAGAAAGATAGTTGCACCAGTTCTCCCACAAAGGCAGACTCTATTATTTTTGATTGGGAAAGTAGAAATCACATTCCTCCCCTAGCTTTTTTTTTTGGGGGGGGCATATGTAATCAGTTTAGAAATTGGTGACATGAGGAAGGTGTCTCTGGGTAAGAAACCTGCCAAAGTTCAGACAAGTAAGTGCAAGGGCTATCATGATCCACCTGTACCCCACCTTGTTAATGGTGCTGTCCAGCTCAGCAGCATGAAAGACTGCCGTAAATCAAGCCAATCTGCTTTGTTATTCACAGTACAGTACAGACAGATCTGACACATCCCCACCCCAGTATTTAGTCTTGTCCCAAAAATCACATGATTTTCACCACTTTTGCTGTTATCACATGGGCAAATAACTCCTGAAGCATGTATCTGTTCTGTGTGTCAAGACTCCCTGCACAAGTTAGTATCCTGAGGTGCAAGGAAACTTGACATGTCAGAAAGGCCGCCTGCTTCATAAGAAATGCCTCAACACAGTGATTGTAGCAGTGGGAAGAACTCTGTGATGTTGAACATCAAACTAAACAGGCACCTCCACAATACCTTCTACTAGACTTGCTCTCTCTTCAATGCCTAAAGATAGTTTGAGATAGTGTAGTAGCTTTGGGCTAAGCTGAGCCTAGCAGAAGCTGCCTGTGCTTTTAAAAAGTGTAGAAAACAGAATGTAGTGTGCTGGAGGCAATCTCAAAAAAACAAAACAAAACAAAACAAAACAAAACCACACCTCTGCTCAGCTCAGGTAATTATTTTTTGTTATTGCTGTTTGTTTTCCAGATCCAAACCTGGCTTCATTTGAATCAGCTGACAGACCAAATTATTTTCTTCATTTAGCTTCCAACAATACCTTGGTTCTCTCCAAGTGGGAAAGAAGTGAACATTTTCAAAACAGATCGACATTTGCCATCCACAAAAACACATGGCTTTCAGGCTATAGCTCCTTTGAGTCATTTGCAGTGCCAGGAGCCTTCATGCACATTTCTGCTGCTTCTGTGAATATTGTTAAATATCGCCACTCTGAGGCATTCAGACTTGCTACACTTTTCAAACTTGTTGGTAAGTACATGAATATGAATTGTGGTGGCTACATTTTCAAACTTGATTTTGGCATCCTTTGTAGGATATCATCTTTTATCATGCAATGTCTGATAGGAGTTCTCATAAATAACCAATCAATTTAAAACACAGCATCCTGGTGCTCAATTGCATGTGATTGTGATATTTCTGTAGTTTTAACTTGTTCCTTTAGTTTTACCGGGTTCAGAATATAACTTCATCCAGCTAGCAATATAATGTTCAGTTTTATTACAAATCAAGCACCATTCCCTTCCTCTTTTCTTCTCTAGCTTGAAATGTAAAATGAGATCATGTGCACACAGACCAGAAGTTCACAACCAGCTGTTTTGTAGGCACATGCACTGAAATTCTTTAGTGTTAACCCATTACTCTCACTGAAACTCTCATTTGTTGGTCTGAACTACATAATCAGGTCAGATAAGCTGCTTTTTGTTTACTGACTATATATTCTCTATTTGGGTTAGTTATCTTAATTACCTCTTGAGTATGTGGTTGTTGTCATCTGTCCCAACCTAAAAACCACTGCTTTTCCTGAGTGTGCTTCTTTTGGAAGAATGGGCAGTTTAGTTTCCAATTGTTAACTCTGCACCATGAAACCCTTGTAATGGTAAATGTCCAAAATACATACTTTTAATTGGAATAGATTGGTGTTATGGCAACATGATGTCTTCGAGAATCAAAATAATTTTAATTTAGATATGACAGCTACCCATTCAAACACTGAGCCTGTCCACAGATATGTGTAGATGATGGTTGACTTTGTAGGCTAATGTGCACTCTGATCAGTCCTTAGAGAATGTACCTTGCAGTCCTTATCACTGTATTGCTTGTGACATTTAATGCTGCTGTTATTCATGGGTCTTGAATTCGTGAACATTCTGAGGAATTACTCATTGGGGGATTCTATGGTCATTGGGAGACTTCATACTTAGGAATCATTAAGAGTTTCTTTGTTAGGGAGTCTCCACTGGTCCATTTTGGAATCTCATTGTGGTCCCTCTGACATTACTAGTTCAGCCACTTAACCCATTCCTAAAGCATCATCCCTAAAGATCAATATTTGGTAGAGTTTGTCGCCATCATCAAGAGCTCCCCCTATGTAGATTAACTGGCAAAGTAATCTTGCCCCCATTCCCTCAGTACCATATCTGTGTTTGTGCACTGGATTAAGTAGAGGTGTTCTGCCCAGTTCTGGGTCAGCCAGCCTCCTCCTTGCTGCCAATCTAGAGGTGGAATTGGTGCCATCAATATATTGATGACCCCTGCTGCCTACTCCAAATCATTTGGATGGCCTCTTCCAGAGACTTCATGTAGATGTTAAATAGCACTGAGGACAAGATGGAATCTTGTAGCACCCTATAAGCTAGTGGCCAAAGAGTTGACCAGCTCATTCTAAAACTTACCTTCAGTTGGCAACAGAACCAGCAAATGACAATGCTGCCTGGTCCCAACCGTGATAGGCAATCTGGAAAATTAATGTGGTTGATAGTATCTAGGGCCACTGAAAGATGTCACATTGCTAGACTAGGACTGTTACCAAGGCATTATCAATCCTAAATCTGGGTAGCAAATCTGCCTGAAAGTGGTTCAAAGAATCTATAACATCCAAGACCACTTGGAGTTGGGTTGCCAGCATCCATTTAGTTACATTGCCCCAAAAAGATAGATTAGTCAGTAATTGTCCAAGCAAGAGGGATCCAACAAGGACTTTTAGAATGGTGAGTGGTCTTACAACTGATAATTTTAGAACTGCAAGGACCTTATTCCAACTTAGCTAATAACATCTGGAAGCTTTTAACCCAGAAAGGCAAGACTGAAGCATGCATAGAGTTAGACCTAAACTTGTAAGGATTTTGTCCACATCCTCACACTGTACATGTTGAAAGGTATCCCTCACAATAGGACAGAAGATACTTTCAAATACATCTGCAGCTATTACAAATAATCTAGAGTCCAATACTGAACTGTTCAGCATTTATTGAGCTAATTGTATAGGGTATCTGTTCATACTAATATAATTAAAATATTCTTTTCTCTATAATCAAAGGGTAGAACATGAAATGTTGCAAAGAGAGAGAGAGAGAGAGAGGCTTTGCTTAGGCTAGTTGTACAGTTACCAGCACATTGATTTTCATGACAGAAAGGGCCAACTGCATGCCATGCAGTTTCCTGTTATCAAGGCATTGAATTAAAGTGTTAATAGTGGCATTGTGAATCTGCTTACATTTGGGGGCATGCTAAGATGAGATCCTAATGCAGCTGTTGGCTGGCACACTCCAACTTCACAGAAAATATGACAGAATTTGTCATTGCCAAATGCTTGTTGCCTCTTGACAAATTCCTTTAATCATGATGGTGCTGAAGATTGGAACAGCAGGATATAATGAAGCTAATGCTGTAACCAGGATATAAAGTGCTGGAAACATGCACCTTAGTTTGAACAAAACAAAAATGTTGTGGCCCTTTTTTTTTAAGAGGGAAATAAGAGGTTAAGATTTGTAGTAGACTGCTGCATTAGCTGAGAATTGTATATCTTTTTAAAAGTGTGAAGTCTTCGCCTTCCAGTCATGCCAAAGAATCCTATCTATGCCAGTGGAAAACTAAAACAATTTACCTCAGCAAGTGGGATCATATCAAATGATCATGAGGCATTTCATTAATCACCACATCCGAGGATTTGGGTTTCAGAGTTTTATAAGCAAAGAAACATAGGGCTTGAATCTTTCTCCAGTGTTCTTTCACAAGGCCCGACTTGCTGATACAGGATAATTACATGGTCTAAAAATATAGCAGCATTTGTTTAAGTTAATGGAAAAGTTACACCAGTTCTAGAGTGCAGAGGCAAAGGCAGATTGGGTTTCCTGCTGACTGTCATAAATGCTTTGCATATTAGATCAGAACTTTTCTAACTGGGAAATGCTATTCCTGAATATAAATATTGGGAATAGTATAATTGCTCCTTTAAATCCCCTTCACCAAAAGTGTCTTCATGAATAGGCTTGATGTTCTTGGAAGCATATCTAAAATATTTTTAAAGACCAAGAACCCCTAGAGAAAACCACTGTTTAATAAAGGTCATGTGAAGATTCTCAACTTGATAGCGATAAGCGTACCATAGACACCAACCTCATAGTGATAGAACACCTTCAATATAACAGATGCTGATAACAGAATAATGTTGTAGTTCTCTGGAGATATTTACTGCAATTATTTGGATTACTATTTCATTTCCTTAAATCTGTGAATGACTGAAATTTTCCTATCCATTTGTTTTGTGCATAATTAGCTAAAAAAGAAGGGACAAGGGTGGCGCTGTGGTCTAAACCACAGAGCCTAGGGCTTGCCGATCAGAAGGTCGGTGGTTCGAATCCCCCTGACAGGGTGGGCTCCCGTTGCTCGGTCCCTGCTCCTGCCCACCTAGCAGTTCGAAAGCACATCAAAGTGCAAGTAGATAAATAGGTACCGCTCCGGCAGGAAGGTAAACGGTGTTTCCGTGCACTACTTTGGTTCTCCAGAAGCAGCTTAGTCATGCTCGCCACATGACCCGGAAGCTGTACACCAGCTCCCTCGGCCAATAAAGCAAGATGAGTACCGCAACCCCAGAGTCGTCCACGACTGGACATAAGCGTCAGGGGTCCCTTTAACTTTAACTAAAAAAAACCACACAGGATATTCACAGAGGAAAGCTCTTATAATTAAACATACAATAAAGAGTCACTGTCACTGCATCCACCCTAGCTTCTAATTTCCAGGCTTTGTGGATCTTGAGCCAAAATGAGATAGACTTAAGTCTAGCCATAAACTGATGGGTTTTTTTTAAGTATTGAACTGAGCCTACAAGCTATGTGAAAGTTCCATCCTTTAAATTTGGTTGTCATGTTCCACAAAGCATGTGGCTGGACTGTAACCATTAACAACATAGCCCATTTATTTTGCAATAAATGGCACACAGCAGAAAGCATTAGATTCTAGGTACTGTGTATTTGTAACCTCTATTGACGTCTCTTTTATATTGAGGAGCCTTGTATGGAAGCCTTCTATGCACAGAAATATGTTTCCTTGTACAACCCTCCTTCATTATATTGAAGTGAATTGTTTTAGATTTATTATCTAGCCAACAACCTATTAAGTTTTTACCTCAAAGTATAGTATATGCCATGGGTAGGCCGACTAAGGCCCAGGGGCTGGATCTGGCCCAACCGCCTTCTAAATCCGGCCCACGGACAGTCTGGGAATCAGCGTGTTTTTACATGAGTAGAATGTGTGCTTTTATTTAAAATGCATCTCTGGGTTATTTGTGGGGCATAGGAATTTGTTCATTTTCCCCCCAAAATATAGTCCGGCCCCCTGCAAGGTCTGAGGGACAGTGGACTGGTCCCCTGCTGAAAAAGTTTGCTGACCCCTGGCCTACAGGATCCCATCCTAAATTATTGTGTATGAATGAATGAGTCATGCTTAGTATAAATGAAGTATAGGCAATTTCACTCATTACTAGCTGGAATCCTTTATTTTTGACATTTCAGCTTTCCTTGTGTATATGTTTTTTACACAAAGGTAGCCTACACTTGAAACATGTTATACTGACACTCTGAAATGGTACAGTCTAGGAACTGTGCTACATGATATTTCTTACTTGTAGGAAAGCTCCCATGAATAAAAATTGTAATGTGAGAAATTGTTCTAAATATGACTTGGAAAGAAATTTATCTCTCACTCTGTTTGTGTTCGTGTGTGTGTGTGTGTGTGTGTGTGTGTGTGCAATGCCCTTTCACAACATTGCACAGGGAATTACTTTAAATTTTTTAGAGGTATCAATACCATACTTGGTCCATTTAATATTGCATTGTGTACAGCCCACACTCTGTCACCCCAAAGCATGCAACCATTTGGAGATAAAACTTCCTAGGAATTAAAATGCTCTACTGCTTGTGAAGAAAGAAAGCACTTTTGCGTGCACTTGAATCTCAGCTGGGATTGCTGTATACTATAAATAAATAGTATCAGCAACCTAAGTTGCTGTGTTTGTAATATGAAAACATTCCTTCCAACTGAGACAAACGTAAAGGAACTCAGCACTGGATCACCCAGAGATGTAAGCCTCTTCAGTTAAGTGCAATGTGAGGACATTTAGGGAAACTGCCTTATGAGATACTGAAAAGTCCATCAATGTTTTATGTAGTCATTAAAATTAAGATTTCTTCTTGCTGAAAACATTAGATTTCCAACATTTGTCTGTTGTATAACCTTCTATGATCCAATACCTGTGGATCAAAGCACTGCCTACGTTAGGCATCACTCATTGTGGAATGCATAAAATCAGTTCAATAGGTAGTGATCATTCAATGCATAGAGGTCTAAGTAAAACTAGAATATGTGTGGGTATACACATTACATTAAAACTTTTAAATTCTATTTCTAGATACCAAGTTTAAATTTCTAGCTCACTCAACATGTGAGTGGCGCTATGATGTTTGTGCAAGCCCTTGTTTCAAAACATGCAGAGATCCTTTGGCAGAACGCTGTCAAACTGTTCCAAAGTAAGTCTCTACATTATTATTTTTTTTAAATTAACAACATTATTTCTAATAGTAACTTCAGGTGGCCGAGTGCCTCTCAATTTGGAAACATAACAGGTCCATCTGTAGAGAACTGTGCAGTTTCTACATACGCAGGAGAATGCAACTTTGTAAATGAAAAGAAACACAACACATTTTTAGCAGCTTGGAACTACTTTTGAATTTCCAGATTGTATGGAATACTTGCAGCAGTTGAGCCTGTGGTGGTGGTGGGGAGGGGGGGGGGGAGAAAGGGCACAAAGCAGAAGTGGGGACAGCTTTTTCAGCCCAAGTGGGGGGGGGCAGACAGCAGTGTGAACAGTAGTAGGTGAAGAACAGAAGTAAAAACTTATTAAATATAAAAAACATAACAGGGCTCTCAGTCTGAATTACCTGTATGAAGGAAGGTAAGATGCAGATGGCATACTGGTAATTCAGACTAGGAGCCCTGTTGTAATATGGAGCGATACCATTTTCTAATTAACGTTTATAATTGTGCAACTTATCTCCCGCCTGTGCCAAAAACATTTGTCCATCTGACTGAGCTGCCTCTTTCCCGTCCTTCATTCAATACTTCATAATGCTTCTTGGCCAAGAGGCCTAACCCAGCTAATGTTTGTTATCCCCTTTCCCATACCCCTGGGCACCACAAATTGCCATACCAACTAAGAATACCTTGTTGCATTCTCCCTGTCTTTCCTCCTAAGTAGAACTTTCCCCCACTTATATGGAATAAAATTATGCTGTAATGGAGGAAGCAGCCAGATTCATAACTACAGTATAGTATTAGAAAAGTAGGAGTGCCGTCCTGAGCAGTAATTACACTGGCCAAGTGTAATTCACTACAAGAGTAAGAGAGATATTTTTCATATGGAAGAGGTAAAGGATACTGGTCATGACATTGACTGTATGCATAATCCCACTTAAAGATGTTATCAATAACTGGCATTGACTTCTGAGATTTAGAATCACACCTTTAATATCCAGTGGCCTGGACAAAACTACCTCTCCAATCGCTTCTGTTCTTGCCTCAGCTTTTCCATGCAAGGCAAATTTTTGGAAGGGTTGGTATAAACAAACAAGGTACACAGTTTTGTACAAGCATGTAGAGGCTTTCTGCCAGTTCTAAATGGAAGTATTCATCATTGGAGAAGCATATGTTTTTGTTCCAAAGGTTACATCACATTGTTCATGAATCAGCAGGATGGCACATTTGTCAGCCACAATGTAAGCCTATCACAGAAACGGTGACAACAACCTGACATTTCTGCATCTTAAATGATTAAGAAATTAATAGTGTAATTCACAAGCATTTAAAATAGCTTGACTGAAGTGCAGACTAAGACAGGTTTAAGTGCAAGTATGCCTGTTCAGGTGTTTTGTCAACTGGGCTCCTAAGGATATTATTCAATCCCTTTCCTTCATCTCCACATGCTGTTATGTGAATAGTTACGATTACTATTATTTATTTATTTTCTCTTTTAGAGTGGAAGGATGTGTTCCTATGTGTCCTTCACATATGGTTCTGGATGAAGTCACTCAAAGATGTGTCTATTTTGAAGACTGTACGTAGAACACATTTCATATTACATTTAGATAAAATTCAAAATACAGTGCTATGATTCCTTTCAGTATCTTGTACAGGCTTCAGGATCTCGATCGTGGGCCTAATAACACCCCCTTCCCACTTCTTCCTAACCATTGCAACTCCCTTGCTAGTTTAGTTCAATTCTGCTTTTGTAGTCTCTCAGCCACAGCTAGCTTTCTAAGGGATCTAGGAGGAAAATGCATGTCAATCCCCATAATATATCATACTTAAAATCTTCTATTCCTTGAAGAAGCTCAGGATAGCATGCAAAGAGTTACCCCATATCCCCCATAAACAATACTGTCAAGTAGGATAGGCTGAAAAATATTACCTAGTTAACTTCATGGCTGAGCAGGGATGGAATTGGGTCCAAGTCCAACATGCTACCCACTATATGACTTCCATTAGTTTTCTTCTCACTGGAGTAGCCATATATGGAAATATGTGTTACTCCGGAAAAGGAACTGCCTGGGAATAAGAACATATATTCTGAAGGTTACCTTACTTGGTATACGCGAAAAGTTGTTGTTTTTATCTGAAGCCTTCACAAAATACGTAGCCAGTCATAGAAATCATTACATTTACATTTTTTGTGATGCCAAATTAGGTTTTGAAACATTAAAATTGAACCAGGCTTTTCCCATTTTAAAACATAATTTCCTGACCAAGAAGACATGTTAAAGTTGGCAATTGTTTCTTTAATACCTGTTCTTCACATTTATTCCTTTTGGTGCATATTTATAAGCCTATATTATTACAGGTCCGGAAAGTAGCATCCATGTTTGTCTTATTTCAGGCATTGAACCTACAGCTGATGTTCAAATTCCATCATCCACTGTAAAGACACGTACAACGTCTGGGGCTCATCAAACTTCTGCAACAATGCTGAGTAAAGAAATAACTTTATCTCCTAGGCCAATATCAAAGGACAGAGAAACAACACAGGCATTCAAGTGGCAATTTACTCCAACTAAATTTTCTTCTCTTTCGTTGCCAAATATTACAGTTTTAGCCATATCTGCAACATCAAATGCTTCAACATATTCAGTTTTTGGTACCAGCTCAATGCCAGTAGTTTCACACCCAGTATCTGATGTTAGCGTCCCTTTTTCTGTTCCTCCACCTACAACTGTGGCAGTTACGGAGTCTTTGCCTGGTAAACAGACAAGTAGTACAACAGTCCCTTCTATATCTATAGCAACTGAATCAGAAATTAAATTAATTTCTACTTCACCTATTATTGTGCTGCCATCAATGCTTACTGTTGCTAAATCACCAGCCATAACTAAAATAGCACTGGATACAAAAGTAACAGGTACTCAACTTCCCCCCACAGAGGTAACAGAAAGAAAACTTGAAGGTATTACAGAAGGCAAGATTTCTTCAACATCAAAGACAGAAAGAACAAGTCAATTTTTTACCAAAGCCCCATTGCCATCTTTGGAAATGTCTTCCTATGCCCCCACAGTGAATCAAACAACAGACAGAACAAAGCTGGGTGTAAGTCAGCTGACTTTAACAGATGCAAATATCACTGTAGCTCCATTTTCTACTTTATTTACTGCTTTATCAACAGTGAGGCCTGTTGGAAAGCCAATTCCTTCAGAAACAACAAAAACAACAGTTGCTTTAATCAAAGAAGGGGTTAAAACCACATTTATTACAGTACCTCCAGCACTAACCCAACCCACTACCACAGTCCCGACACATACAAGTGGTTTTCCAGTTTCTACTGCTAAAAAGGAAATAGCACAAACGACATCAAGCATTATGCATCCACCAACTACCTTTTCTCATTTATATTCAGCTACGACTCTAAGACGTAGTACTTCTGCCAAACTACCTGGAGTGCCTGGTACAACTTCGTCAACTTTAATAGACTCAAAAGAATTTTTAGAGACAGGATCTACAAGTGCATATTCACCATTTATTCAACCGAACGTGACAGAAGCAATGACTGTTCTGTATACCCAGTATCCCACTTCATCACACGCTATGACAGTTACACCCCTCTCTACCAAAATAAGTTTTAAAATGACAATTCTGCCAGAATCAGTCACCGATAAAACATCAACGGAATACAGAACACCTTCGACCCTGGAAACTACAAAAGTGAGTGTTTTACCCTATTCTATTGGTGTGACAAAAGTGGAAACAGCAAAATCTGATTTGACAAAGGAAGCTGCAGCTATGGGTGTCCTAGTTCCATTGGTAACTAAAAAAATTGAACCAGTTCAAACAACTGAATTTCTGCATCCTGTGACTGATACAGAAAGTGTGATATTGTACCCTGGCACAGCAGAGTCAGAAAAAGCCACTGCAGAGTCAGAAAAAACCACTACAAAAAAACCTTCCATTATTTTGCTTCCAGTGTCCATTTCTACAGCAAAGAGTCTGATGGCATCATCACCTGAAGTGCGAGTTACCAGTGCTGATACTCATCATCCAATAACAGCAAAGTCTACATCATTTTTTCCAGAGTTTCCTCCTACTACAAAGCTGCTAAGCACAGTTGCTCCAGAATTGACAATAACAGAAGCTTTAGGTGCCACTGATGCTACTCTACGGCCACACTCTGAACTGAGCAGCCAGCCATCAACCATTAAAGAAGTAGCATCAACCAAAGTAGTATCAACCCTCTCTTCCTCTATTACTCTTCCTCTAACAACACTTCCTACCACACTTTACCTGGCAGAGAAAACAGTTCTCCCATTAACACAAAAAATACCTGAAATAGCAGCCACTGCAGGGCAGCTAATTGAGATAACACAACCACCCATAACTTCCAAGGCTACTTCTTCTGTTCCTACTTCTCCAATGGAAATGTTTTCTTCCAGTATGAAAGAAGAATCCACTGTTCCACATTTTATCCCCCAAACGACAGGAAAACTTGATTATTCACCACCTTCTAAAGATAACTTAACAACCAAGGGAAGTACTGCAGCCTATCATTTTCCAGTTGAACTGTTGAGAACCAGTATCCACCCCAAAATTGTTCTTAGTACAACAGAGTCAGCAGCCAAATTTGCAGTGCCCTCCACATTCCAGAGTACTCCACTACCAGTGATTCCTCCTTCTGCTGTGTCACTTACTTCAGTGTTTTCACCAGAAGTTCCTTTAACAAGTGAAAAGAAAGTAACCCAAACAGGTCTTTTGCCATTGTCTACAATAAAAGAAGTAGTGGAGTTATTTCCTACTGAAAAGTCAAAACTTGAGCTCTCTACCACAAAGAGAGCACTGACTCCTCCTCAAACACTTACAGCATCTAGTACTTTATTTCATGAATCAGAACCAGCATCTCCTTCATTGTTTATACTGGAAGTACCAGAAACCTCAGCTGTGAGTCCAACAGACTCACAAGAGGTGGCATTTTTAACACCAATACAATCAACAACGTTTACACCTATGAGCAAAAGTGCCACAGAGAAGATTTCTGTTTTGTCTAAGCAAGTGCCACTTTCCACCATTTCTTTCATTTCAACACTCCCTGCGTCTAGAGTGACACCAGCTACCCCACATTTAACAACCACAACTGAGTCAGCACCCCTTGGAATCAGTGGTCTCACAACACGGAGTGTCACTAAACCATTAGCAGAAAAAACAGCAGGGATAAAAGAATCCATGACAACATCCTTATTTTCAGTGCCTTCCATTGCTTTAGAAACAAAGAGCATCACTTTGTCAGAGACTGATGGGCAATTAGTGGTTACAAAGCTTCCTGTATCACATCCGCCCACTGAACATTCATCTATCTCTCCAGCTTCACTTGGTTCTACTGTCCTAACTACAATAGCCAAAGAACCGTCTGTCACGGAGATGTCCACACCTTCAACAAGTTCTTCGCTGATACCACCACTACATCCAAATGCTACAGGAGTCATACCAGTTCCCACATATTTATCAGGATTAACCACTGTTGAAATGGTCTCAGGAGTTACAGCAGAAGCTTTCATGCCATCTAAAGAAACAGCAACACCGCCAACATGTGTAGTGAGTACAATAGATAATTCCCCCCCCCCCCAACCATGTGAGTGATTTCTGTGTCATATATATATAACACTTGGGTCTCATTTACTGGTGGATATGAAATGAAGGTGGCTTGGCTCCTAACTGCTCATGGAATGACATATATTTGCCTCTTTATCTCACTTTGTGACATGAAATTCATCTCATCACAGTGGCCTGCATTGTGGTATAGAGATGGAGAACTTTCAACAATGTAAGTTACATTTAGGAAGTCAGAGATTTAGCTCGGATTATAAAACTCACTATCCTCCCACTAATCTAGAAGTTGCTTTGTATGTTTCAAAAATAATTTGCAAGATATAATTACAGATTCTAGTTATCATTAAGAATTGATACATTGATAAGCTAGTCTATTAGGGCCATGCTTGCCACTAATCTGTATTTAGCAGAACATTTTTTTTCCTTTTCTTTTTTTAAAAAGCCCTCACTATGCTATACGTTATTCTAGCCATTATTGCCATACTATTCTCCAGGTTCAATTAATTATCAAAGGGGTAGATAACAAGGTAGTTGTGTATGGTGTGACTTCTGCAGAAAATCTGACTGTTGTTTGCTCTGATTCAGCAATAAACATGTCTTGCCAATACTCATAAGTGTCAATTAGCACAACCACCTGAAAAGGCAGATTATCTAGTGACAAAGTTTATTACATCACCTTGAGTTTATAAAGTTTATAAGCTTTAATTCTAGATATTTTACAGACCATCTCCTTTACTGCATGATCTGCATCTCTTTGACCAGCCTCTTAATATTTCTCTCCATGTGTCCAGTTTTTCCTTTTTATTATATTGATTCATTGCATTGATCTGTGTGCCATTTGAAAGATTTCATGATTCTGCTTTTCAGTGATACTACAAGAATTGACTTGAAAAGGGCATTCAGTAGTTTGGTATACTGAACTTCTTGTTTTCAGTGAATATTTATTTATTGAATATCACTGTATTTTGATAAGAATAGTAACCTATGTTTTCTAAATATGTCTTAGCCAATCACAGAGAATGAGTGCATAAAGCACATTTGCTTAGATGGACAACTAATCCAAGTTAACAAATCACAGAACTGTCCATACAATACAACACAACCCAGCTGTGGATTTCTTGGATTTGGTGTTCAGATTAATGGAGATAAATGCTGCCCCAAGTGGGAATGTGCATGTAAGTTTTATCCATACTGTATTTATTTTAAAACTGCATTACTTTGATAGTTTGATTACGCTAAAACATTTGTGTAAATGGAACAGATAGTGAGGATTTATACATGGGCCTATTAATTGCTGACATGATACAGATAGAAAATATTTTAAAGTATCGATTTCATAAAAAGAAATAAGCATCATCATCTACCACAGTACACTAAAGAAGCAGACTAAAAAACAGAATGACTTATGTGGGATGTTGGAAGTCCAAAGAACGAGAGAATAGCCATGATCCCATTACTGCAAATAGTTGTTTCCAAGGACAAGCAATAGATTTATTTATTTTTTAGGACAGAACACCAGCAGCAAAACATGTGACCCTTAATGCCTGTAAATACAAAAATGGTTGAAAGATCCTTTTTCAGAAGGACAAGTTCAGATTCATCTGTTATGTAGAGGCTTCACACAATTTATGTAATGGGTTGGATCCAGAGTGTCCAGGAGCGAGTCTCACTCCTGTTTGAGCAATGTGTTTGGCTAAGTTTACTGCAATATGCTCTATGTAGGGTTCCCCTTGTACTTGAGCCAGAAGCTGCAGTTAGTGCAGAATATTGCAGCACGGTCACTGACAGGAGAGAGGCCTTGTCAGCATATAACACCTGGGCTCAGAGATTTGCACGGGTTGCCGGTTGGCTACCTGAGTTCAAAGTGTTACTATTAGCACATAAAGCTCTTAAAAACTTACCTACAAGATTGCCTTACCCCACATGTGCCTCCTTGACCAATTGGCGGAATTGTCATTACAACAGGGGCCAAATAATACCCATTCCGCGTGTGTAAGAATTCAGTTGTTTAGTGTGGCATCACCTGCACTTTGGAACTCACTGCCTATTGAGATCCAACAGGCACCTTCACTGTGCTTTTTTCAGCACCTGCAAAAAAAGGGTTCTTGTTTAGACAAGCCTACCTAGATGCATAGCAAGTTGGGGTGATTTTAATATGTTTTAGGATTCTCACTTCTGTATGCTTTAAAGCAGGCAAGCCAAACTTGGCCCTCCAGCTGTTTTGGGACTACAACTCCCACCATCCCATCATCCCATCATCCCTAGCTAACAGGACCAGTGGTCAGGGATGATTTCCCCCTCTATTTTATTGTTTTATCTTTTTGTAAACCACTTTGAGGTTTTTACAATCAGTGTATAAATGTTATGAAATAAATACATAATGAATAAGTCAAATCATTGATTTCAAGGGTGTGCTTTTATTTCATTGCAGTCAATCCTTTATGTGTTAACGATCTGTATCTAACGTAAAGGAACTAAGCAAGTTACTTTAATGACTTAGATTCAATTTATAGTGCTTGATCAGTAGTTAGCTGTTTATTTTATAAAATAAGTTAAATAAGTCCTTATTTTGTTGATCAGGTCGATGCACCCTCTTCTCTGATCTGAGCTTTATCACCTTTGATGGGCACCATTTGGCTTTATTTAAGGAAGCATCCTATGTCATCAGCCAAACTCAAGATGAAACTATAAGCATCCACATCAGTGACTGCAGCAACGTTCATATGGTAATGGGTCTTGTGTCGTTCATTGACCATGTCAAGGATCATAAACAAGTGCAGTTATGCTGCTGCATATAAAAGTGTGCAATTTGCTGCTGTTTCACATTAATGCAATGAGAGCCAGTGTGGTGTAGTAGTTAAGAGCGGTAGACTCACAATCTGGTGAACTGGGTTTGTGTCTTGGCCCCTCACATGCAGCTGCTGGGTGACCTTGGGCCAGTCACACTTCTTTGAAGTCTCTCAGCCCCACTCACCTCACAGAGTGTTTGTTGTGGGGGAGGAAGGGAAAAGGAGAATGTTAGCCGCTTTGAGACTCCTTCGGGTAGTGATAAAGCGGGATATCAAATCCAAACTCCTCCTCCTCCTCCTCCTCCTCCTCCTCCTCCTCCTCCTCCTCCTTCTTACAACATTGTTTTCTGTATTCTTATACAAACCTTAAATGTCACACTCAATTAATTGTTTATGTAACTAGCTATATGGACCTTTCATCCTCCTCAAGGCTGTAGAATATAGGAGCTTTGAGGATGGGAGCTGCTCAGTTTTGCATTTTCCAGCTCTTTAAATGTTTAAACCATCCTATTCTAAAAAAGCAGAGGGTGGAATTATTTGGGGGAAGACTTTCTGTTGATTATATGTACAATATATGTATGTTTCAAAGCTTACATAAGAATTGCACAGTTTTCTTTTTACCCAAGATTTTTACCCAGATTGTAGGATTTCCCTTGGAGGCCCACCAACAGATCCAATAATCATTTAAGGTGTGGCAGGTGCCAAGTGAGTTTTGCAGTGGTGGCAACCCAGTTATGGAATGTCCTTCTCAGAGTGGCTTGCTTGGTGCCTGTGCTCTGGATTTTTCAGGGCCAAGTGAAGAGCTTTTTATTTTCACTATTTTATTTTTCTGGGCAAAAACAAAAATCAGTTCTGCTTTGGTTGTTTAACATTGTTTTGTTCTGTGCTTTATACTGTATTTATATTTTGTGGTTTAAATTTTGTAAGTAACTGCTTTACTTTTCTTTTAAGTCACCAACAAAGCTTTAATTTTCATTACTGAGCAGCGTATAAATGTAATAAAAAAATAAACAAGCAGTTAACTTTATCTGATGTAGCTTTGGAAGTCACTGTTGCATTTAACCATGGAATAAGCTAACGTGTTGTTTTGATTTGGTTCTTATCTTCATTCAGGGCATTTTAACCTCTACTAAGCTGTGCCTGGCAATGTTAAATTTAACATATATGTCTAATCAGATTACCATTGACCGCTTAAACAGAAAGGTAAAGTTTATTTCTTCTGTTATAATTCTCATTCATTTATCCTATTTTAGATCCCTAGAATTTACATGCATGTAACTTTGTTGAGAATTGTGACTCTAGTAATTAAAACTTTTGGTTGATAGAACTGATACATTTCAAGAGGAGGACACATGTAACAGTCTTTTATTATTTGCATTCTGCATATGCAGTAAAGCTGGAACAGGACTAGGATTTTTTTGTGCTGTTCATATTGATTTTCTGCTTCCTGTACTTCAAACTACATTTTTAGAGATGATATTCTTTATGATCTTGTGAATCAGCTTCTGAGAAGTTCATCTCATGTTGGCTCCAAAGAAATCACACATTTATTCACCCAGTGTCCTGAAGGCATTAGACCAGGGGTAGGAAACCTCAGGCCTGGGAGCCAGATGTTTTCCTCAGTGCCTCTCGATATGGCCCTTGAGTCTTAACCAAGTCACACTTGGTAAGTTTCTGCCAGGTCACACCAGGTCATCCTCTGGCCTGTCCTCTGGTGATTTTCATACCCCACAAGTGTCTCAGAAAAACTGAGAAATCTGGTTTTTTTATTGTGAGGGAACGGCAGCCATTTTGGTTACAATGACATCATGTGATTTCTCCCCCCAATAAGTGCTTTTGGGGGACTATGATCTAATGCGGCACCCCAAAACACATGCCCCATGGCATGAAATTGGGCGAGATCATGGCAACCAAAATGACCACCATGCTCTCATGATAGAAAACAGGAAGATGGCATCCCGGAAGATGGTGTCTTGGATTTTGGCTTCAAAGTGTTGGAGGGCATTGATTTTATCTGCTTGGAATATGTCCTTAAATATGATAATTCTTCTTGTCTGCCTGGATGGAAGATGGAGAGTGGTGTGTGTTTGGCTCTAACCCCTTTTGGCACACCCACCACTGGAATAACAACAACAACAACAATTTATTTATTACTTATACCCTGCCCATCTGACTAGATTTCCCCAGCCACTCTGGGCGGCTTCCAACAGGAGATTAAAAATACATTATGTGATCCCTGGAAGGTTGCTCCTCAGGGAATGTGGCCCTTGCACTGCAAAAGTTTGCATCCCTGCACAAATTGGAGGCCTGACCCACCACTCAAATGCAGCACATGTGTTGACTTGATTTTGCCACCTAGTTTGGACTGATAAGCAAAATACACAAGCTGTATAGGTCTGCATTAGACAATATTTGACTAGCACAGTGCATGTAAATTTCATTTCAATTATTTTTATGTTTTGTGTAGGGCTGGGCGAAATATTGCGAAAACGTAGTTTTATGGCAAAGCTTAAATCTTACTGTTTGCTAAAATAAGTATGTATATTCTCCAGATAGCTGTCAACTCAAGATATGCATGGCCCACTGTTACAAAATATGGATTTAAGATTGAGGACAACGGCTTCATGTATATTATTGAAACTCCGACAAATACTAAAATTCAGTGGTTTCATACCAGTGGGGTGATGGTAATGGAACTTAATGCAACCAGTGATCCAAAAGCAATGGGACTGTGTGGTAAGCGACTTTAGTAAGATTGTGATGTTACATCTGGTAAATGTGGGAAGTGCTCCACACTTGGTTTTTCACAAATTTTGTTAGAGCATGTATAGTAAGGTTAAATATATTCAGAAGACAGAAAATGAAAATATGATTATTTTGGAAGCTGCTACTCTGTTGATTGCTGAAGTGATGAAAATGATTCAGGAAGAGAGAAAAAATCCCAGGTTTGCCAATCAATAAACTGCAGGCTGGTTTTAATCCCTTAGAGATCAGATTTCAGGTAGTCGTGGATAAGGCAAGTTTGCTTCCTAATTTAGAGCATTTGAAACAGAGGCATGAATGCTGAAGGAACATGGAAATAGGACTGCAATAAAGAGAAAATGTAACTTACTGAGCTTTCCATAAAGCAAAGGAAAAAAATAATGCTTAGAGATTTGTTGTCTACTCTATGCCAACATAGAAGTTACTAAGTAGAATGTAATACAAGGGTCCAATTTTTAATAATTGGTGGAATTTCAATTAAATGTCACGATTTCCCCCAAAACACACACACACACACACACACACACACACACAACACTGGGGAGGGAAATAATGGAGGTCAGAATTCTTCTTTGCTACTGAGAATAAAGGTGTGAACATAGTCAATAATTATTTATTTATTAATTAATTGCATTTTTATACCAGCCCTCCTCAATGTTGAGCTCATAGCAATGTGCAGTAAGACAAAAACAGCAACGACATAAGAAAAGTCTGCTGGATTAGACCAATAGCCCAGCTAGTTCAGCATCCTACACTAACAATGGCCAACCAGATGCCTATGGGAAGCCCCCAAAATAAACACACACCCATCCTATAAAACATGCATTAGTTACTTAAAAACAAAAGTAAAAACAATGCTGCAAAATAGAATAGAGATGCATATGATCAAACCTGGAGTTTTGTAGAAGCAAAGCTGGTGGGACTAAGGTACAGCCATCTGACCTACCTTGCAATCACTCATGGAGTAGAATGTCTGGAGGGTCACCCCTTCCATTGTAGAACTAAAAACACTGTTCATATCCTCAGGGTTCATTATATTTATTCATACATTTTATTGGAACACCAATTATTCACTTAGAATCAGTCCAAGTTACAGAATTAGTTCAGATATATGGGTACCAAAAAGCTCACAGCTCATAAAGGTTATGCTGGAATTGCTCTTAAGCCTGTTTGGTATGCGCACATGGCTTCATTCTTTCTGGAAGTTCTAACCTTGGATGATATGTTCGGTATAGGCTCTTGGAAGCATGATATCTATTGATATAAATCTTAGCTTTGACACTTGAATTATCGTTGCTGGAAGGCTTGGATGCAAAGTCCATCATTACAGTGGCTAGCTTGCCAAGTTTCATAAAGGGCAAATATGTGTAGCAACAGTATGAAATATCAGTGATACTTAGTCAGATTTCAATGCTTGCAAACAGTAATGTTCCTACAGAGAAGAGGTGCTTGAAATAAATGTTAGTACTATTTGTTCTTATTCTGAGTTGTTAGTTTGACTAGTTTCTAATTTATTTTTTCTTAATGTCAGTTTTAAATTTCAAAGTATAAACTGAGAAAAGGCAATGTTTTAATGGACTTTGCATATGCCAAAGTCGTAACCATAGTTTCTTACTTAAAGCTGCCTTGCTTTAGAAAATCCAGATAAATAAATACTTAGTAATACATTCTATTTGGTAATACATTCCACTGAAATTGATGTGACTGACTTGAAAATAAGCTTGATTAGGAATGGAATGCTAGACAGAACTTGACTGAACAGGACATTTTATGATAGCCACAATAGGATGCTTATTAAAATGCTATCCACTTCACTGTGCTTCATCTCTTTGCTGTATATTTCTGCAAAGCAGTCTCCCCAGAAGTTTGGTCCTATTTCATAAAAGAGGGAACGTTGCCCTAAAGTAGCTACGTAAAAACAGCAATAGCTAGACTGCGTATGTGATAGAGAAGGGTGGTAGTTCAGTGACAGAATATGTGTTTGGCATGCAAAAGGTCCCTGGTTCAGTGCCTGCCATTCTCAAGCAGAGCTTAGACAAAAGTACTGTCTGAAACCCTGGGGAGTCACTGCCAGTCAGTCTAGACTCTAACCAGTACTGGATCCAGTACTTTCCCCCCAGGGGGTACTCAAGGGTACGTACTGGCACCTCTCTCTCTTTTGGTTAAAAAGTGTGACACTTACTGTAACAACTTCATGGTGAGTACTGGCACCTATTTTTCTAGGGAAAACACTGAGTGGACCCAATATAATCCTGCTTCCTACATCCTTAAATAGTATTAGGGGTTGACACAGAATGTACTTTTCAAATTGACAATTATTCTCCCCCAATCATGAGATATTTCATAAAGAATTATCAGACTAATTAACCAATTTTACATTGTGCAGATACATTACTATATTCTTATTAATTTTTAATATATTTATTACATTTGTATACTACCCATATAACTAAGTTCTGTGAACGGTTTACAAAGACATTAAAGTGTGCAAGTACAATTCAAAGCAGGCACAATGAAACACCACAGCTAATTATAAAAACAGGAAGAAAAAATCTTGTAAAACCAGTTTAGGCAAAATACCTAAACCAGTTTAAAAACAGTATAAAACCAGCAAGAGGGAAACTTGGTGCAAAGTTTTAATGCATCACACACAGGTGAAACTCGAAAAATTAGAATATTGTGGAAAAATCCATTTATGTAAGCAATTGTTTTCATTAGCTACTGGAGTTTAATATAAGAGATAGACTCATGGCATGCAAAGCGAGATATGTCAAGCCTTTGTTATAATTGTGATGATTATGGTGTACAGCTGATGAAAACCCCAAAGTTGAAATTGTTAATTTGGGGTTCTCATCAGCTGTACGCCATCATCATCACAATTATAACAAATAAAGGCTTGACATATCTCACTTTGCATGTCAAGAGTCTATCTCATATATTAGTTTCACCTTTTAAGTTGAATTACTGAAAGAAATGAACCTTTCCTCGATATTCTAATTTTTTTGAGTTTCACCTGTATACCATATATATATATATATGTCTTTGGAGAGATCTTGCAGGATTGTTATTTTATAGGATTCTATGTTTCCAGCTGTTAGGGCTGGTCTGCACGTATTGTTTATCGTACAGAGGCTGCTTAAAATGCCTCCATGTCTAGGTTTTCCTGTGCCAGTGCCAAAATATATAGAGCCGGTCGCTATGCTATATTTTGGCATTAGGTGGGCGACCCTCAAACTATGCCATATGGAGATTTGGTCAGCAGCTGTTGCTAATACAGTGGAGATTCTTCACATAAGTTGCAAATACAAGCTCACCATAATATAACAGCCATGGGGTTAAAGTCATTACGCAGAGGCTGTTTCAAGCAGCCACTCTGTAATTAGCATAATACTGATGCCAGTCTTAAAATACCATAGTATGTACATGGAGATATGCTAATCTGTATATTGTACTCTTGTGCAGGCTTCTGTGATGGAATCTCATCAAATGATCTCATGCTACCCAACAGGACCGTCATAAGCACTGCAGGTGCTTCAGTTGTTTTCACAGATAGCTGGCAGGTGCCAAACACATTGAAATATATTGGAGAACAGAGAAGCCATGAAACTAACTGTTCAGTCACAGACTGTTCCCTTTGTTTAAACACGTTATTGAACCAAACCTTCAGCAGTTGCCATCCTTACGTATGTTATCTTTCGATCCTCTGTTTGAATTAAATTTATTGTTGATCATCTGTTTTTGTTAATATTTAAGGAGTCAAAAGTATTTATTTTATGGGTTGTTTCCCTGACAAACAACTTTGCCTATTTCACATATCTACTGAGTTGATTATTCAACAGTAATAAATCCAGGGAAAATAACTTGATAGGCTGCATATAGCTTCAGAACCATTGAGCTTTTTTATCAGAGTACAGGTACTGTACTACATATATTAGAAGCAGATAAATCAGAACATTTAATATAGCATTGGTATGATTGCTTTTCATATTTTTTTAATACTCCGCTAATGCCAACAGCAGACAGCATTGTAAGACTGCTCTGGTTATTTGCATTGCTCTACCAGGAGGTAGAGGGGGAAGGGCAAGGTGGCAGCCACCATGCACATTATGTCACTTTTATACTTCCTGTTGCGGATGAAGGCTGAGGAAGAGAGAGAGAGGCACTTGTTTATGGCTGGCTACACAGTGAGCTCATCGCAGATGCAAGTTTATAATTAGGGGCTTCCTAGAATTGTGGTGACTCTGTCTTTTACCCACTAAACTGCGCCGGCTTCTATTTGGCATCAAACACCTAATGATGATTTTTCTTTTCTCCAGTTATCCACCAGTAATCAAATCAAGACTTTTATTTTTGTGTTAAGGTTTCTCCAGATTCCTTTTGTGATGTGTGGGTCCAAGATAAAGAATACATTCAGAATCCATGTATAGCACTGGCTGCTTATGTTGCAACATGTAACAAATTTAACATCTGTATAGAATGGAGGAATTCTGATTATTGCTGTAAGTACTTCACATCAAAGACACCGTGTTTGCTGTTGATGGCAATAGATATAATGATGATGATGATGATGATGATTTTCCTCAGCCACTCTGGGCGTCTTACAGCATATCTGAAAACAATAAAAACATCAAGCATTAAAAACATCCTGATACAAGGCTGCCTTCAGATGGCTTTTAATAGTTGTATAATTCTTTATCTCCTTGACATCTGAAGGGAGGGCGTTCCACAGGGTGGGCGCCACTGCCAAGAAGGCCCTCTGCCTGGTTCCCTGCAACTTTGCTTCTTGCAGTGAGGAAACCAGCAAAAGACTTTCTAAGGAGGACCTTTGTGTCCAGGCTGAGTAATGGGGGTGGAGATGCTCCTTCAGGTATACTGTGCCGAGGCCGTTTAGGTCTTTAAAGGTCAGCGCCAACACTTTGAATTGTGCTTGGAAACATACTGGGAGCCAGTGAAGATCATTTAGGACTGGTGTTACATGGTCCCAGCAGCCACCCCCAGTCACCAGTTTAGCTGTCGCATTCTGGATTAGCTTCAAAGGTAGCCTTACATAGAGCGCATTGCAGTAGTCCAAGCAGGAGCTAACCAGGGCATGCAGCACTCTGGCAAGACAATATGCAAGCAGTCAGGATCTCAGGTTGCATAGCAGATGGAGCTGGTAGACAGCTGCCCTGGACCTGCGCTTCCATGGATAGCTGTGAGTCCAAAATGACTGCCAGGCTGTGCACCTTTGCATATTACTGCAAGATGAGTAGTCTATGGGACAAAGCAATGAATTTGAGCCAAAATGCTGAGGTTCAAGTCTAAGCTTATTTATATAGAAATAATGTTGAGACATCAGTAGAAATATGTACAAAATATCAAACCTCTACCACACATGGCAAAAATAAAATGCAGCACTGGAAAGGATACTTCTGAATGGAAAAGCAATTTAGGGGAGGAAGTGCTTAACTTTTCAGCCCTCTGCTTCTCAACCACTGGCTGTTCTAATTGCGTGCTTGCTTGATAAGAGATATGTCTGGAATAATAGGGTTGGGGTGATTGGTTGAAAGGAGAGTTTAATGGGGGGTGTAGTGAGCAGGTGAAAATTTAAGCTGTGCTGTTTTTTTCCACTCTAAATTTTACTTTCTAATTTGCAGTGAATAAAAGTGTTGTCACTGTTTTCCTGCACAAGTTCACATGAAACATTAGCTCATGTAAAATATTACACGGAGAAGCATCACTGTGTTAAACACTGTGTTTATTGTGTTGCTAGCCTTTCCCTGCCCAGAAGGTTTCTCCTATAAGGCCTGTATATCTGCCTGTGAGACACCAAGCACTTGTCAAAATATGGAGCCAGAACTTCAGGATCCAGACTCTTGTTTAATATTGACTGAGGGGTGTGTTTGTGCAGAAGGGACCATCCTTCACCGTGTACACTCTGCTCTTTGCATCCCTGAAGAGAAGTGTGGTAAGTATCAACATGCTATTAATTTTTGTATCATTTGACAATGATCAATTATTCTGATCCCACCCAGCATATGTATGAATGGAAACAGACTTCTGTTTCTAGATCACCCCCAGGATGTGTACAGTACCCAGGTAACTTATTTTTAATGGGCGGTATAAAAATGAGAAAAATAATAAATGAATGTCTGGCGAATACAGAAGGGTATTATGTTGGGAGGAAACCCTACATCCAGGAGCTGACTTGCCATGTGCAGGGCCCCTGCACTATCTACACACCAAAATGCCCTTATGAAATCTCATTAAATAACATTGGCCACAAAAATGCCTTTTAAATAAAAACTACATGTTACACAACTCAAAAGTAATCACCAGGCCCATGAGGTGGACTGAGGCAGCTGCTTCAGACAGCAGAATCCCATGGAACGGTGTCCCACCTGCCCCTGCTGGAGAAGTGGCAGCTTCTGACAAGATCTCTCCAGAAGCCACCGCAGGACCCCAGTAAAGCAAGGCTGCAGCGGAAGGGGGAGTGGCACCTTCCCATTTTGCCTCAGGTGGTGAAATGGAATGGGCTGCCCCGGCAATGGAACGTACTAGTCAGTACCCCAACCTAACATTACAACCCATTTCCCAAAGCACACAGTACAACTGGAGAAATATCTCCCAGCAAAAAAAGCACCCCAGCAAAAGCCTGTGGAAGAAGAATGCACACTACCCATCGACTTGCCAAAGTCTCCCATCAAACATGTAACTTTTTTTCAAAATAAGCCTTCCTACCCCAAATATTATACCTCTCCTACTGCCAGGTTTCAAATCAATCCTATAACTATAAGCTGCAGAATCTACTCCCCTCAGATAACTCATTAGAACAGCTGGATGGAATTCAGCTGACTCACCTTTGAACGTGGAGCTGCAGTGGCCTTATATTGAATGTAACTAGTTCCTAACAGGCCCAAGAACAGCAGTGTTGCTTTCAGAGTGCTGCAGTTCAGGGATCTGTCTAAAAGCCATTTCTTTGCATTACTCATAGATGCTTGGTTTGTGTGCATGCAGATTTAAAAAAGATTCACGAAGTACATTCTGTGTCTGGAAAATGTAGACTGAAAGAGAGCATGACTCCTGAGTAACAGTGCTTTACCAACCCCTGACAAGCAGCATTGATTTGGATTTCCCCCCGCCCTGCCATGGTCATATATTATTTATGTCTGTTAGTTATAAACATGTCATAGAATCTAGACATTAAAAATAAAATACCCCCCACTTTTTTGGCAACAATTTAGCCTGTACAGACACTTCTGGAGTGCCACATGCACTGGGTGAGACTTGGAAAACCTCCCGCAGTGGATGCTGCATGCACAAATGCGTTGACAATGAGACCATTGCTCCTGTGGAGTACAACTGCTCAGCAAATAATGACTTGGAATGCCAGCGTTTTGGCGAAGTAGCTTTAATTGTACCAGATGATCATTCTTGTTGTCACCAGAAAGTTTGTAGTAAGTATGCTGAATATATACTTGCTTACCAGCACCGCTGACTTTCAATATCTCATAAACTATAGTCAGGTTTTTCTTGATTTAAGATATATGCAAACTAACACAAAATGACTTAATTTGCAGGTGTTTGGAAGCAGTATGTGGGTTTTCATAAGGTACATCATTTTGACAAGTGCTGAGGTTATACCGTGCAAGGAAGGAAGTGATATGTTGATCTAGGAGGTGGATGAGTAGTGGTGGTGTTAGGAAGCAGTTGAGATTATTGGGGGGGGAGGCATGGTGTTGTGACAAACAAGATGTTTATCAATCAGTGAGAGCCCTACTAAAGTTTCCACTCTATTTCTGAGGTTTCCATGATCAATACTGGTTTCAAAAGTTTTAATTAAAACATGAGAATTGGATTTTTTAAAATAAAAAAATCAAGGTTTCAAGGCTTCCTCCTTTTCCTAGCACAGTTTGGGTCATAGCTGTCTTTTGAGCCCAGCCTTTTTCTTGGAAAGGGAAAACACTCACCTAGGAAGAGAACTTCATTCACAACTGCCAGTCACTTTACATAAGACTGCAGTATGAATACTGCATACCAGGCCCTTGTGCCCCTTTTAACCTTAAAAATCAGTCAACATTAAAGACAGGAATGGAGAATGAGAGCCATATATCAAGTCCTCATAGTGCAGCTATGTATAAACAGAATGCAGCAGTATGACAGCTTCCCATAGCACTCTATCGCTACTTATTTGATCTCCTGAAGAAAAGTTTAATGTGGCACTAGCAACGAAGCAAGTTGAAGCCTTCTTGGATTTTACAAAACATTTACAAATACCTAGGGCTTCTCTCTCTCTCTCTCTCTCTCTCTCTTTCTATTGTGATATACAACAAGTGCAATCAGTTTTATTAATACAAAATAAAAAATAAAAAATGTCTTCCAGTAGCACCTTAGAGACCAACTAAGTTTGTTCTTGGTATGAGCTTTCGTGTGCATGCACACTTCTTCAGATACACATGCACACAAAAGCTCATACCAAGAACAAACTTAGTTGGTCTCTAAGGTGCTACTGGAAGGATTTTTTATAATTTTTTATTTTGTTTTGACTATGGCAGACCAACACGGCTACCTACCTGTAACTAGTTTTATTAATGCCATTCAACCCTATTCTTCTCTTGTTTTTGCTGTTATCTAAAAAGCTTGTAATCAGAGCCTCTGTGAAACATTTATTCCTGAATGCAAGGGCCTAGAGAAACTGGCAACCTATTACCGAGATGATTCCTGCTGTCCTAGCTACAGTTGTGGTAGGTATTGAATGAAGAAATGAAATATCTGGCAAAGGAGTCTCCAGTGAAATATTTGACTTTGGCCACTGTTATTATTAGGGCTGGGCATCAGATTCAGCCAAATTAGAGACAGCCCTGGATCTGGTCCTAGGTTGGGTCATGCTGGATCCTTAGTTGTCAAGGGGCAGGTTATTGGGAAGGCAAGGCTGCAGGGGTCTACTTCACCAGGATGATTTTTCCCACAGGAAAATCACTAGTGATGCAGACCTTAGCATAACTGAATCCTGTGGATAGTAAAGGTACCCTTTGCAAGAGCCTTCCCTGCAGGGAAGTGCTTGAGAAGCAGACCCCAGCAGGATTCAGTCCTCCACTTGTGGGCCGCAGGGTGCTCCTTTGCAAGTTCCTTTCCCACAGGGTAAGGACCGAACCCTCCTGCTCTTGGTTGTGAGGGGAAAGTGTCTCCTCCTTCCCCTGCCTGTCCCTGACTATGTTTAAGAGTCCTAATTGGCCCTGCCCCCGAGTTGATTCAGAACATCCATTCCCTGTTCTGGGAAGGGACGTAGGACTACAGAACATGGCAACTTCCAAGCAGAGCCCTGTTTGGCTCACCACTGCCCATGAGGGATGGAACAGAAATGTTTGCACATGCCCCTGTTAAATTCCTTGTTCCTAAAACTGAGAGCTAAAGTAGCCTGTGCCATGTGCAGTTGCAAAGGAAAAAGGAAACAGAGACAAAAAGGTAAACAAGCCCAGGAAGGTCTTGGTGGTGCTCATTTGGCCTGTAAGCATTTTTCCATGCACTAGTCCCATATCCATTTTTAGATACTTGGAAGGCAAGACTGAAGAAACTGTATCAATGTGGTATGTGGAAGCTCTTGCTCCAACATATATAGAGGACGTGCTAGACTTGTATTTCACAGTTTGCTCCAGTATTCCTAGTTACACTGCAGAAAGAAATAAGATGTCGTTATATTTTATTATTTAGTGTAAGCCCCCTTAGGGAGACTTCAGGATGGAATATCATATATTTTATGAGAATATTATATTTGTTTCAGAATGTGATCCAGCAAAATGTGAGTCTATGGAACAGATTCCAAACTGCCGAGCAGATCAAACTCTGATTGCTGCCCATGTGGAAGGCACCTGCTGTGTATCCTATATCTGTGGTATTCAAATTTAGTTCTTATTGACAGCCTGTAGATTAATATGTAAGCAAAGAAGACGGTCTAGGAATATATGCCACAATGGTATAAGAGAAGCTCTATTGCCTAGTCCAGTATTCTGTATCACACAATATTCAAAATACAGTATGGAGAGTTGAGAGATAGAACAAAACACCTTATACAGAGAGAAATGATGTGCCGGTGTGCAATGGTGTACTGGCACCATCTTCCTGCCTGCACATCTTTTATATAAGATACAGTGAAGTATACAATGTAACCAGAACTGATTCAGATTCCCCCACCCCCCACAGGCCCACACCACCCTATATTTTGAATTCCAGTGGTGGCCACTGCAATCCTGAAAGACTGCTTCTCAAATCCCCTAGTGCAATCAGCATCCTATACCCTATCAGCCCAAACTGGAGGCCCATACAAAACCAATAAGCATTCTGTTGCATGCACCCCATCCTCTGAGTGGTTTGAGGTTACAGGGGTGCTATTTAGTTTCTGTGGCAATACTTCACCTATACTTGATCCCTGTTTTAAGCTATGCAAAGTCTCTTTCTCCCAATGAATAAAAAAAACTGCCTAGCTAAATTAAGCTTACCCACCCAGTTTGACCTCTTTCTTTTTACAATCAAAGTCACATGATTGGGGCAGCCAAAAGTCCGACACCAATCTCATTGCACGGACAGGCGGAGACCCCCCAAGCCCCAGGTGACCCCCGGGAGGAATAATGACACCTGACAATGTGTTATGGGATTAAAATTGGCCACAACTTTATTAAATTCTCAGATGTAGGAAGACCTTGATTTAGGCATTGGGCGTTTATCCCTCCCAGTCCCCAGCTGGGGAACATCAGGGTTATCCAAAGTGTGTGGGCATTGGTAAGTTACACCCTCTATTGCGAGTGTGGGCAGTCATAACTACCTGGCCAACTCCCTTGGCAACGGCAACGGGATTGGCTAATTGACGTGGCTAGATGGGAACCTCCAGGTACCCAGCTCGGGGGAGGGGGGAGCCGGCTACCTTGCCGGGGGTCTCGGCGGGGGGGCTGCACGCGACCACCCAAAAGCCTCCCCCCAGTTAATGTGGGGAGCGGTCATTCTCGTACTGACTAACTAGACGTAAGGTTGACAGTTCTCGTACCTAAGGGACCGCCTCTCCTGGTATGTCCCGGGTAGGACCTTAAGGTCCTCAAATAATAACTTTTTGGAGGTCCCGAGCCACAAGAATGCTAGGTTGGCTTCAACTAGGGCCAGGGCCTTCTCAGTACTGGCCCCGACTTGGTGGAACGGTCTGTCACAAGAGACCAGGGCCCTGCGGGATTTGGCATCTTTCCGCAGGGCCTGCAAGACAGAGCTGTTCCACTTGGCCTTTGGGTTGGTTTCAGTTTAACCCTGATGTTTCATTCTTTTGGTGTGATTGGTGGGCTACTTAAAAATGAGGCTGCAGTCTAAATTAAATTTTAAATTGTATTTTAATCTCTATTTTAATGAATTGTTTTATGTTTTTGTTTTGATTTTATTGGTGTTAGCCGCCCTGAGCCTGGTTTCGTGGGGAAGGGCGGGGTATAAAATTATTATTATTATTATTATTATTATTATTATTATTATTATTATTATTATTATTATTATTCAGGTGTGAAATTAGGTGGTGCTCAACTTTTCATTGTAGTTTCATCAATCCTTTTAGGTAGAATTTTTGCACTTAGAGAAAACTGAAAACAAATGGCATGTATGTGTGCTTTCTAATAATTTAATATTTCTCTTTTTATCAGCATGTGGTATTTGCTCTGATCAAATTCCAGCATGCCAGGAAGGAGAAGTGCTTACTGTGGAAGGCAACACGACAGACAGATGTTGTCCTGCTTACCAGTGTAGTGAGTTGATGATTTCTATGGAGGCTTTCTTTATTGTTTGTAATGGTTTTTCAGTGCTGTAAATGATGAACAATACAGAATTTTCATTAACAGACAAGCTCATTAAATCTACCCTAATCATTTTTAAGACAGTCATGGAATAAGCATATGGAATTATTACCAAGAGATGCTAAACATGCCTCTTAAAAATGTCCTTAATTTATTAAACCAAAGAACTATGATTCAATGTATAAACAATTTTTTTGTGTGAGGTACTGTATATATGAAGAATGTGCTTTATGCTTTGCTGAGCATTTTATTTTTGGTCATGAGTTTTGGAAATTCTCTCCCTTGAACATTCAACAACATTTCTTTCTTTCTTTGCACCTTTAACTTGCAGTTTGCGAAACCTACCGTTGTCCTGAATTTAAGTGTTTATTAGGGATGTCCTTGGTAGAAGTATGGAGTCCAGAAAAGTGCTGTCCATATCGTACATGTGGTAATTACAGTTCTTTTCAATGTCCTTTAATTAGGTTACATCAATTTATTTTGCAGTATGAAAAGGCAATGTTGAATTAATATTGAAAATCTAGCAATGTCTGGAGCCATCAGTAGTCTAACTATGGTGTGGGTCAATTGAGATGTCTTGTAGAGAGGCTGTATCACCCAGGTGCTTGCAGGCTAGGACAATGCAGCTTGTTTGCACAGCTCAGCTGGGGATCAGGAAGGTTACTGCTCCCCAGCTGAGACAGGGGCTTTTTCTGAGCAGGAAGAGTAGGCAACTGGGGAGGCTGCAGAATGTAGAAGAAGATTGGAAAGCTCTGTCTCAGGGGAATAAAACTTTAGAGAAACTGGATGACTGTTGAGGATAACTGCTTTTGTAGGATGAAGTGACTCTAGTCCAGGCATAGTCAAACTCGGCCCTCCAGCTGTTTTGGGACTACAACTCCCACCATCCCTATCTAACAGGACCAATGGTCAGGGATGATGGGGGTTGTAGTCCCAAAACATCTGGAGGGGCAAGTTTGCCTATGCCTGCTCTAGTCCATAAAGTGTGTGCCACAATAAATCAGCTGGTAATTAAGGTGCTACAAGACTTGTTTATGGAATGCCTGGCAAACGTTGAACTGCATTATTTTAGGAAATAATTTTGTCTGTTGATTGCTTGCATTCATGAAAGTGTATGAACATTTATTCTGTCACTTCCCTTCCCCATTTTAGAATGTGCATGTGAAATGGTTCCTAAGCCTCAGTGTAAACTGGTAAGGAGGAAATCTTATTAAAACACGTTTTAAATGTTATTCTAATACAATGAACTGCCTGCAAATTGTGCTGTCCATCTTTGACTCCAGTCATATTTGACATAGATTGAATTCGTTGCCATTATTTATATTGTTGGAACAAGAATGAGAGGAGACTGAGAGGAGATATGATAGTCTTCAAATATCTTAAGGGCTGTCACATGGAAGGTGGAGCAAGCTTGTTTTCTCATCCTCTGGAGGGTAGGACTCAAAGCAATGTCGGAATGGGTATTATGTAGCACCTGTAGTAGTGCCAGTTCCAGCTATTGAAGCAATTGAGTGGGCACATGTGGAGCAAGGCACTCTCGTAGGTAAACTGGTCCCAAGTTCTTAAGGACTTTGTATACTAATCGTAACACATTGAACATGGCCCAGTAGCAGATCGGCAACCAGTGCAAATCTCTGAGCAGAAGTGTTACATGCTGACAAGGCCTCACTCCTGTCAGCAATCATGCTGCAGCACTCTGCACTAACCACGGCCTCTAGATCAAGCACAAGGGAAGCCCCACATAGACATGCCATAAATTAGATGCCAGGAGAGCCCAGAAAGTTTGCTTTCATAAAACTGAACAATTTCATAATTCTCACTCACTTTTGTATCCTTTCACTCCAGATGAGGAGGGGGAAATCAACATGTTCACCGTGGCCCATTGGCTGTGTGCTTGCATCACCAAGGTGCATGAGGCCACAGTCATCGTTATTAAATATCTCAGCTCAATCCAGTAGGGCAGCAACTGCCTCTGTAGCCTCCTCCCTTGAGGACATAAAGACATCTGGCAAAAAATTGTCCCTCCCTAATTGGCTAATATTGGGCATATATCCCTCTGTTTCCTGGGTAGCTCCTGCTCACCGACTAGGGAATTAACCATTGGTTGCTTATCATAAATGTTCTTTCAGAGGAGTATGCAGGAGACATCCAGCTGCACCCTTTTTCAGCTTCATGAGCTTGGGGTATATAGCCTCCTACCTCTTCTTTGGGCCATGTCGTTTCTGGGAGAGTGCTATGCCTCTTGCACAGATATGGCCAGAAAGGGGGTTGTGGGTGGAAACACAGGAGCTACATATTCACTACACCTCTGCACCATGTGACCTTTCTGACTTGGGTGGTATGATGAGTTAACTCTGTTTCCTGGATACTTTCTGCACAGTTCCCTGGAATGAACATTTGCAGTAAGCAACCAGTATTTTGATCCAGCATCTGCTTCTATTTGTGAAAGCAGGAAAGCATTCAGGAAAGCATCCAAATGCTCACATAGCTCAGGATTAGGAATGGTGGGTGAGATCCAATATCACACCAGCAGACTCAGCAGGACTTCCCAAAAACTCCAGAGCACATTTAGGAGGAGGGTGTTGGGGTAGGAGAGGAATGGGAAGTCCCATTTGTAGATGCAGAAGTCTGATGCACAAGTGGAACATCAGAAATGGATGGCACCTATTGCTTTTAGCAAACATTGACAAAGAAATTGCCTTTTAATATGCAGTGAATTGCATGTAATTTTCCTTTGACTAAGACATCCTGTGCATAATTAGGAATAAGTCCAATGAATCCAATCAGACTTTTAAATGATTATTATAAAATTGGGTGGTGTACTTATGTTTGAACATATAAAAGTAAACTGTCCAAGAGGAAGAAATATTGTATTAATTTTAGGCCTGTGTTGCCTGAGCATCTATACCAGGTGTCAGCAAAATTTATCAGCAGAGGGCTTGTCCACTGTCCCTCAGACCTTGTGGAGGGCCAGACTATATTTTTGGGGGGAATGAATGAATTCCTATGCCCCACAAATAACCCAGAGATGCATTTTAAATAAAAGGACACATTCTACTCATGTAAAAACATGCTGATTCCCGGACCGTTCGCAGGCCGGATTGAGAAGGCAATTGGGCCGCATCCGGCCCCTAGTCCTTAGTTTGCCTACCCATGATCTATCTATACTATAAAGTAGCCACTAGGCAGAGGCTACCTTTTCCATTCCCTATTTCTAAACATTGCTATGAAACCAGATTTTTACCTCCAAGTGTAGCTTAAGTTACACTTTTTAAAAGTACTTCATTTCTAAGCTACAAAATGAAGAATTGCAAGTGGAATAGGATTTTTAAAATAAATATTTTTAAAAACCGTGATTCTTAGTGCTGACATTGAAATGCAGCATTAATGACATAGTAATTGTATTTTTCTTCTTTTATGAACAGGGAGAGAAACTGATTATAGATGAACAATTCCAGAACAGCACAGAAAACGTTTGTCACTGCACTAAGTACAAGTGTTGTAAGTATACAAGATATTTAGTTGAAAAAAGCATTTAATTTAGCCTATTTAACTCAAGGCTATGGCCACATTCACACATCATGCTGTACCATAGTTTAGGATAGACTCTCCTCCCCTTCCAGAGGTTTGTAAGCTTTTACTTCCTCTTTTGCTTAACCAGATTGTTGCTTTAGCCACACTTGCACACAGTAGCTAACATTAAGCATCATCTGCTTGAAACAAGCCAGCTTGGTTTCAGGATAGCTTATTTCGAATGAGCCATAATTAATATCAACACATTTGTCTGTATGAAACAATGAACCGTGATGAAGCCGAAGTGGAAGACAAACCAGTTTCATATGCTGCTAATGTGTTCCCAAGGAAGCATTATGTAGAAGGATTGGAAGTAGCATTATTTTTAAATAATCAGTGTTAGTATAATAGTTATAAATTGTTCTAAATCTGTAGTTTCTCATTCTAAGGAAATAATTCTTAGAAAATTTTCCTGCATATTTTGTATGCTTTCAAGAAAAGCTGAGCAGATATGTTTAATGAATGCGTCCTTGGATTTTTTTTTTTAAGAGGCAACCAGTACAAGCCTACGTAAAGTCATAAATAGATACAAATGGATTCTGTTGATTCACTTTCACGAATAAGCCAAATGATATTTGTGAAGGTCTAAAAGTATTATGTTCTCACTTTTCTTTCTTATTTTGAAACATCAATTGTCATCAGTTTTGATTATTTCAGTTAACTTTATCCAATGTACTTTTATGTTTTTGGAAATCTGTTCCAGCAAGAGACAAAGTGTGCCTAAGCAGCGAGAGAGGTGTTCTGCATCCAGGACAGTCCATTGTTGAACACTCACCTGATGGTGTTTGCCACACTTCCTACTGCACAAGCATAGTTGATCCTGTTACCAAGTACTATCGGATAAATATATCCACTATAGATTGTGCGGCAAGGTGCAAATCTGTAAGAAGTTTAGAATTTAACTTTGGGTTTTCTCTGGTAAAATAGAACAGCAGATAGGAATAATAAAAGTAAATCATTTTATTAAGAATAAAGGAAACTAGTGCAGTTGCACTAATTTCCCCACCCAGAATCTCTGAGGTCTTATTTGAAAACTGGGATTAGTGGTTGACCCATTGATAACATTCAGTTATAAGAACAGATGTTCTAATGCTGTTATCATTTGTTCTACAAAAGTAAATACTTGCTGTTAGAAGTTAACAAGTTGCAAGGATCAAAGCAAGCTGCAGAAATAAAGAGTATATTTACCAAACGTTACATAAATTTATCAATGAATACAATGCATTTTGTTCCTGGTGAAAATTTCCCCATTTATTGAATCAATTGATATTGTATCTGTTTGTCGATGCTTGAAGAGCTTCTGTAGAACAAACAAGAAACTGAGCATCATCATAGCTATTCTGCTACAGCCAACAATCCTTTCTATGAGGACAGGATATCATGCTATTAGTGTTGGGCAAAGGCTTGTTGGAATATTGCACTATGCATAAATACAATTTAATTGTGAAAAAGCTCATGCTTTTGCTAATATGCAATACAGAAATTCATTTTATGTATGCTTTAGTGGTGTATACATGAATGTGCATGTGATACACATAAATTTGTTAGAAAATGCAAACATAGTTCACTATTTAAGCTGAGTAATTGCCATGAGCAAACAGAAGTCAAACCACAAAACTTAATAGCCATGCTTGACTTCTCTGCAGAGCTTAAGAAGTTGTTGCCTCAAACACTGATGAACATTAACCAGGTTATCCTGGTTTTATTGTATCACGGCATCTTGGCAACAAAAGATAATCTGTCTTGGACACAACAAATGTGTACAAACTGTACATTTATCATGCTAAAAACTGATCACGTGGAAAGGGCCACAATCAATTTCAAAGTGGCTGAGCCACACCATGAACCCAGCTTCCCCATATGCAAGTCTAAGGCCATTGAAGTACACTGGTCCATTAGCAATAGCAGCAGTACATTTAAGGTACAATAATACATTTAATAGTACTGTTAGATACTATGATTATGACAGAGTTCAATGGAATATTGTAATAAAAATACAGTATTGTAATCTTAATTCTTGATTTGAACTATATTTGAAATGATATCCTTTACTTTTTCAGAATGAAGTCTACGAACCTCCAGAGGATTTAACAACTTGTTGTGGAAAATGCAAGAATGTATCTTGTGTTCACTCTTTCAGCAATGGAACAGTTTCACATTTTAAGGTAAATTCGTACTTACAGTTTTTCTTGATGCAGGGAGAGTGGCTCTCATTGGTTACTAAGTGTAAGTGCTGAGTTAAGTTTGTACTTCCAAACCAAAAAAACTGTAGTGGAATTTTTTAGTCTTATCTTGGCAAGCAACCTGTGCTCAAATTACATTAGCGAAACAAATTTAGGAAACGTGAAGTTGCACATTCCTACCCTGGTGATGGCATAGCTCTGTATGATGGGAGCTACCTGGACAATAGTGAATGACATGGTGGGGTGATGGTGTTCACCTGGCCTCCTGACAACTGAGTCACTGTTTTTATTGCGAGGGAGAGGGCAAGGTAGTGAGGCAGTTGGTGCCATGCAAACATACCAGCCAGCAGGAGTGCAAGATTGGCTCCACCAGTGTGCTTGCACAGCATCAACCTCCCAGCCGCCTTGAGGACGTGGGTAAGTGCTGAGTCTAGTGGCCAAATGCAGGTGCTGACCTTCTTCTTTCCATCATTTCATTTTATTGAAAAATCTTAAGGTGGGAAAATTAACAATTGTAAGATTAATAAGGAGGACTATAGATAGTAGAGCAGGTATCCCCAACCTTCGGCCCTCCAGGTGTTTTGGACTACAATTCCCATCATCCCTGACCACTGGTCCTGTTAGCTAGGGATCATGGGAGTTGTAGGCCAAAACATCTGGAGGGCCGCAGGTTGGGGATGCCTGTAGTAGAAGAATAATACAGCTCTTTAACAGTATGTAGGTTTGGCTTCTCTTCATAAGAGGTGGGACGGGGAGAAACAGCAATACTTTCACTACTAATTTGCACCCCACATAGAGCTATGTAATCTGTCAGAAGTCACATTGAATTATGCTGGTCTGTCACAGGACTGTGTGGGAATAAGAAATATAATAAACCAAGGTTGCTACAGTGCAGGACTGTATTACTTCATGGATGCATCTGGAAGTCTTGTTTCTCTGAAAGGCACAGTACTGATTGTATTTGATATTAGGAATGTCAGTGACAGCTCCCTCAGTGTGAGCAAGTGGCTTATTTTGACCTTAAATCAAGTTTGTTTGTGGTTTTTTTTAAAAAACCTGAAAATTTTATTGGTTTTTTAAGTGTTTGTATTTCTTATGATTATTTTAAATACTCAAAATAGCCTGGCACCAGTTGGATTTCGAACTGTGTCAGATACGACTGCGCAAACACACCGTTTGGACCTGTTCTAATTACATCGGCCATCAGCTGTCCACCGTTTAATGAAACGGAATGTGTGAAGGTCAGTGGTTCATCCATTTTGCATTTGATTTTGAAAGCTTTTATTTTGCTTCCTCTGGACACTTCCATTTATTGCAACAAGATGGAACAAAAGGTCGTAAAGGCTAAAGAGCCAAAACACAGGTTAGACTTTGCATTTGGAAATGGGATGCTGTTGAAATCAGTCCTCCCTCTGGTGAGTGACCCTTCTCCTGGCTGTAACGTTTAGATCTACTTAACATATAGATCACAAAACTGCCACACTGTAAGTCTCTGTGTGCCCACCACACCCCTGGGCAAAACTGGTGGGGAAACAGGGATGCTCGCAACATCATGGTAATATAATTGCCATAGAGCTATATGTAATGTAAACTACATTACAATAGATCCAGTGCTGTTAGGGTGCAGGTACTAGGACTTGGAAGACCAGGATTCAAATCCCCATTCAGCCATGAAGATCACCTTGGGACAGTCTCCACCTCTTAGCCTAACCCACCTGACAGCATTGTTGTGAGGATAATATGGAGAGAGGGAGAGCCATGTACACCACCATGAACTCTTTGGAACAAAAGAGGGATATAGATGCAAATAAGTAAGTAAGTAAGTAAGTAAGTGTCTTTTCAGAGCCATAAAGGTAAAATGGCCTCTACAGTGAGCACTGTGATTTACCAGGTGTAGAAGTGTTCTACAGATGATGGGAAGAAAGCAATGTTGTGTCACTCCCATGTAGTTCAGAGGGGTAGGCAAAGTGCCTAGAGGATTATACTTATATTTTCCCCTCAAGTAGACTTTCAAGAGCAGTCTTGCTATGTTGCTCCTAATCTGTTTGATCTGACTTTTGTTTAGAGTGAACATTACACTGAATCAAATGTGTGTTTTTTTAAATGTAATAATAGAATAACAGAACTGTAGAGTTGAAAATGCAGGAATATGCATCTGTCCCATATGGGGATCGAACCTGCAACATTGACATTATCAGCATCACACTGTAACCAACTGAGCTATCCAGGCTCATATTTTGTTTCAGTTAAAATAAATATTGTATTATTCTCTAGATTCTGATTTATTTACTGTTATTAAGTTTCCTTAATAGCGCAGTTAAGCTCTCTTCCAATAGTTCATCTCTACTACTACTACAACCTGTGAATTAGTGCTAAAAATGATTTCATACTGGTTGTGACTTTTTTTTTAATACAAATTCAGGTTGGAGGATATATTGTACCATTCTTAGAAGGATGCTGCAAAACCTGTAAGTACCAAAACATCAATAATGGTGTACATATGAGAGAGTTTTGAGGGGTACTGGTTGCCATCTGAAACATCTAAACAATAAGCAGCACTAACAATAACAAGAATAAAATTGGTTTACCCAATGGTTATAATAGCAGTAACATTCTGAACCTAACTTTAGTTATTAAGAAATCATGTGCCATTTAAATCAGTGAAATTTACCTCCAGGTTTTGTTTAGATCATTGTGTGCCTAGTATGAGATTGTGAATGACTGTAAAAAATTACACAGGTGATAGCATTGTCTACCATTGCCAATAAAACTAAATCTAGATTCAATCTGAGTTAAGACAATATTTACTAAGGTTAGAATGACACCTGTGTTATTTTTGCTGGTTGGGACTGAATCTAAGGCTACTTATTTGCAACCAGTAGTGATTCTTTCAATCATAATTCACAAATCAGACCAACCAGCTGGGAGTGGGGCAAGAGCTGGAAAATTGCTAATCAATGATTTATTCACTATGATTTGAAATATTAGATTTGTTTGCATGGTCACTTAGTTTATTTAAATGAGCTTTGCTGTTTATTTCCTTTAGCTGAAGTTTTTACTATTTAAAACATTAATACCAACACAGAACCAAACAGTCACAAACAAATAAGTACTTAAGGGATAAATAAGAAATGAAAAGTAAAGCCATAATGTTGTTACATGGGGACATAATTCATCAGGAAATTCTGCAGCTGAAAACCCATTGCAATTTACAAAAGCTGTTGCGCTGTGTGTGAAATAAAGTCTTTTATGGTTTCAGTTTGCCAAATGGGGTCATCTTTAGAATGGTCCTGGTTGCGGGCAGGACCCCAAACTTGTTCCACCCTCACCCTGGCGTAGGAGGAGCAAAGCTTTCTGCCAGGGTGGCACCACAATCATCCCAGGCTTATTGGCCAATCATATTTGAGCGGGATGATTGTGTGGGGTTTATAAGTGGCAACACGACGCGTGCTAAGCACCTGCTTCATGCTGCTGGACACAGTTTCAGTTTCAGTTTGGTTTCAGTTTGCCAAGAAATTATTAATACGGTAATAAAGTAGGGGCATATTTGTCTATGATATGTGGTATATTCAGTGGCGTAGAAAGGGCGGGGCGTAGGGGGCAGGGCGCCCCGGGTACTGCACTGGAGAGGGTGACACTCTGGGCGCCCTCCCCCGCGACACCCAAGCCGAGCCCTGGCTCGCCTCCACCCACAGCCCAACCAGCAAAGCGCGCCGAGCAGGTTAGCCGTTGGTGCATGCTTTGCTGCTCGGGCTGCAGGCAGAGGCGAGCCAGGGAGGGACGTCAGGCTGACGCCCCTCCCTGGCTCACCTCCGCTCCGTAGCGCGAATGTGCAGCGTCGCTACGCATGCATCATATGTAAGATGCTTCCTACGCCACTGGGTATATTTTATATTTTAAGCTGTTTAATTTACATTTAAAAGAAAATAAAGGGAACAGTGTCATTTTCAAAATATAACTTGACATGTAGAATTGAGGTTCATGAAAATGTGGCTCTTTGTTTTCTGACACCAGCTTTATTTGGTACTCCTCAAAATAAAGTTAACACATTACAGAAGTAGAGGCGCTGTGAAAAGCAGAAACTATTACTAATATTTTGTATAAATATACTGGATGAATGAATCATGGAGGCAGTATCTTCGTTTTATGGTACAAAGGAGTTGTCAACTTATTCATTTCATAATTCCACAGATACTCACATTTTTACTAAGCCCAGAATCACTTGGGTATATGTTTCTATCATAGGCTGCAATCCTATGCACGCTTACTTTAGAGTAAATCTCATCGAACTCAGTGGGACTTACTTACAAGTAAACATTCAAAGGATTGTGTGGCACATCATGTAGTTCCACATCTAGACCAAATCCATAGACTAACAGTGCATGTCTTCATGTTGGGTTGTAGCTATTGTGAAGAGGTTAGAGTGTCAGACTTCACATTGGAAGATCTGGGCTCAAATCTGTGTTCAGTCATGAGGCATTTTGGGTAGTTTTGGACAACTTTTTGTTGTTGTTTAGTCATTTTCTTCAGCCTGAACCTACCGTGTAGATGTGCTGAGTGGATAGAAGTGGTAATGCTCTAACACTAAAGAAGTGTTATATTATGAAAACGCTAATAAATTCTGTTAAAAAAAAGAGAAAAAAAGAAGTGGTAATGCTCATGTATTATATTATGTACATAGCAATACAATATACTTGCAGTAATATGTACATGGCAGTACAATACAATTATTAAAATATTCCATGTTGAGCTCCCTGGAAGAAAAACGGGACACAAGCATGGAAAAATAAAAAAGATATTACTTAAAAATAAATAAGGTAAGATATTTAAAAAGAAGAAAATTGTTAACAACTACTACATATAAAAGAAAGTTACATGCACAAGAGCAAGAATCTATTTTAAATATAAAACAAGAAAATATTATTTAAACTCAGGAAGGAATTCAAAGTAGCACTAAGAGGCTCTGTCACTGCAGGCAATTATGCTTCCTTGATGGAATGATTTCCTCACCCTCATTCTCCCCCCACCCATTATCATGGGGGGATGGGGAGAACTCTTGGAATAGTGGGATGGGGAACAGGAGTAGAGCCAAAATATGTACCTTGAAGGAATGAATGCCTTAGCGCAACACTGAATTCCTCCCTAATGTTTGTGCATCTATGTATCTTATATAATATGTTCGATTTGTAATATTCTTATTAGGTTCTGGAATGTCATTGTTGCTCCCATTCCCCGTTAGCCCAGTCACTCCTATACCTAGTGCTAGCTGTAACACAGGTACATATTCTTGGAAATCAGTAGGAACAAACCAGACAGAACCATTGTTGATTTCCAACAATGTACTCCCTCGTAGGAGCATCATGGCCTCAGGTCACAACATCTGGTTGAAATAAGCTGTATTGTAGTATGAACTGCTCATTTTTCAAATCTGCTCACATATCTTTTCATTTTGCACTGTATGGGCAGTGCATTGTTGTTAGCCAACAATGTACTGTTGGTAGTAAGCATTTGCATAGTGTTTTAGCTTGCTGCATGGTTATTTTGCTTGCTATTTTCAGTAATTTCCATAGTGCTGTAGAAGATAGAAACTAATCACTTTGCTTGTTGAAGCTTGCTGTTAAAATAACACTTATCCAGAAAGTATGGCATATGTGTACAGCGCTGCCTCCTTGTGTATATGCTCAATGAATGGCTAAATATTATCATCTGTTATATAACATTTCTAAAAATAATTATGTGGTGCTGGTAGTTGCTCAATGAGAAACACTGCAAACCAGAAACAGTGCAATAATCCTTCACAAAAGTCTTCCCCATACAACTGACACACTGTCTTCTGGCAGAGTTCCTATTGGATTGGGAGTAAATAAGCAAATTGTTCCTGTTCATGTTGACTTGTTTGTTTTATTTTAAATATTTGTATGCCACCTGTCCAACCATATTTTCAAGGCAGTTGGCTGCAGTGTGGTGTGTAGCTGCTAGCTATGAAGGATTGCAGCACAAAGAAATAGCTCGACAGCCGCTGCATGTGAAGGTGGTCTCACTGATGGGCCACTCTCAACTAAAAGGCTTGTAGCGTGAACTGAGAATGATAGCAATAAAATGCCTCTGTTAATACTGGTGTTATTCAGGAGTTTGTGCCAATGTAAGAACAGTGGTATCTCATATGTTGCAAACAAATCCTAGCTTGCAATGCAGCCTGTCTGTTATTCATTTGTAGTGGGGTATCATGCATAGGAAAGTTGCCTCCAATTGCACTGTTTCTCCATCTCATCTATCTAGTTCCTTATTACACAGTTTGGCATTGGTGGCTGTTGCCTTTGTGGCTTTGTGTTGATTTGGGATGTCACATGTTGTGCAATTATCATAGTGTGAAACCCTTAGAGTGCAATCTTCAAATTGCTTACCCAAAATATGATGGTGTAATTAATGTAGACTTGGCACTATGAATGTTGCCATGTACACACCATATTTATTTTTATGTAACACCAGTTTAGTAGTATTGAATTCAGCTGAATTAAATTATGTTAAGTGCTTTCAGAAAATATTTGGATAGTTTACTTCCACACAGTGGCAGAGCTTCATGCTCTGGCACCGGGGGCGGGAAGCAGGTGGGGGCGGGGCATGCAGCGTGGGTGGGGGGGCAGCCGAGATGGAACCCTACCGGGATCGCACTGCCCGGGTCACCCCACCCCCTACGTCCCACCCTTCCTACACCAGTGCTTCCACATTTTGAGATAGACCTATTCACATTCATGAGGTTACTTAGCAGTAATTTAAGACTAGGGCCCTAGATTATCATCCTGAGATACAATAATTGAGAACAATTATTAAAATCACTGGTACTTTAAAATAAATACATTTGGAATTAAGTTTTCTGTTGATTTGGAAAGTGAATTTTAGGGTGCTGCCCACCCCAGGAACTTCATTGGTACAAGCTCCACTCATTTCAATGGCAACTATACTGACACAGTCCTATCTATCTTTTTGATAAATAGAATATTTGTGCTGATAATAAATGCAATGCTTAGAACATTTTTAAGAGTCCAAAATTTGAATGACATAGATCATTGCTCATGGTGTTTTGTCTTTTATTTGCTGTATGCTTACCTGGTGTATCAACTGGTTTCTAATCATGTCATTATTTGTAGGCAAGGAAGATGGAAAATTCTGCAAAAAGGTGACCGTTAGGATGACAATACGCAAGAATGATTGTCGAAGTAACACACCAGTAAGTAAATGACTAGCAGTGTCCGCTACTATTTGCATTCTGTTACCCTGAAAGTTTAGCATTATTGTTGGTTGGAAGCCATTTAGCGATTTCTCTTAGTACATTAAGTTATTTTTCTGCTTATTTCCAGGTAAATATTGTTTCCTGTGATGGAAAATGCCCTTCTGCAAGCATATATAATTATAACATCAATACATATGCAAGATTCTGCAAATGCTGCAGGGAACTTGGGCTACACAGACGAAATGTGCAGCTATATTGCAGTGGCAACTCCACCTGGGTCAGCTATACTATTCAAGAACCCACAGACTGTTCTTGCCAGTGGTCATGAAACAATGCTACAAGAAATCAATGTGTTCAACAGCTTTGGGAAAAATTAATTTTACTCCCTGAGTTAGGACAAAGAATGTTGATGACACAGTTGCCTACAGTTACAAAAAAAAAAATCAGCATTTCAATAAACTGGATTGTGTTCTGGGCTCTCTGCTTAACAGATGAACTTACAGCACTGATGTTATATTTTTAGAACACAACCCCACAAAAATCTGAACGTTCCAGTAAGGCACAGTATTCTAAGGGTTAGTTCATACAACAAAATTGGCCACTTAACAGATTGTGTGGCTGGTCTACTTACAGGAGCAGTGTAATATTTAAACAGAGAAAACTCAGTTTCATGGTAGCAATGGCTGTGAAGAGGCAAATATGCATTTTCAAACTCTCCTGTTCATGGAAGTTATTGCCATACTGCTTTGTAAGTTGCTTGTTCTTATGAAGTCATAGAATTCATGTAAGCTGTTAAATCTACAAATCATTGGTTGATAGTGATATATGAGCCATCCCTTAGAACCACTAAAAGAGAAGAGCCCTGATCCAGCTCTAGTTGCAAGAAAGAAGTTGTGTTTAACTACTGATGGTTCTAGAAGATGGATCTGTGTCCCCCTGTGCATGCATTATGGAAAGGCGATACATGTAGTACTTCTTTAGTGGTTTGGGGAGAAAGGGGATCCTTTTGGTCAATTTTTTATAGCTAGATTTCTATTACTAGTCCATAATAGAAACAAAAGCAAAAAAAATATGAATTTGCAGGATTTTGGTCCTGTTGCTAATTTCATTTTTAAAAAAAATTGTGGTATGTGCCAACTTTCAAAAGAAAAGAGATTGCCTTTGAAAGAGGTCATGAAAAAGACAGAACTGATTTTGTGGAAGTCTGATTAATTCTGTGTCAACTACACCACCACTTTTTAAAACAGGGTGACTAACAGATGTTTTGGACTGCAGCTGTCATTGTCTTTGACAATGTCTTGGACTGATTGGAATTGCAATCTGAAACATCTGGAAGGTGCCAGGTTAGGAGGGATGGATGGATCCATTAAAGACCAGTCCATCCCAGTTGCCAGAAGCTATGGGGTTAAATTTATCCTTTCTTGTTTCTGGGAAGATTTTTTAAAATGGAAAATCCTTAAAAATCTGCCTAGAAACACACTTTAAAAAAAAACAATACCAGGTGGCACTGCCTCTAATCTTTCCCTCCCCACAAAACATCCTTCAGCTTGAGTGGTTGGTGTGTGGTACTCTATGCCACCATGCAAATTGATTCAATGTGCAGTAAGTTCTCCTAAGAGTTACAGGACTTGCAATGGTTTTACTGTCCAATTCTCCCTGACAGAGACGGAACGTCATCAAGTCCTGGTGGCACTAGGTGCTCAGGCTGTGGGCAATTGGATGCCCTGTTTTAGAAGTTTAAAAGGGAAATTGCTGGGGGTGGGGAAAAGATGGCAGCCGTCAGGCTGCATTGTAAAGGAACCTGCCAGACTGAGGGTTCTGAAGTGGACCATTGAGGCAATTTTTGGCCAAGTTCCACCCAGATTGGATTAGGCAAACCTATTTTTTGAATCAGAGTAGACAGATTCCCACCCCATCCCTACATGCTCGCTATCCTTGCCCCCCCCCCCCGAAAATACAACTTCAAATAGTGTACCGTGTAATCCTATGCATGTCCTGTTGAGTTCAGTGTGACTTCTTCCGAAGCAAGTTTGTATAGGATTGTAGTCGTAATACCTAGACAGCATTGTGTTATGAGTGTATATACATTGGATGACACTGCAAGTAAATTGTAAGAAAGTATAAATGCAAAAGAAGGCAAATGATATAAATATAGTTGTTTATCAGGGAAATACTTTCAATATTGAGAACTGTATATATAAACGTTCCCTGGTATGAAATATGATATTTTAAACATTTTATGGTTTTATGTAAAAGCATATTTGCTAGGAAATAAATATTAGCAATAGCTGCATCTTGAAAACAGTATGACAAACTGATTTACACCAGTTTATCAAATTTAAAAAGTGTTTCCCTTTCCTTCCATTTAAACACATTTTATATGAAAAATAAATCTTTTGCCTTCTTCTATAGCATATCATATTGTATGTGTGACATTTGTGTGTCTCTTAATGAGAATATCCACCATCTAGAGAAATACACGGCTAGCTCTCTATATAGTTAGGTAGTTTGGGGGTGACTGATTGTTTTTCGCAAATGATAATTTCCCTACATTGCCTTTAAAGCTACCTTTCACAGAAATATAGAATTGTAGAGTTGGAAGGGACCCTGAGTCATCTAATCTAATCCTCTGCAATGCTGGTATCTCAGCTAAAGCATCCACGACAGATGGCCACCCAACCTCTGCTTAAGAACCACCAATGAAGGGGACTCCACTTTCTGAGGGAGTCTGTTCCACTGCCAGGATAAATTCAGAAGCAGTTTATGATAAGTTATGGAAGTTGGCTTCTCAAAACAAAATCAACAAAAGAGATGGGTTCCATGATGTTTGTAACAGCAAGTGACACATGATTCTCTCTGATCAAATGTATTATTTCCTGACTTTCTTTGACCGATTCAATCAAATATGTGTTGTGAAATCAAGAAAACAATATTATATGCAATAACTTTGTATAATTCAGCTTCTGAACTATTTCCAGCAGCTGGCACTGTGAGGCAGAACCAATCTCTCGAGACCAGCATTGCTGCTGCTCACCCAGGTGGGGCAAGGGTGAGACAAGGTGGCAGCGAGGTCAGGGCCGCACAGGTACACAGGTGGAAACAAACTTGCTTTTGTACTCACATAGCCCCACCCTTGCTACTGTTCTACACCACCCCATCCTCTAAGCAGCCATGCCAGTATCAGAAGGGCACCTCTCTGTAGCACTGTCCCACCATGCCAGATGATCGGGGGAGCAGGAAAGTACCGGTACTTGTGTTGAGTCTGTTGCAGCAAAATAACAAAACAGCTTGTGAAATGTTAAAGGTAGACAGGTTGATAGACAGGACAGAATAATCTACTCATGTATGTGACCCTGAAAATCCCTGGTACTAGAATTTGCCTCTTGCAAGCAATTAAATTACAACAACAATAATAAAAATAATACTAAGGCAAAAGTCACATTGGTTTGTTTGCTATCAGTTTCTGCATACTCTGCATGTTATATTCACTTATCTAATAAACAGGCACTATTTTATAGATTAGTTTTTTCTACTAGTGCTTTAAAGTGTTCGATGCAACAAGACTGCATTGGTGCATTTCATTTATATTGTGTTATAAATCCTCGAGTGAGTTTTTGCAACACAGCTGACCAATACTGGGTGGTGGTGGGTTGTTGTTGTTGTGTTTTTTTTAAAAAAATCAAGTAAAAGAATTCTGTTTTTATTCTAAACCATCTTTCTGAATTGTTCCCACTGAAATGTGCAACATAAATGGTCACATTTTACACCTGATAATAAAAATTAAAAACATTCTTGCCTTTCAAAGATACTGTGTTTCTATCCCCAAACTTTAAATGGAGGCTCTTTAGGGCAATGTTCCTTTCAGAGGGTCTCTGTCAATTTTATAACCTAAGAGCCCTGTTGGATCAGACAGAAAGCTAATCTCTTCCACCATTCTGTTCTCACAGTGGCTAACCAGATGCCTGTGACATAAGTGCAATAATCGCTCTTTCTGCCCATGTTCCCCAGCAAATGGTTTTCAGAGGCATAGTGAAAGTAGTACATATCCATCAAGACTAATAGCCCTTGAATGGCTTGTTCTCAGAGACCTAACAGAGACAGAGGAGCTTTTAGAGGCTGCTGCCCACTGGATTTCAAATTCTTCCCTCTTGTAGTTGTCAAAACACAATTAATTCTGAACAAAACATTTTATGTGTATATTTTGTTCATACTTTATGTTCCTATTTTTCACTTACATTTGAGAAATGGTCAAAGGATGCATGGGATACTTCTGACATGAATATGAGAGGTAGGGCCTACTTCTTGTAGAGCCCTTTGACCTTTTACTGCAGCTCATGTGTCAGATTATCACAAATGTCTGTTCTGACATTAGAAGTATGCCTGTGACACTTTTCAGAATTTTACCTTCAACAGGGAAATATATCAGAAATATCTTCTTTGACATTCACAGAAGGGGGTATCAACCTTTTCAGGTCAGTGAGCATGTTTGGAATTTTGAAAAAGTGCTGTGAGTGCCTGTCACAAAATGGCTGCCTTGGGGGATGTGGCCAAACACAAAATGGCTGCCAGATCTAGAAACATTAAAAGAAACAGGACCACAAAATTGTGCAGACATGCTCGTACCATCAAACCAGGAAAAGGGAACTACATCTGCCATTGTCACACTCACAGAGAGAAGCTCTTTGCACCTTTGTTCAGAACAGCCTTGATATCCAATGAAATGTGACCATGTTTAAGCAAATATGTTTGATGCAGGAAAGCTTGAGCCAGAACTGAGTAGGAAGAGAAAAGAGCCTTTTGTGCACTGTGTATTTTTAAATGGATATTTACTGAAACTTTTTGCATGGTGGGCACGTTTTTGCATTGGTGCCCCCTGGCATAAAAGCATTCATCCATTTGGTTTTGGTGTTTAAGGGGTCTGCAAACTTTTTCAGCAGGGGGCCAGCCCACTGTCCCTCAGACCTTGTGGGGGGCCGGACTATATTTTGAAAGAAAAAATGAACGAATTCCTATGCCCCACAAATAACCCAGAGATGCATTTTAAATAAAAGGACACATTCTACTCATGTAAAAACACGCTGATTCCTGAACCATCTGCGGGCCAGATTTAGAAGGTGATTGGGCCGGATCCGGACCCAGGGCCTTAGTTTGCCCACCCATGGTTTAAAGGCTAACATAAAGTTTCTTTAGTCAGTTTTGCCTTTGTGTTTTAAATTAACAAATACATGACTGTAGAGTTAAACATGGAAGTTTCTATTCTGTTCTTGTTTAGTCGTTTAGTCGTGTCCGACTCTTCGTGACCCCATGGACCAGAGCACTCCTGTCTTCCACTGCCTCCCACAGTTTGGTCAGACTCCTGTTGGTAGCTTCGAGAACACTGTCCAACCATCGCGTCCTCTGTCACCCCCTTCTCCTTGTGCCCTCCATCTTTCCCAACACCAGGGTCTTTTCCAAGGAGTTTTCTCGTCTCATGAGGTGGCCAAAGTATTGGAGCCTCAGCTTTAGGATGTGTAGGCCTACTTCCTGTGAGTTACCAAATAAGGGAGACTCCTTTTGCACCAGTAAACACCCCAATTTGAATCGGTTGTTGACTAATGTAGAGTACAGGACTCAGTCACTGCTAGCAGTGATAGTTGACTATCATCAAATTTGTTTGACAGAAATATGTTCCATGTTGAGAGTGAATGGTTAAACATACATATAGGGCCACTGTCCCTTTGTGTTTCCATCATTATCTTCCTGTTGAGGGACTGATATAAAAATAAATTTGACTATTTTATAAACCTGATCTTCCAAAATTCAATTTGTTCCACATTTCATGTTTTAATTACAGTAGAAGCTTAAAGAGCACCCTTGCTCTTGATCTGTCTTTCCTAATCCCACAGCTGTGTTATCTAAGCCCTATTCCCTCCTGGCAGCTGTATTGTTGACTTCTTGCTTCCTAAGTTCCTAAAGAGGACAGAAGACAGACAAGTTCTATTTTGAAATGAGCATTTTGATCCGAGGCCATAAGAGGCCTGATCTGTCTGTGCACCCACCCCCACACACCCACACACAGTGTGATGACGTTGGGGACTTGTGCTTCCACAGGGGTTCTGATATGTAATTGGATGTGGCCTCTGCAGTATATTCCTCTATATTCCTGTTAAAATGCCTGACATTCTTTAAACAAGAGTGGCTTAGGGAACTAGTGTATCTTGTATTGTCATTGTCTGATTATCAGCCTTAGTAAATAAGGGTTGCATAAGACACAGGCAGCCATGCTGGTCAATTAGGGGGGGGGGAATGACAGCAACAACGGCACTATACCTTTATTAGGACCAATTTTGTTGCCTTTGAGGAGAACACATTTCAAAACAGTCAAAAATATTATCAAACTGGAGGAAGATGATTTACCATATAATGATGGAATTTGGTCTAAGCTGGAAACGTCATGTATTCCAACCACAATATAAAATTGCCAGTTTGAATTATCTCCCTATGGAGGCTTGCATGGTGCCTTCATTACATATCTTTAGGCACCATGTGAAAACCTTTCTCTATAACCAGGCCTTTGGTTGATGAACATTCTGTGGCCTTTAAAATGTGTCTTGGGTGAGGTTATTGGTTAGTTTTTGTTTTGTTATGTATTTTGTGTTCTCATTTTGTATTTTTATGTTGTGAACTACCCTGTGATCTTTGGATGAAGGGCAGTAAATAATAATAATAATAATAATAATAATAATAATAATAATAATAGAAATAAAGTTGGGACAAACACAAAAGAAAATGCCTGCTGCTAAGAATGGGAAAGACAAAAGTTGCTCCTCATATACCAGTTCAAATACATGTGGGAGTGGACTACTTCAGTCTAATTCAAAGAGCGGGGATTAATTAAGAGCTAATTAATGTTCAAATGCTGACAAGCCCTGCAATTGCTGTAAGCAGAATCTTCTAGGCTGCTGAATTTTTCATACAGCAAAATATTACAGTGCTTTCCGTCTAAGCTTAAATCCTTTCAAGGAAGGAGTTGAGAAGTAAACCACCTATCTACAGCAACCCATCCTTTCTGACAATGCTGCTTCCTAAGTGATCCCAGTATGGAATGCATATCATTAAAACATTTGTTTCTCAGCTTTCTTCTCCTTGACAGAAAAAAGAGAGAAGGGAATGGTGACATTTCCCAGTTTTTTTGGCCGGGCTGTATTGTAACACTTCTAAATCCTCTGTCAACAGTGGCATGGTGTTGCATTCATGTTTTTTTAAAGTCTCTTTCTAGGATCCATCTGTTATATAAATAAAAATAATGCAGCCCTATATTTTTATGGTACACTAATCCACCTTGGCTATGGTGTAATTATCAAATGATTTCATGCTACCCTGGTGGCAGGCTGCATCCAGACCCCTGAACACTTGCTGCCGAGCCCTTTTTAAATCCTCTTTGCACAGTTTCATTCATAAATTTGCCATGGCTTTTAAAGCAACATAGTTTAAAGCTTATACAGTGATATTAAATAAATGCATTTATAATTCTACAATGCAGCAAAAAATATTTTTTTTTCAAACACTCCACTTTTGCACATTACTTTATGCTTGCTATCTTCAGCTTAATGACTGAATCAATATTCTGAAAGAACAGGCACACTGGATCTGGGCTGACTGAAGTAAAGGACATGAGGTTCTGATGAGCTCAGAGGACATAGCATCTGACCCTCAGAGCCAAGCGGGTTAATATGAGTGCAAAAAGCCAAATCACTGCTGTGATTATTAAGGAGGTTTTTATTGCTAAGGGGTTTTTGTGGCAAGTGGGGCGTGCTTCCCTTGACTTGCTTATTCTACACTGTTGCATAACCAATGGAAAATCAGCCTGTGATATCTATTACTGCACAGGTCATTTGTATACAGTGGTACCTTGGTTCCTGAATGGCTTGGCTCCCAAACAAATCGGCTCCTGAACGCCGCAAACCCAAAAGTAAGTATTCTGGTTTGCAAATGTTTTTTGGGGAAGCTGAACATATGATGCGGCTTCTGATTGAGTGCAGGAAGCTCCTGTAGCCAATCGGAAGCCGTGCCTTGGTTTTCGAATGGTTTCAGGACTCGATCAAACTCCTAGAATGGATTAAGTTCAAGAACCAAGGTACCATTGTACTGGAATGATGTAAAACAGATTGGTCCCTAGTACCCAAACTTATGTGTATAGGGGAAGAAATTTTAAATTACATTGGCACCTCCCTTTCTGGCAGCAGTTCCCTATTTCTCCCTGAAAGCCCACATGTGAAGTCTGGGAACTCTCAAGAGTGGCACCTACGACCTATTAAGGGTTGCCCATGTGATGTAGTAGTCGAGTGTGCTGAACTAGTATCTAGGAGATCAGGGTTCAAATTCTGACTGAGTTCTAAAGCTCACTGGTTGTCATTGAGTCAGTCACTATCTCTTAGTCTGACCTTCCTCTAACACCAACAGGGTTGGTGTGAGGATAAGATGGAGAGGGGGAGAAGGGTATACACCAGCTTGGCCTCCTTAGAGAAAAGTGATATTTAAATATAATTTTATGTGGGGGGTGGGGGTGGGAAATCAGCATTTCTCCCATGCACTTGTACAGGCTTTTCTTTAAACCAGTCTTTATTTTATGTGTTTAGTGCAATATTTATATTCTGTGTCAATGCGCGCTCAACAAAGCATACAGAAAAATGATAGCAAAAAATGAAAATGAAATCTCAAACAGCAACAACCATAAAATTATGGCATTAAACACACCAGAAAACATCAGATAAAAACCAATAGCCTGAAAGCTCTAGCCAGGGAGGAGCTGTTCCGTAGTTCAGGAGCCACAACTAAAAAGGCCTTCCTGCTCATCCCCACAAACTATACTTAAGGGAGATGACAAAGATCTCAAACCCTGCCCTCAAATGACGTTTGGACAATTTAAGCTCTCCTTGAACTATTTGTATGTGAATATAAACGCTGTTAACAAGATAGCAAAAGAACAAATTTGGAATTGAATGTACATTCTAGCGGGTATAGGCTTTATGTCTGCAATATAGATACAAGCAATGTAAGTAACAGTGTATTATAGTACCCCATTCTTTAGAATGGTTCTTCCTCCAAAGCGCAAACTTTTCCAGAGACGAATATGATACTTTCAGGAGCTGTCACATTGTGTGACCGTACAAATGTATCTTTGTTGTAACTGGGGTAATGCACCCTTGAGCCCAGGCTAAAAAACAAGGGGACAACTTTTCGTGGGCTTTACATGCATATCACATTGCTAGAATTTAAGACTGCATACAGACATATTTTGATAGATGACACGTTTTCTCCTTTATAAGCTGAAACTCTGAGCAATCACTTCTCCAGAAGAAGAAAAATCAAGAAAGCGGAGGTCAAAGAAACACAATACAGTTAAGTCAGAGTATACTGTGGGCCTCAAACTATGGGGTCAAACCCAACCAGCATAGGAAGAACTACATTTTGCAAGCAGATCCCCTATTCCTCAGCTTCAGATTTAGATATTCAGGAGAGGACTTTTATAGGAACTGTTTGAGGATCAGCTTTGAGCATGTTCATGTACCTAGTGAAATATCACAATGCAATTTCTCCTCTCCTTGGACTTTCTGGACCTGGTGGCTCATTCTCACCCATCCCACTTGGATCTGCAGAGCATCACTTCCAGCAAAGGCCTCATTTCTTTCTCTGCTTCCATAAAAATGCTCACTAGCTGCTTGACGGTGAATTTCCTACCTCGGCTCATGCCCTGGCTCTCAAATCCTAACACAGGCTTCTTCTTCTCATTGAGAGACCCCACCACCTAACCTCTGAGTGCTACTGAGATACCTTGCCTTTTATTTAGCCTGTCCTTGCTGTTCTGTGTATGAGCAGCAGATCAAAGAAAACACGGTGCTGCTGTTTCATCCAAAATGCTTTCTCCTAAATAAGACAATCTGAAGTAGCTCTCTTGGGCTGTGTTACTAAGTATGTGCTACGCACAGTGCCTAACCAAGAAACCTTCCTGGACCCTCAGTGAGTATTCAGACTACAATAATCAGTTTGTTTCTGTGTCCTTAAACCCAAATACAGTAAAATTGTCATTATCTAATAACACCTGAATGTTTACATTCATTATACAACTTCCACGCTAGCATAACCTGATATAAACACCAATTTTTATAATCCAACAGTAAATTAACCTAATTAAAACAACAACAACAACAACAACAACAACAACAACAACAACAACAACATTGGGTCAGGCTTTGGCCCAAGGGTAGCCTCTAAGCCAACCTTCCCCAAATTGGTGTCATTCACATGTTTGAAATACAGTTCACATCAGCCCCAGCTGGCATGGCCAATAGTCAGGGGGGGGGAAACGGGAGTGGTGTTTAAAAAGGCAAACTGATAAAGCATAACCACGGATATTCTTGAAAAGTGAGATTATAAACTTTATGTTTGTAGAAGTATTTGCCTAACGAGAAACCTTCACTTGTTGGTTTGTCCAGTTCTACTAACCTTATGCATCAACCCAAGGTCATCTTCCTACCAATACATAGATAAATCCAAGGCAGTTTTTCCAAGTAGCTATTTTAATCAATGTGTCATTGAGGACTCATCTCCTGTTACACTCCCCTTCTCTGAAACTATTAAATTATGATCTAGATACTTGGAATGAACTGAAAGCCTAGCCGAGTTACAAAGTCTGAGACTTGCTTATTGCTCATCTAGTCTATTTTGGTTAATATGTCATTTGAAGTTCAAATTAAAGTCTTGCAAACGTTTGCAGCATAATGTTTGGTGCAAGATGCTGTTTAAGAAAATCCTCCTCCCAAACATTTAAGATGTACTTTTAATATGAGGAATTAGTGCAAATCCTGCCCAGATTATTATTATTTCAGCAAGAGGTGCCTGAGAACAGACTGGAAGTGATGCCAGGTGCATGTCCAGTGCCAAAGCCTGTTTAGAATATATTTGCTTTAAAACACAGGTTCATGGACCCTGTCCTTTATCATCAAGTGCCAAACCAATTTATAAAGTATCAAGCAGAGATTTAAATTTAAAACAAACCCTCTTGCAGTTATTCTTACACACATACACACGTTTCAAAAAGGCCAAGAAATCTGCTGTCTGGTGGACATCTGAAATATTGCACATTGAACTGAAATAGAAAATACTCCTTCCTAAGATTCTCTTAGTTTCTGACTTCATTTAGTTCAACTAGGCTTCATTTGTTTCTAAGATTGCCAGGTGTTTCTGCGGAATGATCTGTAAACTTTAGAGGTGTGTTCTGTAGTCATTATGAGATTCATCTCCCATGCCATCTATCTTCTCTGGCATACTCACTGTTGGAGCGCCACTCCCTCAAGTCTCATGACTGGCAGCTTTACTGACAACTGTGTACAATGATTCCAATGGAGAAATTGAACTTTGCTTCTGAAGTTGATTTGATCTATCCCAGAAACACCAGCCCTGTTGGTGTCCTGAGGGAACATACCACTTATCGGATGCAGGCTTTAAAGAAATGGTCAGGGCAGAGCCACTATGGCCATACAAATGAAGTCCAAGGTGGGGAAAGCAACTGGTAGGACAGTGTTGGGAAGAGAATGCTGGATTAGATGAACACGTGGTCTGAACTAGCAATGCCATTCTTACGTTCTCATGTAAAATAAAATACCAATTTAGAGAAGTATATGCACTTAAAAAAATGAAGTCTTACATTATTGGGCCCTGATCTTTAACAGAATTCGGGGTTCAGAATTGTGTTTAGAAATTGTTGTTGTTGTTGTTCAGTCGTGTCCGACTCTTCGTGACCCCATGGACCAGAGCACGCCAGGCACGCCTATCCTTCACTGCCTCCCGCAGTTTGGCCAAACTCATGTTAGTAGCTTCGAGAACACTGTCCAACCATCTCATCCTCTGTCGTCCCCTTCTCCTTGTACCCTCCATCTTTCCCAACATCAGGGTCTTTTCTAGGGAGTCTTCTCTTCTCATGAGGTGGCCAAAGTACTGGAGCCTCAACTTCAGGATCTGTCCTTCTAGTGAGCACTCAAGGGTTTAGAAATTACTGCTTTTTAAATAATAGGTTAGAACTTAATAAAATGTTGTAAGTAGAGCTGAGTCAAACAAAAATTTGAACAATAGTTGGAGAATTTCAGGGTCCTCACAGAGGTCATTTGGCAAAATACCCTCTCACTATTTTCACTATTCTCAAATAGGAGAGAATTTCAGGTGCAACTTTTGATCCATTTTTACTATTATTTATATTACAATATTGTTAAAGGGAGGAAAGGGATTAACCTCTCTTCTATCCAGTTAGTCCTCTTAGTTCTTTGCTTTCTTCACCCACCAGTCTTATCTAGCAATAAAGTTTCATTATTAACTGAGCTGAAATTTCCCAAAAGAGATTTTTTGGAGAATTTCCTTTTTCAGGCTCCCTTCAGGCTTCTGGAATTATGCCTATTCCTCTCCCCATTAGCGTGGAGAACTTTCAGAGGCCATTTTCATTCAGTGAAATGAAGAAATTTTGATGTCCCACACCTTTAGGGATATATGAAAGTTTGATGTTTATGTAAGATATGCCTGAATCTTTTGTGTATTGTAGAAATAAAAAAATGCAACACTTATCAAGAAAACTTCACCTTACTACAGATCTGTATTTTCTCAGATGACAAGCAATGATATTTTCCAAATGGGCAAATCTCTTGTCTGCAATTTTAATGTATTTTACATAACATAAGAGGTTTTTAGCACCAGAAAAATTCCATTTTCCTCAGTCAAGTTTCAGGTTCCTAACCTGATTTTCTGGGCTTAATCCTCTTCCTGTTGAAATCAATAACTACATTGTAATATAATGATTCACGTTCAAGGTTCAACCATAGAAAATTCAAGCTACATGCTGATTTTACTGCCATTGTTGAAAGATGATCTGCTAAAGTGTGTTAAAGCACAATAAACTCTTAACTCTTTCACTACTGCTCAACTTCCTCAAGAAGCCTAATATGAATGTGCCTGTAAACAGTAGGTGGAGCATGTACATGAATTAGTCAAGTCTGAAAATAGACACTTTAATGGTTTTGAAGTTCATCTATAAGGCCTATGGACTTTAGATAGCTTATTGAAGACTTGTAGAGCTAGAAGAGTAAGGTGGACAGGGAACAGAATAACCATATGTTCTTGAGTTCTGATATTGTATGAATGCCATCATGCCAGAGTGCTGCATACCATTATTTTGATTCATGACAAATGTAATGGCATTGCTTTTTATGTTGCAACAATTATCCCAGGAGCCAGAGATGCCAAGGAAATATGTCGTTCTGCAGCCAGTTCTATTTTCTCCAAATGTTACTGAAGGCAATATCACTATATACCTCTTCTGTCCTTGCTAAGAGCTGACAATAGATGACTGGTCATCCTGCATCAGGGTTACAGTTAAACTCAAGAATCCTCTACTCTTCTGCTTCTGCTCTGTAAATGAAATCTGTGCTAGGATTTACTTTAGTCAACCATAGCTCATTTAAGCAGATCGGCATTTCTCCTCTCTTCTGGGCCCCACCCACTGGCATGTAGCTGGAGGGAGTTTTGATCGCAAAGTTATAAGCATGCTTTTTTAAAATGTATAATTAACATAATATTTATGTTGATCCAGAAGGATGCTCTCCCTTCCTCTGGAGCAAGCTCTATGAGCAAATTCTGCCCATATTCTAGCCTCTTCTCCTCCAATAAGAGAAAGGCTTAAGAACATTCTCTCTGTTTATGAAGTTTGGAAACAAGTGTATTTTCTAATGGAACCAAATCAGCACCATCCAGGGGTATCAGCAGAGCTGGGGGAGCCCTAACATTTGAAGAATTACAAATAATATTGATGCATGTGTGGAATCCCTAAAGGGAAGGAACTCCTAAAGCAGCACAGAGAAGTCTGAGCAGGTTCAATGACTATGGAGTGGTGATCAACTGGTGGAACGGAGAATGAAATGAAGTATCTTGAAGAATGCATGGTTGACTAACTGGAACACTGACAAGAACATACTGGAGCATTTTGTTACAGACCCTACTTGTGAAGCACAGTTGCCTACACAGTCTCTACACAGACGTTGCAAGCTGCTTATGTTATATAAAAGCATTTTGGTCTGATCATATGATGTCTAGCCTCTGTATAACTGCTTTCTGGCCTCCTGAAAGGGTAGAATCACCCTGCCGGGGTATTATCTTCTTTAACATCTTCTCACCTGTCATGCTACTTGTCACTGGACTGATGCTTAAGTCAAGTATAAACATACATTCAAAACACCATGCTGATATTGCTAAGATATAGCCCTTCTGTAATTCCCCCTTTTCTGGTTAGGTTTGGAGCAGGAAGATGTAAAAGTTAATGGCAAAGAATGAGATATCAAATATTTTAATTAGCTAATTATTTTGTAACAGTCCCATTTTTTTCATGTCAGCATAGGACCCAGCTTGGCAACTGACTGTTGCTACTGACTGTTAAGGAACCTTCAACACTCCTTCTGATTTCATCAGCCCTCTGCTGTCCAGGCCACACTATTTTATAGCACGTGATACAAAATCATCATTATCACAGCAGTACATTTTTAAGTTTCAGCTATCAGTTCCTTTTTCTACACACTTACCCTGTACTACTTTATAGATCCATTACTTTATTCCTCCACCAAGGCAGCAAAAATTGGTGGTGTGAGAATGTGGCAGGCGAACCCACTGTGGCCCATAACTAAGGCCTGTGGGAACTAAAATGCAGTCCATGGGCCGCCCAAGTAAGATAAGGCTAATTCATATGGAAGTACATTACTCACTTTCAACCTTTCTCCATAGGGTTTGGTCCCTAGTTGGCATCACCATCTTAGTCACCCTTCTCTGCACACATCCCAGCTTGCCAGCCATTTTTTCATCTTAAAGAAGAAGGTCCCAGAGACCTACATGGAACCTATGAGGAAAGGCTGGAAGAGTTGGGAATATTTAACTTAGAGAGGAGGTGATTCATGGATAATGTAGTAGCCACATTCAAATATTGAGATGGCTGCCATGTAGCTGATGGAGCAAATTTGTTTTCTGTTGCTTCAGAGGTAGGAGTTCAATGACAAGAAGCTCTTGATGGTATGAGTTATTTGACCTCAGAAGATGGAGGTCTCTCCTTTTTTACTTTTTAAAGCACAGGCTGAATGACCACCCATTAGGAATGCTGTAGTACTGGGTTTGCTGAATTGGCTGGTGTTTGTGCATGAATGGCCTTTGCAGTCTCTTCCAACTCTATGATTCTGTAAAAGAGGTGAAGAAGCAGCACCTAATTTAAATAATGAATTAACAGAACAACTTGTCTCCTTTTTCAGTTTTGAAATGTCCCTGGTAAATAAAAGGTTAATAACCGTGTTTATGGTAAGAAAAGCCCCACTTTCTTAGATACACACACTTCACTGTACCCGGCTAATCCCTGAAGCAAGGAGGTTTAAGGTAATTTGTGGTGCAGCTGTCCTTTCCTGGAACACAAGCAAAATTTTCTGCCCATGGTCAGCTGCAAGAACAAATGTCTATAGCAAATGAAAAAACAAGATGTTCAACTGCAGCCTTCAGCTCCAGCAGGAAAGGCACGTGAGTAGGGCTGTTGGCATTGTCTGAATCAAACTATACAGCACGAAAGGGTTTACTATACGGCTTATGGCCAAGTAGAAGCAACAGGTCAGTGGTAAGGAAAGAATGCTGGTGACGGAAACCCCATTGATTGACATGCAGAGGCCATAAAGTCACAGTAAATCTATTGTTTCTCTAGAAGGAAATGGGATTAAAGAATGTATAATCATTACAGCCCCTGCACTATAAAGCACCAAAGTGACAGTTGGCTCAGTCAATGCTGAGCATTTTCCTCACAGTCAAAATCCTTCTGCCTATACTAGGGCAAAACTCACCCTGAACTTATGTGGCTGATCTGGAGTGCTGCAATCTTGCCTCATGTATGTTCCAGAAAGTCAGTTCCTTAAAGTAATATTGATTTCATGTGCTTTTTTTTTTTATAAAAAAAAATGCATTTCTTTTTAAAACCCTTTGTGCACTCACAAACAGCCTTATACCAAGATGCTTGGTCCATCTGGCTCAGTATTGTCAACACCGATTGTTGTTGTTGTTGTTGTTGTTGTTGTCGTCATTATTATTATTTAAATGTGCACACCGCCCTACATCCATAGATCTCAGGGAGATTCACAACACAACTAGCAGCAGCTCTCCAGGGTTTCAGGTAGGAGTCCTACATGGCAATGCCAAGGAATGACCTTCTGCAGACAAGGTGTGTTCTCCTACTGAGCAGCAGCCCCTCAGCAGCTGTTCCACTGAACTAATACACAGCAAGCTTGGATGCCTGCTATGTTAATCTACCTGTGCCAGGGTAGATGGTCCTGTTTAAAAACCTAGTCACTGCTTCCTCTCCCCTTGTCTAACACTTGGTTAGATGGAGTTTTAAAGCTGTGATGTAACAATTGTGTTGTTTAGGCTGTCACCAAGTGGTGCCATAGTGCTTTTCTCACACAGAGAAATCAGAGAACCACCACTGGAAAACAGCCTTAGGCTGTAGTCCTCTACCCACAAACCTGGGAGTTGGTACTACTGAACCCCATCAAGCTATGCTCTTACTAAACACATGTAGGACTGGGCTAGTATACTTTCTATGGTATGGAAGCAGAAGACCACCTCACCCCCACCCCAAATTCCAATTGGGCTCTTCTTATATTCTTGTCTATGGTCTCCTCTTCCCTCTATTATATTGGAAGCATGTTTAGCACTTCTACATTTCACACACAGGTTGAGATTAATATTTGAAGGGGATAACTGCTATTTGATACTGTCTTAATTTTCACGTTAAATATTTCAAATTTCAAATACAGTAATATACCAAAAATGAAGTGGCTTAAAATGATTATTCCCCCTCAGTATTGTGAAAAGGTAAGATATGGAGGTCATATTTGGATTTGTTTCATTTAAGCTCCATCAGCTCCATCTGCATGTTGTCTGCTAGAAAGAAAGCTATAGACTTTGGCTTAAATTGAATTGAATAATGATAAAGTCCATTCAGTGGATTTGTAACTGGCTGACTGACGGAACCCAAAGGGTGCTCATCAATGGCTCCTCTTCATCCTGGAGAGAAGTGACTAGTGGGGTGCCACAGGGTTCTGTCTTTGGCCTAGTCTTATTCAACATCTTCATCAATGACTTGGATGATGAGCTTGAGGGCATCCTGATCAAGTTTGCAGATGACACCAAATTGGGAGGGGTGGCTAATACCCCAGAGGACAGGATCACACTTCAAAATGACCTTAACAGATTAGAGAACTGGGCCAAAGCAAACAAGATGAATTTTAACAGGGATAAATGTAAAGTACTACACTTGGGCAAAAAAAACGAAAGGCACAAATACAGGATGGGTGACACCTGGCTTGAGAACAGTACATGTGAAAAGGATCTAGTAGTCTTGGTAGACCACAAACTTGACATGAGTCAACAGTGTGATGCAGCAGCTAAAAAAGCCAATGCAATTCTGGGCTGCATCAATAGGAGTATAGCGTATAGATCAAGGGAAGTAATAGTACCACTATATTCTGCTCTGGTCAGACCTCACCTGGAATACTGTGTCCAGTTCTGGGCACCACAGTTCAAGAAGGATACTGATAAGCTGGAACGTGTCCAGAAGAGGGCAACCAAAATGGTCAAAGGCCTGGAAACAATGCCTTATGAGGAACGGCTTAGGGAGCTGGGTATGTTTAGCCTGGAGAAGAGCAGGTTAAGGGGTGATATGATAGCCATGTTCAAATATATAAAAGGATGTCATATAGAGGAGGGTGAAAGGTTGTTTTCTGCTGCTCCAGAGAAGCGGACACGGAGCAATGGATTCAAACTACAAGAAAGAAGATTCCACCTAAACATTAGGAAGAACTTCCTGGCAGTAAGAGCTGTTCGGCAGTGGAATTTTCTACCAAGGAGTGTGGTGGAATCTCCTTCTTTGGAGGTCTTTAAGCAGAGGCTTGACAGCCATCTGTCAGGAATGCTTTGATGGTGTTTCCTGCTTGGCAGGGGGTTGGACTGGATGGCCTTTGTGGTCTCTTCCAACTCTATGATTCTATGATTCTAAGTCAAAGAATTGTAGAATTGGAATGAAACCCGAGGGTCAGTATGTGTCTGGGGCCCAGTAGCTGAGGTTATCCTGGAGCATAGGAGTCAATTCCAAGGAGATGAGGTCCCTTTGACCGCTCCCCCAGAAAATACTTGATGGGGCCAAGCCCAAGCTGATGAGCATAGCCATTCATATGGTGTGCATGTACCACATCATGTGGTGGTGATGGTGGTGGTGATGATAATTTATTTGTACCCCACCCATCTGCCTGGGTTTCCCCCAGCCACTCTGGGTGGCTTTCAACAAGATTCAAAATACATTAAAACATCAGTCATTAAAAACTTCCCTAAACAGGGCTGATCAATTACATACCCTCAAACATTTCTTCGATGAAAATAGGAATGTCCTGACTGGGATGCTATTCTTGCTGGGTTACTTTTGGTTTCTGTTTTTTGTTCCACCCCCACCTGCCCCTAGGGTGTGTCCAGCAGTGCACCAAGCTCCTCAACAGATCACAAAAGGCCCCACAACCCACTCATTTATATTATCATTGTATTTCTAGTGTTTCCTTGCAGAATCATCATCAGATTAGAACAAGCAGTATCCATCTGAGCTGCCTGCCTGCCTACCTGCCCTGGAAGGCTCTCCTGCAGAGAAGTTCCAAGTCTGAGTTTGGCAGCCACTCTCAATAGGAGTTTCCTGGGTGTGCACACATCTGTGTACATCAAAATAAATAAATTTAGAAGGGGGGGGGCCGAGGACAAGTACCCCTGTGGACACCCATGTGTGGACTCTCACAAAGCCCATCTAGCCACTGTTCAAATTGTCTGCAATAATGTTAATAATCTGTTGAAGGGGCAGGAAGGTGAAGTAAGATCCCTCCCATATGACACAACACACAATTACTGAATGAGTGTATGTTTTGGATTCTGTTTATCACTTTTGCTAGTCTTTCCTCAAATTTTCAGCATATGTACTTGGAAGTAAGTGTATTATTATGAAAACAGACAGATTCTATGAGAAAAGGGGATTTGCTTTCACATGATGTTAACACGAAACTCTGATCCACTGAGCTTTTCACTTTAAAAAAGATTATTAACAGCTTTGGAAATCCATAGTTCTCCTCACTGTGACAGACTTCTACTAGGGCTTCCTCCAGGTAGCTGTTAAACTAGTTAGTGCTGAATCACACAGACATTCTTTAGAGCTGCAATAGCCAATGAGGTGTGCTCCAGATGTTGTTGTGCTCCAACTCTCATCAACCCCAGTCAGCATGATGAATGGTGAGGGATGATGGGAGTTGCAGTCCAACAACTTATGGAGGGCAACATTGCCTGCTTTTGAGTTCTTGCTTTGAGGAGAAAGATAATTAAACTCCTTTGAAAACTTTATTTGGTCTCCGCCCAGAAGAGCAGATATGCTTAGCCATAGTTTCCTGAAGAGTGTTCAATTGCATTTACAATACATGGCCTTTCAATAAACAGATCTTTGTTGGGGTTGGGGAATGTTCTCCAGGGTAAAACTAGACTGATTGAAACTGAAGAGATGAAAGCTGATTGATTTGAATTAAATGACTGGAAAGCACTCTGGAAAGACTAGTAAGTTATACATAAACAAAAGCAGAAACAAACATATGCAGAATTCAATAGAATGAAATTAACTTTGCTAATTGAGAATCTGCAAAAATCTAACAAGTCTCTGAGTTCTTTAAAAGGGTTAAAACAGCAGCAGCTGGTCTCAAGGAGTCTGGCTTGCCTAGTCCTTATCTCACTGTTATCCTGAGCTATTAACTGGCCACAATTACGAAACATATCAGTTACTGCCATCTGTTTTTTGTGAGGCACTCATCGGATCGTGGCCAGCAAAAGGGGATTAAGTGGAGAAAAGCAGAAATGGCAAAATGATTCTATAGTGTTTGACCGCTACAGTCAGGTCCCCTTGTATGGTTGTGCTCCGAGAGTATAGTCTGCAGTTTGGAACAGCTGCAAAGAATTAGGTATAAAGATAAACTGTGAAGACTGTTTCAAAGCTGCTATAAAGGAAATGCATTTCTCCATGCAGTCATGTGGGATTGTGCAAAAAGAAATAAAGGCATACAGAGTGCACATGTTTAATTGTGGAGAGTACTGGGAACATATTTATTTATGTGTCAAATTTGAGGAAATTCTTGGCGGGGTTGAGGCGGAGGAAAGCCATGTTGACTATGAGTTTGCACAGGTGTAACATCATGGTGGCTCAGTTGGAAAAGCCAGTAAGTAAACAACTTAATGGCAAACACAAGAAAAATATAGCAAGCTCAACAGCCATTCCCCTAGCTGCATATGTGGTAATATTGCTGACACACACCAACTATGAAGCAGCATGGTGACAATGTCCCCACACCAGCCAGCCACAGAGGGGCTCAAATCGCCCTGACAATGTCATTGTGCCATGCCACATCCATCAGATATAGAAACATCATGATATCCACTGCTGGACGATCCATTGTGGTGTCAATAGAAAAAACCCAGTTGCATCCAGAAGGGAGGACAGAAAACAGCAAAATACCCTAGTAGCTCACTTTGGAAGAGACCTGCTTATGACATATTGGCTTCATTGAAACAAGTGTCCAAGGCCCTCTGGGGATGCAAAACCTATCTGAAGCAGAGAAGTTGCTTTTCATCAGTCAGGGAAAGCAAGGCACTTGGATGAACAACACGTGAAACAGCCACTGCACTTTTACAATAGCTCACTTCGCGGAGCAATGGAATGGGAAGCGATGGAGTAGACTGAAGCCCCACCAGGAGGAGGGTAGAAGTAAAGTCAGATTCACCTTGCCCCCAGACAGTGGCATAGTTGCAATGAACAACATCATGATGGCTACCTGAAAGCAGCAAAATAGGCTGTTGTTGCAATTTGTGCAATAGGTGCGATTATGTGCACTAGCGTATGTTTGGTCATCCTCCAGACAAGTCTTGCACTTGCTCTGCAGTGTCCCAGGGAATATTCCAAACTCCATGGTCTCAGAGAGAGCACTCAGGTGCAATAGCCTCACCTGATGCATGGAGCATAGGTCCAGTTCCCTGGGGCCCTGGGTGCCTGAGCACCCACAAAATTCCACATGAAGGGGCTGGGCACCCATAAATTTCAGTGCCAGGGCCATGAATGCTGTACGGCACTCACAGCACCCACGGTCGCAGGGCCAAGTTGGCACTCCCGCCATGGAGGCAGAGCCTGGGTCACATGAAGTTTTGGTCTCTCTGGTGGTAGATTTATGATGGCAGTGGGATTCACTTGACATTATGCTGGCATATTCTGAAGTTATGCTGGCTTTGATTTTTTTTAGCAGTGGCATATCTCCAGGAGCTGCTGGCACAAGGAATTGACACCAAATTGTAATGCTGTCCAGACAGTGTAATTTGAGCATAGTCCTTCAAGATCAAAACTAGGGCCCACCTTTTTAGGCATCAAAATGAGAAAATGAAAAGCATAACTTTAGGCTTGAAAAGGCAGTTCAAAAATTATGCACCAGATTTTCAGTGCAATCCTATGAAGATTTAATTGGGATTAAGAATAGCTCGGATTAACCCAGTGGGGCTTCCTTCTGAGCACATAGGGCTGTTCTTTTTAAATAACTGATTTAAATCATGTTGCTTGCTTTAAAAATCTGCCTTCCCAAACACTGTCCTCCTTCTAGCTCTAGAAGATAAGCTGTCCGATACAATGCCAAAGAGTAAAGAATCATTATGGTCAACAGCTGTACTTTGATTTTGTCCCCCCCCCCAAAAAAACACCCCCAGATTTAATTGAATTATTCCATAATATGCCATGCTGCCAAAAATAAAGTACACTGGACTTTATTGCTTCTAGTAAATTAAATTATGTCCTAATACAAAATTTTATTGTTAGAAAATTAATACATCAGCTACTTTCCTTTGCTAATATATAATATGCCTCTTTAATATTTACTTGATGCTTTATAGTCAATATCCTCTGGATTATCTTCAAAGGGCAAAATAAATTGCTATATCTCATAGAAAAATACATGAATCCATAAAAGTGCACTCCACTGAGGACACTGTGCCACTGATATGTTCGACCAATTGTATTACATAGCATGAGATATAGTATCGTGCTACCTTCAGAGTCTGGTGTCACTCTCTTATTTCACAACACTAATTTGTTGCTTGTCCCGACTGTTGTGCAATTTTAATTTAACATTTGATTTTTCTGTCACTCCTTTGCACACTCCGCCAGAGAAAGTGTGAATCTTTTACTTTGTTGGTGCTTCCAGTGTTAGAGTAGACCTATTGATTTCAACCCTTTGGGTGGGATTCAACATGAGTCCCGTCAGTGGAAGCCTTGCACAAAGACCTCTGCTTGTGCAATGGGCTTTCCCCCGCCTTCTCCCCCACATGCCCCCTGAAAGTGGCTCTGGAGGTGTCGGGAGAACCCTCAGCGCTAAGAGAGAGGAGATGGGAGAGCTATTTTTTCTCTGGCAAGCTGAAATGTTTGCCCTGATGAAACAACCATCTGAGCATTGTGATAAATGCCTGCCTTAGACTTAGTCTGCAATCCTATGCACATCCACTGATAAGTGAATTTTGGTTAACGCAGTGTGTTCTGCATTCAAAGAAACATTGGCTTTGGGCTGCTTGGCTCCTCAAGTGTGGTTAGAAAGAAATGCTTTGATTGAACACCACACAGTGCTGCAAACTCAGTTAAATATGATACACAACGCTGCCCTTCCTATTCAGAAGTGAGCCATGTTGAATTCAATAGGAATGGCTGGTAAACGTTGTAGGGTTGCAGCCTAAAAAAACTTCATAAAAGTACTCTGCTTTATTTTGACAGCACATTCCTTTGTTTCATGGTACAGTATAAATTTGGAAACAAATTTGTCTCTGTACCACTTGCATCTCGGGCCTTGGGCAAAAGAATGGTATGAAGAAACCTAACTCTATGTAAAGAGGATTCCAATCACTTTTTAATCTCTCCCATAATTCACTCTTCTGTCTCTGTCTTTGAAAAGAGCACTGTCAAGTAGTTTGGCCCCTTCAAACTGAAGCAAGCTGAAAAATGAGACAGATTATGGAGCTGAGGTATAACTTCACTTTAACGCCCCCCTCCCAGCCACTATTTTTCATTTGACTATTTTAATATACTCCAGTCTGTTTTATTATATTATACAGGATTGTATTGTACATACTGAAAAAAACAATGGTGATGCTATTCAGGTATCTGTTTCTACTAAAATAAATGAATAAATCCATACCAAACTGGAAAGCAGACCTGTATAACAAATTGTTCCTCACTCACTGCCTTTTTGCAGATCCTTTGGAATTCCATGCAACAATAGATAATAATAATAATAATAATAATAATAATAATAATAATAATAATAATAATAATTTATTTGTTCCCCTCCCATCTGACTGCATTTGCCCCAGCCACTCTGGGCAGCTTCCAACATAAATAGAAACATAATAAAACATTAAACATTAAAAAGTTTCCCTATACAGGGCTGCCTTCAGATGTCTTCTAAAGGTTATTTATAAGGCCTTTTGACTGGTTCCCTGTAGCTTCACTTCTCACAGTGAGGGAACTGCCAGAAGGCCCCAGTGCTGGATCTGTGTCCAGGCTGAACGATTTGGGTGGAGACACTCCTTCAGGTATATTGGACCAAAGCCTGTATACCTTTTATACAACTTTTCCACCTCTTTATGGGAGTGTCTAAGCCTTAGGGAGGGTGTGTGGATGCTTCAATCCTTCTTTCTACTTGGGTGTTCCAAAAGAGATAAGGTGGAGATGGATCTTCTCTTCCAAGCAGAAAGTTATCAAATTGCATAGCAGCCTAGGACAGAAAGAAGCCAAGGAAGTAGCGATGCCAATGATGGCTGACTTGAGCAAAGATGAGTCTGAACTCTTATCAGGCAACAACCAGCAGAGGTCAGTCAATAGGAAATCTCCTATACTTAACTAACCACCTGAAATTTCTGTTTAAGTTATAATGAAGCAGTGGTGTGGGGGAGGACTATCAGGAAGGATACATAAAAGATACAAAAAGGAAAGGTTCTAAATTAAGTTTGCTTTTGATCACAACCAAACATATTCCAGCCTGAAAGAGGGAGTTGTGCTGATGAAACTACAGGAGCAGCATTTCACTCTGGGCAAACCACCTTGTTGTGCTGGCCCTTCATTTTAATTTCATTGTTAACAGGTAACTGTTATATATAACACATTGATAGCCATAGTCAATCCCTGCCTAGTGGAAGTTTTGAGGGTGCTAGGAGAGCAGGTCTTTGGGTTCTACCACACACTGTTTTCAAAACGTTTCCAAGATTCAAATCCTGCTTGTCATCTGATATATGTGTGTGTGTACATGTACACTTCACCAAACTCTCTTTGTGCCCCTTCTTTTTCTGTGTATATGCATTCTGTATTGCTATAAGACTTTATATCCATTCATAGTGTAGTGTTTCAGTGGCTCAAGTGGTGATATTTTAGATGCCAAGAAGTCACCAAGCAGGTGTGACTCTAATACAGATGTGGTGAGCCTGTGGCCTCCCACATGTTGTCAGTCTGCAACTCCCATCGTCTCTGACAACTAGCCATGCTGGCTGGGGCTGATTAAACTTATTTTGCCCTTGAAAGACACATAAAAATTGAGGCAGAATAATTAGAAGAGTGTGGATGCCATATTAACCAGGCCATTCACACCCACTGGATTTTGCACCATTAATTGAAATAAGGTGCATGGAGGGATCTGTCTTTGATCAATAGAATGATAGCAAGAATTCTTGGATTTACCTAGGTGTTATTAGAAAGCAAAATCCCATTTTTTGCCACTGGGCAGAGTCTTACAGTGTAAGCATATTATTGTGTACTCAGAAGTAAGTACACACTGAGTTCAGTGTAACTTACTCCCAGGTAAATGGGTTCAGGATTGCCACATTCACAGGCCCTGTTTAGTTTTAATGATCCTGGTTCAACAGATCAGATTTTGTTAAACTGGGAATAAGCCTCCTATGTAAAGTTTAGGTTATTTTCCACACACATTCTAATAATGAAGTATAGCAGGGTGTAGATGGCTGAACCTTTAACTTTAGTTTTTGCATTCCAAGGAGCTATTTTTACATTCTAGATTGGCTCAAATGTTAACATACACTTCAGGCATATTTAGTTATTCAACACATTTATCGAGGTTCGAATGATTTGTTTTATGAATTTGAAACAATAACCATGCTAGTTCTTGATAACTCTTACACTTGAGAGAACATGGAATAGGTGACTCAGGTGAACACAACATGGGTGAGGCTGAGTGTAACAAATGAGAAAAATTGATACTGTACTAATTTCTCTCCCTTTGACTCAGAAAAGGGCAGTTGTTCCACTGATATTTATAGCAGACATTTAAAGGAAAGAGAACATGTTCAAACTCTAGTCTACAGGTTTTTGACGCTTGAGAGGCATTTCAGCTATGGCAAGGCTGGATTTCATGTTCTTCTAGTGGCAGCAACTATTACTTTAAATAGTTCCATCCCCTTGTGAGTATAGCTGGTTTCCCTTACATTTTGAGTTAACGATATCTTACTGAAAGAAGGAGGATATAGGATTCCTGGAGAGTCAGGCTCTCTTTGCATCTAGATTCATGAACGATGTGCTATCTCGAAGATAATATAACACCACCTTCATCACATGTTTGGTAATTTAGCTTAGTTCATAGCAGAATTATGTTTCATATAGCAGCTTCGGGCATAACCGATGGTTCATTCCAACCATCAGTAGACCCCCATGTTCTTACCCAATCATGTGCATTTAACAGCAAGTTTAAACAGGTGAATTAGGATTGCGAATGTCAAAGGAAGTGTCTGTGGGCAGCAATCTTTCATCCTTCCAGATTAGCAGTTTTCCCTCTCAAAGACAGTTTACTTGATTACAGGACAATCACATCATGGAAATGCTCCTCACGGCATGGGTGAGCAGTTTATATCACAAAATGTACTTCCATAAATTCTTCTAGTAATGTTTGTTGCTGGGGTTGCTGACATTATCAGGTTTCTGAGTGCAAATTCTTTTCCTTGGAGCCAGGTCTCTCTTCTTCCTAGGAGTGCTTAATGAGTCATTATTTGTTTTAGTCTTGCAGTAACATTCAGTTTGGCTTCTGGGAAATCAAAATGTGCCAGGATCAGAGCAAGAGAAAAGGAATCTATTTTTAATGTTGAACTCAGGCCATCTGGTGCTACATTTCCAGTTTCAGTTGCACAATTTATCAACATACTTCCTAGCATTTCAATTTAAAAGGAAAACGCACTCAAGAATGGTGCATCATTTCTGTAGATATTCACTAATTTCATTCATTGAAATGCTATCAATATAATCATTAAAAGTTCAACTAAGTCAGTTGATACTTGCCTACAGGCATTCACCTCTGGTACTCAGGAAAAGTATCCAGTCTCAAAAGGATGCATAGGCTAGCTGATTTCTAGATGCTAGATTTCTGAGGCACATTTTTTTACACCATCTGGTGTCTTATATTTCTTATAAATTATGGTTGAACCCAGAGCTTGGAGAAAATCAAACTGGGGCACAAGTAAAAAATGCAGTCCTCATAATTGCAGCAACTTTTCATAAAGATGCTAACTTCTGAAATAATCAGGTGCCTGGGTGAAGCTTTGAGTGGAACTAAGGAGCAGGTCAAGTTTGCAGGGGTAGAGGAGAAGCTTAGAGAGCCTTTTTGGCAAGTCAAAGGTAGCCTAATGACTTTATGGCAGATCCAGGAACAAAACCAGGTGAGCCTGGGGAAAATGCTTGACTCAGAGCGGGGTGGCCCAACTTTTCATACCAAATGGGCCGCAAGAGTACTTTAACATGGAAACCGCAGGTGCCCACTGCCTTGTATGCGTGGCGGGTGGGCATATGACTTGGTAGCAGAAATGAGGAGAAATGTTATATATATGCTTTTTCACCCTGAGTAGAAAAAAATCTTTCTACTCACTCAAAGTGGACAGATGCCAAAGTCCCTTTTGTGTCTCTATGACAGAATCTTAGAAGTTGAACTGCAAATCTGTGACCAGTTACTGTCTGGAGCTGAACTGTTCTATGAGTTTATACAATAAGGCCCCATTCATCCCTCTTGTAGAGGTAATTAAACAGAGCTTGAGAAAAAGCTCCAATTAATGCCTTAATGCTTAAACTGTTTCGGCAGAAAATAAAAGATGTGATGCTTAATTTCAAATATAAAACACACATGCAAACTAAGTTGTTGTTTAAGTTAAACAGTGTGCTACCACCAAGCTCAGGCCAAGGAGAACAGTTTCAGGAAACTTCTTTAAATCAACGGGCCAGAGTGGGTCAGATGTAGGGATGGGAGAGGTTCAATTCAGTTCACCTTTAAAGGGGAACCTACCTATTTGGCACTTAACACAACAACGTGCAAACATAGCTATCCTTTGAAATCTGCACTTCTCTGAATTTTGAAATGCAGTTCTCCAGCCAATGAGTGTGTGAACTCATGTGTACCAAAATGCACGTACCGGATCAAAGCTTACATTATAATGCAGGTATCAGTGAAAGTAACACATACATTGCATTATATTGGGGAATATATTGCATGTAAAAATGTGTATATTCAGAGTAATTAGCACTCATATGCTGATGAATTTAAGAGGACTTTTAAAAGAATGCAAACTGATGTGGAAATGTGGAGGACTGAGTTTAAGATTGGAAAAATGAGAAACTGAGTAAAACCAAAATTGTCAGATTCTCTGTAAAAGATACAAGGCCACATTTGGTCACAAGATCGATTAGGAAATTTTGTTGCTGAGTACAAGCCAACCTCACTTTGCCGCCCCTCCCCGGCTCCTTTGCCCTTTGCTTTGCCTCACTTTCCATTGCACAAGAGATAGGTCAGGCAGCCACTTGGCCTCTTAGCACTCCCAAGGCAGTAGCATTCCTCTCCCTTGTCAGCAGCACTCAGGTTGACCTGCCACTGCTTAGATGTGTTTTCGTAGCTACTCTGTTGAACTATTCACTCTTGGTTCTTAGTGGCCTCTGGCCTCTTGTGGAGCATAATATCCAAAAGAAAATTTAAAAATTATAGACAAGAAGAACCAAGATAGATGAACTAGCTGAAGTAACAGGTGTGTGAACTGGTATTTTCTTCTCTGAAGCTAATTTAAGAGTCTGAGTCTAACAAAATTAATACACCATAATAAAGCCAAAATCTACAAAACATAGCCATGTCTATATAGTCTGTCAATTAACAGAAATGAAAAAAGCAAAATAAAACAGCTTTTCTTCACAAGAAACAATAAACCTATTACCTCTGATAATCAATTAAAAATATTAGGCAATCAGGCAATCACAGATGTAGAAGCTTATCTTTCTTTAAGGCATTATAAATCACATCCTTCCCTAAATCTCTCAATTCCTTATATTCTAATCCCTCTTCGGGTATCATTTTCATTGCTAAAACATACTGTTTGCCAATCAGTTTATTAAGGTTTGTCTTGCCTCTGCCAAAACAAATGCCCTTGTTCAAAGATAAAAGGAAGCCTAATATTAAAACAATAATTTCACATCTCTGCTTGCAGAGCCTAATTATGTGAGAAATTGGCACGTAGAATTTCTGAGGTGATATAGAATTCATATGTCAATAGTCGGTCTCTTTGAAGTTGACCCATGCTGTTCTTGACTGTGTTGGGTTATAATATTAGAACACTTTCTTGCTTTCTATTCTTTTCTATAATAGAGCATCAGCCATGATGCTTTTTAAACAGAGATCCTAAAGAGAAAGATCATTCTTATGGTATCAGCAAATGCATATCAAACATGGGAATTCATTCCCTGATGTTGCACTGAACCAGGAATTGCTTGCAATTGTGGTGGCATGGGCATGGATTAGAACTCCTCCCATGGCCACTGTCAGTTTAGGATTAAGAGTGTTTAAGATTAGCTCGTCAAATGGTTTGAGTCATTTTCTCTCTTTCTAATGTTAAATAATCTACCTGCCTATGCTGCTAGAATTTGAATTGCCCAGCACTGGAGAGATCCAGAAGTTCCAGCTGTATTGTCATGGGAGATTAAATGTTTTTTTTCTGTATTTAGTTGTCTTAAACTTATTTATTATCAGTGAAAGAAGGCAGGAAGTTCCAATTAAAGTAATGGGTTGCACTGATTTTTTAAAAAAATAGTGCACCAGATATGGATAAACAAGTAGGACTAATTTGGTGTTGCAAGCTTTGAATAGTGAAGAGGTTATTGATGTTTATGAGGTTTAGTAACCATCAATGGTCATTTTAACTTACATACTACTATTTCCCCCCACTGTGGATCCATGTGTTTTTATGATAAAATAAATTACGGTATTTATTTTATGAGTAGATTTATTATTGTATTTATTGTAGAATATAATAAATAATAATAATAATAATTTATACCCCGCCCATCTGACTGGGTTTCCCCAGCCACTCTGGGTGGCTCCCAACAGATTAAAACCAGAATAAAACATCAATATATATATATTCTTCTTCTACAATAAATACAATTATTCCTATTTTAGTTTTCTGCAGAAAACATGAAGCCAGAATGCACATGTACCATCTTTCATTCTGTTTAATACAATAAACTAACCAGACTCTGTGTGTCTAGGAACCGTAATCAGGGAAACAATACAGATGACTGATGGTGACAGAGCACATGCATTGTATGTGCAGATCCTAATCTGTCCCTGGCATCTCCAGCTGAACCAAGTGGAATATTTTGTGGAAGACCTTCCTGCTGAGACCCCGGGGAGGTAGATGGACTGGGTATATGGTACAGCAGTCATGCAAATCCTCTTAAAATGGGTGGCTTTTTCTACAGTTAGGCCACATTCATGCCGTATGTTAAAAGTGCTATGATACCACTTTAATCAGTCATGGCTTCCCCCAGAGGATTCTGAGAGCTGTGGTTTATTAAGCATGCCGAGGGTTGTTAGGAGATCCCTATTCCCCCCCCCCCCTTTAGGGCTACAATTCTTAGAGTACCATATGAAGAGGGATTGAGTGTTAAACTATTTTGAGCATTTTAACTCTGCGAGGGGAAGAGAGGACTCAACCCCGTCAATATTTGTTGATGTTTCAGTGATGTTTTTTATGAATTTTTAAAATTATTTTATCCTTATATATTGCCTTGATATATTTTCATGAAAGTGTGGATTACAAATACATATATATATATGTATATATATGTATATATATATGGAGAATATAAGTGTAAGAATATATATATATATATATATATATATATATATATATATATATATATAAAGATTTTCCTTCTTTACAAAAGCACATGCATTGTATCATTCTTCAGGTTGTGTTTTCTAGAGATCAGTTACATTTGTTGTGAGACATTAGTATTATATGCTGTATATGGTTATATGCAGTCAATTTCCCTTCTTTTTTGTTCTATCAGTATAAGGAGTCTTTTAGCTCCTGTTTGTTTGTAGTGTGATGAGAGGGCTGTGATATCTCATCTGTTTTGCTAACTTTTGATGTTTGTTTTTTAAGGAATTGTTTCTCTTTTGTGCAGTCTCCTCTGGTGACTGCTTTCATTGTGTCCCAAAGGAGTGGAGTTGTAATATTGTCTACATCATATTCTTTGAAGTAGTTCTGTAGAGTTTTTGTGAGACTCTCTGATTAATTTATTTGTGGTTAGGATGGGACTAAAAAACCATGTTAGGGTGGTTTGTGTTTCCTCTCCTATTTTAAGGGTAGCTTCTACTGTGGAATGGTCTTGATGTTACTTATATTCGTTGACTCAACCATGGGGTTGGACATTGTGCCATGGTGCTTGGACTGGAATGTGTGGCTGGTGTCTCCCACATTTTTTTGCCCCCCTATATCATAAAGGCCTCAGTTTGTTTGTTTTTTGTATTTTTAGCAGTTTGTAATTTTGTCTCTAATTGTTTGGGGTTTTCCTCAAAGGAGGGTGGCCCATGGGGTTGTGGGATGGATGTCTTTCAGGGAGATGCCTCTCATATTTAGGTTGAAGTCACCTCCTAGGATTGCTTCCCCTTCAGAGAAGGAGAGGAATTTGTTTAGTGTTTTCAGAATGAACTCTAGTTGTTTTGAGTTTGGGGCATATATGGGGCCAATTGTTAGTTTAGTTTTGCCTTCTAGTATCTCTTTGGCGAAAATGAATTTTTGTCTTTTAGCCCTGTTGTAGCTTTAAAATTCAGGTCTCTACTCAGTATTATGGCTACTCTGTGAGCCTTTCCTGAGCTAGGTGCAACCCATAGTTGATTGAAGCGGGGTACGCTTAGGAGTTTGCTTCCTTGGGTGGATTATGTATTTCCTGTAGGAAGGCTATGTGTGATTTTATGTTTATGTACGATGTGATGCATTTTCTTTTGATAGGGTTTCCCAACCCCCTCACGTTAGTGTGATTGCTTTTAAGCTAGCCATTCTGCATGTCTACTTTATAGGATGATTTCCTGCCAACCTGTCTGGGTTGTACCGTCTCTCTCACCTTATTTTGTCTACCAAACCTAATGTGTTGCGCTGACCTAAAGTATGATGGGCAGGGGAAGAGGGAGGTTAGAGTTGGAGTTGGGTTGGGGAGTGGATTACAGAAGGTAGCCTATATATAGTTATATAGGTATTTGTTGGGGATATTTTGGACTTTGGCTTCCAATCAATTAGTCCTAGGTCTCAGCTAACATGGAGGGCCTTGTTTAGAAACAGGCCTTCCTCCCTTTTGCTTGCAATAGGGAAGGGTCAATGAGATGGTGTCAAGTGCCATTGTGGCACTTATGTTGGGTCCAAGGTTTATAAACAATGTTGTCAGTATAGTTACCAACATTGTTGGTTTGTTGGGGTGTTAGGATAAGGATATGGGTATTGGTACAGTCTGGCGCCACCATTATGCTAGTTGTGTTTATTGGTTGTTTTATTGAGGTTGTTTTATAAGAGGCTTGCCATCTTGCCTCGCCAGAAGTCCAGAAAATAATTTTAAAAAACTGTCTATCATCCAGCACTGCCATTTTTCAAAACTGCCATCATCCAGCACTGGGGGGGGGGGCTTAACTATATATCAGAATTAGTCTTCTCTAGTCTACAGTCTCACTGTACTATGTACGGAAAATGACCATGGCTGACACTGATAAGTTAGCATCTGACATAACTTGCGAGTGTGACAAAAAGGAATTAGTTCTGTGATGGACTGCATATGTATTCTGATCTTAACCATACCTTCTAACCCATTCGTGGCATGTGTGCAGTAGACATAAATATATTGTGACATTTAAAATGTGATATGAAAGCATATGGAGACTCTCTTACCAAGTACAATGGAGTTATGTGTTTTATATCATTCTGCCTTGAGACAGCTGGAGTGAGCTTGGAAGAGGGGGCTGAAACTATGAACACGATTAGGTTTTTTTGTTCATCTCTTCTGATTATTGCCAATTTTATTCTTCGTAAAGGACAATAGCCTGTAGTTCCTGAATGTTCCTATCTATGGGAGTCTTTTCATGCTTCTGTCCCCCACCACCCAATCAGCAGATGTCATTAACTGAAAGTAGATAGCCATAAATGCCCTTCTCAAAGGAAAAAACCTCTCCATACTAGATGACTGTAATGAAGCCTTTAACATTAAAGCACATCACCTGTTCTAATGATATCCATTTGATACTCCATTTTTTTTAAAAAAAAACCTTGATTCATAAGGAAATGCCTAAAATTAAATTCTGAGGGTTGTGTGCAAAGTAGTAGCACGAAGTAGCACAAAGTATTCAGATTAAAACAAGCAAACAAGGGAAGCAAAAAGTGAGCAATACAGAAAACTTTTGTAAAAATAGGAGGCTTTAGAATACTTTTTCCAATGATCTGCATTTTTATAAACTCATGGCAAAGTGTTGCTTGGGTGGTGGGTAGGTAAAGGTAAAAGTAAAGGACCACTGGACGGTTAAGTTCAGTCAAAGGTGACTATGGGGTGCGCCGCTCATCTCACTTTCAGGCTGAGGGGGCCGGCGTTTGTCCACAGACAGCTTTCCGGGTCATGTGGCCAACATGATTAAACCACTTTTGGCACAACGGAACACCGTGACAGAAACCAGAGCGCATGGAAAACGCTGTTTACCTTCCTGTCGCACCGGTACCTATTTATCTACTTGCACTGGCATGCTTTCAAACTGCTAGGTTGGCAGGAGCTGGAACAGAGCAACGGGAGCTCACCCCGTCACGGGGATTCAAACTGCTGACCTTCTGATTGGCAAGTCCAAGAGGCTCCGTGGTTTAGACCACAGCGCCACCCGCGTCCCAGAATTGGGTGGTGGGATGGTATAGGGTATGCTGTTGCAGTAGCATAGGAAGAGGAAAAAGAGTGTCAAGGTCCTATGTAGGTGTGGGACACATACAGTCAAGTGGCTCATGCTTTGCTTCAGTCTTTACCTCCTCTGGGTTTTTTTGTGTGTGTGTGTTTTTTAAAAAAACTCCTTAATCTATATTAAGCAATAGTGGGTTTCCTATGCATGGCCTTTATGAGAAGCAACAGCTTGCGGACCCCTTCTTAGGCCCTGCTACCAGCAACTTGACCATCTCTTTCAACATGCTGCACAGTACTATGCATCTAGTGTTCAGAGGGGGAAACTCCCTGGTGTGTTGAACATTGCAGTCAGAATCACAATCCTCACCATTAACACAGCAGATTTGATTATTTAGTGGATTCTTCTGAATCCTGTTTTCAAAAGGGTGTGGGCAAGGGAAATGGCAACTGTGGGAGACCCACCAGGTTAGTTTCATTGGGTCTTTATAAGAGGGGAGAAAAACTGCTTCTGGCTTTTTTGTTGTTTAAACATGTTGTTAGATTTAGGGAATCTGAAGAGTGAGATATACCATGCGTTTGGATAATTAAATGTTCACCACATATAACTGATGCAGTAGAACATACACAGATACTTTGCCACATCAGAAATCAGGCCTGAGATCCTTGCGGACAAAATAAAGACTGACAACTCACACTTAGTCTCTAAGTTAGCATTGCTTCTGCCTTGCCCCCCCTTTCTATTTCCTAACCCATGGGGCCTAAACTTCATGAGTCAAACTTTGTCTCACTTAATATAGACAATGGTAGCAGCAGGTCAAGAATTTCCACATGGAGAGTGAGGATACATTGCAGTACTTCAGTGCCCCTCGGGTGCCCATCAACTTTGGAGGCCCCAGCCCCCTCAAATATTTTTTTGGGGGGGCAAAGACTCCTAGGCCCTAGGAGTTGACCCCTATGGTGTCCCTTCAGCATTTCAAAATAAAGAGGGTCAGACACTTCTGTACAAACTTTGAGAGCAATTCCTACTGAACTCAGTGAGAATTGCTTCCGAGTAAACATGCAAAGGTTTGGGCAGTTGGTATTCTTCCCACTTGACATCATGCCTGCCCCACCGCTGATATGACATCCTCGGAGGCAAAGCAAGGGATCCCTTAGTTACCCAATCATGTCATCCATTCACAACCTTGACAGCAAATGGAAGAGATGAAGGGTGGTTGGCACGTGCGCACTGCTCCCATATCAAACCCTTTAATGGCCACTTAAAGCAACTTCCTTGAGTTGGTTATGAAAAGAAAGGAAGATGTTGGGGGTGGGTGGGAAACCCTCCTGGTCCGACTCATCTAAAAGAACCAGGGAGAGCCCCCCCACCCCACCCCACCCGTTCCAGTAATTAGCAGCGTCCCTCACTTTGCAAGCTGCTTGCAGCAAGCATGGCAATATCTTTTGTGACATACTCGGATTTCAAAGACCGTCCTCAGAACCAGCTGCAGCTCACGAAATCAGGCAACTTTTTCTGCAGAAGATATAATGCCAAGCCTTTTGAAATGAAAGCTGGGGCTGGACTAGTAGAGATTAATGTAGCGGGTGGGGGGGCATGCTTCTTGTTTGATAAGCCACAGATGTCTGCTTGATTTGTTGAGATGGTTGACAGTTCCTGATGGCTTGCAGCTTGGGATTTACCCCTCACCCATAAAATGATCAGTTCAGGTTTACCAATGGACTAGATGTATGTTGCTGACATCCAGTAAATCATGGGCTGACTGGCAGGATAAGGAACATTTATCAGCTGTAGTAAGGGAGCATAAGAATGGTGTCTAAGTACTCAGGTTCCCTCCTGGATAAGTAGTATTTTATGAAATAAATGAGATATATTTGCATGGCCTTTAAAACAGCTTCATAGGATGCTGAAGGCTGGGTGCACGCTTGGTTGGAAACTCGTACTCCCAAGTATTAATGAATGTGCTACTAAGCAATCCAGGGGATTACATATGTCACTAAGAGTGCAATCCTAAAAGCACTAGGTAAAGAATAAGTCCCACTGAACTCAGTGCATTTTAATTCTGAATAAGCACGCAGAAGTCCCTGTTAGGGACTTAATTAAGTCTCTAAGTTTATAATCATATACTATAATATCTGTTATGTGCATGGTACATAGCTAATATTGAAATAAACTTTGGGATTGAAACGTTGGATTAATTAGTTAATCCTGAAAATATTATTAATCAGATGCAACTCAGGGAGAGGGGACCATTATAGCCATACTGTAATGCCCTTCACATTTTAATTCTACTTGCTTTTTCTTTACAATCTGATATGATTCAGTCTCAACTTGAACACAATAAATTTTATTGGGACCTATCAGTTCACCCATTTGTCTGAGAATCATCAAGTGCTGATTGATCAGTGGATGAGAGAACAAGTGATATACATACAACCTGTGGGGCAGTGCCCAGGGCTGGGTTCAGCATCTAGGTTCCCCCATCAAGGGCACTTCCCAGCCAAAGGAATGCACATGGCACATAGCTAACACTTTTTCTTTTCTTTTTTAATAGTACAGCAAAAACAGAACATCAACAGAAAAGAAAAAACGAAATTGAGAAAAAAAACACAGTTCAAAAACATTGAAAACAAACATACTTGTTGTGTAGTGTTCCCCCCACGCATCCGCAGCTTCCCTCCGCCACAATTCGACTTCTTTAAATCTCTTTCTCCACATTTATTCTTGCAGTCTCCAAATGTATCGTTATTTGTACTTCTTTTTATCTCTTTTCTTTTCCAATTCATACATACACTTTACATTTTTATTCTAAGCATATTAGCATATCTTTCTTCCATTCCTTTTTAAATTTTTGGTTTGACTGATATCTTATAATTGATGTTAGCTTTGCCAGTTCTAAATATTCAATAGTTAACTCTTTATTGTCAGAGATAACACAGTCACTTCTACAGCTCTGGATACCCATGCACACCAATTTAGCATCGAGGCAGCTGTTCCCAAGTCTATGGAGCAGTTGCCACAACAGGGGACCACCCAACCCTGCCTCCGTTTATGTACCTTCCCCCGACAGGCTGCACACATGTAGCCGGCAACTATGCCTGCGTGGAAGCTTCCTCTGCTCTTCCTGTTTCAATTCTGTCCTGATTCTGTGGGAAAGCGGTGGAGGAGAGAGGGGGGAAGCACACAGTCCTTCACTTGCCTGGCCTACGTCTTCCTACTCCCCCTCCAGCTCCAAAGCTTCCCCTGATTTTTGCTTCCTGGTTGGTCCAGGTCTCCACAGCTCACTGCCCGATTCTCCCAAGTCAGACTCCAGTCCCCCTCCAAACTAAACACACGCGCTGTAAAAAAGTTAACAAACATGAAAAGATTAAGAGATTGGTGTTTTATGCATACTGTTTATAAGTGGTTTATAAATGCTTCTGAATACAATACGAAGTTTAAAAATAAAATAAAATCTCTAAGTTCAAAAGTATCCACCTTCTCACAATGTCTAGATTCCTTGGCACAAAGAAAATTGACCTCACTTGATGCCATCAGTGAGGAGGGGTCCTTTGCACGTTCTACACCAGAGGCCCTCAACTGGTAGAGATCTGAGACCCACCTTTGACTCGCAAACTGCACCATGGGACCCATTTTTACATTTGATTTATGCTTAATATTGCTACTAAAGCACCTTAATCCTAAAATAGTAGCTCATAGAGTTACTCAGCGTTACCTCAGCGTTACCTCAGCATTACCACTAAATGAAAACTAGTCCTGCAATGTGACAGGAAAAAGACAAGAACATCTGGCTGGCCAAAAATGTGTATCTTATTTTAAAATATGGTTCCTGTCTTTCTCCTGCAGCACTTGTGGGCATTGATAAAATGAGCATCTTCTCAGAAGAACACATTCTAGTCTGGACATGCATTCAGTGCTCCTTTGGTCTTGCCAGCTTTGTTGTGACCCACTTAGTATGACCTCGCAATTCACCTGTGCGTCCTGACCCACTGGCTGAAGAAATATGTTCTACACAATGCGTGAGAGTGTTTCAACATAAATCTTTAAGAGGTGATGCAGCCTTGAGTTTGGATGTGTTGCAAATACTTCAGCCAACTGGTAGCACCAGTAAATTTATATTCCAACCAGCAGATGGCTGCAAAGAGGCTCCTGTTGCTCCTTTTGGTCTCTGCAGCTTTTGGCCAATAAGAAGCTCAAGCAATACTCCATCTGCTAGTGTGGCTCACACACCTTTCATCCTAGTAGCAACTTCAGCCCAGGAAGGAAATGCACACTCATCAATTATTTCAGTTAACAGGGACTACAGCATGGGATCTTCACTGGCAAGCAGGTCTCTGCTTGAAGCATTCAGTATAGCACTACTGAAGTTCATTTTTTTACAGAACCAGCTGGAACTAGGGCTGTGTACACATTACCATTTACTCTGGCTGGCTCCAGTACATTTCCGCCACTGGCTTTTAAATCTGTGTACACACAAATTTATCCAGGATGCAGAGCTATCCTGTGGTTCCTTGAGAAATACTGCTGTCAATGCTTCCCCCCCTTCAAAACAGCTTCAATCTGACAGGAAAGCTAACCAATATGTTTCTGGCATTTATATACAGTACTACCCAAATAACCATGTCCTCTGTGCCTTTCACAAATTTAAAAATCAATAGCATACAAATGTTGCAAACTAAAACATTCAATTTAAAAGCCATACCACCACAAAAAGAAGTGTAAAACCATACAAAGTAGCATACGATCACTAACAATAATTAAAAGATCAAAGCACACTTGCTGGTCAAAATAAAAGGCTGCAGAACTATGAAGCCAGCATACCTGGGCACAAGCAATTAGCCCAAGGAGTCAGGACAACAACAAAATCTGACAAAGGTATTTTTATTTTTTGTTTGTTTAGTTGAATTGGTACCTACATTCTTGACTCAGACAAATGCACTAGAGCTAAAGTTCTGTTTTGAACAAACCTTTAAGGTGTCTGGTTTGTGGTGTTTTCCCAGATTGCTAATTGTAGTGTATTAGTTCACCTCCTTCTAGTCTTTGAGAAACAGATTGCATATAATGTGGGATTGTCTGCAATAATCAATTGTAGGGGAAAGGACTTGTAACATTCCCCTTTTTAAAACACACACACAACCCCTAAACTTGAACGTCTAAAATGTCAGCAGTAACAATGTTACATAAAACCAAAGCAGTTAAAAAAATGAATCAGGCAAAAATGTAATTTATGCCTGTGTAATTAGCGCAGCTTTAATACTGAAATGTACACCACGTAGAGAAATAAAGCCACGGGGGCCCTTTCACACCTGCAGAGCATATGGAATTCCAAACAATTAAATGCAATGAGTATCTGAAAGCAAACAAAACCGTGGTTCATTTGTTTAGCAAAAACTATGGACGGATGGAAACAAATTGGTACAAAGCATATTTAGTTAAAAGTTGCTCATCGGACAGAATTCTCAACCCCTAAATTAATTTTGCTGGGGGAAATAATACCACTCTACAAGTATATATTAGAGATAATTCAAATGTCAGGCAAAACTCTGGAGATTATACATATATAAATAGTTGCAAAGTAAAAACAGTGCTAACTCTAGAATTTTTGTGTGCATGCACACGAAAGCTCATACCAAGAACAAACTTATTTTTTATTTTTTATTTTGTTTAGTTCATAATCAGTATGTGGTTGGATAGCCATCTGGTGTTCTGAACCACTGGCATACCTGGTGGCAAGTCCTCACTGGTGTATACAGTCCTCAAAAAGCACAGTACCACAGAGCTCCTGGAAATTCCAAGCCAAGGTCCATCCACTTGGGAAATGGAGCAGACACAGCACCTCAGCTCTGCTTCCCTTTTATACCTGGCATGTGCACTACAGCATCTGGGCATGATGAGAAATGTGACCCCCCCCCACCTGTTCTGAGCCTGCTCCAGCTGAGGAATCACACACTTCCTCCACAAGCTAATGAGCTCCACCAGGCCAGTGTACCTCTTTCTGCTCCCTGTTCCTCAGAGCTCACTGTGTTTGTGGAGGGGCCCCTCTGGTGATGGGTCCCACTCCTCTGGTTCCTGGACACTGACCTCCATCCTCTCGCCATCCTCTGCTGTCTGGTGAGTACATTCTATGCCCCTAACCTCTCTTCATCCACCCCCAGCTTGCCCTGGTGTGTGCCAGTCATGGCTACACCCCTCGTGGGAATCCTCTTTCTCCTCGCCCTTGTGGGAATGTTAAGGATAGTAGGGAAGGATATATTGAATAAGTATTATCCTTCCCTCACTCTCACTGGTAAGTGATGTAGCAGAGCAGATTCCCCTCAATATAGCTGGAAACTAGTTTGCAGATTCGTTTGAATCTCTTAGTCAAGATTATTTCCTGGTGTCCCCTTTGATCCCACTTAAAAGAATAAAGACACGAGAGTCTTTCTGAGTAAAGTAACAAAAAGTTTACTCACATTTCAGTTCACAATTTGATCCCTGAAAGGCAGACTTTACTTGGCAGTTACATAAAGAATGTGAGTTAAACTTATATGGAGACTGAACTCATGTGCTGCTGGCTGAGAGCCAGCAGACAGCAAAATTACATTAATAGAACAAAATGGCTGCAGGAGAGCAGCATGGCAACAAAAGAGAGAACAAGACAAGTGATCAAGACAAAACTGCAAGTGAAGAAAATGGCTGTGTGTCTCAGCTGAGCTCTTTTAAGGAGTCAGCCAGGCCCATGCCCATCTCCCAGATACATGCAGGGGGAGGAAGCTCCAGACCAGTGGAACAAGAAGTTACACTGACTGGATGTCTCCTTGCCTGTGCCCACTCTAGGGAAATAAGGAATGTTGCATTTGACTGCACCAATGAATTACATGCCACACCCCTGGTCCTACCTGTTTGTGACATCTGGTTGCAAGTGGAGGGATCGTTAAAAGGACCCTGGATAGCTTGTTTAAGAAAGGTCTCTGTATGAGATATTGGAGAGTTTCTGCCAGATGGGTAGACAATATTAAGATAGACAGAGTGGTATGCAGCCTTCTCTAGATGGCTTTGTGCTTCTTCTGAAAAAGCACATGTTTCCTCCCAGATCCACTGCTGGAGACCCAACTATATGAACAATGATAATCTGGGTCTAGTAATCTATGCTCTGGTAACATCAATACTGAAATACTGTAAAGTGCTTTACATGGGACTGCCTTTGAAGACTGTACAGAAACAGCAACTAGTGCAGAATACATCCACTGTGTTTCTAGCACACTTGAGGCAAACTGTTTATATAACACCGACTTTAGCACAGCTGCACTGGCTGCCTATACTTTTCCAATCCCAGGGTGACAACGAGGTCTGCTTGGTGTCATCATTAACATCTTTGCATTGTCTGGTAAAAACTAATATTTTCTCGCAGGCATTTGGCAGATTATGACAATTTTGTATTCATGGTACATTTTTGTTGATGAAATTTTTGCTTCTGTTTTATTGGGCCTGTTCTATGCATTGTTTATTTTAATTGAATGGCATTGTTTTTTTCTGATTTTATTTTATGCTCTCAATAAAGTGTGAGTTGCTTAGAGACTTTATATAGCAACAGACTAAACATTTTAAATAACAGTAGCAGTAATAGACTACTTGTCTGATTTGGTTTGAATAAGCTTCATATATCTTAATTCAGTGGTTTTCAAAGGGTGTGGCATGCCACCCTGGTGTGGCAGGAGAGGATGGCAAATGTGGGAAGATTCAAGGACATTAAAAAAAAATTCAGTGTAGTATGCAGTAACAGTATTCACTGCATTCACGGGATTTCCAACTCTGACAAATATGAAAGATCAGAAAAGTGAAAGGCTAGTTTGTGTTGATGAGGAGATGAGTTTGTCTCAAATTAGACCTAATATTAATGAGATCACCTGGCAAAAGCAAGCTCACACCTTTTAATGAGTTTGTATGTATGCATATTTAAGAGGCTCGTTTATAATTATATTTTGGGAATGATTTGTGTTCTTATGTAGTTGCAGTGTTTTATTCATTCTGGATGTCCCAATGTCATATTATAAAGTAGTTGTGTTCTATGTTACAAATCAAACACTGCTAGGAGATGTTTCTCTTTGCTTTCCAAAGTATTTGATCAATAACTTTTTTGGTGTGGTGCGAGCAAATTTTTATTCTGAAAGTATGGCCCAGAGAAAAAAAAGTTTGAGAACCACTGTCTTAACTGAATCTTTTGTGGTAGAAAAAACTGTGCAAATCAATTCAAAGCATAAGTAAACTGGACATTACAAAATCTCTTGTGAACCACACTCTAACTCTATCTTACAAACATTACAGGTGAACACAAAAACAAGTATTGTCACTATGTATACTTTAGGAGTTTCACCAAACCCAAAATGAAGACTGCAAATATAAAGTGAGATCATTTTGGCAGCAATTGTGCTAAATAGGGATTTTCCAAGCTTGGCTGCTAACCCGAGATTCCTTGCTCAGGATCACATTGCTAGTAGATTACAAAATTGGCTGCAGAATAGACGCCCAGCTCAAATGACAGATTTGCCCAACCTGTGCTGTGTTAAAGGAAACTCAGCCATGTTTTGTAAACCAGAGCTAATATTTTCCATCTGTAACTAAGTACAAGATTGATGAAGGAAATAAAAGTATAGGCAGCAGTAGTGAAAAAAATCAGAAAAGAAAGAGGGAGAAGAAATCAAAATCAGTTTTAATTATAAAACTTTTGTCCTTAGTACATTTTTCTTCTTTAGGATCATATAAGAAAACACACACACAATTGCTACAGCTACTGGGGGGAAAAGATGAATTATTTTATAAGCTCTCCTCTACTTTCCATTTAGGAGTAAATTTTTGATACTCTGCCGAAAAACCAATATAATTCCTTTCCATGGGAATTTTGCAATGATGGATCAATTGTGATCCCTGACACAAAAATAAGAACACTTTCTTTGCCAAATCTGATTTTTTAAAAAGCCGTTTTTTAAGGATAAAACCCAAGGATACATTTATAAAATAAAGCTCTAAGGTTGTATTTTTAAAGCGAACATCCTTAAGGTAAATAAAATGCATTTGCATTTTAGGCTGAATTTTGTTAGCCTCATTGGACACAGTGGAACTTCTGAAAAAACATGGGCCACGTGTCAGTTTATCTCAGTTAATCTTCCAATTTCATTTTATCATCTTGAAAATGTACAAGTGCATATAACATTCTCATCCTCCAAAAGAGCATAGAGATTACAAAATGTAATATTACAATGTTTATCACTGGTAATATGAAAAACAAAATGATGTTATAAAGATGGAAGTATGTGTGTATAAGATAAGTTTTATAACATTTAAAAGAATTGCAGAAAACAGTGGGAGCAACATTTGTTTTCTAGAAACACAAATGTATGCATACATGCACACACACACAAATACATATATAATATACCGGTAATATCAAATATTTATTACTGTCAACCAACCATTAAAACATATTTATTAGTTACATATACAGTAGTACCTTGGTTTAAGAACAGCTTGGTTTATGAAAAACTTTGATTAAGAACGCTGCAAACCTGGAAGTATGTGTTTTGGTTTGTGAACTTTGCCTTGGAAGCAGAACATGTTCCGCTTCCTGCTGAGTGTGTTGCATTTGTAAATTGAGTCCCCCGCTGCTATGGGAAAGCACGCATTGGCCTAAGAACGCTTTGGTTTAAGAACGGACTTTCAGAATGGATTAAGTTTGTAAACCAAGGTACCACTGTACACAGATATACCCATAAATTATATTCAACATATGGTTCATGCAACCTATTACATAATTATTTAATTTATTTCCAGAAATATGTGATGTGCAGTATAAAGAAGTCCTGCCTTTTCTCTGTTCTCATTCTCCAGTCAATTACTTTCACTGGATGACCCTGAGTAGCCCTGGACCCTTGTTTGTGGAGATCCCTCTTTTGTGCTTCACAGTAGGGCAACCAAGTGGAACACTGGGTCAGGCTGGCACACAAGACTGACTCCTTCACCATGGCCATGCTGACTTATTCCTCCCTCCCTGTCCACTGGTTGGCTGGGGAATAAGACCCGACTGGGTGAACCAGAAGAGAAATATTTCCTTCATGGCCTACACATGGCTTATTTAATGGGAAACCTGGCAGGGAGCCAGCTGGTTGTCTCCTTGCCTGCCTTCCCACCCTCTAGATTTGATTCTCTCAACATTGCACATCTGTTCCTATCATTATACATTGCTATTGACTTTATGTTAGCTCTCAGTCAACAGAGATCAGAAATAGTTTTACCCAGGTGCCCAACTGGCCACCTGAGGGCCAACATTTTTCTCTTATCTCATAGCAATTGTTCCCTTTCCTTTGGAGGCAACACAATAGCTCATGCCAAAATTTATGTTGCTCTATATATCCCAGTGCTATTGGGTAGGAGTAGAGTGGGGCAGACACCCCATCAGGGCCATGGGTAATGCAGCAGCTCATTACTTGGGACTAGTGTGCAAGTTGTCAGGGCAAGGATGCAGGTCATTTGAACAGGGTCTTCTTCCTGATTGACCCAGGTCTTTGGTCATTGAGAGAACCAGGTCCTTACTGGAGGATTCATCATCAAAGACCAGGCCAGGGCCTGGTATGACACTGCAAAGGGAAGGACTACAATATTAAACTCATTAGATGATAATAATGAGACAAGCCCAGTTGTAGGGAGCTGTACATAGGAATGAGTAGCTTTAACTTTTGCAGACCCAAATGAAAATGGTAGGTCTGGAGATGTTCCCAAAACACGCAGCAGCAAATATAACACGATCCCTTAATGCCTCCACCCACCATGATTTCTAACATACTGGAGTGCTAGTGCAGAGCCAGACATAGGTACAAATGGTTTAGCACCATTCACTGCTAGGGTTTCCTTTCTCTTAGACACCCACAGCATTTTGATGAGCACGGTGACAAGCAGCCTTTTTCTTGTCTCTCTATTCCAGCTCTAGCCTGGGAGGATGACGGCTAGATAAGAAGGTTTGATTGCTGTGGCAATAGCACCTCCTGCCATGAAATGTGAAAACCGATGTGCCTGAAGGAATTAAATGAAAGTGACACTACTGGGGGGATCTTAGCCATGAGCATGCAAGTGGTATGTACACAAACAATATACTACATTTAATCATCCATCCGTTTGAGATGCTGACAGGAAGAGGGCAGGTCACAAGGCCATTATGAAGTGGCTATTTAGGGAAGTCTGTTAATTCTTACAGGCCATATGTTTGGGCTTGTGCAAAGTAGGGATGCCTTGGGGAGAAGTAATTTGGCCATCGGGTCAGAGAATCATCTGAATAAACAAACAAGCAGGTGGTACCAACCCGGATGACTTCGCACATTGCTCCAGCCTCATTACATATCCTGGGATTGTAGCCACAAAGCAGGCAAATGGTTTTTCCCCAACCAGCCTGTTGAGGTTTAAGTGTGAGGCTTAGATTTAAAAAGGAACAAACAGTAGTTGTCGCTTTCTTGCACAAGTCCCGTGGGTACAGGAGGCACAATGAACATTTATGTCCCAAGCTGATACAGCATAATTGCACCTTTCATTTCCATGTGTTGATTCTTTCAAAAGGTATACTTTAAAGTTGACTATTGCTGCTGAAACCGTGGCACTACATAAAATTAAGTTACTGGTAGATGCTTTATTTATTTATAAGCAACTTGCAATCTTGAGTGGCCTGCATAGGACTCTCTACAGAATCCAAACCTATTTGTATCTAACTTGGATTGTTAGGTGCCTAAAGGCTTCTACATTTTTCTCACTTACCCTCCCATTACTGAAATGGTATTCCTGTTAAGTTGCACATGCTATGGGCTTGGTCTTCAGTCATTGTATGAGGTCGCCATGAGCAGGAAGGCACACAGCCTGCATATCCCAATAGAGTTGGTTCACACATGCATGTGGATTACTTGATGACTTGCATGTGTGAATATGCTGATCCATTCTGAGCATACAGATGAAATGTTCATAGTCCCTCAAACACAACCAACCTGATGCAGAGAATGAGACCCACGTGGTAAGGGAGGCTAACCCTAATCCATATATCTCCTCCTCTGGCATGTGTACATACATATTTTGGACACTTATAGCTAAGAGCGTAGGACAGCCTTACTCGACCAGACCACAAAGCATCCTGTTTCATAATGTGGCTAACCAGATCCTACAGGAAGCCTGCAAGCAGGATTTGAGGGCATGAACTGTGTGTAACCAGAGCTGGATGGCGGTGATAGATTTTAAGTGAAGCTACTTCATGTATTCAGAGCCAAATGTATAGCTCACACATGATGCTTTAAAATGAAGATGGGGAGCTGAGGACAGAGGCATACCTAGGGTCCCTTGTGCCCTTGGCAAGGAGCTACATTGGTGTCTCCAAAGCTGGGAGAGACCATGGACAAGCAACTGACTTCAGGGTCATCAGGTTTGGGTCTGCTCTGCTCCACGTCCCCTCCTCCCCCTCCTGCTCCTCCATTGGTCTGTTTGCTTGCCTGCCTTCCTCCTTCCATTTGCCACCAGCCCTTCTGACTTTTTCGAGGAAGGTTTTGAGTCAGGGGAGTGGTGGTGGGGCATTGAAGATAGGTTAGAGGATGAAGTGGCAGGCAGAATGGTTGGATGCTGAGCCAGCAACAGGCTTGAGGAAGAAGAGGCAGAAAACACTGCAGATGCAGGACAGGGAGCTGAGGAGGTGGGGACTGAGTCTGTAACAGAGTCACAGGAGCCTGCCAGTCCTACTGTATTCAGCTCCCCTTCCCCCTTGTCTCCAAGGTCTCAGAGACTTTTGCACATAGCACAGAGAGTGCAGCCCTGCCACCCCTGACAGAGTTTAAGATTGCAGGGGAAACAGTCGGATGGGGAGGAGACTTAAGGGAAAGTGGGAGGCCCAGATATTCAGTTCTGGCAACTGCTTTGCCGCGGCCAGTTTCACCGTAAGTCTATCTGTTTGTATTCTGTTTCCTTGAATAAAGAATCAACTTTACTGCTCATTTCTAAGTCTCTGTGCTGACCTATAGCTGAACCAGCCCTGACAAATGGCACCGTCTAGCAGTGGCTTTTAGTGAAAATAAAATTGGGGGACAGTTACATGTAACTTCATAGAACATGTAGCTTGACCTTCATCTGGGAGTTCATGAAGGGATAAGAAGTCATGTGCACACATTTGTGTGTTAGCCCTATGTCCCAACATCCTGCAGTTATGTTATTGGAATACAGCTAGCTGCATACTTCTGCTCCAGCTCATACTGAAAACCTGGTCGGTTTCAGTGAGGCAAAGGATAAACTGACAGTAGTCTCTTAGAAGTTAGTATTACTCTTCTATCTTTGGTTTAATATTCTAATCCACAATCAGTGGAGCTTTACAAAGAATGCGTGGCCCATTCCACCGAGATCACGGAACCGTTTTTGCTTTTATCACCACACAGCGTTAGCTCTTTTTGCTTTTATAGAAAAAAATGCCCCACAAGCTTCCGAAATCCCCCCTCCTAGAATGCCACAAAGCAGAAGAACAAGAAGACATATTTCCTAGCTTACTTCCCCAGGTCGCAAGCCCTTAAAAATACCACAACTAATACTGTGGGTGAAGTGCAATATTAATTCCAAAACACCTGGCAGCAAGCTGTGGATTAAAGCAGTGCCCTTAATGTTGGGCTAATGTTCTGTGAATGCCATGCACAAATGCCAAAACAACTGGCCTCTTGTTTAAACAATGGACGTGTTGCTCTTGTTAGCTGGGTGCTCTTAAATGTTCTCTTTTCTTCTTCTTCCTGGTATGCAAAACTCATGCAATGTGGAGAATTGCTTCAGCAGGGAGGAGAAAAAGACAGTGAACCTGTTCAATTAAAGCACATTATCAGAGCCAGCTGTTAAGGCCCCATGAATGCCAGGGGCTTTAGGAAAAGTAAATATCCTTAGCGAAAGAAGGCAGAGACACTCTGCCCTTGGAGGCAATACAAAGATTTCACTCTTACTGTACAAAAAGGGAGTCTTTGTCTTAGGCTGAATGCTTGAACAATGCAAAGCCCCTCAAATTTAGGGCCTAGTAAATGTAAGCTTCTACAGATAACAGTTCAGTCTCTATCCACCCCTGCTGCAGGAAGTGGCATTCTACAACACACACCTTCATTTGCCGTGCATTTGCCATGTCTGCACATCATTCTGCAAGTGGCTGCCTCTTTTTTCTCCTTCTGGAAATGAATATTCTATTCATATACTAGATGAATGGTGATCTAAATACAGGGCAGGGCAGCCCTGTCACTAGGTAAGATGAAAGAGTTGCCTCAACCAGCAGATTTCAAGTGTTGTGAAAGTGTAGCAAACTGTTAGTTATTTAATGTATTATTGTTGCAGGGAAGGCACAGCATGTTCTTTATTCCAGTGTGCTAGTCAGTTGCTCTCTCCCTCCTCCCATATATGGTGGCTCTCTGAGTCATTTGAGCCCTAGCCTTTCCCTCCTCCAGGCCAGCTCACCCACTACTGCAGCGTCCTTAGGGCACTCACAACACAGGACCCCCACCCACCCATTAGCCAGCCCTATAGCTCCCTTTTGTCTTGTGGAACTCTATGCTCCATGACCCCCATTGGGATTGGTGGAACAGAAAGCAGAGAGCCCCAAATAGCCGGAGGCAGAGGGAATGTCAGGCAAGGCTAGCTAATGCTAATTTTGCCCCTATCTTCAGCCCTGCTAAGATCTACAATGCCAACACTAAGACTAAGGTGAAAGCTGGCAGCTGGGGCAACCTGCTGGACTGAATGGAAATAAGAAGGCAGGCAGTTGCAGGACTGACTGAGGTTGGTAGGGCACTGTCCCCATTTGCCCGAACAGACCAGCTATCTCTGATTATGACCATATACCAAACCATCATGGGAGTTGTCCGCATACATTTGGAGTGGCTTAAGATTCACTTCAATTGGGCAAGGATACAGTGTTGAAACTAAGCAAGTCTGCAAAAGGCGAAGTCGTTATATAAGATCTGGATAAAATATAAAGGAATATTAGAACCAAAGATTCCCTTGTGGACCTCACCGACAGAAGCTCTGGCTGTCAAAAAGAAAAATATGCAAGGAGACTGGGCCACATACAGAAATTAGAAGAAATTAATGATAACTTCAAATTGAAAGAATTTGATGAAATTAGAAGACACTTGACAGACTGGCTACAATATTTTCAGATAAATGAAAGATGGAGCTTAGATAAAAAGGAAGGTCTTGCAAAAGAAACATCTAGATTTGAAAAAGAATTAATTCAATATAAAGAAAAATACATTTCAGGAATATACAATCTCCTCTTAGAATGGGAGGTGAAAGAAGAATTGGTGAAAGGGACAATGGTGAAATGGGTGCAAGACCTAGGGTATAACATCTATATGGATCAATGGGAGAAATTATGGAGGGAGGGCATTAAATTTACAGCGTGCTACAATCTCAGAGAAAATATTATGAAAATGTAATACAGATTGCACCACACTCAAGCAAAACTTGCAAAAATGTATAAAAATAGATCACCAACTTGCTTGAGGTGTAAGGATGGTATAGGGTCATATATACACATGTGGTGGGAATGCACAGCCATTAAGGAATTTTGGAATAACATCTATAATGAATTTAAAAAGTAATTTAAGTTCTAATTTAAGAAAAAAACTGAAACCTTCCTTCTAGGCATAATGTCACCAGAAATCAAAAAAGATGTTAGACCACTTTTTATGTACATGATAGCAGCAGCCAGGATCTTAATTGCAAGAAACTGGAAAAGTGATAAAACACCTATGATAAATGAGTGGCAGGTCCAAATGATAGAATATCTTCAGTTGGCCATGATGACAGGGAGAGTCAGAGGATATCCAAAACAGAAAGTACAGAAAGAATGGAAAATCTTTAAAGAATACCTGGAAAACTATTGTAATAATAAACATCCCCTGGCAGAACTAGAATGATTCTTGTAAAATAAGAAACATAATGCTTTTGGTATCTGATAAAAATAAAGAAGGTAATACAGTAATTTGGAACTGTGTGTGAAAGAACAATAGAAATAATAATACGAGTCTAATCGGAAGTTAAATGTGTTTATTTTTTTTCAATTCTTTTCTTTATTAATTTCCTTCCTCCTCCCCCCCCTCTCCCTTTCTTCCTCCTTTGGTTCTTTCTCTCTTTTCATTTTCTTCCTTTGGTCTCCTTCTTTCTGCTAAGAAAGAAATAAAGTTAAACATGAAAAGTTGACTAACTTGAAGTGATGTTTTGTAGTTTGTTAACTATTGTTAAAGATGGTCAACTGTAATGAATTGATGTATTAGTTATTGTTGATTTATTGTTATTGTTGAATCTTAAATAAAATTTATTTTCATCAAAAGGAAAAGGAAAAAGAAAGAAAGAAAGTCTGGATGTGGTCAGATATATGGGTTGAAGACCATCCCTGATACAAATTTGGCAAACAAAGCAATCAGCAATACGTAGCCTACTGATGTTAAGACTGGTCCTGATTGAACTAATATGATAGAAGACCCAGAAGATGGTGTTAGGCGTATTGTGCCTCTCTGTGATCACACTCACATTGGATAAGCACTGCTAACTGAAGTGAGAGAAATAATTCACTCTGCGTTCTTTGGTGTCAGGTTCCAATGTAGCCCAATTTGATCTACTCTACAGCTGTGTCAATGCACTCTTCAGAGGCAGTATTTCACACCTTAAACACAAAGACACTTTCCTGTGCGTCTATCAGAGAATTTAGAATGCTCAACACTTTCTACTTTTTTTGCTGTCCAAATAAAACAAGTTTTAATCAGAGGATAAATATCTGGCTCTTCTTCTCTGTTAAATTGGGTTCCTATAAGCCGTTTTTAACCAGCAGTCATCACTTGCCAAAATCCAGTTGAGAGAAAGCGCACTGCACCAATGAACTTCAGAGTGACTTTTTGCTTTACAACAGCAGCACCAACAACGAAAAATGGGGGGAGAAGTTCCGCTCTCCAAAACAGTTACTGTGGATCCTGGCAGTCTCTTGTTGCAAAGCAGTCAGACTGGCTGGCACCCCAAAAGTAGCTTCTTCATCCCAAAGACAGCTGCAGCGCAGGCATGACGACGCGCTTTGCCAGTCAGGGGAGAGCTGGCTGAAAGCTGTCAGAGCACACCCAGAGCCCTTGAATGCCAGAGTCAGGGAGCCCAGCTGTCCGGTGACAGTAAACACCATTCCAGAAGGCGTGGGGTCAAGAGGGAAGAAGAAACACCCTCCATTCATGCAGAGCTTATACCCGAGCTTCCAGAACAAGGCAGAGATACATTACAGAGTTACACCTCCAAAAGGATTCAGCAGTGGCAAGAGCTTGTGTTTTCGTTGCAGTACTCAATGGGTGGCAGCATGATGCAAGAAGGCTTATGAATCATTTTATGGCAAGGGTGTGCATGGTGAGGTGGCAGCAGGCATATTCACCTGGAGGGGAACTGAATTAGCTTCATTGGGTTTTCAGGGAGCCCCCAAAGGAAAAGTGATGTAGCAGTGGTATCTGTGAACATGCAAGTTTCTGAAGAGAACTGTTCCTGCTTGTAAAAACGTCTCCTGTTTCCCAGTGGTCTTCTGATAGCTGACTTTCCATGGCAAGGGCTGCTTGGAATCGGAGCTTAGGAAGGAGGTTTAGGCAGGATTAGCAATAATTTGAATTTTATCACACGGACAGACAGACAGACAGGCAGACAGGCAGACATAGTCTTCAAGCAGCAAACACTATATATAATAATGATGACAACAACAGCAATCAAATAATAATTATCATTAGCAGAGGGAAATGTGGGAAAAACCCAATACAGGAAGTGACTGTTTTAGGTGTAACTGATATGTGTGACCACACATGCGCTCATTGTGCCAAACCTGGAAGTGACCCAAAAAGGGGCAGAATGGGGCAGGGACGGAACAGGATAGAACGGGCCAGGCCCCACTGACATGGGAGGGGGGCGGAACACAATCCCTGCACAAATTGGTCACTACCTGTACATAAAAAATATGGCTGCATACATATTCCTGCTACTTTCCTGTGTAGGACAGAGGATTTACATTGGATAGTTCTATTATGGCTGATCCATGAGGAGAGGTTTTTTTAAAGGCCGAATTTCCTCCTGAGAGGGTCAAGTACTAATCTTAGTTTTATTTTTTTGTAGTTCATATCTATCTAACTATCTATCCATAGTCTATCTATTCCATAGTTTGATAGTGACTTACTGATGAGGATAAAGATTTATATAAATTGTTACTCTCCTATATTAAAAGGGAGAAAAATGACAACCTAAGGTGCCCTGAGGTTTGTCCTCAATAAGTATGCAAATACACTAGCCTTTTCCAAGCATGTTGCTATTATGAATGGAGAGAGGGGGAGTCAGCATAAAGTACCTTATAATCACACAGAGAAGGCTATGGAGGTTGTACATAGAAGGTCGTTCTATACTAAATGAGACCATTAGTCCATCTAGCTCAGTATTGCCTGCACTAGCCAGCAGCTGCTCTCCTGAGGTCTCCAGTGCTTTGGGCAGAGGACATTCTCAGCCATGCCTGGAGATACTGAGGATTGAACTTGGGGACTTTCTGCATATAAAGTAGATGCTCTCGAACTGAGTTTTAGCTCAGTGATCATCTCACAGTCTAGGTCAGCAACCCTTCCTCCCTGCGGCCCTCGTAAATGCAATTAGACCTCTGAAGTAGCATATCTGGAGGGCAGAACTACCATGAAATCTAATTGTGGCTGAATCACGGCACATGGAATTTAGGATATAATCAGAAATGTATTACTAAGTAGGATGAACCAGACTTTGGAATTGACTAATACGACCGCTAGATAATTTGGCCAGAATATGATTGCATCGTGATTTACTAGTTATATGATGATCTAAGAAATGTGGAATATGTGGTTGCAAACTGCATGCAAATTCATCACCAGTCAATATATGGTTTTAATGATGGCAAGAGTGTGGAATTCCACTTACTCATTGCTAGAAAACAATATTATTCTGAATGTGTTCATATTTTGTAACAAGAAGTTACAAAATAGTACAGGGGTTCCATTCAATATTTCAGCCATAAACACATTTGGTAGATTAGATACAGCCTTGTGGGGAGGTTTGCCCTGAGAACCAACTAGAGGAAGTGCCTCATTAGGAAGGCAAGATCATTGCATGCTATGGTTTGTATTGAACTGTTATTGGTATATCCATAGAAAACCCATTACATTATTGGTCCTAAGTGAGGGCATGTCCATTAATATCAATGGGTAGAACTGGGTAGGACTAACATTTGATATGACCCTAAGACTTAAAGCCATGGGCTAGTCAAAGAACTGTCATCAAACCCAAGTCAGATGACAGGGCAACTTGTATGCTGTCATTTCATTCAACAGATTATATCAGGCACGGCCAAACTTGGCCCTCCAGCTGTTTTGGGACTACAATTCCCATCATTCCTAGCTAACAGGACCAGTGGTCAGGGATAATGGGAACTGTAGTCCCAAAACAGCTGGAGGACCAAGTTTGGCCGTGCCTGGATTAGATGACATCATCTGCTGCTGCTGTGCTTTAAGGAACTGAATGATCTCAAAGAAGCTCATATTGTTCAAACATAGCAAAAGCGGTTGATTCACAGCTCATCATTTCCCAGAGTAGATTACTAGCATGTTATAATAATAATAATAATAATAATAATAATAATAATAATAATAATAATAATTTATTTATACCCCGCCCATCTGGCCGGGTCTCCCCAGCCACTCTGGGCGGCCTCCAACAAATATCAAAATACAATACAGAGTCACAAATTAAAAACTTCCCTAAACAGGGCTGCCTTTAGGTGTTTTCTGAATGTCAGGTAGTTGTTTATTCCCTTGACTTCTGGCGGGAGGGCGTTCCACAGGGCGGGCGCCACTACCGAGAAGGCCCTCTGCCTGGTTCCCTGTAGTTTTGCTTCTCGCAGTGAGGGAACCGCCAGAAGGCCCTCGGCGCTGGATCTCAGTGTCCGGGCTGAATGATGGGGGTGGAGACGCTCCTTCAGGTATACAGGACCGAGGCCGTTTAGGGCTTTAAAGGTCAACACCAACACTTTGAATTGTGCTCGGAAACGTACTGGGAGCCAATGCAGATCTCTCAGGACCGGTGTTATGTGGTCCCGGCGGCCACTCCCAGTCACCAGTTTAGCTGCCGCATTCTGGATTAATTGCAGTTTCCGGGTCACCTTCAAAGGTAGCCCCACGTAGAGCGCATTGCAGTAGTCCAAGCGGGAGATAACCAGAGCATGCACCACTCTGACAAGACAGTCTGCGGGCAGGTAGGGTCTCAGCCTGCGTACCAGATGGAGCTGGTAGACAGCCGCCCTGGACACAGAATTAACCTGCGCTTCCATGGACAGCTGTGAGTCCAAAATGTTATGGATGCAACCATCGAATCATTTAGACAAATGCAGTCCAGAGGACTCCATTATCACATGTGCTGTTTTGCTCATTGAAGTGAACTGTAACCTCTACAGAATTATCCCAAGGCTACAACATGATAGAAGCATTGGCTGACTTTCACAGAATTTTTGGTGAGCAAATACAAATTACTTTAATGAACTGGCTGCTACACCACTGTGTTCTATGTCATAGAATTACAGTTATTCTATGAATGCTGATAAATGGTATAATGGACCCTCACATATCTTCTCTATTTATAAAAGAGTCTGCTTTCTATGCAGGGTACAAAGTCTAATCAAGTATTCAATATGTTACAGGTACATGGAAAGTTGAGTTGAAATGGTTTCAAAAATAATGTCAAAATAATGAACAATATCCACAATGTGATTTTTTTTAAGTGTATCAAATCTGAAATTTATCCCCCCCCCCCAAAAAAATAATAATCCTAGTGCTAAAAGTTTGAATATGGTGTTGTTGAAAATGCTATGATGTTCTGTTTCAGCTGATTGACATAGATTTTAAAATGTCATCATTGTTCCCCCAACACATTTGGTCTATAAATAAGCTTATGAGTGTCATCTTGATAGGGCTACTAAACAACTATCAAGTTGAAGGTTGAGTACAAAACATGTTTTGCCCAGGACTGATGTGAGGTGTCCGTGCTGGGAGGTGGCGTTAAGCACAAAACAAATGATTTAGGTTGATCAGAGAAGCTACAGATAATGCTGCACGTAGCCATAAACTGAAAGCAAAATATGACTGCAGACCAATGGCTCAATGGATTTTGTTTTTGTTTTGCCACATAAGTGAACGCTATGTGTGAGAATGATTATTGTGGAGTGTTATGGCAGCACTTGAGCTTGCCAATGCAATACAATCTTACTGTGCTTACCTCTATTGGGTGGCTGTAGGGAGCTTTTACATGCAGAACACTTTTCTAAAACTGTCTGCAAAAGATCTGATGAAGTTAATCATTACAGTATTATCCCCTTTCCTTGTCCATCTTAAACCAGTGTAAACCCTAAGAAAGTGTTTAGGAGATGTGGCAGGAATGGGACCTGCGAACAGCACATAAATTAAGCTGGCAAAAAGGGTGGTTTAACTCAAACACTATTTAAAGTCTTGTTTCCCTCTTCCATGCTTAGGCTGGCTCCAAAATTGAGTTTGGATCTGGTGTACTTTACCCCAGCTTAATTTAACATTACACCAGTTTTTTGTGTATAGGATTGCCCTGAATGACTGAACATTTTGGGGAGTTTGGTTTTTTTATTTTTTAGTAAATCAGACAGATCTAATGATGATAAAGGATAAGAAACAGACATATAGTTATAGCTTTTTGCAAATGTAAGAAGACATGTAAATGCATGATGCCTTAGAGCCCAATATCTCAGCGAACATAGAATAGTATAGCATTTTGAACAATGAAAGGCTCAGTTCAGCTCCGTTCTTCTCTGATACTTTGTTGATGGGTATAATTCAGGATTTGTTGAGCTCTTATATTACAAAGACTATAAATAGAACCAATATTTTACAAAAATCCTTTTATCCTTCAGGCACCAAATGCAAACACATGTCCTCTTTGAGTGGAAACCTTACTTAATCCAGAGATAAAAAAAATTCTGAATGTAATTACAATAGCTCTTATTTTCTTAACTGTGTGACCAATTATGAGGACAAAAGAGTCCAGTAAATAAATAATTCAATCAGAATCTCACCTTTTTAAAGTATACATATGACATGCATGTTTTAATTAAATATTTTCATGTGACTTTCTCTAGGCTTAAGGCAGTTTACAAATGCAATAAAATAATATATAAAAATAGACACAAAGCAATAAAATTCTGCAAATGGGTGGGGGAAAATACCACAGCTTCCCATCTTATCAGACTCTGAAGGCCACTGTAAATAAATGGGCTAGAAGGGAACAGCAAATTCTGACCCAATAGGGAGGTTATTCTTTAGCCTTGCGGAGACATCAGTAAAGGCTGATCTCCTACCTCTTGATGGTTTTACTTCCCACAGTGAAGACAAATGGAGCAGGGTCCTGTCTGAAGATCTTATAAGGTGTGGAAGCTCATACAAGGAAATGGATTCCTAGGTGTGTTGGTTTCAAGTCTTGAAAGTTTTTAAAGGTAAGCATCTCTGATTTGAGCTGGGCACAGAACAATTCAGGCAACCAAAACATTTGCCACAAACTGGTTAACCATATTTATGAGGATGTGAACAGTGGCTTCCTGGAGCAGCTGCAGCTTTCAAGCCTACATCAATATTTGCCCCTGCATTACAGTAATCAATCTTTTAGATTACAGAAGCATGCATAAGTGTGGAGAAACGTTTGCTCTAAATTGGGGCAAGACCTGTGCAACAAGTGCATCTGATACTAAGCACTCCTGCCCACTGCCACTCCAGGAGAACATTTAGGCTTCTTCTTCTTTGGTGATCACTCATAGCCAAGTAAGAGTATCTTCCATGAAAATGGTCTTAACAGTGAGTCCGTAAGTGACTGAGGAGGCCAATTCTGGATCCACACATCCTTCCACGGTGGGAGCCTAGGTTTCTGAGTGAAGGTTGATCACAGTGAGGGTTTGCCAAGTGTGCCTTCCTCTTAGCTCATTTCTCATTTTCACCCTGAGTTTGTGCTTCTTCAAAGTCCATGACACCTTTAGTAAAGGCTGTTCTCCAATTGAAGCACACCAAAGAATGGAGTACCACTCTTCCCATAGCAAGCATACCAATTTCCTCTAAGGCATTGTAGAGCCAGATTGCCCATTCATGTCACCTCTGTCTAATAATTCAGTACAGTCTTTTTGTTGCTGTTTTACTTAGGACATATGACTAAGCCGCTTCTGGCAGCGCACGGAAATGCCAATGACCTTCCCGCTGGAGTGGTCCCTATTTATCTACTTGCACTTTGATGTGCTTTCGAACTGCTAGGTTGGCAGGAGCAGGGACCGAGCAATGGGAGCTCACCCTGTCGTGGAGATTCGAACCGCCAACCTTCTGATCAGCAAGCCCTAGGCTCTATGATAAAGTCACGTGTAAAGTCTATGGAGTGTGGTGCTTCCAGATTATGGATCAAACAACAGAGGATGACTATTACCTGCCTGTAATCTGTGGTGGAGGCACCTGATTGGCCACTGCTGGAAGCAAAATGCTAGCCTAGATAGACCTGAATCTGCCTCAGTAACTCAATACTTATGCTCTTATGCAGTGTATGGATATATAAGCTACCCAGACTCAAGACTGCCTTTCATCTTTCTGGTGTTTGACTGCCTATCTATGCACCAATTGTTGTTGGTCATATTGTTATCTTCATCTTTTAAATGCTGTTAAATTGTAGATTTTTCAGGGGAGACAATTCCCCCCATGTTCTTTGTTGGAAGCAGATCCTTTGATCTGCAGCGCAAATGGTGGGCATTCCAGATTGACGACAGATGCCGGTGTAATGCCAGTAAAAAAAGCAGGGTGTCCTCCTCTATCATTTGAATGAATAGTATTATACAAGGCATATTTTTATAAACCCCCCCCCCACCCCTGGATGCTTTTCTTAAAGGCATGTCCGAACCATCTCAGTTGCTAGCATTGCGTCATGGTTATTGGAGGGCATTTATTGGCTTTCTATAAACTTCTAAGACTGTAATTGTATCTTATTCCTTTATGCCAAATATCAGCCAATAGCAGCTGGCTGCAAAGCTGCTTAATCTCCCAGAGGACTCTGGTTAGAAATCCATGACTCACAACTCTACAAAGGATAGCTAGACAAAATGCCTTGAAACACTGGGCTCTGAGTACAAATTGCCCCACACAGCTGCTTAAGCTTTGCAATGTAGAATAAACTCCTTATCTATCTGGTCTTATCTGCTATTCTTGCCACAGTAGGAGATGCCATTTGGCAGGGCTGTATTTTTATTTTTAATATAGCTAAACCCCTTGAATATGAGGAGGGGAAATGTTATTTTATATATTTGTAGTCTCATTCTAGAGACATTTTGCCCCTCAGAAGGCAGATTTCCATTCTAGTAATCTTAGCCTGCAAAGTCAACTTCTGCAAAGATTGTTTCTGTTTTGAAATGATCAATATTCTCCTGTAGTGGGCCTACACAGACATTTTACAGTATGTAAGCCTTTTTGAATTTAGCACTTTAATGAGCAAGCCTATGCTTTCTGGGGAGGGGGCAGCTGAGGGACCATCAGATGCTGTGGATCTCCCTCTTTTCCAGCAGAGAAGGAGGTCTGCAGCTGGAGGTGGAGGTTGCTGTCTGTCAGAAGGCACCACAGCATGATGGAGGAAATATCTGCCACTGCTGCTGTGCTGCTGGCAGCAGTCTGTTTGCAGTGGTCTTGAGAACAGGGAATGTTCGAGGTGTGTTGGGGAGGCAGTGAATTAGGAGGACCCTAAGCCTCCTCATTCCCCTGAAACCTACTAGTGTGTCAACCCTGGAGAGTGTCTCTCATTGGAGTCCACTGGAGGAAAGGTTTAAGGTTTGGGGGATTCCCCCCTTCACTGGAGTGAGCTGGGAGAGATTAGGAAGTGGCATTTTCTTCACCTTGGGATCTCTTCCCACCATCACCTTGGGAATGCTCAGAAGGGCTATTCAAAGCACTTCAATATAATAGATACTGTATTATCCAGTGATGTCCCTCACTGGACATCATAATTTGATTCAGCGAAGGCTTTCACCTGCAGAATGAGTGACACCTTCTGTTGCCCATTTTCCCTGCCCCCTGCCCCCCCCACCCAAAATCAGCACTAGAGGATCAAAGGGCCCTTTGGAACAACATATGTATGAACACACATTCACACAAGACTGCTATTGGTGCAAGGTTTGGCTGCAGCTCTGGCCACCTACTGTCCTTTTCAAGTGTAAGCAAAACAGTTCCTTTCTCTGTCATCTTCCCAACCCAAAAGGATGATGGGGGTATAAAGGGCTCCATAGTTATAAAAATGCAAGTAGGAGGTTGTGAGCAATTGGTGTGGGGAGGGGAACAAAAGAGAGCAGTGGTGCTCCATTGAATGCTAGCACTGATAATAAAAAAAACACGGTACCTTCACTGCAAAACTCTCTCTCTCTCTCTCTCTCTCCCTCCCTCCCTCTCTCCCCCCTCTCTCTGTGTGTGTGTGTGAGAGAGAGAGAGAGAGAGAGAGCGTGCACTTGAACATGAACTTTAAAAGCAGACACTGTCCTCTCTCCTCTTTTTCCTCAGATCCCAATTGAAAAATAAATATTTTTCATGGCTAGGTTACATACTTCTGCTTGCCCTCTCGAGTCCCCAGATTCCTTGTTTGAACACCATTAATCCACATTTACATGGTTCATTCAGGGGGCCTATCTATCAGCATTAAGTTTAACTCTAGCAGATGAGTAAATACATGAATTCGCATGACCATGTATCTATTTCGGTCTAGCAACTTTCACTCACTGTCTTCTGAAAGCTCATTAACTCTTTATGCTGAACTTTCAAACGTATTACTTCATTTCAGCATTACTTGCTGATATCACTGGGGTAATCCATAACTCACATGATACTGTATTCACTCCAGGAACAGTTTATTCATTGGTATGCAGTTAAGTGATTGACACAATATACTAATTTTAATAGGGGAAAATAAATAAAGTTACAAAAGATTCATCCAAAAGCCCACCATACATTGTTTCATAGTCAATTACTATATGTCTAATTGAAATAATGTTGGAGATGCAAATTAAATTTGTTCAGATATGTACAAGTGCTAGGACTCATATATCTTCTCATTTTTTTTCTGTGGCTCTGACCTCCAAACCCACAGGTCCTTGAATTTATTTTCTACTATAGTTCCCAAAATCATTGCTATCAGGGCAGTGATGGGACTGGCTCTGACACTGCAAATGCGCCAAGCTCCTTGTTGACTTGCCCCTCCTCCTCTTGGTAACCATCAACAATGCAACAATGCACAGTGTTGAGAAGCTAGGTCAGCAATGCAGCCCTGCCTGCATCACCCCACTGGCTGCTAATTCAGCTGGGAAGACACAGGGCTGTCGTGGACTGGTTGGACATAGAGGAATGGTGGGAGGAACCAGCTGGGGAACTCCTAAGGGAAAAAAGGCTTAGAGTCCGGGGAGTAGTGGTGGGGAGACAATGAAGAGTGGTCAGAGATTGAAGTCTGGGAAGAGGAGGTGTTGGAAGCTGAAGCAGTAGTGGGGCTTAGTGAGCTGGGAGAGTCTGTGGCAGAGAGCAGTCCAGAATCAGAGGCAGAAGTGGAAGCTGGAGAGAAGTGGGGCCAAGAGGCAGAGATGAGTCAGGCTGGTGAAGAGTCACAGGTGTCTCCCCCTCCTGCTGCCACAAACTCCCCTACCCACTTGTCTTCCAGAACTAGAAGAGTCATGAAAAGGGAGGAGGAGAGATCGTTGACATACAGACACAGTCTATGATTGCTTGGGGGGGAACCCTGGATAGGAGAGGACTTTGGCCGCTGTGGGAAGCAGCAACTGCTTCATGGGATTGGCAGGGCCAATCCTACTACTAGGCAGAGTGTATCAATTCCCCTCAGACAGCAGATTTGGGGTGCTATTAAGAAAACAGTCCATTGGGATTGTCTGCTTCAGACACTAAAATATGTTGGGCCATGTCTAGGAGACAGGATGGATAAAAGCATTATCATACATTGTGAAACCAAGAGAAAGGCCACAGCTATAGTGAATTCTAGCATGGAGACTGCCTTATCTCAACACCTTCCCAGCTAAAATGGTTGTTTGGTTGGGCGAGAGGTGTAGGCAATGTACACACTTGTCTTTAATTCCTCATAATGCAGATCTCATAAGCTAGAAAATAACTGTTATGTTTTAGTTCAAGTTAATAACCATCATACTAGAGAAAACAAGTGTGAGACATAAATGCCAAGATCCTAACGATTGGCTGACGCAGCAGTTATTTTGCCCTAGGCTGCATTGCATTATAACAGGACCTCCTGGTGCACCAGCAATGCATAGGGATCTGGACCCAGATGAGAGTGATTTGCTTCTGGCTTTCCATTTGCTATCTGGAAATAAAATACATAAGGCCTGCAAATATGTTCACCAAGGAACTTTGTCCTTTGGGTTGCCAGGGACAAGTGAAAGAAAAATATCAATGTGATACAGAATGTTAACTATGCATGAACATCTTAATGGGACAAATGTGAAGCAACATTTTAAAAATACATATTCGTTTGATCAGTTCTATGAAAGAAGGCAGCTCTGTCATTTGTAACCTGATAAAAACAGATTCCAGTGTTGCCACACTGCATACGGAATTTGAGAAGAGATTCTAAATCATCTTGGAATAGCTACAATAGTCCTTAATGTCCAAGGTCTGATTCCCTTTCTGGTTCTCAATCAAAGTACCATTATTCTCCCACAGAAAACATTTCCTCCTGGATTGGACTGGATAAAAATTTGCCTCCCTCCACTTGGCCCTGCTTCCAAATTATGAAACTGTTTACTGGTTCATTAGATTCCCAGTCCTAGCACAGCTCAGTTATCCTATATCTGTCTCAGAAATGCATTTACACAATACAGTCCTATACGTGTCTGCTGAGAATCAGTTCCATTGAGATGACCTAAATGACTGTGCATTAGAACTGTTGATCATGGAACATACCTAAGAGGAGATGACTGTGGACTTAATTTTAAGTGGTGCTGAGGACCTGGTGTGAAATGTGTTATTGAACTGACTGGGATCAGAGACCACAGTGTTATCAGATTCAACATATATGCAAGTGGAAGTTCAATACCAGATCCAGATGGCACCCACCCAACCATTCTTTGTAAAATCAAACATGAAATTGAAGTTCTAACAACAACAACAACAACAACAACAACATCAACAACAACAACAACGCAATTTGTTCTTGGGTTCAGCCTCTATACCTGAGGACAGGAAAGTGGTCAATGTAACACCAAGGGATCCAGAGGGGATCTTGGAAAATACAGGTGGCTATCTTAATGTCTGTTTCAGGAAAACTGGGTTGAAAGTATGATCAAATATAGAATTATCAGGCAAAACAAGCAAGATCTGTCTAACTAAGCTTTTACAGTTATTTGTGAGAGGCTATAAACATGTGGATAGAGGTGATCAAGTAAGCACTGTGTACCTCAACTTTCAAAATACTTTCAATAAAAGTTCATTACCAAAGATCCCTGAGGAAGCTCAATAGTCATAGGAAAATAAGATAGGTTTTCTTATGGATCAATAATGGGTTTTTTAAAAAAGGAAGTAGAGAGTGGAAATAGATGAAGAGTTTTCACAACGGAGAGGAGTAAGAACTGAATATGTCCCTAGTATTGGAATAGGGACCTGTGTTTTTCAAACTGATATGGTTGAGGTGGCCATGCTTGTTGACGATACCCAATTATTCAGGGTAGTAAGAACAAAAATGGGTTGTGACTAGCTCCATAAGGGTATTTCGAAACTGGGTTAATGGACTCTAAACCTTCCACCAAACTAGCCAGGTAACAATCCACCAGGTTCTTCTGTTTGAACTCTTTTTGACTGGTACAACCCTGTCTCTCTTCTGCAACACATACACAGAGAACAAAGAGATGTATACTCCTTTGAAAAAGAAGTAGAAAGTGATTTGAACATGATCTTTGGATTTTGATTATTTGGAGGGTCCCATGTTTTATGAAGCAGCTTTCCTCTCCCCTCTCCACCCCACATGCTCAAACTCCTCCTGTCTCCCTTTGGAGAAAAGTTTCATGTGGCAGAAAACCATGTAAACATTTATTTATTAGATTTTTTTACTACATTTCATACTTCGAAATGAGATGGAAAGGCATTTTCATGACTCACTACCAAATTTACAAAAGCGTGACTGAAGTGACCATGGCAAAACATTCTACAGAGCAACAAACACAGTTGCAAAAGAGCACAAAAGACAGAATGCTTTGGTTATAAATCCATTCAGTAGATTATCTTGCCTTGCCTCTTACAACTTACCTTGTCATCTTTTTCAGGGCAGGGCTTGTGGTCACTGCAGCTTCTTACTCGACTTGTCATGAACTCCCGTTTTCACTATTCAAGAATTGCTTTCAAAGGTCATGAACCTAAGAGGCCTTAGCTCCCTCTGCCTGAAATAATAAGAAGCACGACCTCACTCCATGCTCATGATGCCATCATTATAATGAGTTATGAGGAATTTGTGTGATTTTTCTCCATTGCCAGCTCTATTATGCAAACCTTTGGATCACCAGCAAGTTTTGGAGGCTCGCCAGTGGCTGATCATGCTCTCTGCATCTGGTGGGATGCAGGTGCCCCATCCAATAGCTCAATAGTATCATGTAGGCAGTGGCGGAGCTTCATGCTCCGGCACTGGGGGCGAGAAGCAGGTGGGGGTGGGCTGGCACGCATCCCGGGGGCAGGGTGCGCCACCCAAAGGGGTGGGACGCACATTCTGGGGGCGTGGCACGCTGCCCAAAGGGGCATGGCATGTGTTCTGGGGCAGAGTGCGCTGACCGTAGGGCCGTGGCACGCGTTCTGGGGACATGGCACGCAGCCTGTGGGGGCAGGGCGCCCAGTGTGGGCGGAAGGGGGCAGCCTCGATGGAACCCCACCGGGATCATGCTGCCTGGGGCGGTACACTCCCATCGCCCCCCCTTCCTCCGCCCCTGCATGTAGGACTGCATATGGAAGTAACAGTATATTTGGAGGTAAACCAACTGTGCACAGCCTGTTCTATATCTTTATCTTTCTGGCACTTTGGTACAATGTATAGAAAGTTGCAACAGCGATTCTAGTATATGAGCTTTGAAGGAGGGCATGTTATATGCTGTCATTTTGTGTCAATGGTCTTAATGCAGAATTCTGAATGAGGGAGTTGTTCATATTGAAGTGCAGTGCCATTCCCTTGTGGTTCAGCTGGTTTTATTGGCACTGAATTAGGTTTTCACTATGCTCTCATTGTGATATTGTACAATGTTTTACCTATTGTTCCATGCCTTGAGAGTCTTGCATTGAAAGGCAGGCTAAATGAATGGTGAAATATGTCACAACCTAATCCTGATACAAGTTTGCTATGTTTCCACTGCATTTCACTTATGAGAAAAATGAATGGAATTATTAAGAAGCATTCTTAAGATATACTCTGGTTACAAAATACGTTTCCAACCCTTTAACAGTTTTTTTGTTCCTATAAATAAATCCATTAAACACACCACCACACTGTGCCTTCTGCATCTGGTTATGTCATTTTCTTCCCTGGTATCATTTCATCCTTAATGGCCCTGCCATACTTTCCCACTACAAGTCCAAAGTGGACATGCTAAGTGAAGTTATGCTAGAACAAGGAGTTGGAGAAACTGAAGGCGACGCCTGCCCAGAGCAGTTATTTGACCACCTGTGTTTAGTGTGGTCCCTCCATAAAGTGTTATTTTTCACTTCAATGAATAGTTATAGGCTAAAGTGGTTGATGTACTCAGGAATGCCATACTTTAGCCTATGATGGCCATATTCTTTAGACCTCCATGAAACATTTGGGATAGTGATTTTATGAAGGAGGATTCACAAGATGCCAGATCTCTATCTCTCCACCCACCCACCCACCCATCTGTCCGTCTGTCTCTCTCTCTCTTTAATTACGGTATGTTTGAATTGATGGGGTGGATAGAAAAATCAAGACAGCAATGCATGGGGAGCAACAATGCCCTTATCCTTTAAAAAATTTAAATGTAACCTTTTATTGAGCATGACATCTCCAAGGCAAAGGGAACAGTGTTCCTACAGATGTGAACTCAACGATAGATTATCTACCCATGCTCCTAGAACCTATAACATTTTACAGGTGTCTGTCTGTGCCCAAATTTTCGAACACATTTACTTAGAAATAAGTTTCCACTGAAATCCATAGGGCTTCCTTCTACCTAAATGGGATAGGCTCGGGTTGCAAGTCAATGTGAAAGAGGGTGTCTGCGTGTTTGTTTGTTTGTTTGTTTGTTTGCTTGCTTGCTTGCTTAATCTAAGCCTAAACGCACCAGCTAGATTAAGGAAAGAAAATCTATTTCCACTTTATGTAAGCATTTTATGTAAGCCTGTTGTCAGAAGGCTGGATTCTCAAGAAACTGCTGAGAGACCCCCCACTGTTGATGCCTCTGCCCTGGGACCTCTTTGCTAGTGCTCGCCATTGCTGCTGAGACTGCCAGCCCTCTTCCTCAGTAAGCCAGCCTGCACCCCCACCATTTGCAGGAATAGCACTTCTTTACTGGCTAAAGCAGGCATAGGCAAACTCGGGCCTCCAGATGTTTTGGGACTACAACTCCCATCATACCTGACCACTAGTTCTGTTAGCTAGGGGTGATGGGAGTTGTACTCCCAAAACATCTGGAGGCCCGAGTTTGCCTATGCCTGCCCTTTGCTAAAGGAAGGGGACAAGCTAGCCTCTCTCTTGCCTTGATGTTCTTCCTGGGATGCAGACTCACTATGGTGATTGGTCTTAGTTACTGCAGGAGGAACAGAGGCTTGATTAATCCTTCACACTGTAGGTTTAAAGCACCTCAGAGCTGGTGCTGTGTAGTGTGAAGAGACTTCCTCTGCCTTTCTGGCTACCGGTACTTCAGCCATGCTGTCACAAAAACACAGGCACAAAACGAAAAAGAGGGTTTTGCACTGTTGCAGTTGATACCAGCCAAGTGTGTGGGGAAACCACTTCATACAGAGAGCTTTCCCACACCAATTGACACCTATGCTATCCTGTGTTCCAGCAGTGACTACATTCCTAGAGTAGCATTTGAATTGTGTCATAATCCTTATCACTCCTTTGTGCTGTTTAGGGGAGCCATTTCCCCCCTTCCTGAGAGAAGTTTCGCCTGAGTCCTGAAAATCTTACCAGGTTGAGTTCTCTCCTGCACAGAAGGCAACACAGTTTCACTGTTGCCTGACTCACTTTGATGTGGGCATTCCTCAGATTGTGTGCACATCAGCATTAACTCTAAATTGTGCTGCTTGCTCATCTGCACTATGGTATGCCAGGCGGTACGTGTGGGTTAATCTCTGTTTATCCTTATGAGACATTGAGAAACAATGTCCCCAAAGGGATGCCAGCAAAAGGTCTGGAACAACACTGATCCGCTCCCTGGATTCTTGCCATTCTCATCTCCCATCATGAAGGATGGGCATTACTCACCAGGCTAGGGAAGAAAAAGCCATCAGGCTGCGAGCTGAAAACCATTATCCAGAGAACAGCCTGTTCCAGCCATTATAGCAGACTAGTGGAAAACCCACCCTTTTCAATTCTGCTTTATTGTTACGTTATACGTATATTATGTTGTTGTGACGTGCCCGAGGATCACTTGTGATGAGGGCTATGATGTAAATCCCATATATGAGATTTAAAAAACTAAATTACAGAAAATTCCTTTTGCTTCCAGCAAAAGGAGGGGGAGAGTGCTGCTTCCCATGAGCATCTGGTTGGCTGCTGTGAGAACAGGATGCTGGACCAGACAAGCCACAGACCTGACCCAGCAGGATTATCTCTATGTTACATTCTTCCATACTTCTGCTCCAACTGCCTCCACCAGAGAAAGTGAGGCAGGTGACAACTAGTGGAAGGGGCTTTTTGGTGATGACCCCCTGGTTATAGAATAGCCTTCCCAGGGAGGTTTGCTTGGCCTTTTCACTGCTTGGCCTTTTTCTGCTCATTTAGATGTGGCAGCCATTATGCCATGCCTTCTCAGCAGCCATTTTGTGACTGGTGCCCAAAGCACGTTTCTCAAAGGTGAGGCTCTCTGGGGGGTACAACATGGTCTCTTCATTCACATTGTTCATGGGATCCTATTGGTGGTAGTCAAATCATCCAGTTCCAGGGGTGTCAGTTTCAACCCCACTATAATACTGTCCCCCTCACACAGTGCTCAAATGGCAGTAAATCATGTGGGTGGGGGAGTAAAAGAGGAGGCATTTTTAGGTTAACATTGGGTTGTACTTAAATGGTAGCTTACTTTCCCTTACTGGCAAATGCTTCCACATGTGTAAGTCAAGGCACTCAGGTTTTTTCACAAATATCCCCACCCACTTGAGGTTGTTGGTGTTTTTTTGTCACTTTTGCTGACAGTTGGGTGACCCCCTAGAACAGAATGGAACATGGCACAGAGGGTTACAGTAGATAGGGGAGTGAGAGCAGCGTGTGGTGGAATCCTCGGACGTGGGGTGTGTGTGTGTGTGTGTGTGTGTGTGTGTGTATGTCTACTTCAGGACAACATCATCATGCCTTATCACAGCAAGATAGAAGACTGGAGAATTCTATATAAGGTTCTCCTACCAAAAAAAATTGTGGATCAGCTATGAGATTGATAATTCCAGGAAGCTAACCCCTTTCACATATCTTTTAAGTGTAATCCGTCTCTATCTTTTGATTAATTATGTGCTCTTTTAAGAGAGCAACAAATGCCCATCCACTGAGAAGAGTAAAAATATCCACATGAAACCTGACTCCAGTCAACACAACGTTAGTATCTCAGCTATCAAAGTAGCTTTCCTAGTCATGAGTTCCATCCTCCAGATTCCTGCTAATGATAGCCTACAAAGAGGGCCTGAATGCAGAAGAGTGTGTGTGTGTGTGTGTGTGTGTGTGTGTGTGACTGAGTACATATTGCTTGTATATACTTACCTTGACTTGGACCTTGCATGCCTCAAAATTATAATCTGCAAACAAAAACATCCAACTGCAGTGTAACATGTAGGAGGAATCCAGCCACCCTGATCTGTCATGCCAGATGGGATTTGGATAGAGTGAAGGTCTGTTTCCACCCAGCCCTTCCCATCTCTGCCAGCCTCTGCTGGAGGGAAACCCCAACATTGTGAAGTGCCCCAGTGCACCTGTCCAAAACAGCCAGTGGCAGCCAGCAGGAACCCCTGGTGCGGGGTGTTTTAGGAGAGGGGCTGGACCATCACTGGATCCTGTGTGGACCCTGCTGTCATCGTGTGATGGCAATGTACTCAATCTGGGCCTCTTTGTTGTGCCAGCCTGGGGAAGCAATGAAACATTCCTTGCACACACACCTTCTGAGCTGACTGGCATGAGCACCAGAGTGACACTATTCCATCAAGCCTTGCTGCTGCTGGCGATGGGTTAGGATTGCACCCTTAGCTTCTTAATATGTTAGTCATACATATTATAATACCAAAATTTATCAGGTAAATAATGCAAAATATGCATCTTCAAATGGGAAGAGAGAGCGAAAGTTGCCCTGTTCTTAAGCAGCTCTGAGATGGGCAGATTTATTATTGTTGTTGTGCCATTAATTCATTTTGTTTCTCTTTAGTCTCAGTACTTACCTAGGTCTCCACCTTATATCACAAACCTATTTCTGTAAGGAGTATCAGTGTGGAAAGTCTAGATGATGCAAAGAGGGTTTTTTGCCCTGTATTTAATAGGAATATGTATTTATTCTAAGCTTTGTTTCAAGATATTTGGAACAACTCATATTAAATAATATTCCATAGGAATTGTTGGAGACCTTCTAGACAAACATTATTTCCAGGGCTAGGCTTGGGGGGGGGGTATTTATTTATTTATTTTCATTCTTAGTATTTTTTCCCGATTTAATTGTAAATCCTAGAGGCCTAGCATCTATCATAGTAGTTATTTTTAGTTTCTTTGTTATAATTATTATTGTACACACACACACAACACACAGTGGAATTGGGCTGTTCTCCCTGTAAAATGTAGCTAAGTTTTTACCTTTGGATGTAACCAGAGATAAATTCCTATTTCATTCGTTCTTGGAAGCATAGCACTAAGACTGGGTTGAAATGTTTCTCTATCCCACCTGCAGCTAGAAAATGACAACAATGTTATCTGACAACTTTAGTCTTTTTTTAAAAAAAAAAATATTGAAATTTATATACTGCTTGATTGTAGGGGGGAATCCTCAATGAGGTCCAGAGAATCCAGAGAGCTGCAGGGAATTCACTGCCAAAGAAAGTATCATGACCCCAAACTATGCAGCCCTCAGAAAATCAGGCAAGTTTCTGCTCTCTTAGGCTGCTAACTTTACCTGAGAGTAAATGTTACTGAACTCAGTGGGAGTTACTTATGAGTAGACTTGCATTGTCAGCCTCTACTATGGGCTTTTCATTTCAGTCCTACATTTCTGGTTAAGATGGCACATTGTGATGGACTTACCTTCTCCCCCTGCAGCTGTTTTTATAACACTTAAAGGGCTTTTTGGTCCTCTCACCTCAGTTTCATCTGGGAGGGTGAGGGGTGTGTGACCACATGATTAAGTTTCCATCTCAATAACAATAGCAAGGATGAAGGATTTTTATTGTCCTATTCATCATCCTAGCAATAATGTCTCTTGTATGAGATTCACATTTTCCTGGGCACCTGTTGGATTTATCTAGACAGACAGATCCAACAAAAAGGGGTGAATGGAACTGATGGCTTACATCTTGTTGGATCCCATCCAGACAAGCCCTTTCAAGCATTTTTTTTGCTTCTAACCCAGTCCAATTTATAGAGACCAAAATAGGGGACCCCCTGTGGTTTGAATTTTTTTTAAACATTCCATGTACGTTCAACTTTTTTTTAGGGATAAGAAAAATGCCCAAAGGACAGTGGGTTTTATAATGTGCACAAAGAAACATGGGACAAAATTAAGGAGCAACAATAGAAGAAATCCCCTTTTATTAAAACGTGGTAAATAAAATAATAAAATGTGGTACTGTAATTTTTTTTAAGTTAAGTGAACAACTGTAAATTAAGACTTTACAATTTTGCAGGGCATGAGGAAGAGAGTATGTTCAAACATGGCTTCTTTATATATATAAAACAGTACAGGCAAAACATTTGAATATGTGCCTGTTTCACTGTGTTGATCAGGGCTGGAGAACCTTTAATCCTCCAAGGTCTTGTCCATTTTAGCTCAATCCACAGGGGATCTAGACTAGAATCTACAAACACTCCCCTCCAGATGATGAAAAGTTGTTGAAAGGCCAAATGGGAGGATGAGAGTCCTTCAGGTACTTTGGTTAGACTGCACAAATAAAAATGTCACTTCTAACTGTGCTGAGCAAGAAAGGAGGAGTAGCTAGTGCAGATCTTTTAGCATAGACAATATATATGCAATACAGGAGAGGGACTGTAAGCTACATCATGGGAGGGATGTTTCTCGGACTAAAGTGAAACTTGAAGCTCCCTTGTTATTTTTGCTATTGGGTGCTGCATGTTGTTTAAGTAATCTTATCTATATTAATATTATTGAAATGTGGGTTTTTGTATTTTATTACATTTGCTGTTGCTACTTTTCAGTTATTACGAAAAAATTGTAGTGTTTGTTTGAAATGTATTGCTGTTTTCTTTGTTGTAAGCCACTTTGAGTTTGATTTTTGTGTGTGTGTGTGGAAAAGCAGCATATAAATAAAATGATTGAATGGAGAAATAAGTGCAGATCTAGTGAACCACCTGCTATTTTAATGAAGTTGGGTGTGTGAGAGAACACAGTTTATTGTGTGCCTCCTCCCTCAAATTTGCCTTTATTTTCTTGTACTTAAAGAAAATTGACTGCATTTAGCAAGATCAGCTTGAGCCTATTCATTTTCAAGCATTAAGTAATCATTATTTCTCTTCAGCATGTCATGCCCACAGCTCAAATATGCAATCTTTTAGAAAACAGACAAATGTGTTACATACTATTGACTGTGCCATGTACATTAAATCTGTGCAAAATCTGGCGTGTGAAATCTCTCTGATTATATAAGGGCCCATGGATAATTCTGAACAATACTTGTGGAAAGTAAAAGAATACACACACACACACACACACACACACTTTCTAGACATTTTTAATGATAATCTGAGCATTCTCCCTAAGGAATCTACTGGATGTACTAATGAGTAAACAGTTTTAAGATTAGAAAGTCGGGAATCTTGGAGGCAAGTGTTCAGATGAATAAAGTGGTGCGTTTTAAGAAGCTGGAACTGTGTCCAGGGGGAAATGGTGAGGAGGAAACATGATTTGCATCCTTGGTAACAAAATGTACAGCACAGCAGGAGGACACACCATGATAATTAGGGAATTACAGCTGTTAGTCACAGAAAATATGCTGCAGTTGTGGGTCAAAGATTTGAGGTCGTGGCACAGGAAGCAAAATTGTAATTTAGAGACTGTGAGGAACTTGGGGCACAAGGTAGAATCCTGCAAACTTCAGGCATCTAAACATATGTCTGGTCTTTGAGAGAACTCAGTTCGGCAAAACAAATATAGGGTAATAAATCAAGGTATGCCTAGGATTTTGAGGCATACAGGTGAAGTTCGGAACGCTGTTGGAAAATGCGGGGGGGGGGGTTGTTCTTTATGAATCATGCATTCTGCATTTATAAAAGATCCAGTCTCATGAGATACCTTTTAGATAGCAGTTTGAGCCCATGATTTCCACATTGTAGCTCGTGTGGCACATACTGAAGCTTGAGAATGTAGGTATGTACAGTCTCCTCAGCACTTGCCTTTAAAGGGTCCATTATGCTCCTACACCTTGCAAGGGCACCCCTGCCCCTCATGATGAAGTCGCATGGGACTGGCACAAAACATTTCACTGCCTAAAGAAAAGGGCAAAACCATTCTGCACGTGGAAGCTCTCCAGACTAGCAGCTGAAACCTGCTTCCACAGGGCAGGAAGCAGTCCTCCATCACCTCTTTGCCACTTTGCTCCACATCTCTCTCACTATTTGAGATGCTTTTGCCTCCAATTTTAGGGTTGCCATATTTCAAAAAAGTAAAAATGAGGACAACCCAATAGTTGCTGAGCTTTATTATGTAGAATAGACATAAAGACCAGCTATCTGTGTACAGAAGCAAAAAAAACCGGATACGGCTTGTAGGAACTGAGGTCCAGTGCCGAGGGCCTTCTGGCGGTTGCGCGGCCAGGCGAAGTCCCCCGTACCCCGGGGATTAATGTTCTATGGGATTAAATTGGCCACAACTTTATTAATATTCAGATGTAGGAAGATCTTGGCTCAGGCATTGGGCGTTTATCCTTCCCAGCCCCCCAGCAGGGGTTCTGGGTAACATCAGGGTTATCCAGCATGATTGGGAAGTGGACTAGTCTGGAGAACATATGTTCAAGCAGATAGCCCGCCCCCCCTATATTCGCTGCCACTGGAAGGGGAGGGCAGTGACGACCCTGGGCGTATGGTCAATGTCTCCCCCTGAGACCCCTTTAACGGGAACCCTGTTATTGCCACCGCAATGGGGCCGGGGGTCACTGCCCCACACCCCCCCAATCCTGTAAATGACTAAAGGATTCCGCCCAAGGCCTGCAACCGCCAAAGTTGTGACGAATTGCTACGGGCAAGGCGAAACCTGCCAATGCAGGGAAATTCCTTTCCGGCCCTTTAACAGCGACCTTGTCATAGCAGTGCCTGCGTGCCTGTGTGGCTGTGGGAAAAAGGTGGTTAAACCTGCAAAGTAAGCGTCAGTTGAGGGAGTGGAGGGTGGGGAAGCTCTGCATCCAACAGCCGCTTCCCAGGTATGACTCAAGCTCTATTGTGTGTACTGTATAATCCCTCCTTCTACCTGGCCAATCCCCCTGGCAACACCTCCCCAGCCGGGATTGGGCAGCTGCTAGAGTAGGTGGAGTCCACAGGTATCCCAACCTGGGGAAGGCGAAGCCAGACCAACTGCCAGGAGCTGCCACCGTGATCCAATGGGTCTACTCGCGACCTCGCAACATGCGCACCCCATTTGATGTGGGGAACGCTCATTCCCTCGCTGCGAGAAGCCAAGTTACAGGGAACCAGGCAGAGGGCCTTCTCAGTAGTGACACCCGCCCTGTGGAACACCCTCCCACCAGATGTCAAAGAGAAAAACAACTACCAGACTTTTAGAAGACATTTGAAGGCATCCCTGTTTAGGGAAGCTTTCAATGTTTAACAGATTATTGTATTTTAATATTTTGTTGGAAGGCGCCCAGAGTGGCTGGGGAAACCCAGCCAGATGGGTGGGGTATGTATGTATGTATGTATGTATGTATGTATGGATGTATAAATAAATAAATAAATAAATAACAGGGGAGCTGTAAGTGCTATCCTATGCAGCAAAGCAGAACGCTGGCTCCTTAGTGAGCAAACTATTTTAGGATGCAAACTCAAAATCCGGCATGTAGAAATGGGGAAGAAATTTGATTCACTTTGGGTTTATCAGCTAACATACCCAATTCTCACTTTCTGAAACAATACCGAAACACAGCCACGCTCTGAGATTCACACTTCTCTGAATTCGTGCAGTGCAATTCCCCAGTGAAGTAATGTGGACAAAAATGCATATGCTGAGGTAAAGTCACCATAATAATGCATATATTAGTTAAAACAATGTACAAAAAATCATTCTATTGGGGAAAACATCTCTGCAAAAGTGTGTGTATTTGACCCTGGCCATTTAAGATGTGGCACTTTTAGACAACAGTCCATCGACAGAAGCATGTGTAAATCAAATACCCGTTTGCAGAACTATGTGCTTTGGCAACATGGCTGGGTAGCCCCAGGCTAAAATCAGAAGTTCAACTTTTGACATGTGTTTAGGCTGCAATCCTATGGACACCTGCCTGAGAGTAAGCCCCACTGAATCATTGGTATTTACAGTGGTACCTTGGGTTAAGAACTTAATTCGTTCTGGAGGTCCGTTCTTAACCTGAAACTGTTCTTAACCTGAGGTACCACTTTATCTAATGGGGCCTCCCACTGCCGCCGCACCACCACTGTGCGATTTCTGTTCTCATCCTGAAGCAAAGTTCTTAACCCGAGGTACTATTTCTGGGTTAGCGGAGTCTATAACCTGAAGTGTCTGTAACCTGAAGCATCTGTAACCTGAGGTACCACTGTACTTCTAAACAAGCAAACATAAGATTGTGCTGTATGTCATGAGCACATGATTTGTTTCATTACAAAAATGACAGAGTGTAGAAGAGGGGATTTTTAATTGATTGGGTTTTTTTGTTTTTTGTTTTTGTTTTTTGTTTTTAGAAAACAACCTTGACTATATTGATTTGAACTATAGCTGGTGAAGAACAAAAATCTTCTCATGTGTATCAAGGAAATAAATGTTAAATAAATGTTGTTAGGTATTGTAGGTACAGACATTGAAAAAAAGGATATTAGACTTTTCCAATACGCAACGGCGGCAGCTAGAATTCTTCTAGCACAAAAATGGAAACAAGAAGAATTACCGACGAAAGAGGAATGGACAGTGAAATTGACTGAATATGCAGAAATGGACAAACTAACGGGAAGAATCCGAGAGCAGCGGGACCAGAAATTCATCAAAGACTGGTTAAAGTTTACGAACTATTTGAAAGACAATTTACATTTGAATACGTTAATAGGATTTCAAGAAGTTTTGTAGTGAATGTGTAGAATTATTATTGTAAGTAGGATAGTAATGTAAAGGAAATTCTTTTTTGAAAATGTAAGCAATGGTTGATTAAAGAAGTATAATATTAAGTTAAAAATTAGAAAACCACTGGAAGGGATTGACGGAAGTCACGGCTTGGTAGCCAAATGGAAAATATATGAAAATGTTTGTGAAGGATTATTGTAGTATTTTAGTGTAAAAATAATAAAAATTATATTTAAAAAAAAAAAGGAAATAAATGTTAAGGTTGTTTCTCAAGTGATATTTAATAGATGTGTCTGGAGAGATAGGTCTCCTCACATAATAATGATGTTGTACATGACAATCTGAGACATTAATCCATTACCAATCTAATGTTTGTGTGATTTGCTGTAAGTCTTTGATTCAGCTAATCCTGTGTCTGGTTCCTTATTTTCTTCCCACACGAAAACATGAAAAGGGAACCAAAACATTTTTTTAAATCTCTTGGAATTTGTCCACCTCATCTCATGTTGTTTGTGATTTAAGGCACATGCTTTTCTAGGACAACTGCAAGTTAACAGCGTGGCACTGAGAAAGCAAAACCATGTAAATGTATCAAATTGAGAAACAAACACACACAATTTATAACATTATTATTATTATTATTATTATTATTATTATTATTATTATTATTATTATTATTATTAAAAATAGATTACTGTATTCCCAGTGCTTAAACAAGCGGCTAAAACCACTTTCCCTAAATTTATCACCACACTCTGCTGTCCCCGTGCATAAATTCTAATCCCAGAATTGAGAACAGCTAGGAGAAAGCACTTTTTGGAGGAAGAGGCTTTGATATATTTGTTTTTAGTCTAAATCACAGTTTCCTGGTTCAGATTAAGTAACAGGGAACTGTGGATTAACAAATCCCAAAAGTTTTCAGCTGGGGTACACAACAAGTAGGAAGCAGAGAAAGGAGGGAGAACCACAACACTATTAGACTAAGAATGTTAAATTTAAACCAGTCCCCCACACCCTAAACAGCAAAGGGTGGCATCCAATTAAGTCATACCCAGAGGTGGAGACCCATTAAAATCACTGGGCTTGTTTGTCATGAGTAATTTCAGTCCCTTGATTTTAATAGCTCTACATCTCTGAGTATTATGGCTAAGAGTGTTGGGCTAGGATCTAAGAAATGAGGGTTCAAATCTGCACTCAACCATGAAGCTCTTTGGGTGCCTTGAATAAGTCACTGCCCCGCAGCCTTAGCTACTCCACAGGGTTGCTGTGAAGATAATTTGAGAAGGTAGAACCATATACACCACCCTGAGCTCTTTACATGAAAGGCAAGATATTAATGCAATAAATATAATAAATAACAAATAAAGTTTGTCAGTGAAAGATCTTGCACAGCTGTAGATAGATATAAAACTGAGTAGACCATGGAGGGAAACCTTTCAGCATCAGACAGTAAAGAAAACACCTAATGGTGCAGTTAATGAATGATCTAGATCAGGCTAAGAATTTCCAAGTCCTATTAATAATAATAATAATAATAATAATAATAATAATAATAATAATATTTATTATTTGTACCCCGCCCATCTGGCTGGATTTCCCCAGCCACTCTGGGCGGCTTCCAACAGAAATCAAATACAAAAATATCAAACATTAAAAACTTCCCTAAAAAGGGCTGCCTTCAGGTTTTTTCTGAATGTCAGGTAGTTGTTTATTTCCCTGACCTGTGATGGGAGGGCGTTCCACAGGGCGGGCGCCACTACCGAGAAGGCCCTCTGCCTGGTTCCCTGTAGTTTTGCTTCTCGCAGTGAGGGAACCGACAGAAGGCCCTCTGCGCTGGATCTCAGTGTCCGGGCTGAATGATGGGGGTGGAGACGCTCCTTCAGGTATACAGGACCGAGGCCGTTTAGGGCTTTAAAGGTCAGCACCAACACTTTGAATTGTGCTCGGAAACGTACTGGGAGCCAATGCAGATCTCTCAGGACCGGTGTTATGTGGTCCCGGCGGCCACTCCCAGTCACCAGTCTAGCTGCCGCATTTTGGATTAATTGCAGTTTCCGGGTCACCTTCAAAGGTAGCCCCACATAGAGCGCATTGCAGTAGTCCAAGCGGGAGATAACCAGAGCAAGCACCACCTTGGTGAGACAGTCCGCGGGCAGGTAGGGTCTCAGCCTGCGTACCAGGTGGAGCTGGTAGACAGCTGCCCTGGATACAGAATTAACCTGTGCTTCCATGGACAGCTGTGAGTCCAAAATGACCCCCAGGCTGCGCACCTGGTCCTTCAGGGGCACAGTTACCCCATTCAGGACCAGGGAATCCTCCACACCTGCCCTCCTCCTGTCCCCCAAAAACAGTACTTCTGTCTTGTCAGGATTCAACCTCAATCTGTTAGCCGCCATCCATCCTCCAACCGCCTCCAGGCACTCACACAGGACCTTCACGGCCTTCACTGGTTCTGATTTGAAAGAGAGGTAGAGCTGGGTATCATCTGCATACTGATGAACACCCAGCCCAAACCCCCTGATGATCTCTCCCAGCGGCTTCATATAGATATTAAAAAGCATGGGGGAGAGGACAGAACCCTGAGGCACCCCACAAGTGAGAGTCCAGGGGTCTGAACACTCATCCCCCACCACCACTTTCTGAACACGGCCCAGGAGGAAGGAGCGGAACCACTGTATAACAGTGCCTCCAGCTCCCAACCCCTCTAGCCGGTCTAGAAGGATGTTATGGTCGATGGTGTCAAAGGCCGCTGAGAGATCCAGCAGAACTAGGAAACAGCTCTCACCTTTGTCCCTAGCCCGCCGGAGATCATCGACCAGCGCGACCAAGGCGGTTTCAGCCCCATGGTGAGGCCTGAATCCCGATTGGAAGGGATCCAAATGGTCCGCTTCTTCCAGGCGTGCCTGGAGTTGTTCAGCAACCACTCGCTCAATCACCTTGCCCAAGAATGGTAGATTTGAGACTGGGCGATAGTTGGCCATATTGGCCGGGTCTAAAGATGTTTTTTTAAGAAGCGGTTTAATGACCGCCTCTTTCAGCGGGGCTGGGAAGGCTCCCTCACAGAGGGAAGCATTCACCACCCCGCGCAGCCCATCGCCCAGCCCCTCCCGGCTAGCTTTTATAAGCCAGGATGGGCAAGGATCAAGGAGACAGGTGGTTGGTTTCACTCGTCCAAGCAGCCTGTCCACATCCTCGGAGGTAACAGACTGAAATTGATCCCACGCAACTGGACCAGACAGGACTCTGGCACTCTCCCGCCCTGGCCCTGCTCCCACGGTGGAGTCTATCTCTTTCCGAATCTGAGCGATTTTATCCGCAAAAAACTTTGCAAACGCATTGCAGGAGATCTTGGGGTCCCTACCAGGCCCCGATGACGAAGGTGGCTCCGATAGATTCCGAACCACCTGAAAGAGTCTCCTGCTGCTATTTTCCGCAGATGCAATAGAGGCGGTGAAGAAAGTCTTCTTTGCCGTCGCTATCGCCACTTGGTAGGCTCGACGTTGAGCTCTAACCTGTGTTCGGTCGGATTCAGAATGGGTTTTCTGCCACCGGCGCTCTAGCCGTCTCAACGATTGTTTCATCGCCCTCAGCTCCGGGGAAAACCACGGGGCTGTCCGGGCTCCATGCAACCGGAGAGGGCGCTTCGGAGCCAAACAGTCAATAGCCCTGGTTAGCTCCACATTCCAGCGGGCCACCAGGGAATCGGCTGAAAGGCCATCAACATGGGATAAAGTATCCCCTACCACTCTCTGGAAACCATTTGGATCCATTAAGTGGCGGGGGCGGACCATCCGAATTGGTCCCACCTCCCTGCAGAGGGGAAGGGTTGCGGAGAAGTCCAGTTGCACCAGGAAGCTTGTGCTTCCTATTCCTCCTAAGAAAAATTAATGGAACTTTGCTTAACTTTGGCTGGATCGTGCCCTAAGGAAGGAGAGCTTAAGGAGAATGAGTTGCAAATGGTCCAATCAACTTACTTCTTTAAAGCCATGTTTCATGGGAAGCTACAAAAAGCTACAAAAAGCTGCCAGCATATTAATAGTGGGCTGAACTAATTAGATCCAGCTAATATTGCAAAGTTTATTTCTGCAACATTGAAACAGCTGTTGGTGTGAAGTCAAAGATTGGCAAACTTGACTATGATTTCTGCACTACAGATCTCAAAGCTCACGGTAAAAGCTTTCACCAGAAAGTCTGTATTGCTTTGGAATGAGCTAAAAAGCCTTTGTAAACACAGAAATGCAGGAACTGGACATTCTTATTCCAACGAAAGCCAGTGGGAGACCAGGGTTCAAACCCCCATTCGATTGTGAAGCTGAATTTCTAGTCTTGGCTCAGTCGCTGCCTCTCAGCTTAATCTACCTCACAGGGATCCTGTGGGGATTAAATGAGGGGGAGAATCATGTATGCCACCTTGAGTTCCTTGGAGGAAAAAGTGGAATATAAATGCAATCAATCAATCAATGTATTTGGATAATAAAAAATAGGAAGGTAAGTGTATACAAAATATGTCAGACATCCACCTGGTGCATGAACCTGAGGGCTTCAATACATGCTTAAGTGTTCTCCTGCTTTTCACTGCCACAGACTATTGAGATTTCACTCAATATACCCTTCAGGTGTACATGAATTAGGACTGAGGGGAATATTTGCAGAGCTTTGCCGTTTGATAAAACTTGCATATCATCACCACACTCACATACTAACAGAGCCTGCCCTGTAATAAAGAACTAAGGGAAACCACTCTGATAACTTCTAATATTAAAATAAATACAATTAGGGGCAATATGTAAAGAATTTTTAAAAAAACTTATTTCTAAGTATAGCAAAACTGGGAGGCAGGGAGGAGATGGAAACTCCAGGTGTTTAACGCAAGCCCTAATCCTTCTTTGGGGGCATGTTTGCATGAGCCACAGGAAAGTACTCTAAAACGTGTTGTGCCTGAATTGAGCTTTTCTTTAGAGCTTGACGTTTCCTCCTCTTTTCTTCTTCTTGCTAGTGCCGCCTTTCTGGTTTTCTGATCATTGTAGCACACGACAAAAATAGATGCTATTCTACAACAGTTAACAAGCAATATGTCTATTTTTAAAAACTAGTAAATAGCTCCTCTTAACTGATGAGATACACATCAGATAACTGATGAACACAGGGAAATCATAGATCTGTTTCTCTTACCTGCTGCCTCCCAAATCTAGATCTGCTAGAGCAGGGGCGGTGAATTTGTGGCCCTCCAGTCCAGATGTTGCTGGACAACAAATCCCATTGTCTCTGCCCATTGGCCATGCTGGCTAGGACTGATGGGAGATGGAGTCCAACGAGATCTGAAGGGTCACAGATTCCCCATCCCTTTCCTGGCATGAAAAAACAGCAGAGGGAGAACTTGGGGCTTGGGCATTAAGATATGTATGATGCCTCAGACTGGTTTGCGGTTTTCTCTGCTGTCTTTTACTTTGGTACTGTTGTTGTTTTGTTGTATTATTACTTACATCTGTTGTACGCCAACCTGAAATCCAGGGTGGTATAGAAATGTTTTAAAGACATAAATATCCATTTGGATGTTTGACACTCCAAATTTGGGGGGGGGATTTTCAAATTAACACCTACTCAACCACAGGAATATGGCAGTGGCTGACTGCTGCTCGGACCTAATCAAATACTTATTAACATGCATCATTTGTTAGCTGAGCTGCTTCAGTAGCATTCCTGAACTTTGTAATGTGGATTTCTTCCAAGAAAAATATGGTGGAGGTGAGAGGAAATAATTGTCTATTGACAGGCAGATTAAATGCAAACAATGCAGACAGCATAACAGCAGTTAATGGAAAGTATCTGTGGCTGGTCAGAGAAACTGAATTGGAGGGGGAGCATAGCAATTATCTGTGCAGAGCAAAACGTTTGCTTCTCCCCAGAATAGGTAGAAGTAAAGATGCAAAAATTTTGATTACCGAGAGAATCATGGGGAATAGGAAACATAAGCCATGACTCGTACTGCATATTTGTTCATTTCTGAGTGTCTGAAATCATTCAAAAATATTCTCACAATGGTTAACAGCGTGGGAAATCTAAACTTAAACGGAAGACAGGATTTCAACTAAGTCTATCAATTACAATGCTAGGCCTCTCTAGGATTTACAATTCAATGACATTAATATATACAGAACAGATTAATTTGGAAGGTTGTGACTTAGAAATCCTTCAGCTACATTTTCAGTTCTGTCCAGCGGGTGGCAATGGCGCATGTGCGCTCACACACACACACACACAGTGAAAGTGCTAAGTTGTGAGCTTCCCTCCCCATAGTGGTGTGTCTGGCTTCTTCACTATACAGCTTTCAGCAAATGCTGAAAACACACCTCTTTACCCTGGCCTGTGACACCTGAGATGTGTGTTTTCAGGACTCACCCTATTCCTGTGACTGCAATTTGTTTTAACTGTTTTTAACTCTGAATTTTAAATGGTTGTAACCTGCCCTGGGACCTGCTGGTGAAGGGTGGGTAGTAGTAGTAGTAGTAGTAAATGCACATGTGCACAGACATACGCGTTTATTTTGTTTAATTTATGATACATACACCCTGCCTTCCTGCCTGATAATAGATCTCCAAGGCTGCTGACAATAAATGAAAATTTAAATGTATTAACCCAATAATGAAATTCTTTTAAAAGGTGGGAGCAACTTACGCAGGCTCTTGAGTGGAGGACATGCATGGGAATTTTCATGTTCCCCATCCTTCCGTGTTGTTGCTGATGCTGTGGATATTTTTTCTGCATCTCTTCAACAGTTCCATGGAAACCATTAGTTAGATAGCATCCCCCCCATCCCCGCCTCCGCCATGTGGACTACTTAGCAGCAATCCAGGACTAGGCTGTTTTAGTTTCCAGGACTAGAAGGCATTGCCTCACTAGGTTAGATGGATGGTCGTACATGTTGCTCCTATTAGTACAGCAATAAAGGAATGTCTGAAGCTACCTTAACCTTTATCCAACTTGGTTCATCCAGCCCAGTATTGTCTACTCTGTCTTAGCGGCTCTTCAAGGATTCAGGCAGAGGGGTTTTCCAGCCCAACCAACTGATAATATCTGATAATATCCCTGGGACTTAGTCTGGGACTTCCTCCATACAAAACCTCTATCTGTTGTTTGTATTTGGGTTCTGTGGGACTTTAAAAAAAAAACACCCAAAAAACCTTTGTTGAGTTTCCAGAACATGAGTTTGTGACCATTTGTGGGGTACAAAACATGAATATCAATAATGCAAAAAAAATTCTCTCTTCCATTGAGGACTGCCCAGCTCTATTAAATCACAATAAAGACAAGGGAACTGTCATCACAAAGAAGTACTCAAAGAAGTATGTACATATGTGTTTAAAGGTAAAGGGACCCCTGACCATTAGGTCCAGTAGTGGACGACTCTGGGGTTGCAGCGCTCATTTCGCTTTATTGGCCGAGGGAGCCGGCGTACAGCTTCCAGGTCATGTGGGCAGCATGACTAAGCCGCTTCTGGCGAACCAGAACAGCGCACGGAAACACCGTTTACCTTCCCGCTGGAGCAGTACCTATTTATCTACTTGCATTTTTTACGTGCTTTCGAACTGCTAGTTGGCATATGTGTTTATTTATTAGCAAAAAATGCCCATCGAATAAAATTAACCCAAAGTCAAATCTTTGGCCCTAGTCACTTTCTGGAGTATGATAGAGTATGCCCTAGGTTTTTGATGTGCACATTCCACATCCATTTAGTAGGGCATACAATATAAGGCAATTTTTAAAATGAGTCACCGTGACTCACATGCATGGTTGATGTGATTAGATCATGGAAAATCTAACACTGATGTGCACAGACATTTGTCATTCATGCTATGATTCCATTGCACCTTATTAGGTGTGTCCAATTATTTCCAGTATAAATTTATCTGTCAGTGGACTAGATATGCAGGTTTCACTTATACACAATGCTAAGTAATTATGGGTAATTTTTGGAAGTCAGCTTTTTTAAAACTATGTATGTGATACAAAAATCAAAACTGATTTCTATGATCCTCCCAGATTCTCATTAGTATTAGGATGTCCTCCAGGTCATTGCTTTTAAAATTCAGAATGAATTATAAGAATGAGTATCACCCTGTTCTGTTCTCAAGTTCACAAACACTTATTTATGTATATTTGTTTCTTTGGTTAATTTATATAGCAAGAGTTGTATGTTGGATGGGAGTCTAGAACACACACACATAAAGGTCAATAAGTCTCTATCTCAAAGATGCTGGGTAGACAATGGACAGCGGAAAAGAGTCAAAGCACAACCTAATTAAGCCTGAAATCCTATGCACTCTCACCTAGGATGGGGTCCTATTGACTTCTATGCTAGATAGACATGCAAAAGACTGCACTGTAAATCCACTTAATTATTTATAATAATACTGACAGTAACTTCAAACCCTTCAAATGTGTAAAACCTAATTGTTTCAGTTTCTCTTATTTGGCCACTTCCAAAATCTGAGTAACTGCTAGTAGCTTTCCATTCCCATACTGTGCTAGGATCACTCTAAACTAGTGCTAATTCTAAATACAGGTTCAGAATGAGGTTTTGGTTTTTTTTTTTAAAAAAATAGAATTAGCTTTGAGGGTTTTCTGAGACCTACCTATCAAGTGGCGTAAGACTCTCAGAAGAAACTTTGCAGGGATAGATGCTGATGACAAATGAGAGAGACTGCTGAATGTCACTATATGTACATACAGTGGAACGTTGGCGCGGCTTCCAATTGGCTGCAGGAGCTTCCTGAAGCCAATTGGAAGCCACAGAAGCCGCACCGGATGTTTGGCTTCTAAAGAATGTTCGAAAACTGGAACAATCACTTCCCGTTTTCGATTGTTCGGGAGCAGGAACGTTCAGCTCCCAAGGCATTCGGGAGCTGAGGTTTCACTATATATAGAAAATATAGTATAGTATAGTAAAGAATGCTCTGTAGGGAGCTGGCTTCAGGCACCATGCCCATTTGCAGACCAACTCTGTGTTACAAAGATGTCTGCAAACATGACATTAAAGCTGGAAACATGAAGCCCTGCCACATGGGAATCCCTTGCGGACGACGACAGTCCTTGGAGACAGACAGTCAGGTCATGTATCCTTAGCCTCCAGAGGAGGGATAATTGCTGGAAGGAGTTCAGAGAGAAGAAATACCATGGTACATCTGCAGCAGATCATCTTCCCCAGCTGCAACAGCATCATCTTCCCCAGCTGCAACAAAACATGTCTCTCCTGTTTTAGTCTCTACAGCTACAGCAGGCGCTGTAGCCTTCCAACAGTTTGTCCTCACCCCCGAAGGCGCACTTCCGAGGTAGACAGACAGATGCCAAAAGTACTAGAATGGTAGCTTCTTAGTGTTTGTGTGCGTATACAACCTCAATACCAAAAATGCTAAATGTGAAAGATATATTTCACAGCAGGTTTAAGTAGCTTTGGAAGTAAGCAAACTCTTGCAATTCCACAATCCATATCAGGCCAATAATGTTTCTGAAAGTAATAGGCATGATCCAGTCAAATTTAACTACTTTTAAATCCCACTGGATTCAGTGCAAGAGGTTTAAGCCTGCAATCTTATATCTATTTACCTGGGTAAACCCCATTGAACACACTGGGACATTCTTCTGAGTATACATGAATAATCTTGTAATTTCAGTCTCCTTTTTTAACTTTGTAAGTGTTTTATACTCATTTTTCACAACAGTAGCTCTGAACAAGCCAATTTACTCTTGTATTGACTTGGTTGCTAATGAATGACTATGACCCTCATAAGCCACAAAGCACTAATTACTACATGTAACTTTAAAATTCTGAGGTTCAATTTTAGCTTTAAATTGCTAGAGAGTTTTGCACCACATAAACACAAGCCTTTCCCTATACATCTGTTTCAGCCATAATATTTCTCTAGGTCCTCTACAAGTCTATCTTCCTGTTTTATTTAAAATAAAAAATAATAATAATATGGGGCTTGGTTTCCCACCAACCAGCAGGGGACTTCCAAGCTGTCACAACAGTCCTAATCCAGTGGAAAATGATTTTTATTGTTGGAAGCATTGAGGAGTGTGAAAGTTGCATGACAGATGGGATTGTGCATGAAAAAATAGTCTCTTAGGGAGCAGTGGATTTGAGCCATAGAAGTAGTGTTCACACAAGGAGTACTGGCTGAGAGTCAAAGGTAAGATTATAATCACATTGACCATTTGATTCTCTTCCTAGATTTGGGTCCATTGACCATGCCTAATGGAAAGACAAAAAGCATCTCTTATGAACCATGAAGAACTCTTAAATGCAGCACAGTCATTCTAATATGCTCTTGAAGTCCAAGGAGTTACTCATACTACATATGTCTATAATATAAAATACTAGCTTAATGGCTCTCCTGAGAGGAGGACAGCTTTGGAAACCGCTGCCTCTTTTCAGACAAAGCTAGTGTTACTGACCATGGAAAGGAAGGGCAGGCACACAATAAGGGTTTTAGCCGTGTGATTTTTCTGCTATGTTTTCTCTAGTTTAAATGTTTGTGCCAAAAACAACAATTTAAGGTATTAGAAATATTTTCCAAAAATACTTCAGTTGTGCATATATTCACCTTTTCATCATGTTTGGTATTGTCATTTTTGTTTGCTACTGCAGCTTTCCAGCCATTTCCCTGGTTACTGCTTCTTTTAACTGTATAGATAGTCACATAGGCAATTCCAGCCCGTCAGAGATCACACACACACAGAGGGGGGGGGGGAGGTGGCATCATGATGCTTCACAGATACATACCTGGATCTGGCTCTGTCTGCGAAGCTATCAAGGAGACAAAATGAAATCAGATGAGAATGAGGGAAATAACTCCTAGTCATACTGGTAATACCAGATAATCTGGGATTACAAAGTGAATGTGATGGCATCACTATGCTACATAGCTACCGTATATCGCGGCGTATAAGGCGACTCGGCGTATAAGACGACCCCCCCCCAACTTTTTATGTGGAAAAACAGAGTTTGGGGTATACTCACCCAGCCCGGGATCCATGGCTGCTGAGGCGGCGGCAGCGGCGGGGAGAGCGTCCCCCGCGCCACACAGGAGATTTCCGCGCTTGCCGCCCAAGCGCACAGCGGCCCCCATGGATGCTGAGGCGGCGGCAGCGACGCCTGGGGCAGCGGGGAGAACCTCCCCGTCGCCGCAAAGGAGGCCTCTGCGCTTGCCGCCGAAGCGCAGGATGGCCTCCACAGCTGCTGAGGCGGCGGCAGTGACGCCTGGGGCAGCGGGGAGAACCTCCCCGTCGCCCCAAAGGAGGCCTCCGCGCTTGCCGCTGAAGCGCAGGACGGCCTCCACGGCTGCTGAGGCAGCGGCAGCGACGCCTGGGGCAGCGGGGAGAAGCTCCCCATCGCCCCAAAGGAGGCCACCGCGCTTGCCGCTGAAGCGCAGGACGGCCTCCACGGCTGCTGAGGCGGCGGCAGCGACGCCTGGGGCAGCGGGGAGAAGCTCCCCGTCACCCCAAAGGAGGCCTCCGCGCTTGCCGCTGAAGCGCAGGACGGCCTCCACGGCTGCTGAGGTGGCGGCAGCGATGCCTGGGGCAGCGGGGAGAACCTCCCCGTCGCCGCACAGGAAGCCTCCGCGCTTGCCGCCCACGCCCAGCCCGGGCTCCATGGCGGCTGAGACAGCGGTTGCGGCTGGAGCGCCGGGGAGAGGCTCCGGGTCACATCGCATGATGTTGCCGGCGTACAAGACGACCCCCGACTTCAGAGAAGATTTTTTGGGCTTAAAAAGTCGTCTTATACGCCGCGATATACGGTAATCAGATTTGGCTGCAAGATGACATCATGGATGACAAGTCTATCAATTTGCCACATATTCTATTTTGCCTAGCCATAACGAAGAGTCATACAGACTCATATAATATCTGTACAGTGGTACCTCGGGTTACGAACTTAATTCGTTCTGGGGGTCCATTCTTAACCCGAAACCGTTCTTAACCTGAGGCATGCTTTCACTAATGGGGCCTCCTGCTGCTGCCATGCCGCCGCCGTGCGATTTCTGTTCTCATCCTGGGCCAAAGTTCGCAACCCGGAGCAACTACTTCCGGGTTAGCGAAGTTTGTAACCCGAAGCGTTTGTAACACCAAGCGTTTGTAACCCGAGGTACCACTTTATTATGTTTTACAGACATATAATTTGAAGACTAATTTCATAAAGTCTTATCATCATTTGATATTGTCATATATGGAAGCAAATGGGAACGCTATGGGAGTAGGTTATTTCTGTGTCTTTGTACAGAAGACAAAACTATCCCAAGATGATGATGATGATTTTCAAAGTTGTGGATTGTCAGATCACCAAATGCAGAGAACAACCTTTTGCATTGGGAAAGGCAGTAGCTGGGAGTGGCCACCAAGACCATATAACACTGGTCCTGAAAGACCTACATTGGCTCATAGAACGTTTCCAAGCACAATTCAAAATGTTGGCGCTGACCTTTAAAAACCTAAACGGCCTTGGCCCAGTATACCTGAAGGAGCGTCTCTACCCCCATAGTTCAGCCCGGACACTGAGGTCCAGCGCCGAGGACCTTCTGGCGGTTCCCTCACTGTGAGAACTGAGGTTACAGGGAACCAGGAAAAAGGGCCTTCTTGGTAGAGCGCCCTCCCTGTAGAATGCCCTCCCATCAGATGTCAAGGAAATAAACAACTATCTGACTTTTAGAAGACATCTGAAGGCAGCCCTGTTTAGGGAAGTTTTTGATGTTTGATGTTTTATCGTGTTTTTAATATTCTGTTGGGAGCCACCCAGAGTGGCTGGGGAAACCCAGCTAGATGGGCGGGGTATAAATAATAAATTAGTCTTATTCTAATTATAGCTCAGAAACTGCCTCGCGCCTTCGCGGATGATTTAGTTATGACGTTGGAGGAACCGATGCAGAGTCTGGGAGAAATGTTGAAAGTAATAGAGGAGTTTGGGAAACTAGCAGGTTTTAGGCTAAACAAAGAAAAAACAAAAATACTGGTCAAAAATCTAAATAAGAACGAAATTGAGGAATTACAGGAAAAGTATGGCATTATGGTGGTAAAAAAGGTTAAATATTTAGGAATTTGGCTGTCACCTAAAAATATTAATCTGTTTAGTGATAATTATGATCCGACATGGAAAGAAATCAAAAAAGATTTAGAAATTTGGAATAAACTAAATTTATCTCTGTGGGGAAGGATTGCAAGTGTGAAAATGAGTGTCCTGCCGAAAGTCCTATTTCTTTTTCAAATGTTACCTGTGATAAAAGGTACAAGTCAGCTAAAGGAATGGCAGAGAAATCTGTCAAAATTCATCTGGCAAGGCAAACGTCCAAGAATCAAACATAAATTATTAATAGACAAAAAAGAGAGAGGAGGATTTGGATTGCCAGATTTAAAAATTTATTACGAAGCAGCATGTATGACCTGGTTGAAAGAGTGGATAACTTTAAAGGATAGAGAGATATTGGACTTGGAAGGCTTTAACAACAGGTACGGATGGCATGCATACCTCTGGCAGGACAAGGTGAAAGTACATAGGGAATTTTTGACACATGTATTTAGAAAGCCCCTGTACGAGGTGTGGCAAAGACATAAAGAACTGGTAGAAAGAAGGACACCTAGGTGGTTATCACCCACGGAGATATTAACAATAAAGAAAATTAATACAGAGGAAGAAAATTGGCTAACATATGAGGATTTGTTGATTGAATCAGAGAAAGATTGGAAAATTAAAACTTATGATCAGGTGGCAGATAAATTGACTGGGTGGATCCAATATCACCAGGTGTGTGGTCTATTTAATGAAGACAAAAGAAAACGTAATTTTGATAATAAGAAATCGAAATTTCAAGTGGAAATTTTAGAAAGTGATGAGAAAATATTATCCAAGATGTATAATTATTTATTAGAATGGCATACAAAAGACGAAGAGATTAAAGATGTTATGATAAAATGGGCGATAGATGTCGGGCACAATATCCAAATCGAAATGTGGGAAAAACTATGGAAAGATCATATGAAATTTACTGCCTGTATAATCTTAAAGGAAAACATTATGAAAATGATGTACCGATGGTACTTAACCCCAGTAAAATTAGCAAAAATATATAAGAAATATGATAAGAAATGTTGGAGATGCGAAGTGAAAGATGGTGAGTTTTTCCATATGTGGTGGACATGTGAAAAAATAAAACCTTATTGGGAAGCAATTTATAATGAATTAAAAAAAATTTTTAAATATACGTTTACGAAAAAACCAGAAGCCTTCCTGATTGGTTTAGTTGGAGAAGAAATTGAAAAAAAAGATCAAAGATTCTTCTTATATGCCACCACAGCAGCGAGGATATTAATAGCGCAAAATTGGAAATTAAAAGAGGTACCAACGGTAAATGAATGGAAAAGGAAATTAATGGAATATTCTGAATTGGCGAAATTGACTGGGAAAATAAGAGAGCAAAGTGACCAAAGGTTTCAATTGGAATGGGGTAAATTTCTGGATTATGTAAAAGATTGTAAAGATATGTAAACACTTACAGGATTGACGAACTTCTTGTAACAGGACAGAAATGTATAACAAAAAATGATAACAATATGACAACAAAACATGTGGGAATGAAGAGAAAGCGAGGGAATAGCTAGAACAATAAAAAAACCAGAGAAGAGAAGGAGGGAAGTCAGGAAAGCTCGGCGGAGTTTGTGTAACAATTGTGAAACTTTATTTGATGAATGTATATGTATTTTGTTTGCTGATGGAAAATAAAATAAAATACTTGCAAAAAAAAAAAAAAAGAATAAAGGATCTATCTTGGCAAAATGGCTGTATGTCATTCATAAAGTGATTACTTCAGGGTGTTCATTTTTCTCTCTGTCCTGTAATCTATTTTTCAAAAGGTAGTTAAAAACAACAACTTGCACTGTATTGAATAATTGCTTATTTCAGTTCAGAAAAGAGATGAGGCTGTGTCACGTTGCCACCCACTGATAACACTCAACCACCTCTTGGGAAGAAAACAGCTGGCTGACACCACAGCTTAAATGAGCAGCGATTAACCTTTGGCTGAATTCTTCTTGTTCCAAGCTGCATCATTTCAAACAATCCCCTTCCACCTGCTAAAATCTGGTGTTTTTCTCTTTAGGTTTCATACAGTTCCAAAGTTCTAAATCATGAGATTTGGATTACGGCAAGTTTTACAAAGCACAAACTAGCTCCAGTGCCCACAATGTTACAGCTAAGACCCACAAACCAACTGTGGTCAATCACCTCAAATAGATAAAAACCTCATATTTGCTAAATTGTGATGTGACCAATGTAGCATGCATATATATATATATATATATATATATATATATATATATGCATATATTCCAGGAAATTGCAAGCTGCTCCAGGTGAATTGGTGGAAGTCATTATTTAAACACAACTTTATCCCTAGCATATACTAAAACTAATCTTGTTGTGGAAGAATTATCATGCAGTATTAGCTGCAAAGGGGAGAATGTGCCTAAAATTGAAACTACTAATGAAAATAACATACAAAAAATGCATTGTATTAGGATAAATTGCTTACAAAAATGTGTGCATTAGTCAAAACTGCATAGAAAAATGTGCTTATTTGGAGAAATTCACACTAAAATGTTGAATTTTCACAACTTAATCATGTCTATTGATATCCATGGACCTACTCTGAGTTTGAATTAGTTGGATGCATACAACCCCTTTGTATCTTGCAACACCAAGCATTCATAGGACCACTGTTGAATACCTCAGTTCATTCCTTACTGGGAGATCCTAAATTGTGCTTTTCTCAGGACCTGCTCTGAGGCATCCTTCAGAGGTTCCATCTGCTTCCATTTTTATTTGGAGAACTGGGATAATATATTACGGAGCCACAATGTTTACCACACAACTCTGCCTTGTCTTTTCAGCCTCGGAGTCTGAATTTAACCATATACCAGCTCTTCAAATCCCTTAAATATGGCAGGTCAGCTTCTGCTCCTATTGTGAAGAGGTAGACATTGGCTTCAGTGGAGCCTGACTGGTCACCAGATAGCAAATTCACAAAAGAAGGCAGGAAAGGGAACTTCCATGTGAAGACGTCATATTCAGATCAGAGTAACATTGGGGCTAGAGAATAACCCAAGTGCAGGTCAGCAGGTTGTATTTGTTTGCTCCAGAAAGAGCCAAAGCAAATTTAACCAGAGATCCGAGCATAGCACACGAGCCAGTGTGGCCCAGTGGAAAGAGCATTAGGTTTAGATACCCAGTTTCAAATTAAAGCACACGGCTTTCTGGGTGGCCTTGAGAACTGAGACCACATCTCCCAGGTGTTGTTGTTTTTTAGCAGTCCAAATGAGCGAAATGTTGACCCTCGCAGAGTGTTACGGAAATGGTTATTGTTATGATGATCCTCTCACCCACCAAGCTGTATGCTAACCTCTTGGCCTGGTGTGGAGCATAATTTTGAAAAGTAACGATACCATCTAGCCTGTTGTTGCTTCCTAATCTTGTCGAATAGCACTGGACTATGTGTGCATGTGCCTTTCCCCCCCCCCACCGTTCTCCCCTTTGCACTTTGAAAAGGGAACTTTTTTGCAAAAAGGAAAAAGTGGGGGGTGGGTATATAATAAATAATGCTGGAGAGATTCTGGAAGGCCACAAAGTGCTCTTTTCATTCTAGCCTCCCCTTAGATGTGCAGGTGCAAGCAGCGAGGCAGCAGGAGTGTAGAAAGAAACTCTTAGCCTCCTAGACGGTGTAATTTCCAAAGCTGATATAACGGTCAAATGGCACACTGAAGGCACCAGCTCCTCCCTGTCTGTCATCATCCGTGCCTTATTGTCCGGGCTTTTTGCTTTGTTCGCTACGAGTGGGCATGCTCTGTTTCTCAGCCATTTGCCAGCAAACTTGCTGGCGTGCTGCCCACCTTAAGTACCGTGCAGGCAGGATGGCGCCTCCGATACTTAAAACAATATTTAATGTTTTACATCATTGCGGGCTTGCGGATTAATTCCCAAATCCATGAAGTAACAGCGGATCAGCATGTGGCCTGCTAATGCCGCATCAGGAAATAATGCATGAGGGGAAGAGATTAGTGAGCGGAGTGCAAGAAATTATAGCCAGCATTAGCTACAGAATAATTTTTCAGCCTGCGATAAACTTCCTTCTCCTGTGCACTGCAGAGGGTCTTACAATGGGCTTAGGGAGGGGAAAAGCACATTCGGTGGTAAGGGAATCTGGGCAGAGCCTTAGACACAGCTCTTACATGGAGGCAATGTGGACCCCTCTAGAAGACACAGGCATATTTTGGAACAATTTAAAGAAAGCTATAAAAAAACCCACAAATCCACAGTTGGGATAGGATTTTCTTCCCCCAAAAAAACATGAATGAAAGAATTACTGAGTCTTTAAATTTGCTATATAAATCTACCTCCCACATTCACAAGGATGATTGAGCAAGACTGTATGGGAAGAGCAATCTCATCTGTAGTGTAAGGTGAATATATCTATATATCTATATATAATTAACATTCTGTGAGAAGAGAAAATGACCAGAGTTTTGGAACAAATAAGCCCTTGCTGTCTTGACATTGTCATCTCATGGCAAGAAAAGGAAAACAGACCCAAATAGCCCAGGTAGTTTTGGCTGAACTATACAAGCCTGGATGCTTTAAAGATAGGGGCTTCCAAATGGGAGGATTATCCTGGGCCAGAAATCTATATATGTCCAGTTAAGCACATGGGTCCCTTTTCATTTCAGTGAAGGACCCAGTTCTCACACACCAATTGACTCCCTTCAGTGAGTTTAATATGAAGGCCGTTGCCCATGAAGAAACTCCATGTCTGCATTAGAGCTCCTGCCCCAGGATGGGATTGTTGAACAAAAATTAAGGAACTCTACATACCATTGTTGATTATTCATTTATCATCACCATTCATTCATTCACTCAATTTATATCCTTCCCTCCCAAAGGATACCATGGCAGCAAACACATTCATATGTGTTTTTTCCCCCAAAGCATCCTAAAAACTGCTAAAACATCCCAAAAACAGTTACAGCTTTTTTGTTTTTTGTTTTAAACATTCTAAAGACAGTCTAAAATATTCTGTCATCCACTGATCTCAGGGTGCATTGCAGTGAAAATCAGAAGATCTCTATGGTGAGCAGAGCTAAAACTACATGTCTCTGTATAGATCATTTTAGAGACGCTTTCTATTGTTTCCGCAAAGCAAAAAGGAAACCATTCACGTTCCTAGACTCCTGATGAATTAAGTTTCGTTGATTCATCTCCTTCGGAATCTCAGAAATAATGCTGAACAGCACAACATGTGAAAGAAAACTAAAACTAAAACTAAAACTTAAAAAAAAATGAACAGGTAGGAAGCATTCACACCATTTGCCCACACATTTCAACACAGACAGGCAACATAACCCAATGCACATGGACATAAAAAAAAGGTTGTGGGGATGAAACACAAAAATTCAGGAAGATGACACAAGACAAGTAATGTGGAACAATGCCTCCTAATTTTTCTGTGTATAACATGCCCCTGTGTTTGAGACACCCCCTATTTTTTGGGACTCCAAATTAAGAATATCGGGGGAGATTGCCCAGAGTTGTTGAGGTTTTTTTGGGGGGGGGTTACCTCGATGAAGCCACCAATCGTCTGCCCGCTCGCCACCAGCAGCCGACAATCACCCGCCCAATCACTGCCGACAATCACCTGCTCACGGCTGCCACCAATCACCCGTCCCCCCTCTGCACTATCCGTGTATAAGACGACCCCAAACTTACAACATTATTTTATAATAATAATTTAAAAAATGTCTTATACACAAAAAATATGTTATATCCAGGGGGAAATGTTTTTAGTATAAGCAGTTCTTCATTCCTTGCTGCAAAATGTACAGTTAATTGCATCATTTGGGAATTCTATCTTGTCTGAGTAGGTAGATTTCTCATCAGAGTATAGCATTACAATCTTAAACAGAATGCGTGTGCTTCAACTACAGGTGCTCCCACCCTTAAGAACATGCCCCTTAACATTTTAATAGGAAAACCTGTGCCACTTTGTAGTGCGATCCATTTCAAGTGCACACTGGTAAGGTGGGTAATTCTATCCCATTCACAGTTTTATAACAATCCAGGCAATTTGAATTAACAGTGTAAATGGAGAGCGCTTGCCATAAACATTAAGCAGTTGCTTTATTGAACATGTCAAGTGCATTCCTCAGTTTGGTCACAGTTATGGTTAAACAAAAGAATTCAACAAAGAAAATAGCTAGCAAAATTCACATATGACAAAAATAAAGATGCCCAACCAACAAACAAAAATCACAAAACCAGAAACTTGGAGAATATAATGTGTATCCCCATTACTACTCAGTTTGTCCTTAAATCTGTTTTTTACACGCAGCTTCATCACCTTTCAAAGGCACTGATAATTTTAGAATTTCATGCACACCTAAAAATGGGAATGATAAAAATCTTGTTTACGGTAAAAGCAGAGAGAAGGGCACAAGCAAAGTCACCCGATTGATTGAGTTAATCAAATGAAATCATTTTTGAGACGGGGTTCAAGTGTTTCAAGCTGCCCCAAATAATATTTGAAGGGATAATAGTGTAATAGTGAAATCCAAGGCATGTTTACTCAGAAGGAAATTCCCCGTCATCCAATTGCTCTTAACTGAGTGTTTATTGGATTGCTACCTGCTTTGTCTTTGTGATGCGGTTCAAAAGCACTCTGCCCTGGCACCTATATTCAATGTCTGTGCTCAATCCTGGAATACATGAAGTAAAAATAGGTAAAATAAGTGCTCGCAAGCAGGTGTGGAGTGCATTTCCTTTTACTACTGAATAACCATAGACAGCGCCTGACATCAGGGATTAGCCATTAATCTTTAGCAGGAAAATCTTTCAGATCAGACAGTGTTGTTTCTGACCACAGCTTCTGTACCTGTATCTTTTTCTAGAAATGAAAATCTGGGTATGGCCGGATACATGTGCAAATAAATAAAAAGGAGGACTTCAAGACCTGTCCTAACAATATTTCTCCTTTTCCACCATGGTGTGGTTTAATAGTGAGAGCATAAGAGGGAGAGAATGAAGTAATATTTCAAAGCATTGTGCCTGGCAACCACCTTAGGTAATTACCACATGAGGTTTATTGACTACATGCTTGTTATACTGATAGGTATTAGAGAACTGGCAAAAAAAAAAAGAACTGATCTGGCTTCATAACTAAGAGCTTGAGGCTGCATACACACCATATATTTAAAGTGCATAACCCCCACCCTAAAAAGAAAAGAAAAGAAAGAATAATGGGAACCGTAATTTGTTAAAGGTGCTGGGAATGGAGCTCTGACAGGTAAATTACAGTTCCTAGGATGCTGGGGTACACGGCCTTTGCTATGGATCAGGAAGCCCCGAGTTCAAATCTTGTTTCTGCCATGACTTCACTGTGTTTAAGCAAGCCACTCTCCCTTGGTCTCATATTCTGCTCTCATTCATCATGCCTTGCATATTCTTAAGGGTGAGAACACCTGTACTTGAAGCACACATATTATTTTCCCTTCTTGGTGCTCTCCAAATGCTTTGAAATACTCTCGTCCTCCTTGACTGTTGGCCCTGTTGTAGTCCAAAACATCTGGAAAGCAGCATTTGGGGAAAACTTCTTTCCTTCACTGCAATCCAGCCAGCCAGCTGAAACCTCTCTGTCATTCAAGTCTCCTTCCCCCCTGATCACAGGCTATCACACATCCTAACATTTTCTCCCTTGCCTGCAAATACAAAGTACCATAGCTGAGAGACAGATGACGTGCTTTGCAATCAGAATGTCCCACATTTAATTTCTGACATCTCTGGTTAAAAGGATTGGGGAGCAGGTGATATGATAGACACCTGCCTGCCTCAGATCCTGGAAAGCAGCTGCCAGTCAGTGTAGACTGCACTGGGCTACATGGACAAACAGACTGGGCAGCTTCCTGTGCTCACACAACCTACAAATTCCATTGTTCCTTCTGCTCTTTTCAAATCCACTGCACTCCACACTGTTTGACAATTCTGTGTTTCTGTTTTTAATGGAGTTTATTTAAACAGAAGGTGGCATGAAGAAGTGGCCACAACTGAGGTGGGTAAGGCAAGGGTGGTTGGTGACCCCCTGGGGCTGGTACAGCAGAAGGCAAGGAAACCAACAGTGGGTGGAGCCAGAGCCAATGACAGGCCTAACCAACTAATTCTGCTCCCCCCCTATCTTCCTTCCCTACTGAGTTTTATGAGGTGAACACTGAGACTAGGGAGGAGAAAGCTGACAGGAAGCCCCAGCCCCTGACAGGCTGTAAATAAGAAGGCAAGCAGGTACAGGCCAGAATGAAGTTGGTGGGGCAGTGCCCATTTGCCCTAATAGCCCTAATAGTGGTATCCTGAGCTTAACACCTTAGATCAATATTCTTGGCCGTTGAGCACAGGGTAGGTATGAAAAACTGCTTCAAACCAGACAAAATCACCTTATATGTGGGTTAATGAACTGAGAACATGAACTTGTGGTGTGGTGTGTGTGCAGAGGAGAGTCAATTTGCAGGTCAACTCTGAGTGGCCACCACATATCTTTATTGTTGTATGAATCAGCACATACTCTGGAGCAGTCTGGTTAAATCAGTAGGTGGCAATCCTTAATATTTATAGAAGGAATTTAAGAAGGATATAGACAAGCTGGAATGTGTGCAGAGGAGGGCAACCAAGATGAATAAGGGTCTGGAAACCAAGCCTTATGAGGAACAGTTGAGGGAGTTGGGTATATTTAGTGTGGAAAAAGATGAAACTGAAGGGAAATATGATAGCCACCTTCAAATATCTAAAGGGCTGTCACACAAAAGATGGCGCAAGCTTGTTTTCTCCTGCTCTGGAGGGCAGGACCTGAATCAAAGGCTTCAAGTTACAAGAAAGGAAATTCCGACTAAACATCAGGAAGAACTTTCTGGCGGTAAGCGCTGTTTGACAGTGGAACGGACTCTCTCAGAAGGTGGTGGGCTTTCCTTTGTTGGAAGTTTTTTTTAGCTTGGATGGTCATCCATCAGCTGAGGTGGATTGCAATACAGGGGATTGGACTAGAAGACCCTGAGGGTCCCTTCCAACTCTACAATTCTATGATTCTATGACTGCAATCACTGGCATTAAAAATGAATAGATATTGCAGAGGAATACTTACATGCTTACCATCAAACCTGATACATGTATAGGACGAACAAAGTGGTCACAGAGGTGACCATTCTGATGCCAGCCTGACGGCTGAAAGCATAATTGCATCTGTTTTACTGCACTGACCTCTGGTCTTTGGTGTTATAATTTAAGAACCAGCTGTATATTTAGGCTCATGAAACTGTAGTAAGTTTCAAGATCTGTCAGGCCAGCATAGTGGGAGGGTGTCATTCTTCTTGCTGATTAGTTCAGACATCATCTCCTGGGGAAAGTAAAACATGTGGCTCCTTGACTGTGACAGGTGCATACTACTGTCACAACCACAGCAGGTGTCAGTTTAGTTTAGACAATGAAGTTATGGGGGAAATTGAGCTAAACAGCATCCAAAATATATTTTCCAAAAGAAGTAAATGATCTGGTTTACAATGAACATTTGGAAAATAATTACGATTAGAACCATTATTTTCTCACAGAATCTCACATTTACCACCAAGTTGTAGTGCAGTAGTAATAAAGGTATTTATTGATATCAAGGTTGCAATCCTATACATGTTTATCGGAGGGGAAACCTCGCTGAGCTCAGTGGTGCTTACTTTGAATAGATGTGCATAGGCTGGTGCTATTGGTATCTTTGTCTCCCACCTTTCTTGGTAAAATTGGGGTTGGTGTCTTTAGGGGTAGCATTGCTCTTAACCCCAAGGCTGGCTAGCTAGGTATGCAAAAAGGGGGGAACCCCAGGTGCTACAAATTAGCATTTATTGAGAATGTAGTGCTGGGGGGGGGACTTTCTCAAGGGGTAGAGATGAGGAAGAAAGGTGATTAAATTTGCTTTTATGTGTGATCTTTGCAAAAAAAAAATTGAGTACATTAGGCAAATGTGTATACAGTGGTACCTTGGGTTAGAAATGCTTTGGGTTACAAACACTTCGGGTCACAAACTCCAATAACCCAAAAGTAGTACCTTGGGTTGAGAACTTTGTCCCAGGATGAGAACAGAAATCGCACGCTGGTGGCGGGGCAGCGGCAGGCCCCATTAGCGAAAGCGTGCTTCAGCTTAAGAACAGTTTCAGGTTAAGAACGGACCTCGAGAACGAATTAAGATTGTAACCTGAGGTACCACTGTATTACAAAAAAACAAACAAACCTCTAAATGCTGAATTTTTATAAGGACCTTTTGCTTTAAAATTTGCAAACCAATGTGGAAATGTGAGTTGAGGGAAAATGAGAAATTGCAACAGAAATGGCCAGATTTTTCTATCCTGATCAAAGGCACTTAAAAAAAAGTTACTGGTGTATCCCTCTGGTATGTTAGAAGTGTTGCTGGAAAAACATGCCCTTGAGAAATGATTTTTTTACCAAAATTGTTTGGGGTTCACAATAAATGCTAATTTATATTATTATTATTATTATTATTATTATTATTATTATTATTAAGATTTATGTGCTGCCCTACACCAAAAGTTCTCAGGTTGGTTCACAAGATAAAATACAAGGTAAAAAAAATGAGTAAAAGCAAAAGCAACAAAACAATAGCCCACAAACACATTTTTTAAAAGCCAGACAGTGCCCGTGAGTCTCAAACTGCTGTAGGCAATTGCAGGATCCAAACAATGCATCAGTCTATGCAACTGTTAGGCTAAGCTGGCTCCACTGAACCTGAAGTCATTTCTTCCCCCTGGTTTAAACAAAATTAAAAAAAAAATCCTTCCAGTAGCACCTTAGAGACCAACTAAGTTTGTTATTGGTATGAGCTTTCGTGTGCATGCACGAAACCAGGGGTGGGGCAAGGCTGTTTGCTGTCATGTATCTGGGGATGAGAGAGAAATTCAGTTCCATGTGCATTTAAAAGTATATCTACCTAATTTGCACTTTCCCAAATAGTATTTGAACCAAACAGCAGCCATTTCTTCAAAATTTGCACTTCTCTGAATTTTGCAATGTAGTTCTCCAGCCAAGTAATGTGCACAAAAATGCACATACCAGGTAGGGTAAAATGTATATAAAATGCATGCATTACTAAAACTGACATGCAAAACTGCAGAATATTCAGCAAAATTACTTGTAAAAACGTGTACATTGGGCAAAAATGTGTGCATTCGCATAAATTCACAGGAAAATGCTGATGAATTTTCATGCAAGCTGATGTGGAATTGCAATGAACCGAATTTAAGAATGAAAAAAAGTAGAGAGAAAGCAAAATTGATAAATTTAGCCATCCTTACATGCATCAGATCCCCTATGCCTCTATCTGCCCACTATTTTCATTTTTAAATTCCCCAAGTCAAGAATGGCAGAAAGCTCCGCCGATTATCGCATTGGTGTAGTAAGTGGGTAAACTAAGCAGATTACAATAAGAACCATCATCAAAACAATAAACAAATTCCTAAAAAATACCAACGGTATTTAGCTAACTGAAGATAGCTAAACATGTCAAAAAAAAGCCAAACACTAAAAAAAGAAAAGAAAGAAAGATACAACTTTCAGTATCTTTAGTTGGTGGTGAAATGGAAACCATATCAGCACCTGACATGCCTGCTAGGGGAGGGCATTCCACAAATGTGGTGGTGCCACCATGTTTAACACTCTGATCTCCCCTGGCAGTGGAGCGGGAACTTAAAGCCTGGACAGGCCAACAAAGGAAGAGGCATTCAGGTCCCAAACTAGTTTATGGCTTTAAAGATAAGGCACACTGAATCAGTGTAAAATGATCCCTCCTGTCTGTATCAGTTAATATTCTGGCAGCAGAAGGCAGCTACCCGAGCACCTTCAGAAGAGTAATTTCAGTCTGTGCAGCTTGTGTGTGAGAAAAAAATTATGTCAGCTGAAAATCCTTCTAGGCAACTAAGTGTTAAATGCACTGGAGCCATGGCCTCCTTTGCATGTGGTCACCCAAAGGCAGGCCTGAAACCGCCAAGTAACTTCATGAGTGACAAGCAGAGATTTGAACTGAGGGACTTCTTGCACTCCCACCACACAACATTCATTAAACCTGCCACTCTTCTGGGAACAAACCATTAATCATGAGAGGCTACATATCTCTGTTTGCAGCCACAGCTATGTGTCATCAGAAAGGTTTCGAAACTTTCGTTTCCGTTTTCCTGAGCACTGATTTGTAGCGGTAGCAATAATAAAGCAAGGAGACTAAAGTTAAGCAGAACACACTTGTCATATTTTATATATTTTGAAATTGTGTATTGTTATTAGTTGTATTTATCTTTTGTGCTAGAACAAACCACACGCCACGGATATTACATTCTGAAATTGTTTAATAAAACTTACTTTTTTAAAAAGGTGTCTGGCTGATTTTGAGATTTTCTAGGTTACAGGGTTCTGTAACTGTCTTGTGCAAAAGTTATATTTTCAAGAACACTGAAGGCAACAAGCACTGCGACCTCCTGATGGGCTGCCTCTGATGGGAGGTCCAGACAATGTAGATGCACATAAGACAGATGATCTGTTCTGCAGGTGCATTGCAATGCAAAGTTATAAGTAGCAGAACGTATGGTGGGCCTAACCTTTGTGTGTCCAAATCCTTATGACCTTGCATTCAGTTCTGCCTTAGGTCTCCCAAGTGGAAAATTGCTGTCATTTGTAAAAAGATAACAAGCAGACCACCCACTGTACATAAGTTGTGGCTGGTTTCTATTCCTACCTGCTGTTTCAAACTGTGAGCACCTTCACAGTGTCCCTATGTTTGGCTGGTGGACTATATTCTCCAGGCACCTGTTAATGTTGTCAGTCTTCCATGATTTGTACCATGTCTGAAAAGGGGAGAAAGAACCACTGTTGTTTATGGCCTGCTGTCATTTTTCTCTGTGTGGGTGTGGGGTATTTAAATTCTTTGGGATGTTTTCTATGTTTGTCCAGATCAAAGGAGAAGGAGTTATGGGCACAGTTTTACAAGTGCCTCGGCTGGGAGTTTTGATACATGTGCAACATTGATATTTTCAACATTGACTCATTAAGAATTGTTATAATATTCAGCACATTAAGACAAGCAAAAGAGCCTGTAATTGGAAGGATGGTGCTATGTCCCGCCCGCCCCCCCGGCATTACTGGAACTTTTGAAAGCGTTTCAAATTGATTACCGGTAGTTATGAGATGAAATCCTGACTCAATTTTTAATTTAAAAAATAGGATGTGTCATTTTTGTTATTGTACAATGAAATTATGTTTAATTTAACTCTCTGTTATATGCATCACAAATAGCTTTGTTCAATGCATTCTAAAACAGTTCTTTCATTGACTTATAACATCCTTTCCTAACATGGTGCTCTCATGATGTTGTTGGTTTCCAACTCCCATAAGTCTTAGCCATTATGGTAAATGGTCAGGAATGAGGGCAGTTATAGTGCAACAACATGTGCAGGGCACCAGGTTAGGAAAGACTGACTTAAATATGCTGTATACTAGAAAGAAAGAAAGAAAGAAAGAAAGAAAGAAAGAAAGAAAGAAAGAAAGAAAGAAAGAAAAAGAATTTATACCCCTCGGCCAGAAGTATGTAGAGAGATCTAATGTGAGAGACAGACAGATCACATTGAGCAAAAGTCAGTTTCAATGATTTAAATTGCTTTACCTCTGCATTCATTTCTTAGAACTCTCCAGGTACTGCCTTCTGTAGATCTTGACTTTGTGTGGCCTATCTGTACCAACCTGTTGTTTGTGTTTTCATAAGAGTGTACTTTAAAGTACCTATATGTGTTTGTACAAGAGAGCATTGATGGGTAACGCAGGCTTAAGCACAGTAGGCCATTCAGAATACTGTCACAGAGGAATGCCCACTTCTGATTTATGAGCACATTATAGTTATTCAGGTGGAGCAGCAGGACCTGGTCGTAATCTCCATTGTACAGATCAGATGTGTTTTAAGTTCAACAGATCAGTCTGGAGTCACATTGATGGTCAAAGGGTGGTTAAAGGGGGCTTCATTCCTATAGGAAGGTCTTAAAATAATAGAGCTAAAATTATCTAAGCAATTGCCTTCTACATCTTTACAAGCCAGGATCAAGTACTGTCTGGGTTGTGGGGTTTTTAAAAAATGATTCATCCAATACAGTCTGATAACCTGCAGCAATAACATGTTGTTTTAAACACACACATAAACATTTATGTCAGCTTTCACAACTGGCCAGGAATGCCAAGTTTCCCTTGTCTGTATATCAGTTATTATCATGTCAAACACAGTTCATCTAAGAAGGATTCCAAGGCCCATTCACACAAGACAGACCTGATTCTGTGTAGATGTGCCTATGGAGACACAAAACAGTGGGCTGATTTATGGAGACAGCCGCTGAGCTTCATGTAATGGCAGAGAAACAGAGAAAATACAGCTATGATCTTAATACATTTATTTATTTAGCAAACATCTCTAATAAGCTGCTGTTTGAGACCATAGCAGCTTACATTAATGCTAGCAGCAAAGTTTGGGTCAGGTGACTGCTTGCAGGTAGGTATAAACTGAACTGGAAGAAATGGGATCTGTGGGACCAATTCCAGACAGTAGCACAGGGAGAGGGCTTTTCGGGCTCCTGACAGTTACATTATCCCTAATGCTATTTAATATCTACATGTAGCCACTGGGAATGATCATTAGTTTTGCAGCAGGCTGCCATCCCCATTCTTATGACACCTCAGCTCTATTTCTGCAGAGAATCTACATCAGGAGAGGTCATGCAGGCTCCAGACCAGGACCAGGATGCAGTGGTGGGATGGAGGAAGGAAAATAAGCTGAGCTTGAGTCAGGCAACTCACTATGTCAAAGACATTGGTCAATTGCCTGCCATGGATGGAGTTGCACTCCCCTGAAGGAGCAGGTACACTGTTTGAGGGTGCTTCTGGATCCAGCTCTGTCACTAGAAGCCCAGGAATCATATCTCTTCTATGTTCTATGTGATGCTAAATAAATCCAAATTTGGGTAATTTTAATCATCTGAAAGATGATTAAATCGGAGAATTTAACAATGGGTAATGTGGCTTTGGGAGAAAATGCCCGTTGCTCTTGATAACTGAGACCACCCCGATGTTTCATGAATCCATCAAGCAGTAATTGGGGGGAGTTCATTGTTTCTAAAATGTTGAAAATGGAGCCAGACATGCTCTAAAAAGCAAATTAAATAGTATAAATTGGATTTGGTTTCTTCCTTTCCTTTTCTTTCATCACACAAGTTTTAAAGGAAGGAATTAACTGAGAAGGGTAAGTTAATGACCTAAAGGAAAGAAAAAGATCTGTGCACACTTACTCTCTAAAGAGCCCCATGCTGCTTTTCCATCTAAAAGGCCTACTCTCAAAAGCGGGGAAAGTGACTTTCTGTATCTGTAGTATTACTGTATGGCTTCTCCTCAAAAAACTCCAAAGTCACATGTCCAGAGCTTCAAGCATCCAAACAAGAATGGAGAAATTTGCTCCCTCTTGAGTGAAGTGACTCCAATGTTTAGGCTGGAAAGCAACCCTTGTTTTTGTCCAGAGAGGTAGTGATTTAATCAAGGCATTGTTGGAGAGAACTGAGAGAACTTGTTTCTGTTTTGTTTTGTTTTTACTGACCGAAAGGCTTTTAGCACTTTAGAGATTTGTCATTCTATTCAAAGCAACACACTCTAACGACAGCTTGAACCTGAGTTGTACACTGCCTGCCAAGAAGTGTCTTTCTTCATTTGATACTTTACACTGACGTATTGCACCTTGGAGTGTCTGCTTTGCTCCCCAAATGGTGAGGGAAATTCAAAGGTATTATATAAAGTAATAGAGACATCCTCATGTGGGACCACTCAGCCTAGAACTACGGATAAATAATGAATACAATAGAGTCAAAGCCAATTACGTAGTCATTATCACCTTGCCATTGCAAAGGTGCTTTCCTTCAGCTTCATGTCTCGAAGTCTGGTGTGTGGCTTTTCTGACTTCTTCTACGTACAGTGACATGCAATGTTGGAGGCAAAGCCTAAGCAGTGCTGTTGTTGGGTTGTCCCAGTTGCATCTCCTTTTATCTGAGCCCAGTTTATTGAAACCAGTGGCAGCTTTTCAGGTCTCCTGATGGAATCCATTTGCCTGGACAGTGGTACCTCTGGTTAAGTACTTAATTCGTTCCAGAGGTCCGTTCTTAACCTGAAACTGTTCTTAACCTGAAGCACCACTTTAGCTAATGGGGCCTCCCACTGTCGCTGCGCCGCCAGAGCACGATTTCTGTTCTTATCCTGAAGCAAAGTTCTTAACCTGAAGCGTTATTTCTGGGTTAGCAGAGTATGTAACCTGAAGCATATGTAACCTGAAGTGTATGTAACAACTTTGGTCAGCCCTCATGGCCCTTCACTTCATCAAATCTGAGCCTCTTTGGAAAAAGTTTGGACACCACTGCTATGCACATTATATGTTAGCCAAACCTAAGCATTAAGTTTGGACATAGGAAGCTGTCTTATATAGAGTCAAACCACTGACTGGCAGCAGCTTCCCAGGGTTTCAGATGAGCCCGGCCCACCCACCCACCATATCTGGAGGCGGCCATGGACTGAAGCAGGAATCATCTGCCCCCCCCCCCCTAAAGATTCACATAATGCTTTTAATGCCACTGGTGTTAAGCTGCTCTTCAAAGGCAGCCATATGTGACTGTGCCTTTCTCCAGTGTAGCCAGGTGGCAATTGGGCATAGTAGTATCTGGATACATAATAAGAGGCTTTCACCCTTGCATAAATCCAGGCATGCCAGAAGAGATGTTATGTACTGACTGACAGCTGGAACTGTCTATCTCCCAGAAACCAGGCATTGATAATCATTAAGACAACCCCATTAAGTTCTGACATAATGTCAGCAATATAATATTAGCTCTGGTCAAGTGATGCATAGGAAAGGTTTTAAAATCAGAAAATGTCTTGGAAGTACTGGGAATTAAATGTGGTGCATATTGTTTAAATACTTCCTTGTGTTTTTCACTTGACCAACAATGTTTTGGGGTGTTAAAAAGGTGAAGGTAAAGGTACCCCTGACCATTAGGTCTAGTCGGGGACGACTCTGGGGTTGTGGAGCTCATCTCGCTCTATAGGCCAAGGGAACCGGCGTTTGTCCACAGACAGCTTCTGAGTAGACAGACTTTATATCAAGCAGCTGCTAAATTTGTAACAGCATATAGCTCTAACAATGTGTGTGACATTCAGCTGTGTGACACTGCAGCTTTTCATGTTTTCCCACCCCTATGCATTGATTCCATTATTCAGTTATTTCTGTGAATATATTTGCAAGTAAAGAAAGCATTTGTGGATACTGAATGCCATCATCTTTGCTTGGCTTCCCATGCGGAAAGTAAGTTGGCCATTCTCTCCCTGCATGTTAGTTAAACTGAAACCAAACCACATTGTCTTGTGTGCCTGCAGCCTGGTTCAGATGCTTGATGTGGTTTCCTGTGGGAGCTAGATTGCATTGAAGGGTTGCTAAACTTTTGAACGGCGTAAGTGACAGGATTTTGTGCAAAAGAAATAAATAACTTGTATTATGACATGCTGTAATTGTCATGTTTAGCTTGCGCACACACACACACAGTGTTGTTTAATTTCCCAATGGTGAATGAGAGGGAAACAAAGTCTTATTTTTTCCAAAATGGATTCAGACCCTAGCCAAACTGAGCAGCCTCTGAAGCACTTCAGACTGAGGTGGGTCATTCTGCAAACTGGGATCCAAACTGAATCTTGTGGTCAGTGCACAATCCTAGTATATAGCAGTCAGGTGCACCAATACCCTGTTCATACACATTTTTGTCCTGGCTAGTGAAGCATGCAGGTTTCAGACAGGAAAGAGGCGAAGGTGAGCAAAGGAATCCTTGGCTCGATAAGGCGTGAGGCACCCTGGTTGCAGATGGTTTTGCTGCCTCTCATATACAGGAAGATCAGGGAACGTCTCCAGGACAGCAGCTTGCAATCAAGTAGCAGACTGGGCAGCCACAGTTTCATTCTACACTCTTCTACCAGAAACATGGTCTCCATCTGTTATTTTCTTCTCTGCAACCCTCACACTTTGAAACAGCATAAGAATGCATGGAAGTTTTCTAGCCACTGGCCTTCACACAATCCACCATTTATAAGCTAATCCTCCTTAGTTAAAGAGCACAAGGCCTGGTAAAGCTTCTGTGTCCACTTCTCTTATTCTTCATTGTCCACACTGTCAGGGAGAAGCTGAAGAGCTAATCAGTGTGTAATTCAATCGGTGTCCAGGCTGTGTCACAGCACAATGCTTAGCCTGTAGTGCCACGGGTTAAGTCAGCCAGCTACTGTTATCCTCGGCAGCAGGTGTGAAGACTGTCACTCGGTATAATTGTATGTTACCACTTAGTTGAGTTCCATTGCTGACGCTACTTCACTCAGCACTTAATGAGTGTTTTTCCTGCAGATGCTGAGTTAATTGTAAACTGCTAACTGTAAAAAGGGCTCTTCAGATATTATGGCATTGCACTGGGAATTCTTGCATCATATTAATGAGGGCAAAGAAAGACAATCTCATTTTGATAGACATTGCCAAAATCTTTCCAGTTGCTTCCAAGTCCTCATTTCCTGACTTCGGACAAATAAGTCATAACAAGTGACAGTATTGGTGTGTGTACAGTTCTGGAATTGATAGTGAAGTTCACATTGTGATTTGGACATTTCCAAAACCTTTGATTTGATCAAATTCTGGGAAGCAGGGTGATCAAAGAGGTATTTTCATTAGAACAGTCTGATTTCCTGATCACCTTTACAGTGTGTCAGTATATACATTGTGAGATAACTATGATTACAGGTATTTGCAGTCAATTATAAAGTGAATAATCTGAAAGTTTCTCTAAGTAGCAACCATCTTGCTAATTAAAACATTAGACAAAATCATGGAGGATAAAGATATCAGTAGCTACTTAGTCATGATCACTCAAGAGGCATGCCTCTTGAAGCCAGTCATAAGAATAACAATGGGAAAGGGCTATTACACGCATGTTCTTCTTGCAGAATTCCCATAGGCACCTGTCTGGCCACTGTGGGGAACAGGATGCTAGACTTGACAGCCCTTTGGTCTCATCCAGCTGCACCTTTCTTATGTTCTTAAACAACAAAGAGTCTTGTGGCACATTAAAGACTAACAAATATATTCTATCATAAGCTCTCATGGCCCATAGTCTACTTCATCAGATGCAAGAAGTGCTGTCTTGAGTTGTCAATGCAAATGTATATATATTTCTTTACATGGCTAGGGATAGAGAACTATAAACAGTGAGATCTGAAGGAAATGAAATGTCTCATGCTTAGAATAGCTTTGCATCCGTTGGTCTCTAGCAAAGAGAACAATGGTTTTGAAACATGTCTTCAAAATTATCAGCACTTTTGACAAATAATGCTCTTCTGTACGTAAAAAAAAAAAGCAATCTGTATCTGCAAGGAATTGGCAAACGGGGATGACAGCAAACTTTTACAATTTACAAATAAAATCTCTCCCTCCACTCTTTGTGTAATATGTAATAGACAAAAGAGTGCACTGAGTATTTGGGATACATGCAGAGCTGATACACACCTAGCGCCCATTGTTATATATGCATTTCATTTGAATGTCAACCCCTCCTAATGCATGACCCAACCACACATAGCCATTTGTTCTTAAAGCTATTTTTCTTTTATGCAGAAGTTTTCAGGGAAATTCTGTTATTTTTGTCCAAGTAATACCAATGCTGTACCCTGGCTTTCGTCAAAGGTAAGCCTACCGAAGCTTTCAGCATTGCCCTTGCAGTGCAGAAACCGCTCCTGACAGATTTCTACAGAAAATACTCTTATTTATCTGCCATGTAATCCTTGGGTGATGATTTTCCAAGTAAAGATTTTAATCATCAGAATAACTAAAACTCCTGCCCTTTCCTCCTTTAGAATTCAAGAATTACATGTAGAGATGGAATAATTGTGAACATTCCTGCTCTTACACAATTTCTCCCAAGATAGTTGTTAAATAAAGTACCCATATACCGGTACCTGGAGTTTTGGACCTGATCAATCTGTCCTGCCTGTCAGCCATTTCTTATGCTGTTCCAGTCTTTTCCCAAATACCATAATATTTGGTTTTATGAGGTTGAGTTTTCCTTAATGTAAAGATACAAGATCCATTTCCATTTTCAATGTTCTCCATTTCCAATTTATAATTAAAGTTACTAGTCAACTGGGGAAAAAATACCAGCCCTGCCTAGTGCATAATCTTCAAAAGTAAGCAAGGGAAGTTTTTCATGGCATAGAGATTGTGAAGTTTGACACCTGTTGGCAATGGCTGCAGATCAAGTTGTAAAAGCCACTGGAACAGGATCTGGTAAATAAAGAAACTTTGGTAACCCAAAGTGTAGGTGATACATCAAATTAGAAACAAAATGGAGACATTCTGAAAACTGTAGAAGTAAAGGAAACTGGCTGCACCATATAAAGAAATATATCAAGACTACAGATGTACTTAGCTGTTGTCTGGTGGTGCTTTTATCTAGGTGGTCAAAATGCAATATGACCGTCACTGTAGGCATATCTGACAAGTCTGCTTTTGCCTAGAATAAATGGTTGCTTGCTGGTTTGCTCTAACTCTGTTTCCTTATCATCCGTATAAAGAAAGTCACTGCAGCTCTCTTCTGATCTAACTCAGAAGACAGCCTTGCATTTCTTCCCTCAAAGGGCCCTCTCATCTATGCTTTGGTTCTTCGCACAAAGGCATTCAACCTGGTTTTCAATTGTACCACCTCATTTTGCAGGTGAGGTCTCACATCATGGATGATTCTCTCACGACAGGGGGTGAAGGGGCGGTATTCCTTTCCTTCAAAAACCCAGAAACTTAGGGGGGGGGAGCCATTAGGCAGAATGATGCTGTTGCCTCAGGCAACTGATTTTTGTTTCATGAAAGGGCAGCAAACTTTCTGTCTTTCTTTCATTCCTGCTAAGGACAGGGAGAAGTGGTTGTGAGATTTGCTGCCTGATATGCCATAATAACTTGCAATAATAACTTGACCGTTCTTGGGTACTATGCACCTTGACTGCCGTGAGTCTCCATTTTGCTGCTTCACCTCAGGCAACAATGTGCCTTGGATTGGTCCTGGTCTTTGGTTGTGTGTGTACCCATCTCTCATTAAGATGGGTCTCTGCCATCTGAAGTGGAACAATCCACACACGTACTTACCATCTCAGTGAGGAATAAGACAGAGTCATGATGTTAGGAGGACAGACATATACAACAAGGACCTAGCCCTTCATATTGGTGATAACAATGCACATTAAAACAGCTGCCAGAGGATGGATGAAGCACCTGCTGTGGAGAGCAGCAGCTGGAGTTCATTTTGGGTCCAAAGGGCTGGGGCCAAGCAGACAGGCTGCATGTGCACTAATCCAGCACCATCACCACCTCCACCACTGACAGGTGCCCCCTTGAAGAAGGAAAACTATTTGGGGAGGAACCCAAGTTTTATAAGAAGAACAAATCCCCAGCTGGCTTAATCAGCAGGTCTCCAATTACTTCAAGGGAATTATAGTGACTTCCATAAGTGAGGATATGACCCGTTCCCCTCCAGTTGCTGCCTTGGCTCATTGCTCTTCATTTTGCTATATTATTTCTCTCCAGCTTAACTGTGAAATGATTTTTTTAAAATTATCATTATTTTGTAAAACACTATATAACTAGAATACGACTCCATTCTCCTCTAGTTAGTATTATCACAGTGTGCGCTAATTATTGGCTCCTTTCCCCTATGAAGTCATACTCTGACCATGCCATGCAGCCCTTCACAATGATGCATTGAGTAGATAAGTGTGGCAAAGAACCTCTGAATGAAATATTGGCACAACAAGTGTTCCCTTAGAAGAAGAAAAATGTGACCTTGGCAAATGTAAGAACAACATCCACAAAGAATTCTGTGGTAACTGTCTAGTAGATGACCCAACTGAAACTCCTGGAGTGGAGGAGGGTGGGGATTGATCACAGAGAGGAGGGCTGCCAATGTCTCAACTGGTTCTTAACTGTATTTTAACCTGCAACTATTAGGCAGGTGTGAATGTTTATCTCCATGCTATGGAAAGTTTCAACTTCTAATTTTTACCTATCTTAAAGCCACATCAAGTGAACATTTGAAACGTAGGCACTGCTGATGGAGAATATTTGTCTAGGGTGAAGTCTAGAGAAAGACTTAGCAAACAATTGGCTGTCAGGTCCCTTTGAGTTGCTTCTTGGTAAAATTTGTCACTCTCTTTAATATACTGGACAACCAGGTACTGGTGGTGGTTCCATTTTGGCTTCTTTGGGTGCCTTCCAGCACATGGGGATCTCCAAGCAAGAATACAAAAAAGGACAACAATGCATTGAATGGAAATGCACCATTCTCCACTTCAAATACTCCTGCCAAACCTGCTTTCCCCTATACTTGCAAAACAGCTTTTCTAGGCTTGTGTTATATGTGTTTTGTGAATACTGTAGACGGGGTTGTCAGGTAAGATCGAGTGGCAGCCAACCTTAAACAGAAAACATATAATGGGAGAAGCATAATGTTTAGCTACACAAACCAGAACATAGCCTTTAGCTCCACAAATAACCATCTTTAAAAAAAACAAAAAAAAACCCTCATTTCCTTTTTGGGGGGCGGGGGAAGGGAAGTCTGACAAAAGTACCTTACACTGAAGACTGAAACCCAAACTATAAAGTACTGACACAGTAAATCTGGCTCAAATCTGTTTTTGTAAAATGTCATTGGCATAAATTTATATAAATAAATTATATGCACAGAGAGAGAGGGGGAGAGAGAGAGAGAGAGAGAGACTGGTAAAATAAATTCAGCTTGTATATTCTGCAAGCAGTTATGGATCTGTCTTGGAGGTACATTTGTTTACACTCAGTGTGGATGTGCCAGTGTACTGTAAAATGTGTCACACTAAGCTTGAAAGAAAGGACATCAAATGGTTTTAGGTTTCACGGGTTTCTCTATATATAAACTACTGGTTTCAGATTATGCAGTAAGGCCCTTGGATGAGAACTCTGGATATAATCTACTGAGAACATGTATTGTGCAAGTTATGTTGGAATGAATGGGATAATATTGCAAATGCTACAACAAACATCAGCATCAAATATATATTTTACAAGCCATCAAACATGAACCAATCAACCACTTCCTGGAAAAGTCCCAATGGAGATACTGGCACAGGAGGAGCAAGGAGACAGAAGGGGCAGCCCACATTCTCCAGCAAAGCAAAGAACAAGGCTGATGGGTAAAACAGTCCTGTTACCTATTAGAAAAGAAACACACAGGATGGTGTTTTTTCCACTTAAAGGCAGCAAACGGTCAATTGGAAGAGATAAAAAGTAGCATGTCTTAAGGCAGGAAATTCAGTTCCAAATCTCCCTGGTTTTGGATCTAAAGGACTCTCCAGCCACCACAAAGGGACAGATCTAATAATAATCTTATTGTAATCAAAGCAGCATTTCTGTCTTAAACATACTGTGCATAAGGAGCAGGAGGCAGCAAACGACGTCTTCTCTCATAGCAAGAAAGCACAGGCAACATAGCTGTGAAATAGGGACCTGCTGCATGACAGCTCCTGGCCTACAAAGGGAATCTGGAAATTTCCCTAAGCCCCCTGTGGGCTTTCCAAGGTTATATTGGGGGGGGAGGTTGGACTGAAAATGTAGAGCACACTGAGGTTTTAAGCTGGGGTGGGAACATTTGGTCCTTCAATTGTTGTTGAACTATAACTCCCATCAATCCCAGAGAGCATGGCTAATGGCCAGCAATGATGGGTGTTGTAGTTCAGCAATATCTGGAGGGCCACAACCAATGGATGGGGCTAGTTGGATGGCTTTGCCTGAAAAATGAATGTGAGAAACAAAACAGTGCCTTTAAAATGAATGTGATAGGCAGACAGAACTCATTGTCCCTACTGCTGCTGGTGATGTCCTTGTAGGCATCTGGCCTTGTGGCTCAGATCTCTCCTGCATCCTAATCCTCTAATGGTGATGAATGCAGATGCCAGGTTCTAGCCATGTGACAGCGGAGAGTTGCTCCTGAAAATAGTGCAAATGCTGCTATGGTGCTTCTGTGTAGTCCATCTTGCACATTCCTGTAGTGGAAGCTGATGAGTTTTTTGGGGTGCAGTCTGAATACAGAATGAAATGGGTGGAGGAAAATCTCAACCAGGCTGTCTTTCTTCATTAGGTAGTAGAGTCCCAACTCTCCAGCCAAAACAGTGGTTTCATGCCTGCTCTTCCCTTGAAAACAGGTTATGGCCCTCCGGAAGTTTGTTCATAAGCCTGCCTACTGACTCTGGAAGCAGAGATTTGCCCAGGCAGATCTCTCTACTGCCCTTCAACAGAGAATACTGGAACAGATATTTTTAGGAAGCTGGCATAATTGACATATTCATTATTAAACTGCGACATAATGAAAAGGAGAATCAAAGGCTGTGTGCAAGCAGTAAGGGAGGGAAATGTTTTCAGCAGTAATTTTAATTGCCATGTTCTGGGTCACTTTTAGTCACTTGTAGTACACCCAACTAGCCCAAGTATCAACCCATTCACTTTTTTTTAAACTACAGAAAAGACATCCTAACATCCTAAAGTGGTTACAAATCTGGTGATTCATAAGACTTTCACACTGCATTTGACTAAAAAGAAAAAGAAATCTCTGCACCATAAAACTGAGCTTTGGAGAGCAGCTGCACATCTTCTCTGCCAAGTGGAGATGCGGTAACTAATCCAGAAAATGAACAGAGCAACCGTCTTGCAGGATAAAGAACTTCTTGAAAACAGGCAACAAGTTCACATGGGTATTTGAGTAAAAGATGGAAACTTTTTCTCCTCTCCGTGGATATTATTAACACCACGATCATGACTTTCTTTGCCCACGCAATTTGGCAGAGCAAAATTCCTGGTGTTATTCTAATGGAGAGCTTTTCCATACCTAAATGTGATTATCACAGGAATGGTGTGACATGGGAATGACCCGGTGTCATCTGGGCTTCAGGCTTCATCCTGACTCTGACAGAATGAAAGCAACAGGGATCGCTCGTGTGTGACACTTGGATCCTGCATAGGTTGGCTGTGCACAGGCATGAGGCCAGGGTGCAGGCAGCTTGGGGATCTGAGCCAGTGCAAACATTTCCTAAGAGTGATATTTAAAATATTCAGTCTCAAGCATCCCAATGTGTACTGTGCTCTGCAGGCAGAAGCTTGGTGGAGTTCAAGTGTTTTGTGCCAGCACAACCCTTTGAGAATTACAGCTTGGCCAGGCTGTGATCTTATGTGTGCAACCTTAAAAGTTCTGTGGGAAACCATGGTATTCCCTCCAAATGTATTTATCAAGGGTCTTTTATTTTAATACATACAAAACAACAACAACAACCACTCCAGTTAGCCTGTGTATTTTTGACTATTGTCTTAGACAGGGTTCCTCATATGCCTACCCTGTGCAAACATGTTAGCATGAAAGTCTTCAAAAGGTGAATAACTTTAGTTTAAAATGTAAGGCATTGGTGCAGAAACACACACATCCCATCGCCCATCCATGTGCATTTGAATGTTCTCAATTTTCATGTGATAATTTAAGGTATTTACTCGAATAATTAGAGCATGTAATGGGATTTATGCAAATGAAATTATGAATTGATAGGGAGTAGTACTTTTTTTAAACAAAAAGTAATTCAGTAAGCATAAGCTGGTAGAAACTCAGTGAACAGAAGCTTATCACATTTGAAAGCTACCTAATCACACTTCTGGTTCGTTGGATTCTGAACATTCCTGTGGGTTCTTTTTCTTTAATAGTTGTTTTTTCTTCTCTTAATGGTTGTTTGAAAAACTTCAGATTATTACACATGATAACGTAAATAGGTTACCACAAAACATGGATGCTCGGGGTTTTTTTTTCATAATGCACTTCCCATGTGTTGCTCTTTTAAAAAGCTGCCCAAATCTCAGCAAATATTCAGCATGCAGCCAAAAGCTTTAGCTTACCCTCTATCTCAGCATGGGGGCAAAGAGACAAGAAGAAAAGGGAGGGAACCACATCACATAAGTCAACAATACATGTTTAGGTGCTAAGGGTATTTTAAAAGTTTTATTGATTTTAATCGTTGTTTTTAATGATTGCATACATACATATTGCAAGTTTGCATCACCAAGATATACTTAATGGATCTTGCCAGGGCTATTTACTTAATAAAAGAAACTGGTTTATCCACCCTAGCCGTCCTCTATGGGCCAATCTTGCAGGAGGGGTAAAGGCAGCTGGAAAATTGTAAATGACAAACAACAACAGCAACAAACAAAACAAAACAAAACAAAACAAAACACGCCTTCTGCACTCCCATAGTTTAGAACAGGACAAGAGTTCTGCAAGTGACTCACCAAGGGAACACAGGAAAGAGTGGACAGCTCTTGTGTACTTGGTGCTCTCCTCAATCAGTAACTGTAGCACTAAAGCAGAAGGGAGCTAAAGAGATAAGGAAGGTTTAGCCGAGCAGCCACTGACTTGGATTGCATACATGCTGGCTGCATGTTTAAATAGCAGCAGTCAGCACTGTGACTGACATAGTTTCTATATGGCTTGGAGATATGATCCTTGTGATTGATCACTCTCAAGCCCTGCCTGAAATTGTTTGTGCTCCAAGGTCAAAGATGGACTGTAGCTCAGTGGCAGGGCATCTACTTTAAGTCACTGACTGGAAGCAACCTTAGGCGAGACATCTGCACAGATTGTGCATTGACGGGTTCTTTTAACCTCACAGGTAACTGAGGAGAAAGAAAGTGGGACTGAACTAGTGAAAAAGGTCTTGCTGCCATATATTTAAAAACCTCAAGATTTAGTCCACTTCGCATAAGGCAAGAAAATCCCTGTTGTTGACCATGCAGGCATTCAGATTATCTGTTTACAAGGTGAACCCATAAAGCATAATGCTTGACATCTCAATGGCAAGAGAGAATGGTACTGATTTTTAGTAAAATATGCTCAACTGAATGTAGTAAAATTCACTGCATGAATCCGAAGTTTGTTGCTCCTCTTTCCCATTTCTCACTTCTGTAATCCAAATACAGAAATGACATAGGCTAGGGCTATTAGATCTCTGTTTCCTGAATTGTGCATTCACTTTAGGGTGTACATTTCCCCCACCACTTTCTATTCTGTGATATGTTCGGAACTTCGGATAGCAACCTTCACGAGAGCTGCTTTCCAGCACAGACTGCGCGATCCTATGCGGTGTATAGAAGTATTCAAGAAAACCTTTCAGCGAGGCTAGTTCCCAGGTTAAACGGGCACAGGACTTCAGTCTTGGAAAACGCGCAAGAGTGTGCAAAACGGCATGATATAACTTAGGAAGGGTGTGTGCGTGTGAAGTCTCGCAGCGGATGCAGGTCAACGTGCCCCTTCAAGCCCGAGAGGAGTTCTGTTACGGACCGTTAGGCAGCCCTGTCCTGGCGGGAAAGGGCGTGTGGAAGCGGGCCCGCCCGCGGCCAGGTGCGCGCCAGGTGCCAGCGACCCGCCCTGCCTCTGCCCCTTGACCAGGGCGCTGTCTATATAGCCGCGAGGAAACAGTGAGCGCGCGCGCGCCTCTTCACCTTCTTCCCTTCACGAGCTGCTGCTTCCTGGTTGCTTTTTGTTTTTTCTAAACCCCACACTCGTCTCTTGTTTGATGTTCCAACTTCAGGCAGCTCCTCAGTGACGCGGCGGCCGCCCCGTCGTGCCTTGGGCCGGCGGCTAGACGGAAGGCGAGGCTGGCGGTGAGGAGGCACAGCAGCAGTAGTGGGCCATGGCCGAGCCGAGTCCGAAAAGGCTCAAGAGCGGCCTGCCCTTGTGCGCCATCCACCGGCAGGGCAGAGCTCTGGGCAAGCTCGTGAAGCAAAACTTCCCGGCCGTGGTGGAGGAAGGCCTGTGCGGAGTCACCGGCGCCCTGCTGGACGTCTCCTACGTCTTGCAGATGCTGGTAAGGCCACCGCGCGAGCAGCGACCCGATTGGCGCGCGAAGGCAGGCCTGAGGCGAGGCGCTGCGGCTCCTTCGGCGCTCCGCCAGCGTCTCTTTCCTCTGCGTGTCTAGATGCCTCTTTTCAGGGCCACAACGAGGGCTCGCTCGGGGTTCGCCTTTTCCCATCCTGCCTCACCTGGGGCCTCTTTTGTTGGGGTTCTTTCTTTCCTCATTTCTGCTCTGCATTTAGGTCTGACTTGCAGGTCCACGATAGCCAGTGGCACAGTGCTCCCCCCCCCTGCACAGTACCGGCACTTCTTTATTGTGTTGTTAAAAAGTGTGACACTTACTGTAACAACTTCATGGTGATTACCGGCACCTATTTTTCTAGGAAAAAAAGCACTGAGATAGCCATTGCTTGAGTTCTTCTTCCCAAGCCGCAGCCATCAAGCAATGGATATGCTGCTATAAAGTAGCCCACGTTAAAAGGGGGGGGGGGTAAGGAGAGGTGCACACCTTGGGCTACAATTCAGACCTTTCCCCATGTTTTCACAACATGGGGGGAACCCTTCTAGTAACCTCATGTCATGGTGTGTGGTGGCTAGTTCATGGCAAAGACACACTTTAAACATTATTATGTACATCTTCTGGAACTGCTGTTGTGATTCTGGTTTGCATCCTGTGGAGCTGTGGCTAAAAAACTTCTTCCTTTGCTGGATACAGCTGAGGCATGGCTTTTCTTCTGTATTGAACCAACATCTGCTGAGGTCTTTTGCTACACATAAAGTGACTAAATCCCTACTCTTTCCACATGGGTGTGCCTGCATCCATACATTCGGCTGACAACATTATTAGTTCATGAATAATAGCTCAGTTGGTTAGAGTAAGGGGCTGATAATACCAAGGTCCCAGGTTCGATCCCCATACGAACTCTACAATTCTATGATTGTATGATTCTATTCCATCATGTATACTCCTTTGCCACATATGGTCCTGTCCTTAACCTTAGGATGGAGGCCTATTCCCTTCCTTCTTGTCACTCTGCCATGCCCCCATTGTGTTATGGAGCTCCCACTGCTTTTCAAATGCCCTCTCCTTCACAGATGCTCCTTATGTAAACCACCCATCCTTCACATGCAGAACCAACCTCTTTTGGGGTCATGTTAAAATGCTCATGTGTTGGAAGGCTATGAAATCGTTTTGTCCACTGGGTGACAACTGGCTGTATACACATGGATTGTACACAGCTGGATGGATGTATGCAGGATTATTCATTGTAACACCAAACTAAATTATTAATATATGTCCCCCAAATTTCAGGTTTTTATTTCATAAGGCAGATGTCAGGCCCGTTTTACTTGCTAAAAAATAAGATGACCTGTTAAATGAGTCTGGTAGGCAACTGATGATAATGAAGCTACACTGATTATACGGTAGAGCAAGAGAATCAAGGAATGAAGAGCAGGGATGGGGAAAGTGATGAAGCAAGGGAAGAAAAACTGACTCAGAACTTAGTGGTGGGAAGCTGTGACAGCATCCTTCAGCTGTCACTGCATTCCTTCTAAAAAGAGAAAAGGCGAAGCTGCTGACAACACTGCCCTGATTAGATATAAGGATCACAATTCAAGATGACAATATTCTCAGAATATGAGAACATATTTTTCCAGCAAAAACAATGAGGAAATGGGTGAATAATAGCCATAAAGTCCCATCTTCCCTGTGGGCACAGAATGTCCTTGGGCATTTGCTGGAACTTAGTATGAATCTGGATCTGTTTCTTTCATATTGTTAATGATTTTCTTCATGTTTTAATGTGGTTAAGACATTAGGGAGTGTTTTCTTATCTCATATATCTATCTGATTGGCCACTGTGAGAACAGGATCGTTGACTGGATGGGACATTGGTTTATTTGCTGGGGTTCCTCCTATGTTCCTTTGAAGTTTGAAGGAGGTTAAACTTGGTAGGCAGTAAAATGAAGAGGCAGTAACCTGAAGTAAGCTGAACATGAAGAGTGATCCAAGACCTGATTCTTACATTATGGAAGTGACATCGTTTCAATTCTCAGATGATTCCATTCCACACACTGTTTTCAATAATGTAAGAATTCAGAAACCATGTGGAAAAATCAAGCTCATGTGGTAAGAACAGCAATAACACCAGGGGCCAGATCTGGAGGATGGGGTGTGTAAGAAAGCAGTAACATGACACAGGATGTAACTATGGGAGAAGAATGGCAATCATGTTGCCTGTATATCCCCCTGCATACTTTCCACTCTCGCAACTACTACTCCAGAGGCAACAGCTTCTAACTTTCTGCAACAAAAGAAGTGACAAATGGTACAGCCTCTAACATTCCTTATCCTTACAAATATCTACTGTAGAAATATACAGCATCCTGATTCAACCAGAGATCTGCATGCATAAGCAGTCTTGTGTGCATGTTGCATTTGGATGAGCATCCATATTCACATCATCATGTGTGCTTGAGTCCTCAGACAGTGACTAGGTGCATCTTTTGATATCAATGAAAATAATGCATCTGTATCATTTCCCTCCCACCATCATTCCCCCCTCCAATTCAAGTACTTTCAGCTTTTTAAAAAACATTTCAGATATTTCTGCATTCTGTAAAATTAACAGGGTTTACCTTTTTTTGAATATAATTGTGCTAAATCAGATCCCAGTCACATTAAGGCATAAGTGAGGAGTATGTGGCTCACCCTATGTCATTGGACTCCAACTCCCTTTATCTCCAGCCAGAATGGGGTGGAGAATGTTGGGATGTTGGGAACTGTTGCCAGTGACATGGGGGGGGGAGGCTTTAGTCTCTCTTATCTGGAATATTAGTAAATTTTCTAGAAAACTAATTGCCCATAACTACAACTAAAACAGGTTATATGGTCTTTTGTCTGATGTACAAGTCTTTTTTTTTAACTTAACATACACATACCTCAGGGTACCTGATTTGAAATATCGTTTCTACCAATGGCAAAAGCAAAAGTTTGTGTTTTACTTTTAAAATATATAGGTTTTCCAGAAATGTTTTTTTCTTCTGCTCCTTTGGAAGTTTAAACCTAAGTACTATAAACATTATGCAATATTATTGTACTTTGTATGTGAACTGCAGTGGGTGTTTTGTTTTCTATTTGAAAAATATAGGGTGAAATCTTTGATCATTCTGACATGGCTTTACCAAATGTTTCTAAATTCTTCTTGGACCACGCTAAAGAGGAGAGGGAAGCAGCAGAAGCTCTCATCCAATACCAGCATGACAGGGGAGGCCTCTACTGTACCAGAGTTATCCAGGTATGTGGCAAAGGTTTTCCTCATGCCAGAGGTTGGACTTCATAAGATGTATGTCTTGTGTGACAGATCAAAAGGGAACTCGCACACATATCCCTTACAGTGTGAGCTACATCTGCATTTAGCTACATCTTTTCTCATGTTAGCCTAGAAGCATAAAGCAAAGACATGTTTCTATCTGTCATGTTTCCGCATGACACCTAGTGGGTTTCATGCCTCTCACAGTGAAATGATAGGGTCAGATTTGGAGCTTAGCTCCCCCCCCCCCACACACACACAAATTCAAATTTTCTTTTTAGACATCAGTCTTATTGCACTTATTAAAGAGGGGTTTTTTTTTAAACACCACTGTAACCATGATTTCAGTTCCTCCCCCACTTCCAGAATGTGAAAGACATATGCCAATATGTTAACAGGTATAGAAGTGCTTTCACCCTGCCATCTCTTGCAATTTGAAGCAAATATGTATGAAAATTATTTTGTTTTTCTGCTTGAAGGCAACTAATCTGGAAGACCCAGGACAATCCATATCTTTTGAAAATCTGGCAAATTCCATTTGATATTTGTTTAATCTTATCTCTTGTGGACATCCTTCCCTATGCAAGTGAGCAGCACCCAAATGAACAGCAACATTCCATGCTTTTAGATCCCATCCTTCCTCCAGGGATCTGAGGATAGAGTACACGGATTCTCTTCTTTTTATTGGAGCAGGTTCTCTTCTTTTTATTGGAGATCTGCATGGATCAATGTTACACTCATGCAATTTTATGCAGCTTCGTAGCAGTATGGGTTGCTACAACCCATTCTAGGCTTTCATTACTTTATTGGCAATGAACATATTTTAGGGATCAATATTATCCACACCAATTATACAAACACTTGGCTAACATATCATCATATAAAAGCTGTAATAAACTTGGTGAGCTACCTTGTGTGCATATATTACTTTTCTATATCTGTATCCCACAAATCTCAAAGATGTTGCTCAGAAGACAGAGGTAAGAGCATTACAGCACAAGCAGTAGAAAATGTGGTGGAAACCATTGTAACTTCTACTATTTGCCATCTTTGTTCTGTTCTTTGTGATTCCAGAAACCACCCAGTGTGTTAGTAAGCGGTGTGGCATCAGCTCTGGAAGTAGCCCTAGTACAATGGAAGATGATGGCGGGCCATTTTGAAGAGCTTTATGCTCTGAGTATCAAGAACTCAGACCCTCACACTGCAAGCACAATTAAGAAGCAATTTCTAGCACCCAAGATACAGAAGATCAAGCTGATGGGAGATCTAATTACCAATGCTCGTAGGCTTAGGAATGCCCAAGATAGCAGAGGTGACCTTGAGAACTATCTTATAGACCGTTTGCAGAAAGAACTAAAGATTGGGACCCATTCAGAAGCTCACTGCAGTCTCCATGCACCATTTCAGAAATGTACAGGAGCTGCAAATGGGCTACAGCTTCTGCGAGAGGAGTACCCTCAGCCCAAGAATGGGATAAGGCCAAAATACCAAGGCCAGTGTTGCTCCCTCTCTCAGCCTCGGTGGAAGGGCTTGCGGGAAAGAGATCAAAGGCAGGAGCACAAATGGCATTAGATTGGCTGGGATATGAAGTATGCCACTGCTGAGCAGTGTTACGATAGTCATACATCTCTAAATTGTCCCGGAATAGTTGTCTATAGGTTGACATGATTTGTGAAAACAGTCCCCACAAACAGGGTAACTGTACCATCATGATTTGGTCATTGTTGATTATTTTGTTCATTATACTATGTTTGAAAAAGCAGTTATTCCACCATGGACTGCAGTCCTTTCTATGAGTGCAGGAACTCCTTACCTTCATATAAAAGCTATATTAACTCTTATCTACAATATTGAGCTCTAGACCAGGGGTCAGCAACCTTTTTCAGCCGTGGGCCGGTCCACCATCCCTCAGACCATGTGGTGGGCCAGACTATATTGGGAGAGGGGGCGGCAGAAAGAATGAATTCTTATGCCCCACAAATAACCCAGAGATGCATTTTAAATAAAAGGACACATTCTACTCATGTGAAAACACGCTGATTCCCTGACTGTCCACGGGCCAGATTGAGAAGGCAATTGGGCCGCATCCGGCCCACGGGCCTTAGTTTGCCTACCCCTGCTCTAGACCAGGGGTCAGCAAACTTTTCAGCAGGGGGCCAGTCCACTGTCCCTCAGACCTTGTGGGGGGCCGGACTATATTTTGAAAAAAATATATGAATGAATTCCTATGCCCCACAAATAACCCAGAGATGCATTTTAAATAAAAGGACACATTCTACTCATGTAAAAATACACTGATTGCCGGACCATCCGCGGGCCACATTTAGAAGGCGATTGGGCCACATCCAGCCCCCGGGCCTTAGTTTAGGGACCCCTGCTCTAGACAATCATGTATCTCTCTAGTATAGTCAGGCATTAGGTTAGCTTGAATAAGTGCATAAATGATAACTTTGTATTTTTCTACTATGTATTTTATAATGCATTCCTTTAAAATAACAATATAAATTAGATTTTAATATTTCAATGGTTGCCTTGATAGAATTTTATTAACCTTACAGAGACTTCTATTTTAGTGTGCATCCATTTTTATGCTTAAATGGTTTTTTTTTATATTGCTACATAGCTTAATGTAAGCACAATAAAATTGTTTACCTTGGTGTGCTGTACTTACATTTTTAAGGTGGTATTTTAATACGAAATATTTTACTACATATTTGATATGCCTGCAATAGCAATGATAATAAATGTTTAAAATTTAAATACGAAATATATCTTTTGTGATTTTTCATGATCAGCCACATGTTATGCTGCTGTTGGGAAGAAACCATATACATGAATAAGACTTTTTAATAAATGAATTAAGCACACCCTCTGCAGTCACAGTGCTTAACCATGCTTGTTTTCCATAACACCGGGTGGGGGGGTGTTCAGGGAGCAGGTTTAGAAACCTTAATTCCCATATGTGGAGTTCTGTCATTCTCATGAGTGAAGATCCAGAACTAGGACACTGCTTTAATGGGAGAGAGGGGCAAATACTGTCCTCCACCCGTGACAAATCCCCACTAGTAGCGATTCTGTTATCGTATGTAATATGTGTCTGCATAGAAATCCATTCCACTTTAATAAGTGCTTAATGATGTCTAGATTGTACCCAAGATAAAATATAATCAAAACTCCTTTGTAAGATTTAATTATTGGCATTGTTCCCTTGTCTCTAACACAATTGGTACTTTTATTTATTTATTTATTTAAATTTGTATACCACCCTATACCAATAGGTCTCAGGGCAGTTCACAGGATAAAATCACAGTATAAAAATACATAATCAAAATTTAAAAAATAGTAAATAATTGTTCAAAAGGAATTGCAATGTTTGGCCTTCTTGTTTATGAGGACACCAAAAAAAATCTTATCTCTTTGCTGGACCAGTCCTGCCAATAGTAAGTTTGAGAGTGTCAAGCATTTGAGTGACTGCATGTGAACGGTTGCAGATATACTACCTTTGCTTTCCAGAGCAGCTGGAATATACAGTTATGTATGAGTGCAGGGAGGGGGTTAATAGCAGACCACACTGGGACGTCTCATGTTTCAGCACTGGGGTACAAATAGGTAGTGGCAGTACAGAATCAGAATTAGGTTAAACCTAGCTAGCTTTATGACATTACACTGAACAGAAAAAGATGATAATATACTGTGACTACACTCAGCATATTAAACATAATGCTTTAGAATTGGATGAATACATTAGTGGAAGGGTTTTATAGTACATAACTCCCACTCCAAGCTCTGCAGAAAATAAGTTTACAGTATTTTATTCCTCAAAGAGTAACTTTTATTTTAACACCAAGCAAATGAAGCAGGGGGATAGTTTTGTTGAGCTAGTTTTGTTGACCTCAATCAAACTATAATACTTAACATCAGTTGAATAAATATTTTGCATATGCTAATAATCCATTCTGAAGTTCAACAATTACAAATCTAAGTTTTAATATAATTTCCATTCCACAATTCCAGTGTATAGCCTCAGCTTTTTAAAGCAGCATGTTTTGTGGAAGGGAGCAAAATGGAAAACGGGGGTTTGCTGTGGATAAGTAGTGAGCATCTAATTTAGTAAAGATGTGACTGCTTGTAATGTCATGAAGATTATCTTGAAGTAGCAAGTGCAGTGTCAACAAACATACCATCCCTTCCTTAATTGTGGAGTCATAAGCCATACTATATGGAGCAAGGAACTCTTAATCTAGCATGGTGAGAAAGACTGATCCAAATATTTATTAGATGGGTTGTTCCAACATTGTAGGCCAAAACTTATTAACTTGTAATAAGTTTAACTCCTGTTAGCTCACAATATACAAGTGTCTGGGGCAACCCAATCAGATGGGCAGTCACAAATTGTTTGTTTGTTTGGGAGCAGGTCCTATTGAACTAAATGGTACTGTACTTTCTTCCAAGTATAGGCTGAGAGTTTATTTCTGATGGCTTTCCTCAGATTATTCTTCCGACCTAAATTTGTCCCTTGCATCTTAAATTAGCAATATGCTATTAACTACGGAGAAACTATTCCTCACAGGCCAGCAAGATATTTCAGGCAGCTCCCGTATTCATTCTATTTTATTCAGTTTCCATACATAGATGAGAAATAACATCAAAATCATGAGCCTTGAATGGTCTGTGGTTAAACTTCTCTGTTCTAAGCACACTGAAAATCAGTGTCACGTAGTGGACGGAATGTCTGCCTTAGCCTGAGGAAGCTGAGGTTCATATCTCCTCTCCTTACAACCATGAAGCTTCTTAGGTAGCCTTGGGCCACCCAACCCACCTCTCTTACCACACAGGCTTGTTGTTTGCATGAAAGAGAGAAAAGGCAAAGTGTATATGCTGCCCTGAACCCCTTTGGAGAAATAGTTGGATATGAAATAAGACAAATAAAACTATACTCTCTAGTTTATTTTTTTGAGTTTGTTGCATTTAGTCATAGATCCTTCATGGAGGATATGGCTACTAGTCAAGATGGCCATATGCCACCTCCAGGATCAGGTATGCATGCCTCTGATTAACAGCATTGTGAACAACAGCAGGAGAGGGTGACTCTCCTCATGTTCTGTTTGTATGTTTCTTAGAAGCACCTGATTGGCCTCAGTAGGAAAAAAAGCATGCTGATTTGGATAGGCCTGTGGTCCAGCAGGGCTACCATCGAGTTCACTGGAGAATACTGCATTGGCCCACATGGTTATAGTTCAAAAGACTCTGCATCCATTATACCAGATATTACCATCAGAACATATTATAAATGGTAGTGGAAGCTCAATTGTAACAGGTCAAAAAAGACAAAAAGAAGACATTAGTTTAAAATAAAGCAAGATTTCACCTGCTAGCTACTGGATCATTTTAGAAAGAGAGAGGGAGCATCCCCTAGTGGACTATAAGTATAAAGCAATATTGAAAGAGTGTTGGTCTGCTAAGATACCGGTCTTCATCACTTATCAAAAGGAATCCATACGAAACCTCGTTCATTTTGAAGCCAACCTGAGCAGTTACTGAGCTTTTGAGTGTTGGCTTTTGTACAGACATCAGGCAATTAATCTTGGGCTTCCGTTTGAGTCTGTGTTAGCACACACATTTCAAGTATCACAGACATGTGGTTTGTTCATCTAAAAGCTGACTGCAAAATAGTTTGCAGCAACATACCACTGACTAGCTACTTCTACATATACAAAGTGTTGACCCTTACATGTGCTATATTAGATGAAGAGAAAGAAATGGATACATCTATTTCTCTTGAGGTCACTGTGGTAAATGAGACTAATGAATATTGGTCTTTTAGTGCAGCAGCAATTGTGCTTTGGAACTCCCCGCCTATTGACATTAGGCAGACACCCTTGCTATATTGTTTTAGATGCCTGCTAAAACCTTATTTATTTATTTAATTTTTATACCGCCCTATACCTGGAGGTCTCAGGGCGGTTCACAGAAAAGATCACAATATATAAAATCAAAATAATAATAGCAAGGCTACCCAGATGTATAACAATTTAGCCATCCTTGTTTGTTTTAAACATAGATTTTTTGTGTTTTATTGATGTCTTTTTATGTAAACTTTTTTTGAACACTTTTGTGTTTTTAGCTGTGTTTTATCAACAATTTTATTGTGTGCACTGCTTAGAATTTTATGATTAAGCAGCACATAAGGTTTTCAAAATAAAAATAAAATATTGCATCATAACCTCCTGTTTTCCCCCCCATACATACAGGGTGTTGCACACAGCATAAAAGGTAAAGGTAAAGGGACCCCTGACACAGCATAGGTGGGATAAAATTTGCTGCCCTTTACAGCAACAGGTTTCTTCCCACTATATCTCCTTATGCTGATTTTGATATTGGGCGACACCTTGAAACAGTGCAGTAAGCCGGGGGTGGTTAACCTGTGACCTTCTCCATACTGGAGAGGTCAGCACTCAAACACCCATCATCTCTGACCATTGGCATTGCTGGCAGGGGCTGCTGGGAGTTGCAGGCCAAACAGCATCCATCAGGCCACAAGGGGCATAAATAACCAGCATCATATCTTTGCCAAACCCAACAGATCTGGTTCCTATTTACAACTAGATGGACTCACTAGAATCAAAGACCTAGGAGAGCAACTGCATATCGCAACAACTTTGCTGCATATAATACACAAAGTGCCTCAGGCTGCAGTCCTACACATGTGTAAAGGTAAAGGGACCCCTGACAATTAAGTCCAGTCACGAATGACTCTGGGGTTGTGGCACTCATCTCGCTTTACAGGCTGAGGGAGCCGGCGTTTGTCCACTCCACAGACAGTTTTTCCGGGTCATGTGGCCAGCATGACTAAGCCGCTTCTGGTGCAATGGAACACCGACACCAGAGCAGCACACAGAAACACCCGTTACCTTCCTGCTGGAGTGGTACCTATTTATCTACTTGCACTGGCATGCTTTTGAACTGCTAGGTTGGAAGGAGCTGGGACTGAGCAACGGGAGCTCACCCCGTTGCAGGGATTTAAACCACCGACCCAAGAGGCTCAGTGGTTTAGACCACAGTGCCACCCGCGTCCTCCATGCTTATATGGAGGTAAATCCAACGGAACACAATGGGACTTACCTCCCATTTAACATTTTACAGCTGATCACTTTGCCAATGCCTGTCCTTCCCACACATCTGGAAAAGTTGCTGTCCTTATTTAGAGGATCTCTGCACCCCCTTTAAATTTCCAGTCCTCCCCAATGAAGCTATTGGAACCCCACTTTACTGATCAGCAACAACAGCCCTGTATCCTCAGCTGCTAGAAACTGTTGCAACCTCAGATTGTTAGGTCTTCAACGGATATTCACTGGGTTTTCATAACTGTGACTGAAAAGCTCAAGCAGGCAGCTGGAAGGGATAGCTTAGGCTGCCGGGAAGCCTGGATGGGAAAGCAGATAATTTAGGAAAACGGACCCTTTCTTTGGCCAGTGTGAAGAAACGTATTCATGTTCATTATGAAAGCGCATGAAACATGCCACGCCAGTGATCAACGTGCAACAGCAAGCCTGAGGCTCCTCTACTCTTGCTGTAACAAAAACTCAGAATCTGTTAGTTGATTTCTGGGCAATTTGAAGTAAACCAATTTGGGGTTTTTTTCATCCCAATTGTTTAACAATGATCACAAAAAAACTTCTCTGCTTCCTCAACTTATACTACTGGGATTGGTGGAGCTCCACATGGGCGATTGTGTGTGTGGAGCGACTGCAGGATCAGTTCAGTTCTGGTACTCAAACGAACCCCCTGGTTTCGGAATGGTTTAAGCATCTGCCTCTTGCACCCAGCTCTGGTTACTGGAAAACAAAGTCGATTCCACAAGCCTAAAGTTTTCCGGCTCCTGGGTTCCTGTATCAGACAGCACCATCCAGCTCCACTTCAAGTTCAACTGGGCTTACTTCTTAGAGCTCCCAGGAACCTTCCTTACTCCACTCCAGAAAGAGTCACACTGACTGCTTGGGGGGGGGGGTGTATTTACAATAGTGCGATCCGATACTTGCCCAAGTAAATCCCACTGACTTTATTGAGGCTTGCTCAGTGTGCATTGGATAGCAGCCTCAGTAGGTGTAATACTTAGGACACCAAGCTCTCCACCCCCCACTCACCCCGCAAAGTAGCTAGAGAAGAAAAAGGAACGCGCTTCGGAAAAGGTCCGTTTTTCCCAGGAAGGCTTGTCTCGCAAACAACGAAACGAAAGTTGCTACACGACTTGTTACACGACTCCATTCTCTGGCAAAAGTGCGCAATGCGATCCCAGGCTCCCTTTGGGGCATTAGAGGCCTGGTTTCCCCGTGCGCTCCACCCGCCACCCCCCCAATCTGTGGCTGGGATTTTTTACAGTTGTGGAACTCCTTCCTGTGATTAGAATTGGTTGGTTGGCAATCGTGCGCACCTGTGTGTTCCCTCCCCCTCCGCCCATATCTAATTTAAACACAGAAATAAATGCCGCGCTAGCGCAAATTGGATTTTAAATGTACATCATCGCTGCCTTCGGGGGTCCAGATGTCTCCTGTCTGCGAATCGGTCACATCGGAATATTCGGAATAGAGGCGACTCAGTCACAGCGACTGCAGTGCGAAAGTTCTAACTGGAATACAGTACTGACCCGCCCGCTTAGAGACCTGCTCGGCTCTTATTAGAAGCCATACTGTAGAAGCAAATAGGCGAGAGGTGATCTCAATTCTGACGCGGAGCTGCCGGGGGGGGGGGGAGAGAGAGAGATGCAGAAAACTGGCGTGGCGAGGAGAAGGAGCTGGCTTCGGTCAGATATAATCAGAAATTATCTGAAGTTGCCTCTTCTTTTCTCACCCCCACCTTTTCAAAATCCTGCCTGCCGTTTGTCCGAAAGGGGGATAGGTATCCTCACAATCCCACAGAAGGTAAAGCCATTAAGTGGGAACGTTTACAAGAACGCTTTCATCTTTTCTTATATATTTTTTCTTTTCCTTTAAAGAGCTGATGGGAGGGTAAACCTTGTTTATTTTGAGCCACAACACTTCTCAAATCACAGGGAATTGATATCGAAAGAAATAAAAGGCACAAAAATAAAAATAAAAGGCACAAAATAATTGATATCGAAAGAAATAAAAGGCACAAACCGTAGTCCCACGGATTTCACTGCAAGGCGTTTTAAAACCCTGGTTTGATTTGTTGCAAGTGAGTTTCTAAAAAGTATTTCGCTTTGGCTGGGTCGTGCTCCTATGGGAGGAAAAGCACACCCGTGCCCCTGAAATCCGCACGTCGGTTCATGAACGGAATCGGGGACAGAAACGGATAACTCTGAGATAAGCGATTTTTTTGTGAAGCAACACACACACACACACACACACACAATCATTAACACCTGATATTACAAATTCAGATCAGCACCTCCCAACAAAGTAAAATAAAATAAAAAGCATAGGTACGTGGAACGAAACGAAATAGTTCCATAATACGATTACTTCGATGGGAAAGTCCAGACTCCAGCAGAAGCCCTTTCCAAACGGTGAAAAATATTATTTAAGCATTTCGAGGAGAAAACCATTCTCTTACAACGTCTTCACAAACCAAACAATATAATTGCCACGTTATTTATTTTATGATCCCCGAAAACCCCAGATTACGATCTCTCTCACACACTCTTGTAACAATAAGGTTCCCCCCCCAACCTTTCGCTATATATTTGGATTGTACAGTATGTAACTTCTTGAACGGATGGTTAATATAGATCGTTGATTACTTGTGGAGAGAGAAAATAACAGCCTCGAACAAAACCAAAAACCAAAACACAAACTATTAAACTGGCAAACATTCCCTCCTTATTACATATCTGCCTTTATGCACTTCGCAAATGACCCAAGGAGCCCGTGCAGCACTTTTTAAACGAATTAAAACCATGGCACGATCCTTTTTCAAGAATGCCATCTGGGCAAGTGGGAGCGGGAGATCTCACGCAGAAAATAATTTTTTGCATTAAAGTGAAGCGCATGTGATTCTCCCCCCCCCCTCACCGCCCGCTCCCCCTCGAGGTTCGCTCTCGGACGGCTGCCGTTTGACATTTGCAGCCACTTCCCCCCAGCCTTTTGCCGGACAGCGGCTTTCGCTGCCGTCCAATCCGGGCGAGGCTCTCCCTCCCCTCCCTCCCCTCCCGCCCCCTGCGAGACCCCAGCGACTGGCTCGGCGAGGCCGAGGGATAGGCCGGCAGGTGGAGCAGAGGTGGCCTCGGAGCAATGCCCACCCCCGCTTCTGGGATAAATAGAGCGGTTTGGATGGCATCCGCGACGGGCATTTCGTTTTCCCCATGGCAGGCTGAGCAGAGCAAGGGGGAAAGGGGGACCAAGAGTGAATGAAGCCCCTTTTCACAGCCAGCCAGCGCCTCCCTCTCCTGTCTGACCCGAGAAAAGAAGCGCACCGACGTCTGGCTTTGCTGAAGCCTTCGGGATTGAAGCCCCCTCGCCCCCTCGGAGTTCTTTAAAGCCAGGCGCTGAGTGCGAGGGTGGGCAGCCCGGCTCCCTTCCCCTCTCTCTTCCTCTCTCTCTCCCTCCGTCCAGCCTCTGTGCAGTCATTCCTCCACCGCCTGCGCCCATGGACGTGCTAGGCCACATGGAGATCACCGACGGCTCGCTCTGCTCCTTCTCGGCCGCCGATGACTTCTACGACGATCCCTGCTTCAACACGTCGGACATGCACTTCTTCGAGGACCTGGACCCTCGGCTGGTGCACGTGGGGGGGCTGCTGAAGGCCGACGAGCACGGCCACCACCACAGCCACGAGGACGAGCACATCCGCGCGCCCAGCGGGCACCACCAGGCGGGCCGCTGCCTGCTGTGGGCATGCAAGGCGTGCAAGAGGAAGACCACCAACGCCGACCGCCGCAAGGCGGCCACCATGCGAGAGAGGAGGCGACTCAGCAAGGTCAACGAGGCCTTCGAGACGCTCAAGCGCTGCACGTCCACGAACCCCAACCAGCGCCTGCCCAAAGTGGAGATCCTGCGCAACGCCATCCGCTACATCGAGAGCCTCCAGGCGCTGCTGCGCGAGCAAGAGGACGCCTACTACCCGGTGCTGGAGCACTACAGCGGCGACTCGGACGCCTCCAGCCCCCGATCCAATTGCTCCGACGGCATGGTGAGTTTCAGGTTTCCGCGCAAACGCAGGCCGTCTGGTTGGGTAGGTGGGCTGGGCCGCCTTGTGCTTGACTTGGCTCCCATGCCTTGAGCAGTTCTTTGAGAAGCAGGCAGCCCACAGGGGCGATTTTTATCTTTATGATAGCAAAGTGGGTATCTCTTAAAAGCCTGTTGGTCATGTAAGTGTTAAAAGTGCAGGAGCTGTGCCCGAAATAGAATGGCAGTTCTAATACTTAGATTTCCTTCTGTGCCATGATCTAGGGAGCCAACGGAGGTGAGACACTTTCTCCTTTAGCCCAAAGAAGCTTTCTCCTTTGTCTTTAGCTAAACCAAGCCCAAGATTCTTATTTTCAGTATCATGACAAAGCCCAGTGACATGCCAAGAAGTCACTACACACCCTGAGCATGCAATGAGTTCTTTTCTACCACCTCTGAGTAATCACAGTCCCTCATTGGAATGTAGACCAGGAGAACTGGGGGCATCACTTGCTAGAAGGCTTAAGCTCCCCACATCTCTTTTCAAATAAATGAAGGCTTCACTTCTATGCGCACCATCTTCTGGGAGGAAGCACCATTGTGATCACTGGGTTAAAACACTGAGCATCCTGCTTTTATCACTAGAAGTAGAGAGAAAACTTGTTTTCTGTACTCTGATTCCCCTGGAAGAAAGGTCGTCCTCTTTTAATCTTTGTGTCTTAAGAGTACAGGGAATTTTTCTTTGTTTTGTTACCCAGGAGCAGTCCTGTTTCTCCAGAGAACAGAACATCCTCTGGGTAACATCTTTGGCTAGATATTAGCCTTCTGCTGTGCCCTGGTCCCATTGGGAGGCTTCCTTGGCTGTCTGAGCCCTCCAAAAGAGGGGCTCCTCTTCTGCGCAGTGTAGGAGATTTCTTCTCTTTCCTTTGGGGATTGTGGTGACATGGCTCCTCCAATATACTCTCAGGGAATCTGGAATACAAGGGAGGAAACTTCTCTCTCTCTCCTGGTACTATTAGAGTAGATAGACCTAGATGATCAGAGGAGTGAAAGCAATTTCTTTCTCAGGCCATAATGAACTAGTTAGGCTGCAAGCATACTTTGGAGTAAACCCAAATGAATTCTGTGTAATTCAATTCTCAGCCTACAAGCACCGGACTGGGACACCTAAACCACCACTTTTATCCATTTAGTCATGAACTCTATGAAAATAATACAATAAAAAGCAACCAGCAACATAAAACACTGCGGCACCCATGCAGTTTACTGATCAAACTGTATACCAATGTACCATGAATATTGCTCTGTCTTTTTGCTGCTACAGAATGACATGAGTACTTTTCTGAAGTTCATGTCCTCTTGTCCTCCCAGGACATAGTGCTCTTGCAAGGGGTACTGCAATGACTTTATGCTTGGAAGAAGAAACAATAGCCTTCTTGCTTGTGATTTCTTGACACTTGGGAAAGAGATACTTATTTGCTTCTATGTAATAAAGTTGGGTTTTTGAGACAGTGGTATATCAAGTTCTGATCTCATGAAAGGGGCAGTTGAAAGCAGATGCTTCTATAGCCATGGAGTACAACCATCTTTAGAGGGCAGCCATTACAACGTTTTAGTACATAACCAGTGTTATTTACTATGCAAACCTATACACGAGTTCAATGGAACTTGCACCTGCTAATCCAGGACTTACTTTATTTCTGAGCAGATATGTGCAAGATGGCAGTTTGTTTGGGGATATAATGGGACAGATAGGACTGTGGCAGGATATTCAGCGACTGGCTATAGCTAGCGGTGATGTACAAAGCAGTGAGGACCATATCTTGCATTGTGCTAATGGTGGCTAGTGGCCTCATGGCAAACTGTGCATGTGTTAGCGGTGGAGGAGGAATACACCAAAGATAGGCAGTGTTTATGTATGAGAGAGGTATTGAGTGGTAACCAACAGCATGCATTAGGGACAGAGGCAGGGAGGGAGATTTTTCTTTCTCTCTCCCAGTCCAGTGCTTAGTACTGGAAGCAGGAGAGATTTAAGTGAAGTGGAATTTGCTACTCAAAAATTGCCTGTCACCTTCTTGTTCCATTGTATTCCTTACAACAGTGAGTGAACAAGCATGCTAGGGTCACTGAAGCACTGGGTTTGGACATGGCAGGTATCGATTAAGGTTACCAGATGCCTCAATTTCCCGGGGACAGTCCCCAGATTTACAAATCAGTCCCCATACAAAATCCATTGAAGTTGAAAAGTGTCCCCGGATTCATTGAAAAATATCTGGTAACCTACAGAATCATCCTCAGGTTTATTGGTTCATCTCAGTCCCAGCGCATTCAAAGGGTTGTATGTAAGGGGACGTAAGTGTAGTCACACACACACACACACACACCCCATAAGAAGTCATGATAGGAATTTATACAGTTGCTGAGTTTGTCTTTTGCCAACTGTAGTAAAGAGCAAATACATGTTAGAGAAGTCAAGAGTTTTAAGCAGAATGAGAAAACCACAAATAAACAAAGAGGTTAAAGGCTCATAAAACCCTTTAAGGATGGCATGGCCAAACTTGGCCCTCCAGCTGTTTTTTGGGACTACAATTCCCATCATCCCTGACCACTGGTCCTATTGGTTAGGGATGATGGGAGTTGTAGTCCCAAAACAGCTGGAGGGCAAAGTTTGGCCATGCCTGCGTAAGGTGACTTTTCTCCCCTTTTCATTTAAAGGGCTGGTTTGTTATGCATGTGTTTCCCAGAGCAGACACATAAAGTGTGAATGACATGTGTGTACCCTTAAGCACTCCTATACGCATTTGGACACCTGGTAGCCCTGATCGTATTTCTGACCTAATGTCTTGGTTTTGTTTCCAGCTGGATTACAGTGGACCCCCTTGCAGCTCCCGCAGAAGGAATAGTTATGACAGTAGCTACTATACAGAAACACTAAATGGTAAGTATCTACATTGTAAGAAATACTTTATTCTATGTTATGCTCTCCAAACACAGTATACACTTACAGACTTTGTTCTCTTTTTTATCCATGTGTGGGTATTCTGAAGCTCGTTTTTTAAATTTCAAATATTATTATTATTACTTTTACTACTCTGATCATTATTACTATTATTATTTTGATGGATGCCTTTTAATGTAACTTGTATATTACATTTTTTAATTACAGACCATAATCTTCTTTTTTTAAAAAAAATGGCAATTGGACTGAGACTTTAAAATTATTGGGTGCTTTTTTTGCCTTCAAAGGCCATTGTACAACTTGCATAAATATTTATTTATTGTTGTATTTGCTGATTACTTTTTCACCTCACCTTCCATACATGCAATCCAACATAATAACAAAATAAAACACTAAAGCACTCATATATAAAAACTGTAATAAAACAATGATACACATTCCAGCAATCAGAGTTTTGAAAACAGCAGCCCCAAACACCGTTCTCAGAAGGCTTGGGAAAAAAACAGTGTTTTTGGCAAGAAGATGCTATCTATGTGGAGGAAGTTTTTGGGGGGGAGGGTGCCACAGACAAAGTGGCAGCTGTGGGCAGAACAGAAGGTGAGCCCTCCCCCTTATTAATAAATAAACCTTTTAAATAACTCATTTGGCATTTAATTCCATTGACACCTCTCAGAACTGTATGGGGCCAGTTGATTCAGATATGAATTCATGTGTGTTGTTGTCAGTGGGGACCCTATGGCAAAACAGCTTTTCCTTGGTACTGCTTCTGAGACCCCCTGATCTCCTTGTCCTCAGATTCGAAGCAAGGGAAAAGTTCGGTCATTTCCAGCCTCGATTGCTTGTCGAGCATCGTGGAGAGGATTTCGACAGACAGCACTGCCTGTGCCAGCCTGTCCACGGTCGAAAGTGGAACCGAGGGGAGCCCCTGCTCACTCCAGGAAGGGGCTAGCCTGAGCGACGCTGCAGCCCAAATCTCCTCCCCAGCTACCTGTACCCCTCTCCCTCAGGACAATGTCAGCAGCAGCAGCAGCAACAACAACCCCATCTACCAAGTGCTATAAAGCCACGGGGGACAGAAACCACCAACAGGATCGGATCTCAGCCGACACACTTAAGCCTGCCTTCCGAAGATCAAAAAAGACAATACTTGTGGGTTTTTGGTTTTCCTTACCAGTTTTAATATGTATCTAATGATTCCAAGCTTGCATTACTTCAAAATACACTTATTTATTGCTTATAAACGAAAGCTATTTGTATATAGAAGAACTTTAGAATTGCATACCATGAAATGGCTAATGTTGAACCTGTGCTTTAAAAGGGGGTATCCTTACGTTGGAGAGTCTTCTCAGATCCTATGAGGAATAAACTCTTGAGGCAATCCTGCACAAAGGTTGCTTAACTACCACGGATTTCAGTCTGACTTGGCCTACAATCCTGTGCCCACTGACCTGGGGTTAGGCCCATGTAAGTAACTCAGTGGGACTTACTTCTGAGGAGGCATGCATAGGATTGCACTGTTAAGCAACCTAAGGCTCTTCTTATACACACTTGCCTGGGAGTAAGCCTCATTGGAATCAGTGGGACCTACTTCCGAGTAGACACATTACAGGATTGCAGCCTTCCTTTCTCCTCAGAAACATAGACATCCACGTATATTTTTTTTAAAAAGGTTGAGGACCATTTTTAAAAATACTTATTTTGTATACTTGTAAATAAGAGTTGCTTTGCAAAAAAAGAAAGAAAAAAGATTCCAACGAAACAACCCAAAAAATTTACGTATTTAATGTTGCTTGGTTTGTCGTGCCAAACTTTAACTTTATATATTTATACAATGTGGATGCTGAGAATGTTTTCAACAGTATTCTAAATAAAGAACCTTATTTATAAAACTGCTGGAGTTATTTTGCCTTTGGTTAGGGAATTTCCCTTTTTTATTTTTTAGGTTTTCAGTTTTACAATTACATTATTTTCCATTCTTACACAGTGGTTCTTTTAGACTTCCCACCCAGCGTTCCATAACAGTTCTTTATACATCTTGCTTAGCTGCATAGACATTAATTCCTTCACCTTTTCCCCCACATTCTCATAGCCTTAATATTGTCAACTGTTGGTCAGGTATCCCCTACCTGAAATTTATATTTGAGATCAAATTTTTGTAAATACTCCCCTAGATACTCCCACATACTCCTCATCTGTTTGTAATCTTGATTTCTTATTTTTGATGTCATACTTGCAAGCTCTGCATATTCAATTAATTTATTTAACAATTGTTCTTTTCTCAGAGTTTCTCTTTGTTTCCAATATCTTGTGCATACTATCCTTGCAGCTGTTGCATATAAAAATAAGTTGTGGGCTTTTTTGGTAACTCATTCCTAAGTATGCCTAGAAGGAATGCTTCCGGTTTCTTGGGGAATGTGGGTTAGTTTTTTTTTACACCATTTCCCAAAATTCCTTTGCCCGATTGCATTTCCACCATAAATGAATGAATGCAACCTCTGCATCTAGGCATTTCCAACAAAGTTTTGAACCTCTTTTGTACAATTTGGCCACCTATACATGCAGAGAGGTTCATTGTTGAATTCCACAATTTTCCCCACGCAACAATTTCAATATTATGACCAATATCGATGGCTCATTTTATCCCTGCCTCCTTTATGAGTTCATCTTTGGTCTCCCATTCTAACAAATAATAATAATAATATATTTTTGAGATTAGTTTTTTGTTGGGCCCCAAAATCACTTTTTTCAAATTCTGAAGCTTCTTGAATGAATCCTCTTTCTTTATCTCTTCTAAACATCTGCTTTGTTTGAAAATATTGAAACCAGTCAGGTATCCAGTTAGAGATCTCTTGCCTATCTCTTAGTTTTATATTGCCCTCTTTGTATTCAAGGAGGTCATTATACTTTCCCCAAGTCCTATCCATATTTAACCTTTTTACTGCAACTGCTCCTACCAGTGAAATCCAACCAGGAGTCTTTCTTTCTAGGATATCTTCATGTCTCATCCAGACCTTATATAAACTTTTTCTAATCACATGATCATAAAAACCCTTGTGAACCTTAGTTTTTTCATACCATAGGTACACGTGCCACCCATAAATCAGATCATTCCCTTCTAAATTCACTATATTCACATCCTTCAGTTCTATCCATTCTTTCATCCAGTTTAGACAAGTTGCTTCATAGTAAAGTTTCAGATCTGGGAAAGCAATGCATCCCCTTTGCTTTTCATCTGTTAAGATTTTATTTTTATCCTTGGTTTTTTCTTTTGCCATAGGAAGTTTAATATATCTTTTCCCCATTGCGTAAAGCAGTTGGAGAAGAAGAAGAAGAGTTTGGATTTGATATCCCGCTTTTCACTACCTGAAGGAGTCTCAAAGCGGCTAACATTCTCCTTTCCCTTCCTCCCCCACAACAAACACTCTGTGAGGTGAGTGGGGCTGAGAGACTTCAGAGAAGTGTGACTAGCCCAAGGTCACCCAGCAGCTGAATGTGGAGGAGCGGAGACGTGAACCCGGTTCCCCAGATAACGAGTCTACCGCTCTTAACCACTACACCACACTGGAGTTGGATATTACAGGTCATGATTGAAACAAAAATATCATTTGGGGGGAGGACCCTCATTTTAATTACAGATATCCTGCCCAGAAAAGACAGGTTCAGTTGCTCCCGTTTTTGAAAGTCTTTTTCCATTCCAGTCCCCACTCTGTTATAGTTGTCTTGAAATAAATTCAGATTTTCTGATGCAATCCAGACTCCTAAATATTTAATTTTCTTTTCCACTTTGATTCCTAAGTCATTTTCCAATTCTTTCTTTGTTTGGTTATTTATATTCGGAGTTAGCATTTTCTTTCTGTCTTTATTAGTATAAAATCCTGCCAGGTTGCCGAATGTTGTAATAACTTCCAAAGATATTGTTAGGCTTTCCGAAGAATTCTCTACTGTTATAACAACATCGTCCACAAAGGATTTGAATTTATATATTCTCTGTCCCATCCGTATGCCCTTTATTCTCTCTTCCTCCCTTATCTTTCTTTCAGGATCTTCCAATACCAGATTAAACAATAGTGGAGATAAGGGGCACCCTTGTCTAGTACCTTTTTAAATTTGAAATTCTGAGAATGTTTTCAACAGTATTCTAAATAAAGAACCTTATTTATAAAACTGCTGGAGTTATTCTGCCTTTGGTTAGGGAATTTCCCCCATTGCTTTCAGTACAGTGTTAGCAAATTCACTTCTTATTCAGTGAAGAATATTCACTCTCCCTATATACGAATAAGGTGAATTACAGTGCAATCTTACACCTGTCTACTTTGAAGTAAATTCAGTTGAGTTCAATGGGACTTACTCCAAGGTGTGGGAGATTGTAGATTGATTCCATCCTTCTCTGGTAGATGATATTGATGGCCATCAGCTAGGAAATCAAGGCTGCCAAGTTCTTGCCGTTTGTGGTCACAGTCTGTGGTATACCATCTTCAAGATTATTCAGTCAAAAGGTAAGATGTCATAGAATTGTAGCATTGGGAGGGACCCTAATAATCATCTAGTCCAACCCCCTGGTATGTAGGAATCTCAACAAAAGCATCCATGACAAGTGGCCATTTATTACAAAATTCATTTAAGACTTTTTATAATTCTATTCTCTAATGACATTCTGGGTAACAACCAGGCTGCATTTCAATTCATACAATGTTTTGCTAATGGCTGTAGAGCAGGAGTGGCTAACCAGATGTTGTCTTCCAGATGTTGCTGGACTACAGCTCCCTTCAGCCCTGGCCAATGGAATGCTTTTGCCAAATATATGCATATTTTTTTTTTTGTAAACACAGGTTAGTTAGAAAACTGCATCACAAAATTTGGATACGTGTGAATTTCAAAGGATGGTTATGTTTTCGGTTCTCATATTGTTTTGCAAATTTGAAAAATTCTGATTTAAATGCAAACCAAATGGAATTTCTCGCCCATCCGTACTTCAAAATCCAGGGCCCCTTTCACCGATGTGCTGCTTTTGTGTGAGTTGGCATAAAAGTTAACACTGAGGACCTTTTGAAGCATATTGGGCTTCTTATTCATGAGCAGATCATACACAATAGAGATGGGGTTCCTTTAAAGTTCTTCAATACTATGATAATCTTTCCTCTTTTTTTGTTTTGTTTTGGGTAATTACCAAGCTCTGGAGACTTTTTCTATTGTTGTTTGTGTGTGTTCTGTGTAAATAAATATCTGTGTTTTTGTAAGTAAGATAAATGTTTGAGGGTCACCACATATTACTGTTGTTTCCTTGATTATTATTTTTTTACCATAGCTACATGTTACTTTAATCACTTTCAACACTTTAAATGTGTGAAGTATTTTTAACTCCTTCTTCAACTGAAAAAGGCTCTCAGAGTAGCTTACCATGATCAGGACTAAGATGGTCCCTGCCCTTAGGCTTACAATCTAAAAGGCATGACACAAAAGGAAAAGGAATTGGGAGGGAGGAGGAAAATAAGGAGACACAGGCACTAGTTCTTAGTTCAGAGTTCTTTCTTATCATTGTTAACAGGGAGGGTAAGCAACATCTCTGCAAATTCGTCTTCTCTAGCCAATGGATGGTGCCAGGTTGGTATCTTCCTTGCCATGACATTATAATATATTTGTAATTTCTTACAAGGAATTGGACAGAAATTGTGGCAAAATTTTGATTCACCACCTTTGGTCGCTTTTTTATTTTACACTAATGCTTACTGAAATTGCAGCACATGAAGCTGAAGCCCTGAAACTCTCAGTCAGAATATTTGTGTTCGACAATGAACACCCTGTTCCACAAGTATTCCCGGATATTGAATTTCAACGATTTATTTTAGCAACCTAAGTTTCCACAGCCTGGTTCTAATGTTACAACAGAGACCATGCATGCATTTAACACATCCCAAAATAGGCCCATTAAAACACATACACAAGGGCTGCTTCATTTGTGACACACACACACACACACAGAGAGAGAGAGAGAGAGAGAGAGAGGCGTATGTACAATGTCACATTATAATGCCAGGTAATTATTATAAGGATAGTTAAATGGTCAGTCAAACCACCACATGGCTCTATCAGGCAGCTAGGTTCCAACTCCATTTCAGGCTCTTCCTTCCTCCCAGCTACCAACTGACATTGATGAGACACCAGAGTAAGGAATGATTCCAAAGTGCCAAGAAACAAACCCAACTGAGAATCCTCTCCTATTGTACTTTAAATGCCATCCACTGCTTTGGGAGCTGGTCATGGTGGAGGGAGGGGAAACAACTTCACTGTTCTCTCAGGTAATGTCAACACACCCTGAGTCTTCAGGAACTAATAGAAAACCCATCTAAACCATGAGAGTTGGTAGCCTGTTGTTATTATTATTCCTTTTCGCACCGAAAGTTGTTTTCAAGCAGCTGTGCCCTTTACCAGTAGCTCCCAGTTTCACCCCTGCTGCCGCGTGGCAAAAAAGGAGGGAGCAGGCAGGTTGAAATCAGTCCATGATATTTTAATAATCGCCTAAATAAAGTGTTTTAAGCTTAGTACGACAGATTAGTCAACAGGCTGCGGCAACACTCAGAACCTTCCTGCTAACAGATTTAGCAGCAGGGTTTATCCTCACATTTTTTTTTCCAAAGGTCAAGAATGCTGTCATATTCTGTATGAGTATGATTGAAGCTCAAACCAGGGTAGTCATTTATGAAAGCTAAAGCAGATGATGTCGGTGTCACTGAAATGTAGTGTCAGTAGATAAGCAACTGATGAGCATAGTTAATGCGGAGTGCTATTTAGAGTGTACTGTATCAGAAAATCTGAAAGTCCCTAAAACTATAAGTACAGCAGGATCATCCCCTACCAACCCCACAAAGAGTGACGACCATTTATTCACTTATTTTGGCAAGTGTTCCACAAATGAATTCCAGCGGCAGTGCAATAGACAGCTCACTTCACCTCCATGCCTTGGTGTGGTTTTGCTCCCAATCTATGAACTAGGGAACATCAGGCTTTAGCAGAGGGAGAGCAGGGAAATCTGGACTACTCCACTGGCTTTGCTGAGACAGCAGCCCCATTTGGCTCCTGTTTCCAGTTCAGACTGTCATTATAAAAGTACTACAATAAAACAGAGCTGGTTGTCTGTTTGCCTCTTTCTACTTCATCTCCTTTTCATTTTAGGTGTCGTGTCTTTTAGATGCTAAGCTTGTGAACAGAGACTATGTTGCTTTTTGTGGATTATGATCAAACCTTTTCAGCCGAAGAGCAGGGTAAAAATTATTTATACGAATAAAAGAACAGCTAATATGCTGGAGAGGTGGGGAAGAGTATTGACCAGACTTGGTGACACAGCCAGACCTTTAAAGCCCTAAACAGCCTCAGCCCAGTATACCTGAAGGAGCATCTCCACCCCCATGGTCCAGGCCTGACACTGAGGTCCAGCGTCAAGGGCCTTCTGGCGGTTCCCTCACTGCGAGAAGTGAGGTTGCAGGGAACCAGGCAGAGGGCCTTCTCGGTAGTGGCGCCCGGCCTGTGGTATGCCCTCCCATCAGATGTCAAGGAAATAAACAACTATCTGATTTTTAGATGACATGTGAAGGCAGCCCTGTTTAGGGAAGTTTTTAATGTTTAATGTTTTATCACTTTTTATTATTATCATTATTAATATCTGTTGGGAGCCACCCAGAGTGGCTGGGGAAACCCAGCTGGATGGGAAGGGTATAAATAAACTACTACTACTACTACTACTATTCTGCTCCTGTCTTCTCTGTGCCATTTTTTGACACTCTTTGCTCCACAGGCTAGTCAACATTGTCTGAAGATTTCTAGTCCAGTGTCATTATGAACATCCCATAATCACTTCCCAGCCTTATACAATGTTTACAAAAAGTCAACACGATGCCCCTCTCTTTTCTGGCACACAGAGATAGACTGAACACAGGAAAATTTCATTAGGCTCTGATGCCTGAAGTGGCCACTTCATCGTGCTTCATAGTACAGTTAGCCCTGTAATTTACATACAGCAGTGGGAGAGAGACCTGTGGCCTTCCATTTGTTGTTGGGACTCCAACTCCCATCAGCCACAGCCAGCATGGCCAATAGTTAGGTATGATGGTCACTGATGTCCAACAACATCTGGAGGGCCACCAATTCCCCATGGATGGAGTTAAAGAACCATATAGGTGTAAATGATCTCCCTGCCATAAAATCCTGCCACGTTTTTGTATGTCCGGATCAATTGTAGGAATATTATTATGGCCTGGTGGAATGAAGGGAGTAAGACAGTGGCAGATCCTGAACTTGGTCAGCATTATGGGTTTAAGGTACATAATTCAACGAGCTCATACAAGATGGACTCACAGAAGACAGGTGTATTCAGGCCTTCAAGTGAACAAATGAACACTCAAAGGGGCTGCCAACTTGGTGACTGCAATCACAAGGGCCTTCATTCGTGGCCCTGGGAAGTAGCCCCAGACACCGAACTTTTTTTTTTTTTTTTTTAAGTAAGCCTCTAGAGTGTTATGAAGCAAGATGTGCAAGTATCTCTGGCTGTTCCTGTCTAAAAACAGTGTTTTTAGCTTCTTCTTCTTCTTCTTCTTCTTCTTCTTCTTCTTCTTCTTCTTCTTCTTCTTCTTCTTCTTTGCATACTATCCTTCCTCTGAAGATCACAACATAAAAATAAGTCTACGAGTGAAGTAATATAAGTGAGCTGTTTGGACACCAGGTAATAGGAAAATTCCTAAAGAGCTGCTGTTTGCCCCTCCCATTTAAGGCACTTTCCCTGCTTCTGTTTTATATTCTAGCAGCATGTCCTTCCTTTTTTCACAGCATATATAGCATGCGTCTTTCCTGTGGTGGGTTTGTCTGATCAGGTATTATCTAGAAGATTTCTTCTGCAAGTACTACTGCACAATAAGTGCATATGGATGTTAAAGGATCTTCTCCCCAAGTGGCAAATGCAAAATGTGGAAATTTTGCAATGAGTTTTAGGCATGATGCCTACTGCGCAGGACCTGAAGCCCAGGCACTGGCTTCCCAGAATGTGTCCATGCACTGAAATAGATATGTGTGCAGTGAAAGCACATAATAAACTACACAAAGGAGTCATGGCAGCACCACACAGGAAATTTATAGCTTAAAAAAAATACTTAAAAACCTAAAATAAAATAAAAAGTTATAAGAGCAGCATAGTCATGCTGGACATTTTAGCAATAAGAATTGCAAAAAACTGTACAACTCTGCCATCTGCAGGATAAAAGTGCAATGGGTCTAGTTTGGAATTACAGTTTATAGCACTGGTAATCCAAAGTGTTTAAAAATTGGGAAACTGGATTATTAGTAGTATCTAATGATGGGCATGAGGAAAGAATGATAGCGCTTGTTGGGTATTTCTCATTGCCTTTATTTGTCATATGGTTTTTACAGATGCATTATGTGTCATACCTTTCATTGCAACCAAGAAAAGCACCTGTTGTTGTTTTGTTTTGTTTTGTTTTTTAAAAACAAACCTACCAGCATCTTCATGTAGTTTTATGTCTAAGGAGAGACGCAATCCTCTCTCCGATGCTTTTTAACATATTTATGCTCCCCCTTGCCCAGATTGTCCAGAGCTTTGGGCTAGGTTGTCACCAATATGCTGGTGACACTCAGCTCTATCTGCTGATGGACGGCCACACCGACTGGGCCCCGGACACATTGACCAGATGCTTGGAGGCTGTGGCTGGATTGAAATCGGTTTCATGGGAGCCGATTGAAACTAAATCCTTCGAAAACAGAGATCCTCTGGCTGGGTCGGGATGGCATGGGGATGAGGGACCAACTGCCTTCTCTTGCGGGGGCCCAATTAGTGCCAGTCCTTCCATGAAGAGTTTGGGTATAATCCTTGACGCCTCCCTTTCCATGGAGGCACAGGTTACAGCAACAGCTAAGGTGACATTTTTCCATCTTCGCCGCATTAAGCAGTTGGTCCCTTACCTCTCCCCACCCCATCTGGCCACAGTGATCCATGTGACGGTCACCTCTAGGCTTGACTACTGTAATTCGCTCTATGAAACTGTCCCAGAAACTCTAGCAGGTGCAGAATGCTGCAGCGAGGCTCCTCACGGGGTCCCTGCCATGGGAAGCATATTCACCCAGTGCTTTACCAGTTGCACTGGCTCCCGGTGGAGTATAGGGTCAGGTTCAAGGTGCTGGTTTTGACCTTTAAAGCCCGTTGTGGCCTAGGGCCCTCGTATTTACGGGACCGCCTCTCCTGGTATGCCCTGCAGAGGACCTTAAGGCCCATGAAAAACCATAGTTTAGAGGCCCCGGGCCCTAAGGAAGCCAGGCTATCCTCCACCAGGGCCAAGGCCTTTTAATATATCTATCTATCTATCTATCTATATATATATATATATATATATATATATATATATATATATATATTAAAGATTTTCTTGATTTACAACGGTAATGCAATGTCTCTCTCGTATTTTTCCATATAATATTTTTTACAAATCGGTTGTTGTTGTTGAGACATTGGGGAGAGAAGGGGGAGAGAGGTGGCTGGGATGGGGTGGGGTGACGATGTTTCTGTTTTACTTAATATGTGTAGGGTTTGGTGTCAGCGTTGTCTGTGCAGGTTCTCTGTTGTCCGCTTGAGCTCCTTTAGTGGTGAGAGAGGTCGGGGTTTCAGTGATCACTCCGACCTGGTGGAATGCTCTGTCCCATGAGACTAGGGCCCTACAGGACTTAACCTCCTTCCGCTGGGCCTGTAAGACAGAGCTATTCCGCCTGGCCTTTAATATATATATATAAAGTCATGAGCCAGGAGTCAGTTTTGCCTGCTGAACAGCAGCCTGAAGCAGAGTGACTCCACCTGCAGCTGATCAGCCTTCAAGGACACAGAGGAGAAGGCGATGATGAGAGCCAGCTGGCTTCAGCCTTCTTAAGCAGAACTTCCAGCAACAGGTAGGTGCTGGAAGCAATGCTTGTAGTTCCTGGTCCTACCTTGCTGCTTCCTGCTCGCCTTGACCCTTGACTATCAGATTCCCTGACCCCTGGACCATCTGACCACGTGGATTGCTGTTCACCTGACCCCAGGACTGGACCTGACTGGATACTGACTTTGCCTCCAGGCAAGTACACCTCTGAGACTCTTCTGGTCGGCTGGCCTCCCATTCCACCGAGCTCTGCTCGCTGTGGCTCAGCACAAGACTATAGCACTCAATCCTTTATGGGTCTAATAAGAAGTATTAGCCCCACTGAATGCAATGGGCAAAGGCATATAGAATTGCAGCCATAATGTGTTTTATTTGGATTGTCGTGCTGGGCAAGGCTGCATTTTATGCTGCTGTTTCAGTTTAAAAACTTGTCTTTTCAATGTTTTGTTTTCATGGTATTCATTGTGAGCTGCCTTGAGAGGGTTCTTGTTCCGAAATAAGGAAGTGAATGTGGAAATAAAGAACTAGTTTCTGCAGCACATGATTTTGTGGAATTGAGTATTCCAGGATGTTTGGCTGACAGCATAGCAGGAATGCAGGCAACTGGGGAGAGATTGTATCATGAAGTTTTTAATGTTGATGTTTTGTTATGTTTTTATGTGTGTTGGAAGCTGCCCAGAGTGGCTGAGGCAGCCACGCCAGATGGGCAGAGTCTAAACATTTATTATTATTATTACCATTTGGTTTTACCATTTACTCCTAAACCCAGAGGTGCACATAACCTCTTGATAAGCAAGGGATCTATAGGATGAGACATAAATGGCGAGGACTTCCTCACTAAATTAGCAATCTGAAGAAACAGGAGAATGTTTGATTGCTGCTGCTGCTTCTTTTTTTAAAGGGATCAGGAGTCGGACACAACTGAATGACTGAACAACAACAACAAAAATGACACCTTTGGCTAAATGTGAGGGATGACCAAGGCAGTTGGTGTGTGGATGGCTTCATCACACTGTTTGATGCTATGTTCCATCATGCTATGCTACAGGCAAAGTCCAAAGATCAGTGGTAGAATGTGCTTTGAATTCAGAAAGCCCTACGTTTAATCACCAACATATCCAGAAAGGGCTAAGGGGGATTTTTCTGAAACTTGAGAGCCATTGCTGGCAGTACTGACCTACATGAGTCAATGACTCATTGCAAGGCAGCTTCCCATCTGATTGTTCACTGTCAGAGGCTGGACTGTTTGTGTCTGATTCAATATGGAAGTCCTTATGAACTTTTACAGCCAAGTAAGCACCTCAGCAGCACCTGTGCATAGGATTACACATAATAAATAGTACAGCAACAAAAGCTTTCAATATTTGCAGACGGGGAATGTGCCTCTCCAGCTGTGCTGTACTGATAGGATCTGAAGGCATACAACAATGTTCCACCTCTGGAAGTTTAGCAGGGTTATCCATTAAGCTGCTTGGAGAGGAGCCACCTGGGAGCCATATGTAAGTTGTTGTAAGCTGTGCAGAGGAAGAATGAGCTCTGCGTGACAAACCAAACAGTAGAGAATAGCTTAAAACAGTAGAGAATAGCTTAAAATGTGTGACTAGAGTGCAAGTGATTGCTATTTTGAGAAGAAACACTAGATGGCACCCTTTGTGCAAATAATTGAAAGCAGCATTTTTTATTTTGGTAAAAAAGAAAATCTGTACAAGCACCTTTTCAGACATGCAAGTACACAGCAAAAAACAATTAGTCAAAGTTAGTGAGCAATCTTTTTCTCTTGAATTTTCTCTGTGGGTTGTGAAAGAGTTATAGAGAGGGGAAATGTTAATTACATTGCCCAAGTCTCCATCCCTGGAGACTTAACTTCCTCCTTGATGAATTATCTTAAGTCACTTTTGCCTCTTAAATTATAGTCAACTGTGCAGATACACCAGTTCTCTCTGGAGCTGCTTCTGTAGATGTGAATTAATTAGATGAACATGGCCTGTAATGTTGGACTTGCTGTACTACCAGCAACATTGCACTGTTTAATTCCCCATCAGTCATAGAAGGTTTATTTTCCTTGACACTCACGTTATGCTATATTGCTTACTCAGTGCAAGTAATGCACCTGTATATGCAAATAGTTTGTTTAGCATAAAATCAATATGCAAATCTAGAGGGACTACAGGTTCATGTAGAAAACCCAGTGAGTATAATGGGACTAATGCCAAAGTAAACATGTATGGGATTATGATATTAGACTACACCGGCACATACAATATTGGCTCATTTCATTTGGCTTTTTCCACTGTGCCTGGAAATAAGATTTATTCATCACCACCACCACCACCACCCAGGGGTGGAGGAAGGGGGATGCGGTGGGTGTGATCCGGCCCAGGTGTCACCACTGAGGGGAGTGACAAAATGCCGGGCGGCACTCACCGCAGGGCCTGCAGCACGCCTGAGCCACGCATCTCTACAAATGGTCCACCCGCTGCCTCCCCCCCCCAGCTGTAGGGCAGCTGAGTGGGAGAAGGCAGGCAGACTCCGGAGGCCCCTATGGGCGACTCACCACGCCCTTGCCCCACCCCTATGCGTGGCTCGAACTGCCCCTGGGTGTATGTACCGCCCCAGGCGCCCGAGTGGCTTCCTCTGCCGTGGCCACCACCCTGGACAACTATATTTGATTGGAAGATGTGCCTAGGAGGATGACATTATGAGGAAGTCCCATGGATATCAATTCAGTGCCTGGGGGGAGAGGTAGGCATGGCTGGATGAGTGGGTGGATCAAAGGGTTCTGTTGCCCATTCAGATCTCCCTCCCACCTACAGTATCCCTTTGATATATTTCGCCAGCTGTGCCCAATGGCCTGGCATTGTTACGAACTGACCTAGCACTCAATAACAAGACCCCATTGATCCAGGTTACAATTTAAAACAAGAAAAGGGAGTTGAAAGAGACAACATTGAGGAAGGATAAATGGGAGCAAAGCCAATTGTATGAAGTTCAGCTTGATTGGGAATGAGAATCAAGGCAGTCACAAGCCAAGCAGAAGTTAGTAACTTGTGGAGTAATTTGTCGACAGTCAGTAATTCAATGGCATTCATTTCTCCTAAGGAGTCGAAACCTCAGTCCCTATCACCTCTACATTTGACTCTTTGAAGACATATGAGAAAAGACCCTCTCTCCCTTTCTTAAGCCTTTTGTTTTATCCTTCATAATGCAGTTCTTTGCAACCGTTGCAAATGATTCCACGGGGTTTGCCAGCTGTATGTCACTTGAGAGCAAGCCTTGACACACAGCTTACTGAATGGGATGCACCCTGCCAGGAAAGAGTTTATTCAGGGTTATACAAGAGTGGAACATAAGAAGTCCAAGAATGAACATCTTATTAATGAGCTTTCAGTGATCAGAATTCAGAAACATGTGGACTGTAGAGAAGTAGCTGTCTGGTGTCTTCTGAAAAGGCCAGGCCTCAGACTGCTGTCTTCTGCTGAGCTTGTACATTTCTGTCACCTGTAGCCTATGCTGGGGCAGGTTTTAACCCTTGGGAAAGCTTTGATCTGAAGGATGAGTCACTGTCAGACACATCTTACGGTAAGTTACCTGCGGGTGCCTGCCAGAAATAACTGGTTGCTCCTTTGCATGCTTTAGCCATAATTTTACATATACCTCCAGGCACCCGCAAGTTTCACCCCTTGTACTTCTGCTTTCCTTACTCCTGCATGTAAGATGCAAACTTTATGACCAAACTACACATTACACTACAATTTGATTATTGATGTAAACCTCCAAAATGTACTTTGTATAGTTAAGTATTTACCTCTATCTTCAGTACATTATGTTTTATTATTTGGCTATGGCTAGTGGCTGGTGCAAAGGAAGATTTGAGGGGGATAATGCCTTCTTGCCCTCCCACTACTCACACTCGCTTATGGAAAGGATACATCAAAAAATTATATCTGTATTGATCCTATACATCAGCTGTTTTAAGATCTGGTGTGATATGGAAAATGAGACTCCTGTTCCTTGTTTGTAATAATATTTTATTTTGCAAAAAATAAATTGGGTTTTTAAAAATGCAGATAGTAGCTATGGGAAGTAGCTATTTAAAAATGCAGATAGTAGCTATGGGAAGAAGCTATCCTAGGACCATGGGGTAGGAAGAGGAAGCCCTTTGCCCTTGTGCCATTTTCCCAGTGAAAAATCACTCCCTTGAAGTTGCTACTTGCCCCATTATCAAAAACAGATGGGCATAACTTATTGCTTGTATGTGTTTCCTAATGGGACTAATAGATTCAGAGAGGCAATTTTAATCAAGATAATAGTCAAAAGGGAAAGGGTTAATCCTTCCCCACAAATACATACATTACCAATTCAGATTCTTCACCCACCCAGCTGCTATTTGAAAAAGAAACTTCAAAGAGATGAGATCCCCTCAACCATCTTCATCATAAAACATAATTTTGCTCTGGGATGTATTAGCAAACAATGTGGGCAGCAACATAAATGATGTCCTCTTCCCTTGATTCTCTAGTCATAGTAGAATTATCGTTTATTTGCCCCTGAAGTAAATGTAGTTTGTGATCTCTTTGCAAGAACTAAAATGCGGAACCAGGTCACATCATAGTGTTGGACAAAGCTGATGCTTGTTTAGGCTGCTCTGTTGTTTTTAGCCATCCTGTTTTCTTGATTGTGTATTCAGCGTGTGCTGTTGTTTATCTGATGATTTGGTTGGCTGTTCTTCTTTTATGTTCTGTACTCCATCCTGGTCTCTGTATCAATGAAGGGCAAGCTAAAAAAAAAAAAAATCTAAACAAGGAAGCAAGCCAGGCTCGGATGTCAGCCCCCAGCATACTGAAGTATTTTCTGGGGACTTTGCAACTTGGCAGGACTAAACGGGGCTATTTGGGCGTCACTGCTGAGCTAGCCTGTCATGAGGAGAGGCTGGCAGCTGCCCCAGCTGCTCCACCTTGTGCAAGTGGAGCTGCTCTGCCAGTGGTGTGTGGTCAGTGGACTAGGGGAACTAGGCTAGTACTCTAAATGTTTTCCTGGCGCCTCCTTCCCAAAGCCCGGGAAGGTCCTGCCCGGCTTAGGGAGGGGCAATGCTCTGATGGGTCCAAGAGCCCTCCCTCCACCTTCCCAAAGCCCACCTGGCTCCAGCATCCTGTCAGAGCCCTGACGTCTCCTTCTCAAAGGCTGGGGAGCTTCTGCAATGTTCACGCACGTGACATCACTCTTGCAAGCTGGCACCTCTGGCCCACCTGTTCCCCGACAAAAAAAACCCCACTGCATGCCACTGTGCTCAGCCCATACCCTCATTACAACTCCACTACCACCCCTGGCAATCCCCCTTTAGAAGAATAAAGGGAATACTTTTTGTCATCAAAAGAGTAACATATGGATTCCCCACTTTTCACTATTCACTCCACCACTTTATATAAACTTGATCTGGTTTGATATCATTTAATAGAAACTGGATATGAATTTAAAATTTAAAGGTTTTTTTTTAAAAAAGTTTGTTTTAGCGCATTGTGTGACGTGTGTATACAATTGTCTAGAATTACACACACTGGATGAATTTCAAACACTAGCCCGGATGCTGCAGGGACTACATCTACAGAGGGTTTCAATCCTAGATATTTAGGATTAGCACCCACACCGTAGGTCAGAGGGACTTGAAACTGTTTTTGTCAGATTGTGTGCAATGAATTGGTCACCTACATAGGTCACGTAGCAGCCAACTTCTGGTGGGGTGCAGCTTATGTTAAAAAGGCACCAGGGCCACCTGTCACATTATTTGATGACAAAAAGCAGTCCCTTTCTTCTTCTCCCCTTGCAACACCGCCAGGGGACAAAGTGAGAATGACTTCAGTGGCACAGAGCAGCACCTGCTCAGTGTGCCTCCAAAATCTGGAACCAGGTCTGCTTCAAGAACAAATAAATTAACCTTGGAAGCAGATTTTGCTTCACAAGGGAAATTCTGTTGTGACTGTAGGTTTAGTTCTTCCCTATTTAATTCAAAAACTAGCTGAGTTGATGAAAATGTCAGAGCAGCCAAAAGCTGCCAAGCTACTTTGTTTTCTGAGTATATTGAACCCCTGATCCGGCAGAACAGTTACAGAGATGTTTGACCTTAAGATGGAATCCCATTAAGACCAACACAACTACTGAATAATAGGGTTGTGTCATTTTCATTCTTAGTGCAAATTTAAGACATGCCCCTCAGAAACAGTCCTGTCTTTCCTCCCCCAGCTAATTGGACCCATCCTCCAGCTCTGGCTCCTGGCTTGCAAGAGGCACAAAATCACTACCCTCTTCCCCTAGATCAGCCTCTGGCCTCACTGCCTCTTCTACCCACTCCTTGGAGCCCTGCCAGTCCCTTACATGCTGCTTTGCCTAGGTGTCAGCAAATTACTTTCAATGTAATCTTAAAAATTAAGGTATAGGGACTACTTGACTAGGGTCAGGTATTGCAGGTGCTGGGAACCAGTTTGCACATGGGCATCACTTGATTTGCCTTTTCGTAATTGCTCAACACTTGATAACTTGTCAGTAGGATGTGAGAATTGTCATTGGAAAATGTTGTTTGAGATCACATGGGTTCATATGAAATTTTGGGCTGTGGTGATTAATCTGTTATGGCTCAATTACACATGCAGATAGTGAGCTGATACTGCTGCCCTCATGTGCTGAACATGCATGTCCCATGCTCAGCAATGGCATTACAACCAGTCTCCAGGAATGATACCCACTGCACCAATTCCACTAATGAAATGGATTTCTGTTTGCTCAATGGAACTTTGCCTCCTCTCCTTTCCCCTGGAGCCCCCAACCCGTGTACTCTCAAAGTCTTCCCTAGAGAGGTGGACCCTCTGAAGTAGATTTTGGGAGTGTGAGGAGAGGAACAGGAAATCCTGTTGTGCAAGTGAGTATCCAACCTCCTAATCAAATATTCTGCAGCTGCTACAGGCGCTTCTCCCTTTAAAGGCTTCTTGGTGTTGTGAATTCCATCAACTTATCTGAGCTCAGCTCATTCTCTCACTAGCCACAGGACCAATCCATCCCCTAAATGTAAATATCTTTATTCACCTTGAAATCTCTAATAGTGCTGGATGTGTAAGCACTTATTTTGTAGACCAAGATACAAGATACACCTGTCACCTTTATCCCCCTGCGCATCAATGTTCCCAGAGAGTAATTATATCCCTTGTGTGATACCTAGACTACATACTTGATGAGAATCTAAAGCTATTGTACGTGGAGGTGGGTGACACAGCCTTTTCAGACTTCAGCAGTTTCTTCTGCTAATGCATGGAGGTCGGTTTTTGATGATTTGTCATAATTAGATATTGACTTAAGATACAATGGTTTCACACATTAATTCAAACTAATTGCCCAGTTAAGCACATTGGAACTCTTAGCACATTGTCCATAGTTCCATTCAGCACATATTCCCTGGTATTTGCTAAACTCCTGATTAGTTTTATTTCAACTCTTGCAATCTTTTGTATCAGACTATTGATCATTTCCGTGAGTTTACTCCTTGCCACTTAAAAAGCAATTTTGTCTCTAATGAAAGATGCTGGATCCACAGATATGGGAGAATGAAGGCTTCTGCAGTTAAATCAGGAAAGCAGGACTTGCACGATTCCCTCAGATGTCTCAATGATATCCTTGGAAAGGATGGCTTGAAGCAGGTCCAAACACAAGGAGATAGGCCAAGGCTGATCACACAGGAAACCAGACAAGGCATTAAGTTTTACTAACCAACTGATTAAAATTATTATAAAGTAGAGCAAGCAGAGCAATGCAAAAGGCAGGGAAGCAAGCAACCACACAGTGTTTGTCAACACACGTTTAACTTCCATGGAGGCAAAATCAGCTAATGAGTTGCCAGCTCCCTATTTTTAGACTAGACTAGATTAGCAGTGCAATGTCTATTCATAAGTAAGCTCCACTGAGTTATACTCCCAGTGGTTATAGGTTTGCTGTCAGAGTCTGAAATCCAATGCCAACATTGCTAACTTACCAATGGGAGTTGTTTCTGACAGAGTGAGCACTAGGGATCTCATCAGATTCAGATGGTTCCCAACCTATAGCAGGTCACTTCATAAAGATTTGGGACTTGTGTGAACTGAAGCAGGACCTCTCCAAAGCACCCCAGACTGAAGCAGGAGCCTCTGAAGCAATCTGAGACACTTCAGAGATTCAACCATTGAAGAAAACCACTGCAGATAGTGGGATTGCAAATATTGAAACATATCATCCCAAGCTTGCCGTATAACAAAAACACTAAGGAGACTGACAAATCTAGCTTCTAATCAGAGTGCTTTGGGGGAAGATGTGAGGTAATGCATTATCTTGTTATTTATTTGTAATTTTAGTGTTTTATTGAAGCAATTAAGGTCACATCTATTCCATACATTTAAGGCACATTGCTTCCCCCAAAGAATCCTGGGAACTGTATTTTACCTTTCAGAGTTAGAATTCCCAACACTCTTAACAAACTACAGTTTCCTGGGGTTCTTTGAGAGAAGTAATGTTTTTTAAATGTATGGCGTGGGTCTGATCTAAATATTCCCTCCATCAAAAACAAGATGACATGATTTAAAATACAGGATCTAAGAGACAATAAGTCAAAATATTACATCACAATATACCAAACAATCTAAATACTCTCATCAAAACAAACACAATACTACATACAGGTCAAAGATCTTATCACCCATCAGCCTGACGGAAGAGGAAGATCTTCACCGAGCACTGAAAGATAGGCAATGATGTTGTCTGTGCTCTTTGTTCTCTTAGTGGTGCTCGCTTTGGAAAGGCTAAACTTTCCTGTACTCTGCCACATGCCCAGACATCCATTCCTATAAAATCAGCTTTGCCTTTCATTTCTGTGACTTCTGGTGCTTGAGCAGAACATGATGAGCCTCAAGCTGTTTCCTCCCTGCTTCATCATAACTGCCTTGCCCCTGCACCTATCCTGAAACACTGCATATGACTTTCCTAAGGGCACTTCTATGACATCAGCCATTTCTATGCCAAAATTGTTGCCCACAAAACTACAGGGAGGCAAGCAATCCCTAGAAGTTCTCCCCTTGCTAGGGTTGTCACCCATCCCTAGAAAAATGTGATTGCCCCAGGGAACTAACTCCCTCCCATTCCTCTGGACCAACAGGATCACATGATGTCACTAAGATCCAGGCAGATTGGGTAACTCCTGGAAGGTTGCTCATGAAGGAATCTGGCCATCAATCTGAACAAACTTCGCACCCCTGCTGTTTGAGACTAGCAACAATAGTATTAATTGCATTTCTATTCCTCCTCCAAGGAAGAATGATGTGTATGAGATGGTTCCATTTGTCCCAGAACTGGGATATGAATGCAGACTTTCACCATCCAAGTTTATCCATTATGCCACACTTGTTCGCTTAATCAGTATCACCAATAAGAGACATCTGGACATGCCATAAAAATAAATCTGGACTAACATCTTTTTAAAAAAATATAATTCACCACTCCGACGGTAACGCTTCCCACTCACAATCAGCTGGAGATTAATCACAAGCAGTGGCCTATACTGATGAGAATGATTAGTGTTTCCTACTGAAAATGACTCTGGGACGATTCAGTGATTCCAATTGAGCTTGTTTTGTAGTTGGGATGGAAGAATGTTAGCTTAAAAAAAAATAAGATTTCTCTCCATGAGAACTTTAGTATACAGATGCAAGCTGGATGAAACAAAATAATTTGCAGCCCAAGCGGGAGCAGGAGAGCACATGCAAAAAGCCCCAGGTTCAACCCCCAACATGTCAATATAAGGTTGGGGAAATGCTCCAGTTTGAAATATTGGATGGCTGGTGCCAGGTAATGTTGGCGATACTCAGGATAAGGCTAAAATTAATGTGCATATCTCTCCTGGTCATTTGTGTTGATGACAAAGGTACCCCTTGAAATTCCTCTTGAAGGATCTCTCTCCCTCTCCTCAGAACAACAGTGACCCCAAGAATTGGTTGGCTACCTTGTTCAAGCAAGCAAACAGCTGTAACACAGAAAACTAAACTGTTTGTGCTTTTACCAAGCAAACAGAGCCTTAGGGAAAAGTAATACCCATGTGAGTGACTGGATGAGCAGTGTCAGGGGTATAAGGCAGAATGAGAACGTTTTCAGCAGATCCTTTAAAAGGATGCTTAACATGAGGAAGATAACTTCTGAAATCTGGATGGACAAATTGGTTGTCTGTATTAAGCAAAAACCATGCAAGTATGTAGCACATTCTTTTATTTTGAGAGTGCCTTTTTAAATACTTCTCGGAGTGTGCAGGGCAGGCAGAAGGGAGTGGAGGAAGGAGAGAGGCAGATTGATTTTCCATTTATAACTTGCCTTTTTCTATTGCTCTTAAGACAGCTTTCTGTCCAGCAAGCTGTTTCTGCTAAGATTCCATAACTCTACACCATCATCATTAATCTTTGATGTGGACAATTGTCAAATGCATTTTGTAAATTTAACTGTACTTCATCCATTGGATTTGCCTTATCTGTTTTAACAGCAATATCTTTAAAGACTTGAGTCTTTGGCAGGACATTTGAGTATTACCATTTTTACCGGATTCCTGAAATACTGTTACACGTGTCCTGGGTGATAAGAACTCTAGGAGCACATCATGTTTCCAGGTCCTGTTTCCTTGGAATGAGGCCACTGGAGGTTTGTAGAAGTTTTGTGATGCATGGACACACACACACACACACACACACACACACACACACATCCATGTAGGTGGAGTTGCCACGTAGCTTCAACAGATGTCCCAGATATCAGTGCTTTCCATCAATGTTTTGGGGAGGGATATAGCTACCCCACAAATGCTGTTGGCTTCCAGAATCTAAATCTCAGTTTCTCTCTGACTCCGTGTCAATCCAAAACTTCTCTTTCTCATCCGCATACACCTCAACGACCTCACTTCCAGCCAAGGGAGGAGAAAAGAAAAGCATATCCTCTATTATCATGCTGGCTATCACATTTCTGAAGTATCTCTACCTATTTGGCCTCTGTGACAACATATTACCCCTAGTGTACAGAATATTGGGAACTTTTAAAAAACAAAACAGGATCTGAAGAAGCAGGTCTGAGGTCATGGTGGCTCTTTGCCAGTCAGGGCAGGATGTGCTGGTCCATGGTTTAGTATAAAAAAAGCTTCATCTCTTGATAGACTTTTCAGCCAGTTCATGCAGCCAACAGCAGCAGAGCAAGCAGTGAATGGTTAAAGGACACCCCATGCTTCAGAGCTCTGGGAACCCTAGCTAATTTGGTATGGTACCAGTCTGCACACAATCAGCTATATTCTGTGAACAGTTTTTTCTGCATTTGGTTAAAATCACGGAAATGGGTCAAACATTCATGTTGAATTGTTGCGTGAAAATCAAAGTGTTTTGCGGTTTGTTTGTTTGTTTGTTTGTTTTAAAGCTGCCTGGAGCATTTTAGCAGTCCTCCTCCAGACTCCAGACTTACAACTATAGAATCACGGGGTTGGAAAGTGACTCCAAGGTCAGTTAGTCCAGCCCCAATCCAATAACAGTCTTCCCCAACCTGATGTCTTCCAAATGTTGTTGAACTACAGTGGAACCCCGGGTTATGCACGCAATCCGTTCCATGTCGCCGTGCATAATGTGTGCATGCGTAACTCAAACGCACATAAAAAACCCTGAAAACCCAGAAGTTGCATGATTTGAGTGCTTCTGCGCATGTGCGAAGTGCGCAGAAGCGTTCTGCGCATCCAGCAGTCGCGTGCACTCCAGAAAACACTTCCGGGAGCTGGAGTGCATATCCTGAATGTACACAACACGGAATGTACGCAACATGAGGTATGACTGTACTGGCTAGGGCTGATGGGAACTGTAGTCCCAAAAATATGTAGGGTACCACATTGGGGAAGGCTGTTATAAAGCTTTATTTAATCAAAGTATGTGCAGCTTAACATAGCCTAATATTATTTCTGCCATTTTTCCTGATTGAGAAATGGTCTCATGCAGAGGAGATGTATTCTGTGACTCCCGTCCATCATAAATGTTAATGCTTTCTAGGAAGCTCAGTGAATATACTTATGTCTCCCAGTTAAGCTCTATATAGAAATAATAAAGTAACACAGCAAAGAAACATAGCAGAGTTTATAATGCATTATGTCCATTTCATTGCTGTGGGCTGTAAAATTGAATTTTATCCAATCTTACCTGAAATATTAAAACAAAATAAAAAATTCTTTCTAGTAGCACCTTAGAGACCAACTAAGTTTGTTCTTGGTATGAGCTTTCCCACGAAAGCTCATACCAAGAACAAACTTAGTTGGTCTCTAAGGTGCTACTGGAAAGAATTTTTTATTTTGTTTTGACTATGGCAGACCAACATGGCTACCCACCTGTAACTGAAATATTAAGATCTTTACTTAGGTTGATAGTGTCTCAGTAGTACCTCACATTACAGGACAGAGAACAAGTGACATTATTTCCATAAACCTTATAGTGCAGGGGTTAGCAACCTTTTTCAGCCGTGGGCCGGTCCACCGTCCCTCAGACGGACTATCTTTTTTTTGGGGGGGGGGGGGTGAACGAATTCCTATGCCCCACAAATAACCCAGAGATGCATTTTAAATAAAAGCATGCATTCTACTTGTAAAAACACCAGACAGGCCCCACAAATAACCCAGAGATGCATTTTAAATAAAAGGACACATTCTACTCATGTAAAAACACACTGATTCCTGGACCGTCTGTGGGCTGGATTGAGAAGGCAATTGGACCGCATCCGGCCCACAGGCCTTAGGTTGCCTATCCCGTTATAGTGTATGATTCCTGGTCCTTTTATGTATTAAATAAAGGCAACTGATCTCCTTAACATGAATGCATCAGTGAATTGAGAAGGAAGTGGGTAAACGTAGTGATACACCCTTAGTCTGGAGAAGAAATTGGAAACCTTTGGTACTCCAGGTGATGCTGGAAACCTTGACCCAATGGCCAGGGATTATGGGAGTTGTTGTTTCAGGTTCTCTATTCCTTCGTATGCAGGGGAATGGATGGATCTACTTCATTTGCAAAGTAGGGTCATGCTTTGTTTTTTGAAAACATCTACAGATCTTGTTGACCAGGGCACAAACATGCTTCCAGTTAGGAAAATGGATCTATTGCATTTGTTCAGATTGTGGGCTGGTGCCCTATTAGCCATTAAACTATTTGTTGGAAATAAGGCCCACAGATTTCCCAGTGGAACTTACTTCCATCCCACACATGTTGTTTTCAGGATCCTGGCCTTAGGTTGCCTAATTGGCAATATTTTCAGATTAGGCTATAACTGGGCTGTGATTTGTAGCCTCCACATTCTTTTTTTGCTCTTTGAAACTTCTCTTGTTGTTTTAAATCTCTATTTAATCACTATTAAAATTCAATACGCTTTTAAAAAAAAGGTTTTAGACCTAGGAACACAAATCATAAAGAATAATACCTAGGAACTCAGGTTTCCCATTCCCCATGGCATCTCAAGAATAATGCTTTCATTTTGAAGTGAGAATGTTTGAAGATGGTTTGAATGTTTGAACACTGAAGATCAAGCAACATATTCACATTGATCTTTTCTTTCAGCAGGCCTGAACTGATTTCTCTGCTTCTCTTTTAAGCCGGGAAATATGCCTGATCTCTCTTGGCCACTAGTGGAACAGCCATTTCTGTCTTCCTCCTTCATCGCCACTTCTGATGAGAGGGAGCCTATGTCAGAGAAAACTCTCCTTCCCATCTATCTGAAAATGCCTATATTGATTAAAGCAGATGATGGGGAGTGGGATGCGATTTTCACAGGCAACGGTCCAAAGGTTGCCAACCTAATGTCAGATGCTGCTTTCTATGGCAAAGGGGTGATAGGAGCGGCCGCTCCTCTGCCTTCCTCCCCCCTCCCTCACGCAGCCCTCCCCAAATTGCTTGAGTGCATCCTTTCACGTTGACGAAAGGAGGCTCAAGGCAGTCCTTTCTATGTCTTTCTCGAAATAAAAAAGCCAAAGGAAAGCTAGCAAGACCCTTCGCCAGGCCCAGCCCTGCCGTCTCCTGCAGTCCCCACATTAATCGCTGGCAGCAAGGTAGACAATGGCAATCCCAGGCTCCCTCTGGCTCAGCACGCTGCCTCTCGCTCTTAAGTCTTCCAGGGAAAAGCACCAGGTGGCCCAACACCGAGGTCTTTCCGGTGCCCCCCCCCCGAATCCATTCATTCCGAGGGAGAGATCCGAATCGTGACCGCTGCCTTCTATAGAGCCCCGGGATCTTCTCCAGCTGTGTGACATCCCATTCAGAGCAGAGGTGCGATCCCCTCCGCCCTCTCCCTCCCGGCCCTCTCTTTTCTCCCGGCTGAGAAAATCGCACCCTCCCTTTGGCCGCCTTGCTGTACGCGTCTCTCTCTCTCTCTGCCTTTCCACTCCAGGTGACACTGGCGCGCGTGTAGCTGCTAGGCGCTGCCTCCCCGCGCTGCATTAGGACCCGGGGAGAACTGCTCTATTCAGAACACAGCGCGCCTGCGCGGTGCTGAAGTGTCCGGAGACCGGGCTGGCTGGACGAAGCAGCGAAGAACGGCAAGCGCGGCGGCGGCGGCGAGTTCTCTGGCACCCAGCCTTCCTTCAGCACCACCTGCGAGAGCTCTTGGGCGGCGGGCGCGAGGGAAGGAGGAGCAGACAGAGACGCGCTGATTGTCCACCTCCCTCAGCACAATCCACCTGAGGCTTCCCCAAGCTGCCTGGATCGCCTGCTCGCCTCAGCCCGACACGTAGGGAAGGAGGAATAAAGACCCCCCCCTCCCCGTTCCTGATCCCTTTTAGCCTGCCCACCTCCCTTTCAACCCCTCTCCCCGCCTTTCCATCCATCCCCAGTGGCAACCTCCCGTCAAGGGAAGCGCTACTAGTCAAGGGCTGCGGGAGCGCTGTCCATTTCAGCACCACGCTGCCCTAAGCAAAGGCGAGCACACGTCGCGTGCCTAAGTCACCACTGGTGGCGGGGAAGGTGGGGGGCGATCCGGCCAAAGCTTAGGAGCCGAAGGCACCTTTCGGGCTGCTGCAAAGTGTGATCGGCATCAACAAGGAGGGAGCCGAAGAAGAAGCGAAGATTGAAGGCGACGCATACGGATTTGGTGGTCTTTTGTTTAAATCGGAGAGCTACTGCTGGAGAATTGTCAGCTATCTATTCCATTGCTGATTTGTTATTGCTTCGTCGTTATCACCATCCATTTAGTTCCTGGTTGTGGTTTTTCACAACCCTGCCTAAATATTAGGATTGCTACGTGTTGAGCTTTTCCTAGCAGCCACCTCTTGCTCCTGCCTCTGCTCCTAGGACGCCAGTACAGAACGATTTTTGTTTTACAAACATCAGCATCTTCAAGAGATTGGGTTTGATTGCTGCAGCTGGGCATTGGTATCTGCCCACTTTCTTCCTCCCACCTTATTTGTGTATGTGTGTGTGTTGTGTTGTGGACCCCTTACTCCACTGCCTCCAGCCTCTTGTTGCATGCCCCTGCCACCACCAATCTTCCCCACTGAACCCGCTTTGTAGGTCAGCTATGTCCCACTAGATTTATTAATTGATACATCTTAACTGAGGAAGCAACCCCCCTTCCCCACTCTGACACTCACCCCTACCTACCCAACCATTTCTCACCATCACTGTTCTTGGATACCCAGCATATTCTTATTTTAAGTGATGCTTGTATGAGTTTTAAATTGCCAGTAAAGAACCCAAATCTGCCATCATTAACTTTCACTGGTGCTCTTGACTTTGCCTCTGTGGGGGTGAAGGGTATAAGAGGCCAAGACCAGTGGATGCCCTTGATAGGGGCACCTCTTCCCCACATAGGAAAGGTATCAAGTTATTGATTGCAGATGAGCAGGCGCCCCCTTATGTGCTTGTTGTGTGTTGTGCTTGTTTGGATGAGTCCACGACATGCCTAATAAGAGACGAGATGGGCCAGGGCGATGAGAGCGATCGCATTGTGATCAATGTGGGAGGGACTAGGCATCAGACTTACCGCAGCACCTTACGCACCTTGCCCGGCACTCGATTGGCCTGGATTGCGGAGCCGGATGCCCACAGTCACTTTGACTATGACCCCCGCACAGATGAGTTCTTCTTTGACCGGCACCCAGGTGTCTTTGCCCATATCCTGAACTACTACCGCACAGGTAAGCTGCACTGCCCAGCAGATGTTTGTGGACCTCTATATGAGGAGGAGCTGGCCTTCTGGGGCATCGATGAAACCGATGTGGAGCCCTGTTGTTGGATGACCTACAGGCAGCACCGTGATGCCGAAGAGGCCCTTGACAGTTTTGGTGGGGCACCTCTGGATAATAGTGCTGATGATGGAGATGCAGATGGCACTGGAGACTCAGGTGATGGTGAGGAGGAGCTGGAGATGACTAAACGCCTGGCACTCAGTGATTCTCCAGATGGAAGGCCTGGGGGCTTTTGGAAGAGGTGGCAGCCCCGTATCTGGGCACTATTTGAGGATCCCTATTCCTCCAGATATGCAAGGGTAAGCCAAACAACCAGCACTCAGAATACCTTATTTACACAAACTCTAAGAGGGTTTTTAACTCTGCGCTGTTCACCAGTTTCTGGTTGCATTTCATGTGCTGCAAACAATGCAGGGCCACGCCACTTAAGGGCAGGTAAGAGAAGCCACGTGCCTTCTAAGGCTGGCATCACATGAGTGAAGCCAGCACTTCAAAACAAGGGCAGATACAAGGGCATAACACACCAGGAGGAGATTGAACTTTATAACAAATACCCAATATTGCAATCCATTTTAAGTAGACATCTTTTGATAGTCACCCAAGTAACTGCCTGAGCAATATTTTGTAGTCAAATTTCTCTCCTGAGTTACCTACCATTTTTCTCAACAAAGTGAAGAGGTATTCATTACTACAGCCACTTGACTGAAGGCTTGTATGATGGGTTTTTTGATTGAGCTGAATGGCATTTTCTTTTATCTGATTTCCAACCCAAAGGCCAGATATGATGCTCCAGGTTCAGTCTTCACTTTAGCAATTGCATTTCTTTATTAAACTGAGGTGACTCATATCAAGACACGCATGCAAGGTATATCTTATTGCAGAGCAGGAGGAAGATCCCTTCTTCCTCATGCCAGCATTTGGAAGTAACAGAAAATGGGTTTTGTGTTCAGCTTATTAATGTGAATGTGAACAAGACAGACAATAGACGTTGAAAAATTGGTCTCTTTGCTGATGGGTCGAAAGATGCTCCTGTGCTAATCTAGGGACAGATTCTGCTCCCTCTGATGTCACCAGCCAAACACACACTGACGTCAGTGGGGGCTGGTGAAATGTCATGCAGCTGCTTTTGGGAGGCAGTGGGGGAAATGAAGAGGAAGATTGAATGGGGAAAGTTGCTTCACTTTTCTGAGGTCTTAAGTGGACGGGTGTATGTATGTGTGTTAACACTATGGTTGCTGTTGTTTCCCCCATCCACTATCATGAATGTTTTATTCCTGAGTGCATGTTTGTGTGGATAGACAAGACAAAAAATGAAAATATATTTGTGTGGGTAGAGAATGCAAAAAATGAAAAGATTCTTGGAAAATGGTTGTATACATGAAGAGCAGCCAATTTGATGACAAACACGAGATGACTTACTGGGCACAGAAAACAATTTTTGTTACTTACTGGAAGCATAAAGCTCAGCACGTATCTTAAAATGGAAAATGGTGCCAGGCTGGCAAGGGAATGAATGAGATGTGTAGAGCGAGAGCCCTGGCTTGGCTCTTTTTGATTACTCCCCATTACATACTATTCAGAGATTTCGTACCACATTAGCAAGTTTAATATGTAAAGCTATGAGTCTTAACATAGTGTGTAGTAAAGATTAATTAAATATTTGCTAGATCATAAAATAATGGTGTTCTTGAGCAGCAACACTTGGATCCCAGTGACATTTTGCAAGGGGCATGAAACTGTAGAGAAGAAAGTCAAATAGCTGTTTTTTCAGACAGATCCTGCTGGCTTTCTCTAACAAAGAGTAATATGAACACAAACTGGATTTGAAATGGAGTCTCCCTTCTTCCCCCATAGATACTGAATTACACACAGACTAGGACCAGGCATGTCATGTCCCAGCTGGCATTGTGCAGAGCAAAGGTCCTATATTTGAAGAGATGCTGTAGCTTAGTGCTGAAGCACATGCTGTTCATTCTGAAAGTGGAATTTGTGGCACCTCTGGTTAAAATGGTTTCAGGCAGCAAAGCTGTGAAAGACATCCTGGAGATCCACTGCTAGTCAGGGCAAAACACATTGCTGAACTAGTTGTACCAATGGCCTCTTGTTCAGGCTTCATCTGACCATAGGGGCAAAAACCCTAGAAAGTACCTGTGGGGTGTAATTCGTGATTTTGGTGTGACTTGTATCGATTCTGGTAATGAACAATCATGCATTCTATTTATACCTTTGTCAAAAGATATAGCTGGATAATTTTTGTTTGTTTCTTTTACTGTCCAATTTTTTAGCTGGGTTTTTGATATGGGTATGTGGGGTGTATTAAGCCTTTGGATTTCATTTGCCATTGCCCACTCCAAAAGCTATTGCAAATGGCTAATTTTCCTTTTAATTCATGACCTTATATGCAGGTTTTGCAGTGTGTATAAGGAGTAAGAAAACATGCAGCCATTTAATCTAAAAAAAGCTTTCTGTTTAATATGTTCATAGCTATTAATGGATATATTAGCAGACCTTCAGCACCTAATAATGCAAATAGAACCTAATGGATGTGTATATAAAGGAGTACTCAGATCTGTGCTGTGGTAATTTAATAGAAAACACCACAAAGACCTCAAACTAGCTACGGAAGCCATGAAGAAGAATCAGTAGGCAAATTTACATACACACTATTTTTAAAAAAGTCAATTGCACCAAATAAAGTGTTCATTTAGGAAAAATGCACACACAGTTTTAATTAAGAACTGTATAGTTCTAAAATGCCTACATCAAATTAAGGCTTGCAAATTACTGTACATTTAGTCTTGGAAGTTTTCAAATGGTTTTATATTTAGGTATACACAATTGTCCTGTAATAAACATGTGACTGTGGGGCTGAAGGTGAATCTCACATTTACAAAATCTTTGGGGATTCTGAAGCCTTTGGGGGTACAGAACTCCTGCAGTGAATCACCTTTCCTCTGGGCTACGATTGTGACCAAATCTTCACCACATTTTAATTTTTCTTATGTCCTAGAGTTGTCCATGAAAGAATCCTAAAACTATACAGTAGAGTATTGATTACTCAAATATTGAATAGAATAGTTTTTTTATCCCACCCCAATGCATGAGTGTGTGTTGCATGCCCCCCATCTGTGCCACATATTCACATGCATAAATCAATATTTCTTAGGAAGTGTTTGAAGGACACAGTTCAGCATTTCAACTTTGCTGTTCATGACAGAGTCATCCATATGGGTCTGTTTTCTTTCTCGCATTGGATGTCCAAAAAAGAAAGCAATGATCTAAAAACTGCTATAAAGTATAGCTACTAGTGCTTGAAAAAACACCAATTCCTATCAATAAATTTACAGATACCCGTGAATTTACTTTATCTTAATTTTAAAGCCTTACGGGCAGATGTTTTAAATGAAATATTGCTTGACATAATACTTCTCACATAGTACAGATACAAAATCCAGAAAAAACAAGTACTTATTTGTAACCTAATGAATAAAAGCCAATCCTGTGATTGAGAACAATTATCTCCTAGACTAATAGCTTACTCATTCTGAGTGTGAATCCTTATGTAACCAAAGTAGAAGCATCCACATGTAAGAGAGAGGTTTCAGCAGGAAGCAACCTAAGATTTTCAGAAGTTCCAAAACTCTTTAGAAAAAGTCCAGGTGGATCTAAAAACAGCCTAACAAGAATTGAACATTCTCAACAGAACATTGACCAACTATTGTGGAGGGAACAGAAAATCTGGGGGACAAGGGAAACAGAATGGAGTAACTGAAAGTACCATGGCTGGCTGACATACTGAACAGGAGCACTCCACACTGCAATGTTTTGTTGCAGCAGAGTGGCGCTGTGGTCTAAACCACTGAGCCTCTGCAGATCAGAAGGTCAGCGGTTCGAATCCACGCAACCGAGTGAGCTCCTGCTGCTCTGTCCCACCTCCTGCCAACCTAGCAGCTCGAAAGTACACCAGTGCAAGTAGATAAACAGGTAATGCTGCAGCAGGAAGGTAAACAGCATTTCCATGTGCTCTGGTTTCCATCATGGTGTTCCGTTGTGCTAGAAGCGGTTTAGTCATGTTGGCCACATGACCCAGAAAGCTGTCTGTGGACAAACGGCAGCCTCTCAGCCTGAAAGCAGGATGAGCGCCGTAACCCCATAGTCGCCATTGACTGGACTTAACCGTCCAGGGGTCCTTTACCTTTTACCTTGTCCTAGAAATAAAGGCAGAAGAACTGCTGCTTAGGAAGGTCTGGTGGCCTGATATTTTCTGGTATCAACCATATTGCTGTATTATTATTTCATAGAGATGTGGAGGTCACAAATACTGTATCACTGTATGAGTCTTTTGCATAAATGTTAAACAAAAATTAGTTCTTAATCTTAAAACGTCACACACACACCCCCTCTGTTGCAAAGATAGGTCAGGCATGTCTAAAAGGGGAAGTGGTGCTCTTGCAACAGCTTGCTTGCAGTCTACTTTGAGGGAAGAGTCTACTACCCTCAAAATCTTCCCCAAAGTGACCATCCCTTGAAATGAATTAGCTGCTGACCTGAGGTATAAACAGTGTCTAAATACCTAGATTTCTTCCCTGTCTAGGTATGGTTATAAAACAATTAAATATATCTTTTGAATAACACCCCAATGATATGTAGCAAAACTTTCACATAAGTAGAATTTAAACAAGCAGCTGATGAAGCCAAGCAGGAGTCAGCAGCTTGACCTTGAATATTTAGCATCTTGTATAAACTCCCGTAATTCCTGTTTGATTTCAGAGGAACTTACTTATAGGCTAGTGAATTCTGTAAATTCCATCTTCCAAAGTCTTTTAGCTCGTTGAGACCTAAACAGGAGATGGTAGTAGGTACGCAAAGAGATAGTTGGTGTCACTAGATTTCCTATATCAATGTTAAATGGAAGCTGTTTATTTTGATTGCAAGATGCTCTCTGAAGCAAATGTTGTTTCCCTCTTCAGCACCCAATTCCCCCAAATACATGTGTTTAGCCACTTTGAATGATGCCACTCTGTGCTAGCTGAAGAAACAGATTTGGGAGAGTTGTCTGAAAGAGAATTTCCTATACAGGGTAATGATAAAGGCAGCTTCCTGGTCAGCAGTGGTGGGAGAGAAGTGAGAGTGGCAAGGGACAAACAGTCATGAAGGGCAGGGAAATATGTGGAGGGAGTAGAAAAGGGTAAAAAGGGATGAAATCTCAACTGACAGCAGTCCTAGGGCAGGATGATATTTGCATCATTTGTTATTGACACTTCAAAACCACCAAGAAATTCAATGGCAAAAAGTTCTACTGAGTGTATGGTGAACATATCAAGTTTACACCATCCAAATAACTTGAAGCAAAGTGCACCATAGTCCTTATTTTTTGTTACATGATGAGATAGTGAATAGAACTGACAACTCCTTGATAACCAACCTCTTTAAATTCATTGTTTGCAATACTCTTGAGGTCCACCAGCCTTGTTTAAGATTGGTCACCCTTGCATTCTGGAAGACTATATGGAAGGGCCAAAAGACACAGCAATGTGGGCACCTGCATACAAATTTTTCATTGAAGAATTTCTCAAAGGTTGGCATTACCCACTGGTAACAAAAATGTGAAGAGCCGTTCCAATGCAAGGAAAATATTTTACTGGCAGGAAGAGTGAGGAGAGGTGACCAGGAAGATGTGATTTAAAAGAGAGAAGAAGAGGAAGATGAACAGAAGAGAAAAGAGTGGAACAAGGGCAAAAAGAATTAGCAACTTCATTGCTTTATGGGTGCTTTATGATGAAGGAAAGGGCATAGGTAAGAATTATTAGGGAGTTATATTAAAATTTTCTTTTTTAAAAGTTAAGGAAATACGGTTTTTCCTCTGCAACAAAGAGTTCCTTGTAGAAATAATGTCCTCCCATGATTCTAATGGACTAATACTTTGTGAAAATTAATACCAGTCATGGTACCTAATGTAATGCCCCATGACAAAATAGTTACCTATGATTAAACAAAACTTTCATGAGTCTCTTGACATCCACTGTGCCAGAATCAATCTCACATGAGAGTGCCCTGTGGGCTTAAAGTTTAGGAGAAGCTTGACACTCTTATATACCTTACTTATTCAGGAAGCAAATTGAGGAGAAAAATGTAAAAGAGAATCGGAAAGTCACCAAGTAATCAGATTTTCACTGTATCCTTCAAATGAACTTGACACATCACTCTTTCTCGCATTCCTTTGTTCTAGCTATAATCTCCAGATTATTTTGGTAGCATTGAGTTACATCAACTAGCGTGACAGTCAGAGAGGCTATGATTCAACAGCAGTGGATATAAATATACATCTGAAGTTTATGATTAGGACAGTTTACCAAGACCTTTCTTGGTATAGACGCCTAATGTTACTTTGTGTGGAAAAAAAGAAGCACGAGGCAAGTCATATAATGATAGGGACACATAAAGCAGGACTATGAACTCTGTTGACCAAGCTTTTGGGTGGAGGGGCCAGGAATCCATAATTTTAGTTCCTGTATTTTTGTTTTTAAATGGTTCTGTCTGTCCTGAGGTTTGCAACAACTTTTTTGTGGTGCAGCTTCACTTTAGTAGATTGACCTATAGTGTAGTTTGTTCCTTTTTAATGTATGTGTGTGTGCATGTGTAGAGATGTAAGCTGGAATGTAGCTGGTCCTGCCATGAGGTATGTTTGGTCTAGCTAACGCCATAATACAATGTGTTCCTTGTGTTCTTTAACAACAGGATATGCTAACAATTCAAAAAGTAAACATATATACATAAGCTTTCAGGACAGAGTGGGTTAAAAGGCTAAATACATGTGTAAATCAACAACCTCAAGCAGCTTGTGTATGAACTCATTATACTATTGCAAATAATATCTGTTATTAACCAGTACCAGTGATTAACTCCTACTAATAGCAACAATGGAACCTCTAGCTGTTTTCACTACACATTCAGACATTTCTGCACAGTTTACATTGTGAACTTTTCCACAGGGCAATCTATGTGGGCAGATACTTTTCTTATCATTGCATATTTCTGGAGCCAAATCCAGAGACCCCCTGCACTCTGAACATACAACATTTGTTAAAATAAAATAAAAAATACTTTTTTCTTGATGGGGGGGGGGAATCTACTTAACTGAGCTACTTTGCAGTTGGCATTCCCACTATTATCAAAATGGGTCAGGATTTGAACTTGGGGCCCTGGATCTAGGTGCCACTTTTCCAATGGTTTCATCCTGTGGCTTTGAGCAAGTTCAAATGTCATACCTCAGTCTACCATTGCGGAAATCATAGTGTTGAACCTCTTAAGTAAAGCTGACTCCATACATTGCATGATTAGATCACACCTAAAATGTTGTAAGTATGCAACTAAAAATGCAACGTATGATTTTTGTACATGTTTACAAATACGGAAACAATCATCGGGTAGCCATGATTTCCCACAGCTTCCCACCCACTCAATGGCAAACACAGGCTTTCTTTTGTGTAATGTGTAAAATGACACATAGTGTGAAAGCAGAGGCCAAAAATGACGATAAAGTGAAATTTGTTAAACTATAAGTAGAGGACGGTCTAAGCAGATGAGGAACCACCAAGGGGCCAGAGCACACACTTTGCAGGCAGAATATTCCCAGGCTTGGTCCATGGCCTCTCCAGTTAAAATGATCCAGTAGCACATGATGGAAAGCCTGGAGAGCCTCTGCCAGTTGCAACAAACAACAGTGGGCTAGGTCAAAAGTGTGATCTGATAGAAGTCAGCCTTGTATGCTCTCTAATTTAGCTGCTTCACAAAATTCACATCTGGAGGAGAAAGGATGCTTCCCTCAGGCCTTAGTCCTAGGCCCCAAAGTGTAGAGTTCCTTCCATAATGGACAGAAAAGTAAAGTTGTATTGGAAGCCAGTCTTCACTGTCCCAGTCATTTAGCAAGATAAAACCCAGGGTGCTTCCAGACAGCCTCTTTTACTGGACGTTCATCCTGGTTTGCCTGAAGGCAAGATGACATTGTGTCAAAGCAAGCGTCACCCCACACTTTCCCATGCATTTTCCTCTTACTTTCCTTATCTTAAAAAGTCCAATCTTTTGCAGAGGTGGGTTTGTAGCAGAAGACCTCTGAATCCACTGTAATTACATGACCTGCCAGTTTGTGATTGAATCCCACCCCCAAAACCTGGAAATGCCCCAACACCTCACCTCGATGTGCAAACTGGAACAACATATTTCCACTTTGACTTCAACGAAAAGGAAGGGTAATTCAGAGTAGCTGTAAGCATATTATACAAAGTAATGGTATATATGCTTAAGTGCAATGCAGAAAGCATGAAGCTCCTTAAGTGTTGTGGAGGAAATATCCCATTCTAACTTTTAGTCACAGTTTCGCCAGTGCAAACAGAGACTACTACTAGTAGTGGTGGTAGTAAAGGTAACGGTAAAGGGACACCTGACCATTAGGTCCAGTCATGTCCGACTTTGGGGTTGCGGTACTCATCTCACGTTACTGGCCAAGGGAGCCGGCGTACAGCTTCCGGGTCATGTGGCCAGCATGACAAAGCCGCTTCTGGTGAACCAGAGCAGCACACGGAAACACTGTTTACCTTCCCGCAGGAGCAGTACCTATTTATCTACTTGCACTTTTGACATGCTTTTGAACTGCTAGGTGGGCAGGAGCAGGGACCGAGCAATGGGAGCTCACCCCATCGCAGGGATTCGAACTACCGACCTTCTGATCAGCAAGTCCTAGGCTCTGTGGTTTAACCCGCAGCGCCACCCACGTAGTGGTAGTAGTAGTGATACTAATATCAGTGATACTAATATCAATAGATAAGCTTATTTGTAGGCACATTTTTCAATATCAACAGATAAGCTTATTTGTAAGCACATTTTCAAAACGCACTCCAATTATTCAGCAGTTTAAAAAAAGCTAATGTTATTCTAGGATGCATCGACAGAAGTATAGGGTCCAGATCAAGGGAAGTAATAGTCCTGCTCTATACTGCCTTGGTCAGACCCCACCTGGAGTCGTGTGTCTAGTTCTGGGTGCCACAGTTTAAGAAGGATGTTGACAAGCTGGAACAAGTGCAGAAGAAAGTGACCAAGGTGATCAAGGGTCTGGAAACCAAGCCTTATGAGGAATGGTTGAGGGAGCTGGATATGTTTAGCAGACTGAGAGGAGATATGATAGCCATCTTTGAATATCTTAAGGGCAGTCACATGGAAGAGCAAGCTTGTTTTCTCCAGCTGTGGAGGGTAGGCCTCGAACCAATGGCCATTGTTACAAGAAAGGAGATTTCAACTAAACATCAGGAAGACCTTTCTGACAGTAAGAGGTGTATGATAGTGGAACAGACTCTTTTGGAAGGTGGGGGACTCTGCTTCACTGGAGGTATTTAATCAGAGTTGGATGGCCATCTGTCATAGGTGCTTTAATTGAGATTCCTGCATTGCAGGGGGCTGGACTAGATGTCCCTTGCAGTCCCTTCCAACTCTACAAGTCTATGATTCTATGAATCTTCAACAATACAATAAAAATGCAACATTTCCTTTCAATCTGGAAATGTTAGACTGAAAAACCTGGATGTCACAACTTGATTAATAAAACCACTTGGGAATACCTGTTTTTGACAAGGCGATTTGGATCTCCGCATTCTTTTGTAATGCACCTACCCCATAAGTTCCTGCAGTGTAACTGTTCAGAGAATGAAGGGCCAGGCTTTCAGTTCCTGAGTGAGAGAACATTTCATCACCTAATGATCACAAATGGGATCTGACACCATTCCAGTGCAAGACCTCACAGTCACAGGTGCTACAGCATTAGTGGGGCACCAGCCTATTTGTGATGCAGCTGCCTCATGCTAGGAGCTTGAGCAGCTGTGCAAAAACTAAATGATTTCGGGGTATGTGATGCAGCCATCGATAGCCTCTTACACTCTATGCTATTCATTATTATGTATTTAGAGAGCCAGTGTGGTGTAGTGGTTAAGAGCGGTAGACTCTTAATCTGGTGAACCGGGTTTGAGACTCCGCTCCTCCACATGCAGCTGCTGGGTGACCTTGGGCTAGTCACACTTCTTTGAAGTCTCTCAGCCCCACTCACCTCACAGAGTGTTTGTTGTGGGGGAGGAAGGGAAAGGAGAATGTTAGACTCATTCGGGTAGTGATAAAGCAGGATATCAAATCCAAACTATTATTATTATTATTATTATTAATATTATTATTATTATTATTAAGAAGTTCTAGTCTGTCCATCATTACCAATCTCAGGGCAGATTCTATTAGCCCAGGCACTGATGGGAACAGTAGAACTAACTCTGTAAAGTTCTAGATCAAGGAGAGAAGGAAGGAGACATCACTTTCCAAGTAGAAGATGCTTCTTTAGTTGCTGTGGTGCAAGCTAATGCTTGAACAGACTTGAGCCTTTCCACCCCCCTCCAGTTTCTTGGTCTCTGCTGCTTTGAGAAACTGCAGCAAAGCTCAGTGAATGAGTGGTGTATCCTCTCTTAGTTTCCTCCAGTTTCTTCTCTTCATTCCTTCACCTCTGTCCATGTGTTAAGTCAAGCATTTTTATTCTAGCTGTATCTTTAGTTTACATTTATTTACATATAGTTGGCCGTTAAAATAAATTTCACATGAATACTTGGTACCTAGTAAAACATTCCTCCCATTTTTGTTCCCTTCCTAATATCAGCATCAGCCTAAGTTTAAAATGACAATTAATTGCTCAACATCTTATATTTATGGTCCTAGGAAGCAAGCAGTAAATAATCGTAAAAATTTACATGTATTGTTGTATTTGGTTTACAGCGTGAGAATAATAGGCCCAAGCTGATTGTGTCACAAAGTTTGCTGCCAATATTCCCATTTATTTCAGGGAGAGAGAGAAAATGGGTCTCATGGGTGTAAAGCAGAAGAACAGATCACTTGAAGTAAAAGCATTCCTTAAAAGATAGATACATTTGTATATTATGAGTTAAAACAAAGCTGCATTGGCAAGTTAAAGTTAAATCAGCATAATTTATACATATTTGGAGGTTGTTAACATTTACCAGTTGTTACTATCTTTTTAGCCAGTAAGTAAGAAATCCAGCTCCCTCGGCCAATAAAGCGAGATGAGCACTGCATCCCCAGAGTCGTCCATGAATTGTCATGGGTTGGATCCTGCTCTCCCATGAGTGGAGTTCTGTTCACGGGGTGCTTCACAAGAGGAAGCGGGAGAGACAATTTTTGCTGATTCTCCCTTCAGCCTTCTGTCGATCCTGGAAAGCCAGAGGTTGGGAAACCCTTTGCAACAGCAAGATAGATGGCAGTGGCCAAGGGAATGTGGGATCAGCAAAAATCACCTCCCTTGCTGCTGCCTCCACCTCCAGTGGAACTTTCCACTAGATCAGAGCTTCCTCCACAAATGGAAGGAATCCTACTATTTGCAGAAGGCAATGTCTCTAGATGCAAACTGACATTAGCAAGATTTGCCACTGAGAGCAGCTGAGAATAGAGAAATTTTATCAACATTTCCCCAATATTCCCATTACAGAATCGGACATTTACAAGAAAATCCCAACTTCTAAAATGTTATGAATTGCATGCAAAGGTCAACATTCACCAGAATTCTGACCTGAACATATAAAAATCATGTCTTGACAAGAGCCACAACCAACAGGCATCTGTTTTTGAACTGTTGTCAAATATGGGTGTCCTATTTCATTCTACTATCTTTATTTCATTTTAGTGTTCAGGAAATTTGTAACCACAGCATTGCTGAGTGCTGTATTTGTTCAAGAACTGGTGAGGGTTGAGAAAAATCAATACATAGGGTTCAAACCTGCAAAGTTGTACTTAATGCAAAGGACCATTCCCTTAAAATATTTCATTTATGTTAAATAGACTTAATCACAAAGGATCAGGCCTTTCCTTTATTTCAAATAAAATGACAATATAAGTCATTTTAAGGGCCGTGCAATTACCTTTCAAATTCTACATGTTGAAAATACAGGAGGAAACATTTCTGCAAGACTGAGTTGGTTTCTTCTGTTGAATATTACATTGTGTAAGTAGGTGATTCATTCAAATGCGGATCACAGGATATATATGTTGGAATAGTGGATAGAATGCAATTTAAAATCAGATGGAACCAATGCATGGCATGAAATAAAAAAGACACCTGAAATCCCAATTTTTCACTGGACAGCAGATTATTCTGCATGCTGAATTATTAAATCCATATTGTCAGCTTTCATCACTGCTTCCTGCCTGCAGACCAGCCACTATTTAAAGAGAGATACATTGCAGGTGGATGTCATAGTGGAACATGTTGGCTTTGTGATTGGCGGCTAAAATGGAAATGGTTGAATGTAGAGATGTACCAAGTAGCAATTATGAGCTGGGACAGCTGTGCAAGCAAGGCTAGAAATGCTAAACGAAAGCAGAATTTATTGTCTTTGTTATGATAAAATTATATCTTTGTGCAGAAGGTTTATTCTACACTAGTGATGGAGCTTTGTTATGCTGAATTCTCCTTATTCCACTATATCATATACCTGCATCAAAAGGCGCACAGAATGTATGAATGTACCTTTCTGCTCAAATGCTTTTTCATTTATGTTCAATATGCATTTGTGGAATCACTTAATCAACTCAAATATACATTGAATTGTTTGTGAATCCAATTAATTTTAGAATGAATTCAAAAGTATTTTTCTCTGCTCATTCCAGATCAAATTCTAAACATTCATGAATTTAGTGAGTACAGTACAGATTGCTTTTTGTCTTAATTCAAAACACACTGCCCTTCTCCTTCTTCCAGGTCACTTTATGTTAATATTATTTAATTCCCACCCTTGATTATATGAATATTTTGGAAGGTCCTGAGACTTTTGCTGTGCAGTCCTATACATGCCTACTCAGAAGTAAGTCTCATTGAATTCAATGCGGCTTTATCCAAGGCAAGTACTGTAAGTGGGTATAGGACTGTAGCATCATACAAAAGTGTTTGTGGAGTTTGTTTCACTCCACAGACAACCCCAGTGATTTCACTGGCACACGCCACAGAACAAAGGATAACAGGATCAGGCCTTGGTGGATTCTCATTTCCTTCAGATGTGATTTATGTATGGCATCACACTCAAATTAATCATGCTATAAAATTTTGAATAAATCTATGCTCCAAGCTTTTCTCCAGTAATTGCTTATGATGTAAGTCCTTTAATAAGAGTAAGTTAAAATTACATGGTAATGGCCCTTTGAAAAAAGAAGAAGCAATAAATCTCCAATTTCAGTGAGCTGCATAAAAGGCAGTTATGTCACTGCTGCAGATAAAGTACAGAGACACCACTGGCATTCTATTATGTAATTGTTTTGATATTTAGCAAGCAGACATAGATATCAATGTGAACTGTTAGATTTGCCTAGCTAATGGTAGGCCAAAATCATAGTGGCTTTGCTAGAGGAACAGTCAGTTTTAAACATCTTTTCACAACTTCAGCAACAAATGCAAGACATCCACTTGGGGGAAATGGATGCTTAGCTTGTTGTGTTCTTTTGAAACAGCAAAATAAACCATTCTGCCCTTGCTAAGATCTATTATTAGGTCTCCTTAGTTCTAGTCTGACATTCTAACAACTATACTATGTTGTCTCTCTTCACGCACATATCTTCACAACTAGCCTGCAAGATGTTGTGATGAAGATGGTGATTTGGGTTGACCAAGGCCATACATGCTCTGCTCAAGAGCATACTAGAATCTAAACTTAGCATCTTATTCCACTTTGCCACAGTGATTCTGCTTCCAGATGAATGGCAGAGAAAGTCTTTCATTCTGATTCTACAAGTTTAGGGCTGTCATGTTCTAGAACAGGGACAACCTTCTAAACACATGCACACACATGTGCGTGCACACACACACACACACATGTCCCTGACACACTCCTTTCCCCCTTCCTTCTGTTCTCATTTACCAGCAGGGCAGCCATAATCACACTTCCAAAGTTGCAATAAGAATGTTTTATGAGTGGACCTCTGGCTCCACCCACAGATATCCCTTTCCACCTATAGGGAAGGAGATCCACAAACTTCTATGATCCCTGGGATTCTCTCCATAGAACCATAGGATTGTGTCCTGAATGAAGCATTTGTTCAATGGCTATTTAATAGGGAGGCTAAAGAGTTGTGTTCATTTTATTAAAACACACACACACACAAAAAAAATACATGCAACGAACAGTGCTTAGATGTTAACGACATACTGTGCCTGGACTGATTAATCTTGGGTGTTTATCCCTTTGAAAAATCCCCAGGGTGTGAGTGGTTTTATTAAAAGACCCAATGTAAATTTAAACCAGTATGGATTACTTGAAATGTTAGCTACGTCTAAGCGGCAATAAATCAATATCCAGAAGTGCACTGGAACTTCTTGATAAAACCTCATTTGGAAAGACCACTCTTTTGTTTTACTCCCAAGTAAATAGCTAAAATAATGAAAATTGTTTAAGTTGTTTCTCAGTCATGCAAATCCATGCTAAGCAGCTCAAGCCACTGCAATACAGTGTATATGGAAAGATACCTTCAGAGGATAACTAAGGTTAGCCCTAGGGATCTCAGAGAAATTATCTAAATTCTAATTTATGTATGAGTTTGGAATGTTCTGGAACCCTGAATTTGGCCCTCCCATTTTATATGCATCATCAGTTTTCATGGCAATTAAGTTAATAGTCTTGAGTTCTACAGAAAGATTTTTTTTTAATTTGTACTGTAACATTATTCTGATGCAACTGTGACATCTTTAACATTTAGCTACTATAGCAACAAACCACCTATACTTGGCCAAGTAAAAAGTCCCATTCTCCCAACGAAAGGGAATATGTCAGGCATCTACTTAATAAAAGTAGGGGTGTGCACTGGCCACAAGTTTTGCCTTGTATCTGTAGCACTGTATCATTCTAATTTGAGTTGTTATTAGGGTCTGAATCAGCGTTGTTAAATCTCGAGCTCTTTCTTCCCATGGGGAATCTAAAAATGGGTATAACTTCTTTCCTTTTCACATAAGTGTATGAAATTTGCAGGCAGAGGAGTTCCTCCAGAGGGATTAAGCCTGCTAAATTGCTAGCAGATCCTTCCAGCGTTTTCATTAAAGTTTTGTTTGGGGGGGGGGGGGTTGTTCTGTTTTTAAAGAAAAAGTCTGTGACATTTTCCCTGTCATAATTGGATGCAATGTGCAGGCATGGTCACCCCTTCGGAGAGGGAGGAAGCCTGCCAACTATCAGAACCATACATGAGCTCGTTCTCCCACAATGGCAGACTTTACCATTTAAGAGGTGGGCAAAATGGAAATCACTAAATGTCCCTTAGTGTTTTGTAGGCAATCACTCTGGAAACTGGTGACATGAGGGAGTTGCAATGAGCAACACAACTAGCAGCTTAGGACCAGACCTAGGGGTGGGCATGGATGAAAATGTCAATAATACTGGTCAGTAAATCCTACTTCTGTATGCCTCTAATGGGAGAAGGAACAGATTTGGGCTATGAATGGGATGGTGAAGTAGGAATTCACACATCTCTAGTAACGGCGACAGTACAAGTCCTTCTGTTATGTTTGCCAATTGTCCACTAAAATCCATTCATCTACTGCAGAATAATTGCTTTTGTCACTCAACTAATCCCAGTGTGCTCAAAAATGGAGCAGGTGGCTCTTTGTGGGAGTGCAAGAAGATCCAAGGGACATGAAGAGATTTCTAGCTGTCATAAGAAACCTTTGGATGGGAGCCATCAAGAATCTGAGAAGCTTCAAGCCCGCAGCTACTTGTGTGGTATGGAGAAATGTTCTTCAGCTGAAAGCAGAACAGCACACCCCCATTTTGGGATGGCAAACAGAACATGTGTAAATGGGGGGGGGGGTGGTATCACTGTGCATGTTTTCCTGTACAGCTCCATGCAATGGCAGCAGAACAGGGCGGAAGAATCTTCTCTAAAGATGTGGCATGAAACAAGGAATTTGCTCTAGTCCTTGAAGGACCCAAGAACACTGCTCCGTGTAGGTGGTGCAGAAGGGCAGTGAATGCCAGGACCGTATGAATGTAGAATGGATGCCACACTTGTTTTGAAGCCTGTTTGAGATATTTTATTGGATCAAGCATCTTCCATCCACAAACATTTTGCAATCCACCATAGGGATACTGCTAGTGATGAGAGGCAATACTTGCCAATTCCTCTCTTCCCCTACAGGGCCTTCTCGGTAGTGGCGCCCACCCTGTGGAACGCCCTCCCATCAGATGTCAAGGAAATAAACAACTATCTGACTTTTAGAAGACACCTGAAGGCAGCCCTGTTTAGGGAAGTTTTTAAATGTTTGAAGTTTTATTGTGTTTTTAATTTCCTGCCAGAAGCTGCACAGAGTGGCTGGGGAGGCCCGGCCGGATGTGTGAGGTATAAGTAATAAATTATTATTAAAAATTATTATTATTATGGCCCCCCCAACACCACTGCCGCACTGTTCCAGAGGGTCTGCAATATGGGAGGAGGTGTGTGGTCTTGATTGGGAGTTGGCAAAAGCTGCACCCTTTTCCAACCAACAGGAGTACCCTCTGAGCAGGGCTCACTAATTTCAGTATCTTGTGTACGAGTCCCTCCATACAACCTGCTTATTGAGCTTTCATCCCAATTTGCTTCCACAGAGGCTAGAGTATATCTGGTCTTTATGTAGCATCTATTCTGATTGGTTTGCAGAGTGGTTGAACACTTCTACTGCATTCATCTGGTATTTATTCCACTTCCCAGTGGTGCATCCCACACTTTTTAGTTTGTTTCCCCATCACTTTCCAAACCACACAAAATCTGATTCTTTTCTAAAGTGGATTTTTTGTGCTAGGGCAACAGAGCTGCCCAGATCTGAAGTTCCAATACACACAATATTCCCTCCCACAAAATAGTGACAGTCTGAAGACAGCATTCTGAATGAAGCAAAGTGTTGGAAAACACATTTCCTTATTTTGGCTTTAAAGATGGGCTTGTAAGTCACGTCAAAACCCAAAGTGGCCTGTTATATGAGGACACCTTCCTTCTTCTGGTGCAATTGGTTTGTCAGCTTTCACAGATGCTGCACATAAATGAAAGTATTCTTAAAACATTCATCACTTTTTAAATTATTTAAAGAAGTATTTTCTTTTAGTGGAAGTTAATGTTGTATTTTTCATAGAGAATGGAGCCTCTAACATTGCCACCAACTGATCCATCTGATCATAAAAAACACAAAATAAAATGCATTATAAAAGTCATATTGTCTAATCCTATACTTGGAAACATTTCACTTGCTTGTTTGGTATCCTTTTATAAACCTTCAGGGAAGGATACTTCACAAATTTATTAGATCATAGTCTCTGTTTTAAGATTTCCTTTAACCTTTCCTAAAGCTATGCAGCTGCAATTTAAATCTGTATCCTTTCCCATCTTTCTGATGTTTGACTCACTTGCTTAAGTTACCTGTTCTGCTAAGATCCTTGTGCAAAACACCTTGCGCTTTTGGCATTCTGTTGATGAGCTTATGTGACTTTATCCTGTCCTTGAGTTGATAATGTGCATGATGAACCTACCTTGTGGACTAGAGTTCATGACTTCCTGTTCTTTGCAGCTTTTCTGATGTGCAGGGATCCATTGCTACAACTAGTGCAGACTTGCTGGCATACTACATAAAAGAAGTGTAGCCAGACAGGTGATTGGGGCTCTGGGACTCCAGGCTGATATTTTCAGATTAATATTGATAATCATTTGGTTGCCCAAGAGCATGGACATAAACAGTGGGTAAAAGACCCAGCTAATACAAACAACACTGTTGACACAAACAACTCTTGCACAAATGCAGTTCCATTGGTCTGAGACAGGACAGCAACGTATGCATTAGTAGAAGGGAATAGCACATCACAACACTGAATCCAGATCTTCTGGACTTTTGGCTTGCACAGACATCCATAGGATGAGGCCTCAGTGCAGTTGTTCCCTCTTTTTAATGCAAGACTTTTGGATACATGTGCAACAGTCTTGTTCGCCAGCCTCACTATGCAGAGGGATCAACAAGATTCGCAGTGATTCCCAACCTTTTTTTTTGGCCATGCCCCACCTAAGCATCTCTAAAATCCTGACACACACACACGTGACATATAATTCTTGTTATTCAAAAAGTGGGAGCGTAGCTGGCGCTGTGGTCTAAACCACTGAGCCTCTTGGGCTTGCCGATCAGAAGGTCAGTGGTTTGAATCCCCACGATGGGGTGAGCTCCCGCTCTCCAGTCCCAGCTCCTGCCAACCTAGCAGTTCGAAAGCATGCCAGTGCAAGTAGATAAATAGGTACCGCTGTGGCGGGAAGGTAAACAGTGTTTCCGTGTGCTCTGGTTTCTATCACGGTGTTCCATTGCACCAGAAGTGGTTTAGTCATACTGGCCACATGACCCAGAAGGCTGTCTGTGGACAAACACCGGCTCCCTCGGTCTGAAAGCGAGATGAGCATTTTTGCAACCCCCATAGTCGCCTTTGATTGGGCTTAACCGTCCAGGGGTCCTTTACCTTTTACCTATTCAAAAAGTGAACTCCTATTCAAGTGGAGGAAGCCTTAAGGCCATTAACTATTAATAACTCATTCTCGAATTGCCCCCCCTTAAAAATCAAATTGCCCCCCTGTGGGGCATGTGCCCCACGTTGGGGACCACGGCTCTAGAGAGTGCAACAAGCCCAAGGCTTCTTTCCAACAGTGGAGCTGAAAAGCAGGAAGGATTACCCCTCCTCTTTCCCCACCCCCAAACATGGATGGAAATATATTTTTCTAAACTTGCCAGGAGGCTGGAGATCAACCACCCAGCAGCTGCAGAGCCACAGAAAGCTGGTGTACTTCCGCTTCCTTCCACTGGCTTCAGGCTGGAGGAAGATCGCAGAGAGACTTTGGTTTATCCTTGACCTCATGCTGCATTTCAAAGGTACAGCAGGTTAGGAGCAAGACACCGTCAGGTGATTATGAACTTTTGGCTAGCCATCAAGGCCACCCAGAATTCACTGACCCTTGTAAACAATGCTCTGATTACTAATTAAACAACTACACATATCCTGCTATTTTCCAAGAATGGAGAATGGCTTACATATGGTTTCCCAGAGGTCTTCGTCCAAGCAGGCTGAGGAGCCAGATCCACTTACTGTTAACAGTGGAATTACATCATATGCCTTTTAGCTTTTTCTCTTAACTCATCAATCAAGTCCTTCATTTTTTTCTGCCTTAAACCTATCCAGTTCCTATAGCATTTAATCACGTGCCTTCTATTCCAAATGCTTTATCAATGTTTGCACTATCACCTGAATCTCCTCCCATTTGCCAATCTCTCTCTTGAACTTTGGCGCCCTAAAGTGACCACAGCACCGTAAATGCATCCTCACCAGTGAATCACAGACAGAGTGCTCTGCCCATCTTAAAAATTAAGCCTCAACATAAATATAACTGAGCTCTTGGACTGGTTGAGTAATTTGAACTGAATCATGCATTCGCTAAATTATTCAGCATTACTATTTCCCAGCCAAGATTTTCAGAGAATCTGTCTTCAGTTATTGCTTTAATCTTAACAAGGTGATCTATTTTCCTCTCCATCCTCAAACTGTTCTGCTTGTCTTAACACCCTCTAAATGACTGTGACTGGACTGCTGGTGAACTGAGGATGAGAGACTCATCAGAAAACTTGACAGGAAGAATTAATTTAAATTGAGGGGGGGACTGGTCTGACTAGTCAACTAGCTGAACAAATGGTTGGTTCACCAGTGCATCTATCCCACATTTTATTTATACTTACACAGTGCTCTAAACAAAAGAAATAATGAAATGATGTGTAGTATTACAAATTTGATTGTCAATAAATATTGTTGTGAATGGCTTTGTCTGACCGATGGGCAACTAACAAAGAGCATTTTAATGTTCTGCTATATGTATGAAATGTGGCATGAGGTAAAGGACAAACCAACGTCTCTCTCCGATCTCCCTGCAGCTTGAAGCCAGTAAAGGGCAATGGAAGCAAACCAGCTTTCTCCAGCTCTGCAGCTGCTGGGTGGTTGATCTTTAGCCTCCTGGCAGGTTTAGAAAAACAGCTAGATGGTATTTAATGGGCTGAAACCTCTCTCTAGACCTTGGAATATAACACCCATCAGTCTTCGGGGAGCGACAGAAATTCAGCTAGGAGGTCTTCAACTTAGAACACAAATGTCATTTCAAACTCAAGCTGAAGGGACTGGTCATTCTGAGTACAAGCTATATTTCATTAAAATCTATGAGAAATCCACATCTGTTTCATTGGATTTAGCTTGCTAAGAGGCTGCACTTCCAACCATAGGAAGAGGAGTGCTCAGTTTCTTAACATTCTTTGATGGCTAACCAATACAAATGCCTTTTGAATAAATAAATAAATTTAGAGTGTATAAGTGGCTGTAATTCTAGGCAGAGTTAGATTCATTTAAGACTGTTAAATAGTTAGCTGCAATTAATTCTGCTTTGGGTTGGGCTGGAAAACCATACTTGCCATTTTCATATGCAGAAAATAGATAATAAACCCATCAATGTTACAGCGTATCCAACAGCTCACTAGCAAGCAGCCTTCACTCATTCATAACACAGAGATACAGTATAAAGCCACCTCAAATTAGAAGCATAATAAATAAGAATATAAGATAATGTTGATAAGGCTTCCAAAACAACCATTCAAAAGTACCTAAAGGCATGATAACACCATGAAAAATAAGACTCTGGTGCTACAGAACAGAAAAGCGAATAATATGCTCGTGGATGAGTAAGTTATTATTTGACAGAGGGAAAGTGGGAGACAGGAGGAGGGAAGGAGAGAAGAGGGTGAAGGAACAGAGGGAGATCCACTTATCTCATCATAACTAAATAGAGATTTACTGCTGCTATCACTGGATATTTTAAGCCCAGGCACATCAAATAAGGAACAGCCACAAGAGTTTAATTGTGTGGTATGCATTCTGTTTCCATAGCTGATTTTTTACAAACCGCACACTGACATATTGTCTTGTTTTATCTGCATGCCCCAAAATTTGTTCTGGCAATCTCTGCATTGAATCCATCTAGGGAACATATATTGATAATGGAAAATAAGCTTAGATTTCATGACTCTCAATCCATAGTTTCTTGGGAATATATGCCTGTTCTGGTTGTTTTTAGAAACTGCATTATCTGCTCGGAATAGGTGGCTGACTCAGTCAAAGAGCACTGCATTGCACAGAATGAATTGTTTCTCAGAAGCTCTGTGGCTTAGGGCGCTAAGGAGAATTACTTGGCATAAATAGGCGTGACAACGCTTCAATTTAAAAAATGCTGGTTGGGCCTGGGAGTGGCATTCTGTGGGTCAAATCAGACATTATTCCAGGAAAACGGAAAGGATGCTGGGTTCAACCCACGTGGATGTGCAGACACAAAAGCAGCAAATTTAAAAAGAAAATTAGAACAGATTCCTTCTTTTCTTCTTCTTCTTGCCACCTGTCTAGGATCAAAGCAATGGACATACATCTAGATAGGCTAAAGAAATAATATTCTTCCTCATGCTTTATCGGCACTTGCACAATGAGAGACTAGCTTGGAATTCAGATGGTGTCCTTGAGAACAACACATAAGAAATAATTGTACGGTGTAAAATTTACACTGTAAGTTTACAGCATAATCAGCACTGTGGTTTTCAGAGTATGGGCAGGCAGCATATTCATGTCTCATCTACAGTCTACCCATGCTGCAGGTAACAGTGATTTTGTATTATTATCTAGCTACACAAATGTGCTGCGAAATCTGGAGGAAACCTGCTGCTCCTCCAGTTCCACAGCCAGATAGTATTTTAATTTTTATTCCACCCCCCTTGTAGTTCTCTGACATATGAAACTGCTCCAACCTAGGCTACACTGACACTTCACAGACCCTCCAAGTGTCCCTATTTTCCAGGGACTGTCCTGGATTTCTAGAAGCTGTCCCGGTTTCTTATTTGATCCCAGAATTTCCCTCTTTGCCTTAGGATGTTCCTATCTTCATCAGAGAAATGTTGAAGGTTATAAAGTTATGTAACTATACAACAGATATGGGGAGCAGGGGGAGGTGAAGTCAACTTGGCCCCATAAAGCCGGCGCCCCAGCCTCTGTGAAAAGGGTACTGCTTGGGGCCAGGGGAAGGGAATTCTTGCTGGATTTTCTCATGCTTGCATAAATCTTGTCTATACTAACACTATGATGGGATTAGACACCATTTCCCTGCCTTCTTATCTCTCTCAGGGTCCCTTGTGACCCTGTTGACTTCCTTGACTACTGTCTGTCTTCAATGTCCAGAACATGGGTAAGGTCACAGTTCTTAAGTATGCAATGTTGTAAATATTTTCATATAGAACAACTGAACCAGCCCACAGTAAAATAAGGATACTATGTGCATATTAGTCACAAAAAAACTGAGTGATGGCATTAGTACTGCTGTCATCAAATGGTGGCGATAAAATCGTCAGTACTGTTGTGCTAGTAGACTGTTTCTTTTACTGAAGAAATCTTGCATCGATGCAAACATCACATGACTTGTTTAAACTCGTGCAAACGTAGACCTTTAAAAAGGTGGAAAACCAAAAAGGACACTTCCATTTCAAAATGGTCCAGTTGCCAACCTTATATAAATACAATATAGATTTTTTTAGCAAAAGCTCCAACACTTCATTCCTTCAGTGTGTTGCGAACCAATGTAAAATGGAGCTCAAAACCCTGACCTTTTGACACAGAGCGAGATGCGCATTGGTAGAGATTGTCTGCGTCTAAATTATTGAAAGGATTACAGGAAGTAAATGTGCTGCCCTTATTAGGCTTTGACAGCTCCAGACATCTCAGTGCATTGCAGAGACCTAATAGCACAAAAGAAAATTGCATTTAGCGGCAGAAACCATATTCATTGTTCTAACAATTTGTTAATGGTTCACTTGATTTGTTGTTTGTCTTTTTGCCTCCTAGACATAGTGAAATTGTCACAGCAGGCAAACCTTTAGTGCGTATTCAATCTAACATTTTTTGTTACAAACAACAGGGACGCACAAATACTTGTAATAGCTGGCTCCTTTCAGTTATGTTCCTGAGTAGCTGTGTATGTTTTTTGGATAATGTGTTTAAAATACCAATTTTCTTCAGCTAATTACAGTAAAAGAATTGTTTGGCATTGGGAAATCAGGTGAGAAGCAGGCAACCACTGTGAAAACACTAACTCCCCAAATATGAACGAACCCATAGACAATATTCTGAATAGAGTATCTTTTTTAAAAAAAAAAACCACCAACAACCTTAGGCCAGCTGAGGCCCATGAGCATCAGTATACTTGATCTTTCCATACTTTTGGTATTGTGCAAAATCTTGAAAAGTGAAATTCTTGTAATCTCAAAAGTGACAATCCAGAAGATTTGCCTGAGCAGTTTCAGGAACGGGCTGAGGTATCTGAAGAAGTCTGCATGCACACGAAAGCTCATACCAAGAACAAACTTAGTTGCTCTCTAAGGTACTACTGGAAGGATTTTTTTATTTTTTATTTTGTTTTCACTTTTTTAGAGTTATTCGAGATCATCAATAAGCATATAGGTACGGGGAACTACAGCTGCTAGAAAACTTGTTTTCATGGGACACCTCCACCCACAACCATTTTAGGTTTCATCTTAATGGTTTCCTTGTGTACCACCCAAACGGAATTCAAAATTAAAAACCTCTGTGTGTATTGCAATGGGGAGGGGGGTTGCTTGGTTGTCGTTTAACACAACCACAGTAGCTGTGCAAATACTGGCTGTTGAGCCATAATTTTAAACGGCGGTTAGGAGCACTGTGATCCTGAATCTACCCAGATTTTTGGAATTGTCACACTGAGCTTCTCTTGATTGCAAAATAGCTATGTCTCAATAAAAGCAGATTAATGACAGCAGCCTAAAAGTGTGGACCTTAAATGTATTTGAACTGCGCTCAGTTAGCTGTTGATTTGGCCTTCCTTCTTATTTTTTTTTGGGGGGGGGATTATTGTTCACATCTGGAAAGTGCTCTTTCCACCACTTGGAGAGCTGAGTGTCATGTTGCTCTGGGGTGAGCATTGACAAGGCATGTCACCACCAGAACTGCTGCAGAGCTGGGAGCATATTGGAGCCAGTCAACCAGCCGGCCAGCCTGCCATTGCTCGTAATGTAGGCTATACCCCCTGCGAGGCAGAGAGTAGTACACTTGCAGCTGAGCAGCTGCTCCAGTGACATCACCCAGAGCGACTCTGACAACCAGCAGAGCAAAAGCAATCAGCCCACCCAGCACTGCCCAGAATTGGCAAATAAATGCTGGAAAGAAACGATGCCCCATAGGCCATGCTAAAGATGTCCCCTGTGGAATATGTTTACTCTAAGCAATTACAATTACACAGCTGCTATGTGTCAGCCAGGACTGGAATGCTTCCTTAGCTTTCTCCTGTGGGGGGCAGGAAGCCTCTTGCCTTCTGTTCAGCCCCTCCCATTACCAAAGCTCATCTCTTCCTGATTCTACCAAACCTTTGTTTTGAGGCCTACGTCTTTCTTACTCTTACTTTGTCCATTGTAAGGTTCAGTTGCAGGAAGAAAATTGCACTGGCTTTTCAAAAAACTTAAGCATTCACTGATTGAATATGATGAACCTTTGTACATGTGTCTCGTCTCTGACTGCTGCTTTGCACCTTTCTGCCATCGCACTGCACCTAAGTCACCTTCAAACCCCAGGTTTTACACAAGGCCTTCCTTGACCATCATTCAACATTGCTGGCACCCATCTAATACTTCCAACATCCTCCTTAATATGCGTTTATTCAGCACTTTCTACCCTCTTCCTTTCCATTTCATCTTGACACTTCTGAGTTAGTGAAGCTTTTGTCCTGTGAATTGGATGTGTGTGCATAAATGCTGGGTCACTTCACCCTGACACGTCACATATTTGGGCTCATACCGCTATGGTTTTAGTACCTGAAATTATATTAAGCACTTAAAACAAAACAAAAAACCCTCGACTTGCTTGGAAACTAAGGAGATGCGTCTGATAAATCTCAAATCATAAAAGCTTTTAGATGCTTTTTAAAAGGGCAGAATGCTGGAAAAGTAATTTGAGGGACAATTGTCCTCCATACATAGTGTTCTCCTGGACAATGCTGCAGGGAAAACATAACTTGCATGCCAGCGCAACTGCAGCTTTGTTTGAGGCAGAACAGCATTGCTGTTTCTTTGGAATGTGGTATCCAGGATCATAGAATTGTAGAGTTGGAATGGACCCCAAGGGTCATCTAGTCGGTCTTGGCCTCGGCCCAGTATACCTGAAGGAGCGTCTCCACCCCCATTGTTCAGCCTGGACACGGAGGTCCAGTGCTGAGGGCCTTCTGGTGGTTCCCTCACTGCAAGAAGTGAGGTTACAGGGAACCAGGCAGAGGGCCTTCTTGGTAGTGCCACCCACCCTGTGGAATGCCCTCGCATCAGATGTCAAGGAAATAAACAAGTACTTGACTTTTAGAAGACATCTGAAAGCAGCCCTGTTTAGGGAAGTTTTTAATGTTTGATGTTTTATTGTGTTTTTAATATCCTGTTGGAAGCCACCCAGTGTGGCTGGGGAGGCCCAGCCAGATGGGCGGGGTATAAGTAATTTATTTATTTATTATTATTATTATTAGTCCAAACCCTTGCAACACAGGAATTTCAATTGGATCACACATGACAGGTGGCCATCCAACCTCTGCTTAAAAACCTCCTAGTAAGGAGAGTCTGAGAATTTTCTTAAAATTCAAATTATTTTATTTACTGCAAGATGAACATACTTTATAGCAGATGACTTGGCCAGAATGCAGAAACCAGGAATGTTCTTTGTGCTCCTGAGGAAAGAATAGCTTTGCTTTAAATCATTATGTAGTTTGGTAGCTTGCAGGATTTCTTTGGTGTTGTCCATGATGCAAGAAGCAAAAACTACGAAGAGAGAGATGGCCATGAACGACAGTGCTAACACCCAGAACCTGAATCCTGGGAAAGACCTAGAACAAGAATCTTGCAATAGTGTGGCAAGTTTCCCAGAAGAGTGGCGAGACTCCAGCATAAATGTCCCAGTATGAAAAACCAGGAGCACAGGCGACGTTCCAAGTTGTATTACCCAAGCCAAAGACTCTAGAAGTACAGAGCAAGTGTCTTCTAGGACTTAAGATCTGTATGAATTAAGGCCTAAACTAAGATCCAAGAGTAGTTGGCAGGTCCCCAGAAGCAATGAAAAGGCAATGAGAGCAGACAGGGCCGTTGAGTCATCAGTTATTTAGGGTAGAGCTGAGAAAGGAAGAAATTCCAGTTGGAAAGCATTCAAAAGTGACTCTCCTGCCTTTAGATTTAAACATTTCTGTCTTGCCCTTTGAGTTCAAAAACACTATTAAGGGCAGGTTACAATATATATTGCTTTTCTATAAAACAATAGCAGAAGGACACAAGGTCAGCAGCTGAAAAACCATACAAGCTTTGCCTGCTTCATGAAGCAAAAGCCTCCTAGAATAAACAGGTCTTCTGTAATTGTTAGTGAAGGGGCCAACTGCACTTCAAAAGGCAAGGTGGTCCATAATCTGGGTGCAACCACAGAAAAGGCCCTCTCTCTTGTCCCATCCAGCTGTGCTTCTGCCTTAGGCCTGACAGAGAAGGGCCCCTCCCTTTGATTTAAGGGAACAATCAGAATTATACAGAAGGCAGTAACCCCTAAAGTATCCTCAGCCCAAGCCATTTAGGGCATTAAAGAAAATCACCAACATTTTGAATTTTGAATTGTGGCTGGAAGCAAATTGGTAAGAACTGCAGCTGTTTCAGGATTGGTGTAAAGTGAGCCCATGAATGAGCACTCACCAGCATCTGCAATTGTATTTTGGAACACCTGATGCTTCTGAAATAGCCCTACATAGAGCATGTTGCAGCTATCTAACCTGGATATAACTAAGACATGTGTTACTGTTTTCAGGTAGCATTTGTGGACCCATGCGCAGCATGCTCTCGGGGATGGGAAGGGCGAGGTAGTGAACAGGTGAAACAAACTGACATGGCAATATTCTGGAATTGAAAACTGGCTACAGTTTTATTGATTACAGATGTAGATGGGCTTTGGTTTAGGCATTGAGTATTATCCTGCACCAGCCTCCTCCTGAAAGTTTTGAACAGGGTCATGCCTGAGTTACAGACCACCTCAAGATGCAGGTCAAGCAAGCTTCCTCCACCCCGGCCACCATTGGAAGGTCTATTGCCCATCCGCTCTCTATGCCTTACGGACAGAAACTTCCACACAGATCGCTTTACCAGGGTACCCTGAGATATTGCACCTGCACAAGGGCAGGAGTGATGCAACAACTCACCCCCCCCCCTGGAAGCTAGACGAAGGATTCAATCCAATTCCTTATCCACTGAAAGTTGTGGTGATTGCTATGAGGAAGACAAAAACCACAGATGGGCCCAATCTGTTTGCAGGCAAATTCCTTTCCGGCCCTGAATATGGTGACCAATTAGATCAACAGCAATGTCCTCCTAAAGTGGTGCCTAAGGACCACCATAATGGGTGGGTGGGTTGGTCTTCCACTGACTGCGCTGCCAGGTCCAAGCACAACTGGCATAAATATTCCAGTGGCGGACCAGAGTGAAGACTTGCTTACTCTGTTCCACCTCCCAGGCTCTGCCCTCCTCTATGACCCCTATTGGCCATTTTGAATTAAAATGTTGGTGGGCAATCCCATCAATTCCTGTGGCCCATCGAGGCCAAACCTGTGACCAGCTGTGAAGGAATGGGGTCCACTCTCTCTCCTCCAGGGAGCCCTGCTACACCACAACTGTCACCCACCCCTGATTCTGAGTAAGCAACTTTTACAGATAGACAGGCACATTCCCACCTGCTTTTCTGGCCTCCCTTGCCAAAAGCCCAGATGTTTAAAAATAAATACCATATTTTTCCGTGTATAAGACACCCCCATGTATAAGACATTTGGGACTCCAAATAGAGAAAATGGGGGGAGATTGCCCGGAGTTGTTGAGCTTTTGGGGGGGTTGCTGAAAATTGCTCACCTGCAGGAACGCAACAGCTAATCGCACGCACATCGGCGAAGCCACCAATCATGTGCACACTCACTGAAAGCAAGCCTCAATCACCCGCCCAATTGCCACAGCAGCCAATAGCCAGCGGACCTTGCGGCATCCACCAATCACTCGCAAAAACACCGCAGACAATATCCTTCTCGCAGCAGCCACCAGTCACCCATCCCACCTCTCCACTATCCATGTATAAGACAACCCTAAGTTTTTAGCATATTTTATTAAATTAACCTAGTCTTATACACGGAAAAATACGGTAAATGTCCCAACAAGCACAGGTTTTGCCTCTTGCAAATTACCCAGGAAACACTGATTGATTTGGCTCTTTTGTACTCAATTGTATTTTGCTTGGAAGTTGAACAGTAGCTTTTTGCAAGTCTGGAGATCAGCCTCTAGCCCTGCAGAGCTCTGGCTCCTGCTGGTCCTGAGATCACTACTGTCAGCAATGCATGAAGCAGCACATTGTTGAGGGACCAGTTTAGTTCAGTACAAAGCGAGCTTGAGTTGTTGGATGTACGTCTGTATGGCCCTGGGAAAGATTCTGAACAAGCCACACTATCACACTGTCTTTTTTTTTTTTAATGCTTATTTAGATGCTTACAAAGATCCAGCTTTGGTATTCTGTCTCTCCATGATACTTGAAGCCAAGGATGACAAATCTCTGTAAGCAGTGCCAAGGAATGGAATATAAATGCTCAGGAAGAGAAAAATGGTTCTATGACAATACTTGATAGTGATCTAGCCCTTTGTTTTCAATTACATTGTGCTTCTCGGATAAAAGAATATGTTTGTGCGATTGGAGAGGGAGAGAAAATGAGTTTTTTCCCTGTGATGGGAAATAACAGCATAGTTGTGTGGCCGCGATTCAAGAGAGTGTTTTAAAATAACACAAATGGCATCATACAAAATATTTCTTGCGGGACCGTGTATGGTCCCCCTCAAGGAACCATATGGAAAGGATGAATATACAAATCCAGCATAAATGAGTTTCCGCCTTGCAAAGTTTGCAGTGCACACAGAGGAACACAAGTGTTATATGTCAAGATAAATAAGGCCTTTGGCAATCTCTCATGTGACTTGATCTGAAACTGTTTAAGGGGATATGGAAGTAATTTCACACTGTTGATTTTCAAGCACAGTAGGCTGGAATCTCGAAGGCGGGGGGGGGGCATGTAAATCATGGGCGTAGCCAGGATTTATGTTGGGAGCAGAACCTCAGTTAGTTAAGTATTTTTATTGATTTACTTGATTTAGGGGGGCAACTACCCTCCCGGCTGCACCCATGATGCAAATGATTCAGCACCTGCCTCAAATTTGCTGCACTGTAGCCACAGTGTGATTTAATATAGTCATATGATTCGGAATAGGAAGCACTATTCTAAAACTTGCAGAATACATTAGAGGACATGCAAATCCATCAGAATTATCTCAAAAGAATGGAAAGCCAAGCAAAAATAAATAGACTGATATTTAATAAGGGTAAGTGCAAGGTCCTTCTGCAAGAATAATCAAAGGCACAGATAGTATTTGACATATCTATTTCTATCTACTTGATCGTGCAGAAAAGGATCTTGAAAATAGAGACATGACCCAGAGTGCATTAATAGAGAAATCAAGAGTAAGACGTAGGGTGTATTTCTCCCAACTAGCATTTGTGCAGCCTTTGCAGAAGTACTGTGAGTTCTGGTAGCACATGTCAAGAAAGGCACTGAGAACTGGAATTAATCCAAAGATCAAGCAGAATAATCATAGGTCTAGAGAAAATGATGTGAGGAAAGACTATAGGATTTGCATTTGTTTAGCCTGGGAGAGAAAATACGAAGAAATGATTGTTGGTGATGATGCTGAAGCGTTGCATTACGGAGGATCATCATTCATTGCCCACAATGTCAGCTCTGGACAAGCCAATTAACAAATAGGATCAAACTGTAATCCGAAGATTTAGGTGCAACGCTAGAAAGAAGTTACCATAAAGAGTTCTGGGGCATGGAAACAATTTGCTTAGAGGAGTGGTGATGGAAATCTTTTTGAGGACATTATAGAAGCAATTGATGGTTCCTTAAGATGAATACAGTATCTGAGGGATGTAGATTGAACCACCCATTGAAGGAATCTCTATCATTTGGGTATTATTCATATTCCCCTGAAAATAAATCTTTTTTTTCAGAGGGGCATTTGGAGGAAGAGAGACCTGATTGCTGTTACTATAAGTAACAGTAATTTAGTGATTTGTTGCTATGTGATTTAATGGAGTGTGTGTGTGTGTGTTTAAATGGATTTTATGTATTCCTAGTTACTTGTGTATATTGTAAATTGCAGAGTGGCCTGTGTAGAGGGTGGTATGGAAAACATTTAAACAAATATTGGGTTAGTTGGATTCCTGGTTATAGCAGGAGGTGAGATCTGTGCTAAATCTGTTTGCCTTGCTAAATTTTGTTCTATCAATGTATTGCCCCCGATGCATTGCACCGCTCCATTTCTGGAATAGTCACACATCACACAACCTTGGTTTAATATGAGCATGCAATGTGTTTGAGCATTATACTGAAAAGTTCTCACTCTGTTCCTTTCTCACTCCTCCTGCTGCCGCCACACCAACAGAAAATAAGCCAAAATCTGGCTTGTTGCAACAGCCAAACCCAGGCGCTTGGTTTATTTCCTCTAAACAAATTATGAGGAGTCAGCCAAGGACAGACATTGGTTACTGCTCCTAGTTGTTTGGAGAGAAACAAACCACAGGTCCAGGTTAGAATGTCACAACAAGCCAGACTCTGGCTTGTTTCCTGGTGGCACAGCAGGAGTGGGGGAGGATCAGAGTGAGACTTTCAAAGCAGCATGCACTAACACATGCACATTCACATTAAACCAGAGTTTGTTCTTAACTATGGTTTAATATGATGTGCAAACCAGGTCTGTATAAAAGGTCAGCAAATCAGATGTGCACAATATCTGCACAAGAAGAGAAGGATTTTTCTATTGACGTTTAGTCGTACCACTATATTGATGGCAAAGGTAAAGGTAAAGGGACCCCTGACCGTTGGGTCCAGTCGCATTCGACTCTGGGGTTGTGGCGCTCATCTCGCTTTACTGGCCGAGGGAGCTGGCGTACAGCTTCCGGGTCATGTAGCCAGCATGACTAAGCCGCTTCTGGCAAACCAGAGCAGTGCACGGAAACGCCATTTACCTTCCCACTGGAGCGGTACCTATTTATAAAAAAAAAAAAAAATACACATGCAATAGCAAGCCTATGCCATTAATTAGTTCAATAAGATATGAATGGGTTCTCATTAGGCATGGTGAGGTATGCTTTAGGCAGCAGATTTTGGAGTACTATTAAAGGACAACAAATTGCAGGTACAGTCTTTAAATGCAATCCTATGTGGATTTACATGGAAGTAACTTGTTACATGGAAGTAACTTGGTCATTATTTTGACCAAACTGCAGGAAGCAGTAGAAGACAGGAGTGCCTGGCGTGCTCTGTTCCATGGGGTCACAAAGAGTCGGACACAACTAAACAACTAAACAACAACTTCATTATGTTCAATAGGTGTCCATAGGACTGGAACCTGTGTTGTTGTTATAGTTTTACTGACATGAGACCATTGGAATATTTGGGCCATGTCACTATTGGCCTCCAGTATATAAACATTAACTTCAGAAGAGCCTTGTGATGTTTTTAATAGTAATTCCTGAAGTGTAGGTGGGTTCCCACGAGGCAAGACACAGCGATAACAGCAAGAACCTTTATTGAACTAACAGAACTGGACAACAGGGGCAAAGCAACTGCTTATATACATTTCTGAAGGCCTGGGCCACTCCCACTCCTGACGTGATTGGCTGTCTAAACTTCCAAGCTGCGAATCACGACTCAGAGTTTAATGCCAATGGCAGTGGCCCAAATCCTGAAATGTTCTGTGATTGGATATCATGTATTGAATCAGAACACAGGAGCTCAGAATCCTTAGTCCAGACTCGAGCTCAGGCAAACACAGACCACTGAATACATAACAATTCCCATTTTATAGTTGGTAGCAGAAGCTGATAGACTGTGGCCTCCCAGTCAGCTTCATGGGATTTGAACCTGAGTCGCCATGCCCATATTCTATCTATCTACTGTATGGCCATGACCAGGATTAGGCTAAGAAATTATGTCAGGTACTACAAGCTTATGTTTGAGGCTTGGTCTGTATCCAGGGAAAATAAACAATTCTTTACTTCACAAGTTTGCCATGAAATTAATTCAGAGTAGTTTAGAGAGGACACAAGTGGTGAGAAATCTTATATGATTTCTGAAAGATAATCTTTAAGTGGCACAATGTGAGATGCATGCCATCTTAGGAAAACTGCCAAAGTTACATCAACAAACCCTGAGGTTACAGCATAAGAATTGTATTATTTTTTTACGTTAGGTACACCTAAACACCCTCTTCTCTATGACGCTGGCATGGAATCGCAATCTGCCTAGATCCTGTTCATTTCCTAAAGCCAAATTGAGCAGCACATTAAGTACACTTGAGACCACAGCACACTTTGAGGGTCATTATTTATCATTGTTCATCAAAGAGGAAGCGATTAATTTTTTATGACAAACAAGTCAATAAACCAAGAGCCCTTTTTCAACATTGTAGCAGCTTTATGAACTGCTGGGGAGAAAATGAGGTGATGTACTGGGCAGCCAGGAACCATTTCTTTATCTTCAAGGAAAATACCCACATTCATGCCCATATATGTGGTGGTATTTGGGAGCGCAGTACCTTCTGATTTAGCAGAGAATAGCCCAATTACACCATGTTTATTAAAAGGTTTGTACATTGCCCCCTATAAATATTATAGTAACTAAACAGAGTTGTATTTTTTGCTTTTTATTGCCCATCCTTCTATGTCAGTAAAAGTGATGTCTAATAAGAAGCTAACTTGGACAGTTTAACTGTAGTAAAGCTTTGCTCTCTAAGTAACTGATTCCACGGCAAAACACACAGTGTAGGCGAATAGCTTTCCGTAAACAATGTTGCTGTTGGGTGCTTCCTTCCTTGCAAAAATTAAGTACTCTATGGGTTGATCGTGTGTTTGTTTTTAGAAACCAGTGTAGACACATTTATGTTGGCCCCAGAGATTAAGAAATACACTAGGCAAATGTTCTCTTTTTAAGTAAATCTGTTTTATTAAGTTATACAGCATAAAAAAGAAAGCAAAAAAGAAATCAATAAAGTACAACAAAACAAATAGAGATCTCAAATATTGGTTTGATATGGGGCCACTTGCCTTGCAGTTTTTATGTTTCATCTGTGTTTTTTCTTAGCGTGTGAATCCTCAGCACATTTGGCTGCTGAAGCTAATGTACAGAAGGGAGGTCTTAACAGGAGGACTAATACACAGTACAGTTCCCTTCAGTTGCACAAACACAGCTTAGTTTGGATCTCTGTGTTGAGAGGGCAGCTCTGTGACTCCAGCACATCACAACAGGGTGATCTTTGGCCCCTAGATGTCTTCTGCTACCACCCTGCCTCACAGCAGGGTTGTGAGGATGAAATGGGGGTGGGGGTGGGGGCCTTGAGCTCACTGGAGGAAATGTGAGCTACAAATATATATAAAAAAGGGAAAACGATTCTAAACCCGATGGAATTAGTTTCTACAAGACGTGGTGTTGGCCACTAGCTTACAAAGGTTTAAAAGGCAATTAGACAAATTCATGGAGGTTAAAGCCATCAATGGCTATTTACTACATCCAGGAACAAAAGTACCATGCCTCTGAATAGCAGTCAGTAGGAAACAATGACAGGAAAGAGTTATTGCACTGGGCTTTCCAGAGGCACTGTGGGAAATAGGAGTAGATGGGCCTTTGGTTTGATCCAGCAGAGCTCTTTTTACATTATTATGTGTTGTTGTTTGCACTCACAGGGCCTTTATGCATACCTTCGTTATATCTTTCCAGGGGATCTCCTTCCGCTGATAACATGATGCCAATGTATTTGTTCATTCATGCTATTTGTTTTACCACATCGTTGAGTAATAATCCTTGGGAAGTCTTACTCTGGTGTTTTTTGAGATAAGATTTTGCAAATATTCTTTCTTAAAATTATACTTAGCCCTTTTTACTTTACAAAGCTTGAAAAAAACTTACATGTCTATGGCAACTGCAGCACAAAACAATATTTCAAAAATATGGTTTATATTTGTTTCCAGGGTAATTCAGTTTAATCCTATAGAGTGGAAGGTCCAGTGCTGATCCTATTTACTGGACTTAAAACTGATTATGCCATGCTTAGCATAAAACCACACAAACACATGGATTTATGAAGTTCTTCTTGACTTTTCTATAAGCTTAGATTCATCCTAATGAAATAACAAGCGCTCGCTGACCTTATGAGTCATTGTGAATACTCTTGAATCAATCATAAGTCCATACCCCAGAAGCAAAATCACTGAGTCAGTTTGTTGCTCACACAAGCTGCAATACAAAATCTTGGTTGCAAGAGGATTGACGGTTTTGATGATAGCATGAGTCTTTATTTAAAAAGTGAGTTTGGGGTCTCAACTTACCTCTAAATACTACGGATTAAAAGTGACAATCGCTGAATTGACTCCTGTCTCATCCTTGTCAATGATATGCAGATTATGCAACTTTCATAGGTGCACTTTAGCTTCCTGCTATCGTTTGTGTTTATTCTTGGGTGTCATCGATGAAGTTGCCCAAAAATATATATAAATTACAAAAATTGTGTTTCTGGAGCAGTTTTCCATTTGGATGACAAGCCCTGCATTTTGTCCACAGGTGCAAAGAGACACAAGATATGTGCCTGGAAACCAAATTGAAAAAGACAAGAAGCGCCAACCTTATTTATTTTATTTTATTATTATTTTTTTAACTGCTTTCAGTGATAAATCATTGGTTATCGTTCTTGGAAACAAGTTCCCAGTGTGAGCACAGAATTGTATCTGCTAACTGCTTATTATAGCCTCCACAGTATCTAAGTATATCTTGATAGAAAAATAAAAGCCAGAATAATAGAAGGAATTTGGTTTTTCAGATTCTTGTCAATAGATTAAACAAATGATTACATGATTACCCGGTTGTGGCATAACAGCAATGTTATGCGTGTAGGGGGCATCTTAACATATTTGGCAGAATATTTTAAAGTAATATTTTCCATTTGACATTATTTGCCACTGAAGAGTTTCACTATATAGTTAAAACTGGAGGAGGAGGAGATTTGGGGACTAATTTTGTACTTCAAAATCAAAATCCGTTACTTTTATGTATTGTAGTTGCTCAGGTTTGAAGGCATATGCCATATCCAACACAGGGGGCTATGAAAAGTTTGGATTTCCAAGGATCTGGTTGTCAGGATAACCAGTCGCTGGAGAGCCTGCTCCCACTGGTTATGAAGGGTTTTTGAAGGTCGTGAGAAGTTTCAGGATTAGATTAAGGGCTGAAGAGGATAGCGATAGGCAGCAAGAAGCAAAGTAAAAGGTGTGGCCGAAGAAGCAGAAAGGAGGCCAAAATAAATGAGACTGCAGTCGGTAGTTTTGTGAGCGAGCTCTCTGTCTCTCTGTCGCTCTGCTCGTACTCGTCGTCGAGCTAACAGAGGCAGGGCTATTTATTGGCAAATTATACAGCGTCATCAAACAAGCATCAACCAATAACAGCATTGCAATAACGAGTGTTTCCGGGCGGAAAACCAGCCTTGCGACCGTTACCAGGAGGCTTCCTGGTGCGCTTTCGGGGAGGCGCGGAGGGATCCAGGCTCCAATCGCCGGCTGGATCTTCTTTCCTTCTGCGCGTTGCACGGAAGGATCGGTAAAGCGGCTATCGCGCAGGAAAACCCTAAAACGTATTCCCACATCTGGTGGTATTTTAACTATCTTCTTCTTCTTTAGCAATCACTTGTAGCCAAGTAAGATTGTCTTACATGAAAACGGTCTTAACAGTGAGTTCGTAAGTGACTGTGGAGGCCAATTCTGGATCCACACGTCCTTCCACAGTAGGGACATAGGTTTCTGGGCAGGAGTTGATCACGGTGAGGGTTTGCCAAACATGCCTTCCTCTTAGCATGTTTCTCCCTTTCGTCCTGAGATTGAGTGTCTTCAAAGTCCACGACACCTTTGGTAAAGGCTGTTCTCCAATTGGAACCCTCGCAGGCCAGCGTTTCCCATTTGTTGGTGTTTATACTACATTTTTCAGATTTGCCTTGATAGAGTCTTTAAACCTCTTTTGTTGACCACCAGCATTACACTTTCCATTTTTAAGTTCGGAATAGAGTAGTTGCTTTGGAAGACAATAATCAGACATCTGAACAACATGACCAGTCCAACGAAGTTGATGTTGAAGAATCATTGCTTCGACACTGTTGATCTTTGCTTCTTCCATTACATGGGCATTAGTTTTCCTGTCTTCCCAACTGATGTGTATTTTTGGGGGGGAGACACCATTGATGGAATATTTGGGTTTGGTTTTGTCTTTAAGGACAAATTTCTCTTATTAAGGAGCCAGGACAATTCCCTCTTCAACAGGAAAATATTCACATAGCATTAACATTTCCGTTTCTGATGTAAAGAAATGGACCTTAGAGAGGCAGTAATTATTACACACTTAATCTGCACAAAGCAAATGCAGTTAATAGCATAGGGAATTAAAGAGTGCAATTAGAATGAGATTTAGACACTGAATACTTAGATCAAAATTGCTAAGAATAATAATCCAGTGAAGAGTTTAAATAGAGGACTGACTAAATAGAATCAGCAATGGAAATAGGCTAACAAAGTTCACATACATCTGCAAAGCAGATTAGAATTGACCTATCAAACTTCTAAGTCTATTTGGTTGTTAGACAAAAACAGAGCTTGCCAAAGTGATTTCTTTACATCATCTGCTGCTATAGCTTCATACTTTAAATTATTTATTAAATTTCTGTACCACCTTTTGTCCAAGGATCACAGGGCAGTTTACAATAGAAAAGCACAACCATTTATAACAAAGAAATACAATGCCCCCAACACAGTTTAAAAGGCCTTAGATTGCTTAATTAGCCAAAGGCCTGGGAGAATATATTCAGGGTAAAAACAGCAAAGATGGCATTTGTCTGATTTATAATGCGAGGGAGTTCCAAAGGCAGGTGCTGCCACACTAAATAATAAAAATAATTTCCTTGACACCTGATGGGAGAGCGTTCCACAGGGCGGGCACAGCTACCGAGAAGTCTCTCTGCCTGGTTCTCTTTAGCCTCACTTCTCGCAATGAAGGAACCGCCAGAAGGCCCTTGGAGCTGGACCTCAATGTCTGGTCTGAACGATGGGAGTGGAGACGCTCCTTCAGGTATACAGGGCTTGCCTTCTACATCATATGGAGTAGAATTGCAAATGAGAACAATTCTGCAGTGATCAATAAGAGATTAGACTTTTAAATAATTCTAGCACCTGGATTCAACTATCTCTGCATGCTAGCGGAAACCCGTGCAAGGGCTCCTGCTAGCGCAACAGGGCTTCCACCCACTCTCTTCCCCTTGTGCACCCCTGTGCTCCCCCCATATCTGCTCTGGGGAGTTGAAAAGACCCCTAAAACAGCACAGGGAGGGAGGCTTTGTTCTGTCTGGCAAGCAGAAATGCTTGCATTATGGAACACTCGGAAGTGCAAGATATTGAGAAAAGGTTTCATTTTTGAGAAGAACTGGATTCCTTCATGTGCTTGAGCGTTGCTCAAAGGTCCTAAGTTCTTGCTAAGCCCTAGGTTATGAATGATCTACCTGCACCATAACTCTTCAGTTTTGTAGAATGGTATAATCGACAGTTTACGCTGGAGTTGCCACAATTTTTATCTGAATGGTTTTTGTTGGTGTAGCCTGGAGCCATAAAGCATGTGCCACTTTGTAAATATGTCTGTAGAGGGCTTGTAGCATTTTAAATAAATGAATGAAGAAGTCCAAAGTCTGCAACCAGATGGGAGAGGCTGACACTATGATTTCTTCTTATTCCAGCATTACATTAGTTTCCAGCGTGGGTGACACTGGTGTGAGAAGAGACCACACCATGATCCTTCCAGAATGACCTAGATCAGAGGTATCTTCCAGATGTGGTTGGACTCCAACACCTGTCAGCCCCAGCCAGCTTGACCGATGGTCAGGAGTGATTTGACCCTTAATTCAACAACTGCAGGGCACTGGGATTAATCCTGGCCTAGATTTTCCAACATTAATGAAGCAGCCCAGGAAAAACACAAGCTGCTGTCTCAATGAGTCCTGACTATCTTTGGTGCAAAGAAAGTTACCTTACTTTTTTGGAAGGAAGTGCGGCCATGATTATCAGGGTGTTTTGACAATGAATGGTTTTCTCCGTTGACTATATTGATGATGACTCCTGGGCAAAATGTATTGTGAGCTGTCCTTTCCTAACCAGCAGAAGTAGGGCAATGCTTCTCTTTCTGCAGATATTTTTAAAAACCATGAAAGCTTGGAGATGGGGATACTACAAACCACAAACACTTAAGATAGGAAAGCTTTCAAGTTTTGACACGAATGTTCTATGCAGCGCACATTAAATCTGAGAGAAGGGACTTGTAGGCAGGAGGGAGTCGGCAGGTCCCCCGCAATTCATGAGCTCTAGATTGGATTCTGCACACAAAGTTCTGAGCAGAAAGTCGGCTTGTTTGTTTAAAATATTTCCTAACCAGACTTCATCGAAAGATTTCAGGGTGGTTTCCAAAGGGGTGAATAAAATTAATTCATGCAACATACAAAATACAATTCAAAATCAATGAATAAACATAACAAAATGCAACAAGACACAGTTTTTTAAAAAACAAAAACTAAATTTTTTAAAAGGCTACATTTCTAAAAAATAACCTAAACTCTACAATGCCTGAGTAGATAAGGTCTTTAACTAGTGCCCAAAAGCTTTTAGTGCTGGTGCCGGCCAGATGTGCATCCATAAAGCTTGGAAAACCCCATTGCGCAAGCGGAAGTCTTTGCACAGGCTTCTGCTGGTGGGGCGTGTTAGGTGACTACCATCGAGAGTCCCACAGTAATTTCACCAGGGGGAAACTGACTAAAAAGTATAAATAGCTTGCATAGTTCAGTTGGTGAAGCATGAAACTCAGGGTCGTGGGTTTGAGTCCCACATTGGGCAAAAGATTCCTGCGTTCCAGGAAGCTGGACAAGATTCCCTTTGTGGTCCCGTCCAACTCTACAAAACAAAAAAAACACACAAATACATTTAAAACAAGACTAAAACCCTAATATGTAGACACTTGCGAGAAAGATCCATTTGCCCAGCTGGGAAAAAGAGAAAAACAAGATTACCACAGACTTTTCATGATGATTTTTTCAAATATCGTTATAAAAATAGTAACTGTTCTTTTCAGATCCTTGCTATGGACTACAGCTTACAATAAAATGAACATGGATTTATTTATTTTTTACAGCTTGGCCTCCAGATAAACTTTGAACCTCTTGTTTGCAATGGAAGCATGCTGGTTCAAATTACACACATTAATTTGTGAGTATAACAAGACAATCAGATTACCGATTTACACTAAACAAGGTCCACATGTTGTAAGTTGGCAAGAACTGTAAGAAAGAAGTAAAATTGTAGTATGACCTGTCATCTGGCAAAAATAAATCATTGCTAAATGATCCCAAGAGTTTTATATATAACGGTTAGAGGGAAGCTAACAATTTGGACTCAGCAGCTTGTGTGAAAATGATTGCCTTAACTCTTCCAAAGCAACAGGTCACAGAAGAGCTGTTGACTTTTAACAGGAACTGTATGTGGGTTATGAAAGGCTATTTCCTTACAGAAAAGGGGGAAATGTCTCCTATGTTATAATTACAGCTACTGTTCAATACTGTATACATACTCTGATTTATTCAGCAAACCTTTCAACTGTACTGGTTGAGTTTCTCACAGTTGTCCCATTGTAATGTGGATGATCGTGATAGGGAGATTACCTTCTGTATTCACATGCCTTTTCTAGTTGGGACAAAAGGGTGTTATGTGATTTAGGATGACATGATCTCTGCAACAGAAAGGCGGGGGAGGGAGAAAGGAGTGTAACTCTTTTGATTGCTGCATCTAGCACTTGAAGGACAGTGTGTGAGGATCAGACCATTGGGTTGCGACCATATGCACCGTTCCAAACAAATTATGCCACTGATGGAATCAATTGTTTGTTTGGGGGGAGGGGGGACAAGGCCCCAAGTTCATCCTCTCTTCTCTGGTGTTGTACCAGGCATCTGCTCCCATCAACATCCTCTGAGGCAAAAGAGTAGTTCTGAGGGGCTGGGTCTTGTTGAGTAGCTACAGCTGTAAGCTAACTTCTAGAAGCACTGGGAACTGTAGTTTTCTTAGTGCACCCCACACCCGAGGTTTAGAGGGAATGAATGATGGAGCAGAAGTGATGTGACTATCATTTTTAACCAAGTTGGCATCCTAGTTGGCAATTTGATGAGGGCACAATTTTGGAATATTTATTTCTCTATAGGTGGGACTGTAATTGCATATGGCATTCTAAGGTTGCCCTAATTGATTCAGGCTGCAATCTTATACATTCTTACCTTGGAGTAAATCTCACAAACTCAATAGTTCTGAATAGGCATGTATATTATTGCACTGCGGTGCAGTGCAGTTGGAAGATAAGAACTGCAAAATGTCCTATGTTACTTTCCTTGTCTTCCGTTATATTCCAAATTTTGCTTTCCGCTTGCTGCAGTTGCATCCTTTGCAGGATATTATCTGCTTACTGGTTTCCACTGGCCTCAGCAGTCAAAGGGAGCCAAAAGGGACTGACTGTCCTTTGAGAATTTGCTCCTGGGTTCATTGAAATAGTTGCTTTCCAATCCATAGACTTTTGTGCATTCTTGGCTGGTTAAAATATCAATGACCTCATTTTCATGGTGGCTGAACACTTTTCATTCTCACCCCTGAAGGCACGAGACAAAATCCTTCTTCTACCGAACTCTTAAAGGTACAGGGGCCATCTCTTGCATCTGATTGCACTTTCTATCTATGCTATAGCAAGCAAGATTCTGAGTAAAGTTAACACACTCAGCCCAGTCCTACTTGTGTTTCCTTGGAAGCCAGTTCCACTGAGATCAGTGGGATTTGCAACCCAGCGAGTGTACAAGAAGACTGCAACATGTTAACAACAGATACGGGCCAATGAAATCTGCAAGCTGCAGGGTTCTGGATTGCATCCTTGGTGACAGAAAAAGCTGCTCAGTTGCTCACAGAGTCTGGAAGTCACCATAGCATGAATGGCAGTGGGCAATATCTATCTTATAGTATTAGGTATAACTGACGACAACTCAGCCCAAGCTGATTATAGTCACTCTGGGCCACAGCTGCCCCCTGGGAATAAGAAACATTGCATGACTTCATTATGCTGGGATTGTAGCAAATGTCATATGTTGTGGTTTTAAAGCATCTATAGCTTAGGTGCTCTAGTTCTGGTGTCCCTGTGACAGAGATTTGAAGAGCAGTGACAACACAGAGGGCCTCTTCTTTTGCTCTTCCCAACAATGTCTGCCAGGTCAAGACTACCTTCTACTCCCAGGCATTTGATGGGCTGATTATTAATCTTGATCAGTGCCAGGACAGTGATCATTGTACATAAAAGAATATGTGCATTTCAAAGCAGTGTGTGTGTGTGTGTGTGTGTGTGTGTGTACACCCTTTTGTACAGAACTAAATTGAAAAGCATTAATGGTAGGAGTCCATGCTGCAATGGGGGTCAAAAGAAGGAAATCCGTTTCATGGTCCATTGTCAATGGATTGCTCCAAGATCCCTAACTAATGTTTTTCTCTTACCAAGAACATTATTTGGGCAAGGTTCTTGAGAGGGTGCTTGCGGATCAGAACGAGGTGCTCTTGGAGGAAACTGATTTTCTAGATCCATTTCAATCAGGGTTTTGGCCTGGTTTTGGCACAGAAACAGCTTTGGTCACCCTGTGTGATGACCTCTTTATGTTCCTTTCCAACAAAGTTCTATCGAACTCTACATGGAAAGCTTATGCAGCGACTTAAAAGATGTGTAGCAGTGGGCACTGCTTGTGCACATGTCAAGGCTTCCAAGTGTGTAGGTGTAAAAGCAATCCTGAGTAATGGAAGTGATGGTTGCCAACACTTTTCAAACTCATCCTATATAGAATAAAAACTCAGATGATCCTACCATTGAACAGGCAGGCAGCTTTGCTTCAGATCCAACTTAGAAATTGTTAGGAAGCCTCATCTTCTTCCAAACAATGGGGGTGCCTACTTGTTCAGATCCCTTTCATCAGTGCTGAGTCAAACAGGCTCTCTCTCCAAGTCCAGGCCAGAGATAGGGATGATGGGAGTTGTAGTCCCTAAACATCTGGAAGGCTGAGTTTGGGGGTGCCTGCTCTAGGGCCACACCCACATTTCTCTCTGATGCTCACATTTGGACATTTTTTGAACAGAATTAGAATCTGATATATAAACTCTTAATAATGCAGTTACGTTAACTAATATTTGCAAATTAGTTTGACAGATTGCTTCATTAAGAGTCCACAAGTTTATTAATTAAGTATTTATAGAACAGCCTGATCTTTAATAATTTCTGAGTCAACAAATAAGTTTTTTTTTTATACCCCCATGGTATTCCAAAGAATGACATTATTTCAAAACTGCAGTAAATATTTAGAACAAGAGCATCGTGTCACAAGTTAATTTCTTTGAGTAATACTATTAAAATCTCCGTGTTTTATTCTAGAATAGTTTAGCAGCTGTTTTCAGGGCAGGCCCAAGTCTTTCTGCTGCCCGTGTTGGCACCTCTCCCCATCCCATGTGTTGAAGATAGCTGAATCTTACTTCTGTACTGTGATGGGACAACACTACCCCTGAAGGCAGCAGGCTATCCTAGCGGGTAGAGGGCAGACCATGTACACACACTGCTCTCTTCTCCAACTCTGCACCAAGGCTGCTTCCCCACACCTCTAGCAGCTGCCTCCTGAAGTGGCTGCCTCACTCTACCTACTGGTAGGGCTGGCCCAGGACATTGCATATATGATGGCCATTATTTAGCCTGCATATATGATTCTGTATTCTTCTCTATACACGCTCTGGCAATGAAAAGAAACAGTGGTACCTTGGCTCTCAAATTTAATCCATTCTGGGAGTCCGTTCAACTCTTGAAATGGTTCAAAAACCAAGGCGCAGCTTCCGATTGGCTGCAGGAGCTTCCTGCACTCAAGCGGAAGCTTCAGAAGCCAAGTAAGATGTTAAGCTTCTGAAAAACATTCACAAACCGGAACACTCACTTCTGGGTTTGCGGCATTCAGGAGCCGACTTGTTCGGGAGCCAAGCTGTTTGAGTACCAAGTGGTACCTTGGTTTATGAACTTAATCCATTCCAGAAGTCCATTCATAAACCAAAGTGTTCTTAAACCAAGGCGTGCTTTCCCATAGCAGCGTGGGACTCAATTTATAAATGGAACACACTCAACAGGAAGCGAAACGTGTTCTTATTCCAAGGCAAAGTTCACAAACCAAAACTCCTACTTCCGGGTTTGCAGCATTCTTAATCCAAGTTGTTCATAAACTAAGATGTTCTTAAACCAAGGTACCACTGTAATGGGAATGGGTGGTTGTTACAAAATGAGCCATATCAGGAAAAGTATCATTTGTATCAAGATCTGTTGTATCAGAAAAGGGTTTATGTGATATCCCTTTTAATAGGGTGACTTGTATACCTTTGGAACTTTATGAGAAAAATTGTAGTGCTTCTGTTGACTGAAGAACAGACCAGATTAAAGAATTGTATGTTGTTCCTTTGCTTATGATTGATTTAGCAAAACAGATTACCCCATTCATTGCATCATATGATTAACACCCACTTTCCCCTTCTATATACCCATGACTTGCAGTCACACAAACAAAAATATCTTTTTCTGGGGAACACAGTGGGTGAATCCTGAATAATAAATGCCAAAAAGTGGCAGCTGGCTACAGTTCTTCCTCTTTATATTTACAGGTGAAGGAGTATTCATAGGTGATATGGTCATTTATGCTGTAATGCTGAACGTTGGGAACTGATGCTTGAGGATACTGTGCACTGAAACCCTGATATATTTTGATAGCAGTCTCCGAATGTGTTTCAAAATGGCTGGAAGTACAGATTATTAAGTCATGCCTCAACTTCATATAAAGCTTCCAATTTTGAACCTATTTTAAGTCAGAAATCCCTCCCTTGAAGTAGCAATCTGATTTCCTTTTTGGCTCAGTTAATTAAAACGGGGATAACCTGCAATATTTCAACTTTAAAGGCAGATCTAAGCTACAGATTCACTGCACAATCCTGTACGTATCTACTCAAAATAAGTCCCACTGAGTTCCGTGGAGCTTACTCTTATGGGTACAGGATTGCAATCTTATACTGGCTTAAGAACTCGAGGAGCCTTGTGTTTGCATTTGGTAAACAACATTTTAATATTTTTTTAAAGCAAAAGATTAGTGTGTCTAAATCTTGGATCAACAGATCAATGAAAGGCTTGTCCAGTGCAGTATAAATTACATTGAAGATAAATTCATGTCTCATGTACATGTCTCAAAGCAATAGGACATTCGGCCCCTCATCTGTTGTTTCTCTGACTTGTTTGTCGTTAAGAAAAAGAGACTGGGAGAATGTGACCTCTCTGTGGCATGTCTGTGAACTTTTAAACATATGTCTCAAGGAGGCAGGAGATGCAGAAGCAATATCCTCTTGTTAAGACAAAAATAGTCTGACATTGATTTGATTTGAATGTAAAATCCATGTAAATGGGTGAAAGCAACACTGATGGGAAAAGTCATTGCCGTTGTCTTCTGCAGCATTTAGGACTGTGTGGGTGCTGTTCCTTTCTTGTTTTTAGTGCATAACAGGTTCTGGAATTGCTATCACACAACAACCAGACTTTTGTTGCAATGTACTGCCAGGCAGCTAATGAAGATAAATCTAAAAAATAAAATACTAATTGTCATTAAATCATCGCCAAGTCAAATACTTGTTTTATGCACTGTCATAGAACTGATTGGCAAGTTGCCTGCCAACCATAGACACTTTGAATGCCATACAAAATCCAATAAGCCTAATATATACTTCAGATAATTGATGACGGGATTTTAAATATCTTTGCTTTAATGCATCAGTAAAGCATGTTGACTTCAGGAGGAGTCATATGAAAAATGACTCACACCACACATTTGGCATCTTTCAATCTGCTTTGGAAGTGTGGCCAATTTTTATCTTCAGTGAAAGTGATCTGTTTTTGTTTTTCCATTATAGGTTTTTATTATTTTTAGAGAATTTTAATTACTACTTTGATTTATATGGTGGTGCACGTCCCAATAACCCTACCTTTTGAGATTTAGGTGTATATGGATACGGAACAATATTTGTTTGTTGGTTTGTTTGTTTGTTTATAGCCCGCCTATCTGGCTGAGTTTCCCTAGCCACTCTGGGCGGCTTCCAACAGAATGTTAAAATAAAATAATCTAATAAACATTAAAAGCTTCCCTAAACAGGGCTGCTTTCAGATGTCTCCTAAAAGTCTGGTAGTTGGTTTTCTCTTTGACATCTGGTGGGAGGGTGTTCCACAGGGCGGGTGCCACTACTGAGAAGGCCCTCCGCCTGGTTCCCTGTAACTTGGCTTCTCGCAGCGAGGGAACCGCCAGAAGGCCCTCGGCACTGGACCTCAGTGTCTGGGCAGAACGATGGGGTGGAGACGCTCCTTCAGGGGTACTGGAACGAGGCCATTTAGGGCTTTAAAGGTCAGCACCAACACTTTGAATTGTGCTCTGAAATGTACTGGAAGCCAATGGAGGTCTTTCAAGACCAGTGTTATGTGGTCTTGGCGGCCGCTCCCAGTCACCAATCTAGCTGCTGCATTCTGGATTAGTTGTAGTTTCCAAGAAGAGACAATCTTCTTGGTGGTGGCATTCAAATCAAGGAACTCTCACCCTAAACATATATGCTTGGAGCACCAAGTAGCATTCTCCGAATGGTATACGATATGCTATTTGGGATATTTGCACACATGCACATGTTTTTATATCTTATTCTTTTTTGTTTTACCATTGTTATGCTTTCTGCTGCCATTTTAATTATGGTGTTTAATGGTCTTGTTTTAAAATGATGTTTTTTTGCTTTATCTAACTTGGTATATTGCTGCCTTGAAACTCATGCAAAAAGTTAGGCTATAAGTCCATTAAATAATTAAATTATCCCTCTTTGCAAGGAGCATCCTGAAATGGGCAAAGGAAACATGACCAACATAACTCCAAGAGTGGAGAGGATAAGAGGAAGCAAGATTGCTAAACTGTGGGGTCTGCCTTGCAAATTATGTGATCTGTTTGTACATCCAGTGTACAACTAACCCATGTTTGTTGTTGTTGTTAAGTCGTTTAGTTGTGTCCGACTCTTCGTGACCCCATGGACCAGAGCACGCCAGGCACTCATGTCTTCCACTCCCTCCCACAGTTTGGTCAGACTCATGTTGGTAGCTTCAAGACCACTGTCCAACCATCTCGTCCTCTGTCATCTCCTTCTCCTTGTGCCCTCCATCTTTCCCAACATCAGGGTCTTTTCCAGGGAGTCTTCTCTTCTCATGAGGTGGCCAAATTATTGGAGCCTCAACTTCAGGATCTGTCCTTCCAGTGAGCACTCAGGCCTGATTTCCTTAAGAATGGATAGGTTTGATCTTCTTGCAGTCCATGGGACTCTCAAGAGTCTCCTCCAGCACCATAATTCAAAAGCATCCATTCTTAGGCGATCAGCCTTCTTTATGTTCCAGCTCTCGCTTCCATACATCACTACTGGGAAAACCATAGCTTTAACTATATGGACCTTTGTCGGCAAGGTGATGTCTCTGCTTTTTTGGCTGGGCCAAAGCAGAAAGGTCGCTCAGTTGTGGATATGCCTGGAAGCGAAAGGAAAGTCCAATGCTGTAAAGAAAAATATTGCATAGGAACCCATGTTACTGTTTAGATTGGTTGTGCGTCCATTCTGAGTGTGCACTAGTGCAGTTGTAGGACCACATTCCACTAACATTCAAAATCTTGGAAGTCTGTGCTGCTGACATGGAACATTTCACCTCCTAAGGAATTCCTTCTTAAAAGAATTATATAGACAGTTTGCAGGACATTAGCTCTCTTCATTAGCAGAAGTCAGTTAATTGCTGTAAGATTACCCATGCATTTAATACAGAATGACAGCAGATTGTTCCTATGACTGATCTGCTTTGTTTACATACAGCTTATTTAATCACATCTTCAGCAGGAGGATATAAGCAGCCAAGGAATATGGAAACAATAAGAGGTGAAAGATTTTCAGTTCTTCTTTACAAAGAAAGAACTCATGCCACTATATGGTGTTATATCCATAAAAGCCTGTTCCAAACTTCTCATAACACTTTTTGTCTTTCATCACACACTCTAGTGGGCCAAAACAATTGAACCCAGCTGCAACTATATATAGAGAGACCGGTATCCATGGATTGTAGTTTGTGATACAATTTGGAGTCTGGTGTTATACTGTTGGGTACAGCCGCTTTGTGCATAGAATTACACAGGAAGTGATGTGTGGGCCCTTCCTGTACTGTTTTCAAAAACACATTTTTACCCTGCGCAGCAGAGGTGCCATGCTTTGAAGCTGCTCCAGGCAGCCTTATTTTGTGAAAGCAAGGGGGAATGCAAACAGCCCTTGTTGCATATAGTAAGTACAAAAGTTGGACCACCCCTCCAAGAATGTTGTGGTTGTGCCAAACGTCCTTAAGACTAGTTCAGTGGGGGAAATGGGGTAGAGGGCCTTGCTGTAGAATACAGCCTGTGTCAGAATTCTGTGCCATCCCTACTTTCTTCACAAAGTGAACTTTGCACATACACAAATTCAGTAATAAATGGTTGCACAGAGTGCTATTTTTCTAGAAAAACGGGTGCCGGAACTCACCATGAACACTTCAATTGTTCTTTTATAATAGCAATGGCGCCCACCTGAGAGGCGCCAGAACTGAGTTCTGGTGAGTTCCGGCTGGGGAAAAAAATCCCTGGTTGCAAATATCCTAGTCTCATAATGAGCGCTCACACCTTCCTTTGTGGGCACCCTTTGCGGGACCGCGTGCAGCACCTTGGCCCACTTGGGACCCACTAGCTGGTTGGGCTGGCCTGCCTCCCTGTGCTAGTTATTGGAGGTTCCTGCCAAACCTTAGTTACAGGCAGTTCACTTCTGTCTCTCGGTCATGCTGAGCTTCCTATTGTGACTTAGGGCTTATTCACACTTATGTTTTGCCCTGCTCTTTCTAGGCACGGGTCTGTGCTTAAAACAGGGCTCCCCAAACTAAGGCCCGGGGGCCGGATGCGGCCCAATTGCCTTCTAAATCCAGCCCGCGGGCGGTTTGGGAATCAGCGTGTTTTGACATGAGTAGAATGTGTCTTTTTATTTAAAATGCATCTCTGGGTTATTTGTGGGCCTGCCTGGTGTTTTTACATGAGTAGAATGTGTGCTTTTATTTAAAATGCAACTCTGGGTTATTTGTGGGGCATAGGAATTTGTTCATATTTTTTTCCCAAAATATAGTCTGGCCCCCCGCAAGGTCTGAGGGACAGTGGACCTGCCCCGTGCTGAAAATGTTTGCTGACCCCTGGCTTAAAAGCTCCATATCCAAGCATCCCCCTCCCCACACCAAACTAGCACTCAGTCGGTGCCATCGTCAGTTTGGGTTTTCTGCAGATTGCTGCTTGCTCTGATTGAGGTTTAAAGAGCGAGCTGTCGCAGGGAAATCTCTGGAGCAAAAAGGGGGGGCAGCTTGGACACAGAGCTTTAAGGTGCGGGCCATGCCTGGAATGAGTGGAGTAAAGGCAAGTGTGATTAAGACCTCAATGAAAGGAGCCAACAATAGCATCTGAAATGGCTCTCTGCACCTGCTCTTCTCTGCAGCCAGCCACCATTGCCAGTCTGGAATCGCAACATGACCAGACTCCATACGCACATGTTGCCTTTGGACTGGGGCAACTAGGGTTCAATAGTCTTTTTGGTCCTACCAAGACTAGCCCAACCCACCTGCTAGAACCTTATTTGTATAGTTTGAAGGCCTATATTGAACAATATACATGTTATTATATTCAATAAATTGAGGGGAAAGGTGAGCAGGACAAAGCAAATGGGAAGATTAAACAACCATGCGTTTTAATGGTAAAAGTGGACAATATTTTTGGTTTCTCTTCCACATTCAAAATTAGGTCACTCTTGCAAGGATTTTTGCTAAGCTTCATGTCATAGTGTTCCTTTTAATTACCTTTTTGGGATAATTAACTGTCAGGACCTTGTCCATAGTTGTTTTAGGATCATTCTGTAAACATAACTTTTCAGCAAAAGGAGTTCTAGAGAGCTGCAATTATAGTGTATACAAGGGGGAAATATAATCAGAAGCCAGATTATTTTAATAGACATAATCAACATAATTAAGACATAATCAATCCATCAAGCCTATTATAATTTATGTGCACTTAAAAGTTCTGTACCTTGGCAGGGCTCATTTCCTTGATGGTGTGATGATACTTATGCTGAGACATATGCAGCTGAAATAATATTCCTTTTTCTAATTCCCACCAAGAAGAGAAGCTGTAAACTGTGCTACTTTCTCTGCAGGGCTTGACTTTTTCTAAATTTTTCAAAAACAAGAGCTTTCATGTTTTCTTTTATTATTTGCACACATATTTACTGAAGAATTACCGCATATATAGAAACCACATGGAAGTCCCATCACAAGCTTTGAGATAGGTAGCAGGATCATCCATAGGCATCTTGTTATTATACTAAGTTTGCTATCAGTCCCTGCTATTTTAGAATGATGTGTTTCTTTTCTGGCATTCATCTCTGGAAATGCTTGCAAACATTAGCATACATTGATTGATGCTATTGCTCCTCATAAATAGGAAACAAGTCATTTTCCAAAAGGTACTGTATTGTGGATGCTATAACATTTGAAAATGAGAATTGATGATGTTTAAACATTGGCTGAGGACCAATTGCACTAAACAGAATGGATTCAATACAAGTAGTATTCTTCATTTTACCACTGTATGTGAGATTGCTAGATCTTCTAAGTACTTCTATTGATCTGTTTGTTTTTTGTTTTGGTTATTTTAATCTCAGTAATGGCTTGGGCAGTGAGTGGCTTTGGGTGTTATGCAGAGCAGAAGCAACAGGGACTTATGATTTTGTTTCACTATGCTTCTGCCTTTCTCCCAAAGACTGGAGGGCCACATCCTCTCGTGTTCTTTGGGATAAATGGGGAAAATATGCATCCCACGGGTGTTGCTGTTGGGTTCTAGTCCACTGCAGGATCCTATGGAGAAAGAGGCAAGGCAAGGTGGGTTGGAAGTTGCACGATTGTAGATAGCTCTAAGTGAGCAACTTTTGCTGGGAGCACACTGTGGCCTTTTAAACCTGTCTCCATGCCACCTCATCCAGGCTCCATCTCCTTGTAGAGAACGCCCTGCGCCACTGGACTGATAAAGTGTGACGGTAAGCAGCAGGTTCCTCAGGGAAAGGTGCCTATGTGGGACTTCCTTCTGGTGACTTCTGTCCTGAGGTTTCATGTGCAGTGGTCTCCTGATCTCCAGCTGGCTGCTCTTAATCCTGAACTTGATCAGGCTCCTTAGCTGGTGCCTCACAGCTAATAATGTCAAGGTTGCCAGTATCTTTCATCCATTAAATGCCTAGGTAAACAGGAATGTTTTTTAAATTAAGGACAATTGGAGCTGGTTTTGTAAAAGTGGACACAGTAGAAAACATCACTTGTGATCTAAGCATAAAACCAAAAGATGAAGAAGACTGTAGCCTTGTTTCCTAAGAATAAGAAACATGCAATATGTCTATGCTGTCCCCATGTGTGCTAATAAGAGATGGATTCTAATGCACAGCTTAATACCTTAACCTTGTCAGGCAGGATGAGTGAAGAGGGAAGATGTAAACTAGAATACCTTTTCTTTTTTTGAACTGAAACCATCAACAGCTTGCATTGGCAATATTCTTCCATAAGGAAACTTGTAGTACATCAGTGTTTTGTCGTAAGCGGTCAGTCATGGCCATAAGAACACATGTAAATAGTATAATGTGGAAACGCACAAACATAATTGGTTAATACTTTGATACATATTTCTGTTTAAAAGTGGTGGGAGGGGGGAAAGAGAAGCACCATGCTCTTGCCAGTTTTGTAGTTTGATTGATATACTGAAGCAGGGTACGGAAATAAATAGTCTATTAAGACTGCTGGTTGAAAAAGAAAGAATGCTTAAAGTTTATTACTCCAAGGAAACAAAGCCTTTCTGAGCACATGTTGCCATCATGGAGATTCTAGCTGACTGAACTTAGAGAAGAAGCAGGAAGGAAATGAAGCCTAAAAGGAAGTATTGCCCCCCATCCCATGGTTACTAAAAGAGAAGAAATCGGTGACAAGAAAGAACAGGTTACTTTTCTGTCTATCACCCACCATTGGTTCAGATAACTTGTTGCAAGTGTAATTGTTTTACTCCCAATAATCAGAAGGTGTTTTTTCTAACTTTTAAGTGTATCTTAAAATTACTAAAATGATGTGTGACCCTCTTCCAACAAGCATACAGAAACCAATAACATTATTTACAGACTGGTGAGATTCCCACCAAAGCCTGTTACTCTGTATGGAAATGTGGCCAACCTCTCTCACCACCGAAGGAACACAAGTGAACAACAGAGAACCTGCACAAGCAAAACTGACATCAAACCCTACATATATTAAGTAAAATAGAAACATCGTCACCTGACCCCACCCCCCACCCATCTTTTCCCCCCTCCACCTCTTCCCCCCTTTTCTTCCTAATGTCTCAACAAATGAAACTGATTTGTAAAAATGATACATGGAAATAATATGAGAGAGAGAGATCGCACATACCTTTGTAAACCAAGAAATCTTTAATAAAAATACTTTTAAAAAAGAGGACTCAGCTATATGCACAGCAGCCATAAGGGCTGTTGTTTGCCAGCCCCCAACTTCCTTACCTGGCTTGATTCAGCCCACATTTCCCTGTTTTAGGTGCTGTTTGGCTGTTCCTCCTTTTCTTTCATTCTCCTCTTCAGCTGTGGCCCCTCCCCATTGCCTTATCAGTGACATGCCCACAAGTGGTGGCTATATGTATAGGAATGTAGTTCTGAAGAAGCTCTGCATCTAAGTACCCCTTGGTTACCACACCTTTCCTTTGCCCATGGCATCTCCCCTCTCTCCTCTACCCCTGAGCCTTTCCTTCTCTGTTGGCTACCTGACCTGCATCTTAACATTAGGTCAGAATGGCCTTTCCTCACCCCATTCTACTCAGTTGCTTTGCATACCTTTTGCTAGGTTAGTGAGAGTTTCCCAGTTCCTGGAGTTTCCCACCAACCCTATCTCCTAGGCAGCCATTGTGTTAAAAAGGTGAGAAACTACCAATCCAATCAAACGCTTGACCATCCGGCTTGTGGAACAAGATCATTACTCCAGGGCTGTAGAGACAGACAAGTCATGAATGACATAGGGCTGGAAAAACATGAACAACCAACTCACTTTGTGGAAATGCAGTATACACACATAACCAGTAAGCCTGACTTTTCAGGCTCTTGAGCACTATAAAATGGCAGTAGCCATGTCAAGTACAACCGGACCAGTCAGAATATTGTTTTCTACAAAATAAAAAATAAAATAAATCCTTCCAGTAGCACCTTAGAGACCAATTAAGTTTGTTCATGGTATGAGCTTTCATGTGCAATTGCACACTTCATCAGATACCAATTGTTTTCTACATTTGTGAGGAAAACAATGATTGTTGCATTGCGGTACTATAAAAGAGAACATTGATGAGTTGTCCCTTTCACTGATTTTGTGTGTGAACTCCACTAGATCATTCAGTTTCAAATGCTTAGGCACATTCTGGGTTGTCATAGATCAGAAGAAATAAATAATTTCTGACCATTTATTTATTGGCACCAGATTTACTTGATTTTAGACCCCTGCAATAGGATAGCTGTAAATATTATTTGTGCTTTCATTTCCTAACCTAGACCACTGTGTATTGATTATTTCAGCACTCTTTATTTTAACACCCTTAATTATTTAGATTCTTCACCTTGTTCCGACTTGCAATAATTCTCTGAGGTAGGCTGCTGTTCATTCCCTTTTTATAGATTAAGGCTGGAAAACTGCATTTCCCCCTAGATAGCTCAGAAACCCCATGGCTGTTAGGACAGGCTTGATCTCATATCTCTGAGGTCCAGATCCACTGAATCTCTATAAAACCAAGTATTTTATTATAATACTATAATAAATAAAAGGTACAATTGAATAGTCACTCATTCAATTTCCATACAGATGTTCAATAAACAATGGTGCAAATAAAGATATTATCTCAAGAGAATATAATTTTGGCCAAAAGTTATGTCATTGGTGCATAAGATTTTAAATCCAATACATTTTAAATAAAAATATATTTGAGTTTTCCAGCCTAAGCCCTTTATTTATCAAATCCACTGCATTCATTTTGACTTCTGTAAGGATGCCAGGCATTATATTTATGCCTCACTGTTATACGTCAGATAACAAAACCCTGGTTTATGCTGCTGTAGCATCTAATATATTTTTCTAACATATTTATATGCTGTCTGCTTTGAAAAATATGTGATGAGCTTTATCATTCCCTCAGACAAACAACAACAGCGCAACACCAGGTTCTAATTAGCAAGGCTTTCGGAAATTGCCAGTATTGAATTTCTGTTCCACATTCTGAGGAATTTACTTGCCTGTTAGCTGGGTGTTGAAAGCTGGATGAGATGAAGGCAGAACTGGACCTGGCATCAAACAACAGGGATGCCCTTTGAAGCCATGCTCAGCTACAGCAAGTGTGGGTGCAAATAAATATGATTTTGAACAATGACAGGAAAGCATTTTAAAGTATACTGTGATTATCGAATTGCTTCTTGGGGATTGACACAAAAGTGCCAAGAGGAACAGCTAGAAGGATTTTAGTCAATGAGGACAGAAGGGCAAAAATCACATTTCAAAGGTCACAATAATGCACATGAAAAAATCGTGACAACTTAGGTGACCTGCTCTGGAACTTGCTGTTTCTTCCCCTGACACCCTCTTAGGACAGTTGAGCTATATGTAAATAGGAAGAGGAAAGTGAAATTTAATAAGTAGAGTATGTATCTACATATCAATTCATTTTAGCCCATCCACTAAAAGACATTTTCCGCAACATGCACTGAAAGCCAAATTGTTGGTACTAGGATTATTTAATTTGTTCACCGCATAATTGTCAATGTGGCTTCTAAGCAGTTTGTAAGTATAAAGCCAATTACAAATAATAAGCAATACACACACACACACACACACACATATATATATGAGAGATCATCTAAACATTACATTCTTTGTGTAGCAACAACTGTATGTGATTGGCTTATTACAGGTGGCAAGCATATAAAACAGTTAACAGCATGCCAACATAATCCTGAGAGGCCCTAAATGTTCATTTTTCTCTACCGTAAACTGTGTGGGCTAGAGGTTACCATGAACATGTGATTGTTTTTTATTTAATATAAAAAACAGTTCTAATTTTAAGACAGCACAGAGTCCTTTCCCTCTAAAAAGCTGTTAAGTGTCTCTCTCAAGCAAGTAACCCAACAAGTGAGGTAGGTGCTCTTCTCTTTGTGTGAGTGTGTTACGGTATATATATATATATGTGTGTGTGTGTGTGTGTGTGTGTGTGTGTGTGTGTGTGTGTGTGTGTGGAGAGAGAGAGAGAGAGAGAGAGAGAGAGAGAGAGAGTGGTTGTGTGCTGTTTTATATACTTTGGGTCCATGGGGAGGTGCAGGAGGAAGCTAAATGCCCACCAAGACAACCAACTTGCCAAACCCCATGAGAGTACTGCCTAGAAAGCATCAGTTGCCTAGATTTTTTGCTTTGTCTCTGAAAAGGTCCATTCAATACAGAAGGCAGCTCCCTGTCTTCCATCATTTAGAAATTGCTTTCTTCCAGTGCTTTGCATCCTCTTGTACCCTTGGTGTGTATGCAAGAAGGCCCGGGGTAAGGAAGAGAGGGGGCAACCTCTCTATTGTAATGAGCACTGTGGCAGAAAGCCTACTATCATGTATGCAAGAGACGCAAGAGATGAAACGTGAGCCCCTCCATGGCAGCCGGTCACCTAACTAACAGGAATCCTGCAGGGGAGAAGGACAGTATACTCCATTCCTTGCAGACTCTCAATCAACCACAGCACTTCTGCTGCCAGTCGTGTTGTTGAACAGCAATTTTACTACCCACTGCATTCCAAAGGCTGCAAAGTCTTCCAAAAACTGCCCAGCAAAGGGTCAGATACTTATCAATTTGAGACATCTTTCCTAAACCTTGCTAGACTGACCTTTTCACGTGTCTTAAGGGATGAAATTCCTCGTGTTTATGATTAGATGCCTTGTTTATTTTTCTAGGGAGAAAACAGACCAATGAGTTTTACTGGCATTGATCTACCCATTTCAGGGAAAGGGATACAGGGGTATTTAATAAAGATTTTGCTACAATTTCCCACCGTGGCCGAGGTCAGTCTTGGATATGCAGCTATCCACTCCCTTTACCTCGAACACGACAGTGAAGCTTCTGCTGCCAAGGTGAAGCACGAAAGTTAGCAAAGGCAGAGGACCTTTGTGCTATTCTCTTCATTCATATAGAGGTATGAATGTCAGCGTTCAAATATTGTAAAGAGAAAAGCATAACCTGGTCTGACTTTTATAACAGCACCGCCAAAGGCAGATAAAGTTACCTAGTCTTCATTGCTTTGATTTATTTTCTTCATTTTAACTCTGAGGTTAGGTCAGACAAGAAAAATGTTATTTTGGTTTTGGGTACTTGTTAATGGGGAAGATGATACAGCGCTGAAACAGACAAAAAGCTACAGCTGGCCTTTTAAATACATATTCAGAGGACAACACTGCTACTAGCGCTATTAGTTAAGTTGCCTGGATTCTAAATTTATATGTGGGGGTGGTGAGGCTTGTTTCAAAGCACTACACTATTTAGCACCATAGGCAGTCTCTGTTCAGCAGTTTCAGGACAGGAATAGCATAGTGATTACTGAGCAGGGCTGAAGAAAGCAGAGTGGGCAAGCCACATAAATGAATGGCCTGCTTGCTATATTGGCATCTAAACGTGTGTGCAGGGGTATTTATTACTGATTATTCCGATTCCTATCACACTGACCACTAGAAACAGGAAGCTACCTTATACTGGTCCATCTAACTTAGTACTGTCCACACTGGCTGGCAGCAGCTCTCCATGGTTTCAGACAAAGGACATTCCCAGTTGTACATGGAGATGCTGAGAGTTGAACCACCTAGGACCATCTTACTCCAATTTGAACCTTCATATTTCATGAGGTATCTCTCTCTCTCTCTCTCTCTCTCTCTCTCTCTCTCTCTCTGTGTGTGTGTGTGTGTGAATTGAGTTTTGCATACCATTCTTTGTTTGTTTTTTCTCTGCAAGGCCAAAATAGGTAGACTTGAAAAACTCCATGGAGCTATATATGTGTGTGTGTGTGTTGGTAGTGAGAGATCTGTTACCTACAGCTATGTTTGTTTTCAGTGTAGTGCTGAAACAGCAGATAATCACCTTAGCTAAGTGCCAGTTTTTAGAGCTAGAAGAGCAATAATCGAAGTCCCATAAAAGTCAGTGGAAAATTCCCCTTACTGACTGCCATGCAGCTGGAGTCCAACCTTCAATTGTGACATATTGCATCTCAGCAAGGAAGGAGGGAGGCGATGCCAGTTCCAGGATGAAACCTATTTCCAGTTGCAGGCAAGGAGTCAACAATTTCTAAACAAGGAATTTCTTGCAGATCCCCCTCCACCAACAAGTGTGTCTGGATTTTCAGGTTTTTAGAATTAGAGTTTAAAAGGAGTTTTTCTTTTGAATGTTTCAAATACCTTGAATATTGAGATAGCAGTCTTTATTGAGGCCTTGTTAAGTTGAGCAAGGTCAGACTGATCTTATGACTGTGAGAACACTGTGTTTGTTTGTTTGTTTAAAAATCTAGCTTTATATACTGTATAGTGCTGATTATATGTAAATATGGCCTTAAATGCTTTTGTGACACTATTCTTCATTAATGTGGCAAAGGTGGACTGGTGGCATTTATCTTTAGAGATCAATTGTAAACTTGAATTTGGCTGCAAGTAAAGTGCTGATTCATGGGAGCAATGTTATTTTTAAATGTGTCATATGGTAAAGAAACAGATCCAGCATGTTTAAATGTTCCTGTCATAATTTTATTTCAGTGCTTTTTTTAAGCATAGTATTTTTGGAAATACCTTTTAAAGGTTCTGCAAAAGATTAATAAATGTTTTAATCACGTTGCAGACATTACTCACAGCATAGGCAAAAGTACGACAGTTGGAAGCAAACAGCTATAGCTGCAACCACATGTAGGCAGCAGGCAGCTGGTCTGGTGGCTTGCACAGATAATTTATTCAGCGTTTGATAAGATGCCTGCGAATCACTTAGCAAGGTCAAGTCCAGTCCAATCCATTATACCGTATTGCAGTGCAGGCATGCATCATAGGTTATCATATCCAGCGCCAAGATCTGTGCATGTGGTTTACACCCTGCATACCTCAATCAGATAACTGTTGCTGTCAGAGTTGATCTGATAGGTGCAGATAGGAGCAGCAGTGCTGAGGAAGCACTTATAGCTCTGGACTGGAGCCACTTAATTCTTCTGGAGAAGATTTGCAGAAAAACAGGTTTCAACCCAAGGCTGGCCTCTGCCATTAGTCAGAGTGAGGAAGCTGCCTTAGGCAGGGAAGGGCAATGAGAAAGTGTTGGAGGGCAGACTTGTATGTTCTGCCTGTGAGCTTCCTATAGGAACATGTTACAGGTAGGTAGCCGTGTTGGTCTGCCATAGTCAAAACAAAACAAGTGTGCATGCACACAAAAGCTCATACCAAGAACAAATTTAGTTGGTCTCTAAGGTGCTACTGGAAGGAATTTTTTATTTTATTTTGTTTTGACTATAGGAACATGGTTAGCAACAGGATGCTGAACTAGATCAGCTTTTGGCCTGATCCTGATTCTGTTCTTATGATCCTTCTAATTGCAGCTGCAAGGGGTTGAATTGGGGACCTTTCAACACAGAGCTCTCTACTAGTGTCCCTTTTGCTTTCACAGAACCCAGAATTTCTTTCAACGGGCACTTGACAAGTAAGCCCATATAATGCAATGCATTGATCATTGTTAATCAAACTGCAGATCATGAGTCAACATGTAGTCCCTAATCCTTTCTTTGTGATTCTAGTTCTTTCTTGATTTCTTCTTTGCATCTACACTTCTTTGCAATTGAATCAGTATTAAAATGGTCCTAGTGATGGCATTTGCATTTGTTTTTATCATAGGACTGAATTTTCCTTTTGAATATTGGGTGGAATTCAACATAATGCTAAAGAGAGTTTGATCAGCATAAGTATTTCTGCCTGTATGCTGCTCTAGGGGTTCTGCAGACCCTCCAGAGTAGATTTGGTGGAAATGCCGTTGAGGTGTGGGGAGGAGAGGAGGAAAAGCCCCATTGTGCTAGCAGAAGTCCTTGAACAGGTTAGTTGAATCTGGCCCATTGTTTACTGCTTGCTATTTGTTGCTCTCTGTGTTTTCTCCCACTGTTGCTTTATCACCTGCAGTGAATCCTTCTGGTTCTGCTGAGCACTTGATGGCTTGGCAACAGCAAGTGGATTTTCCAAGCATGATGTCAAGCATCTAAAGTGGGTTGCCAGGTGTACGTATAGAGTTACCATCATGCCTCTACAGCTGCTAAACATAACAAAGCCTATGTGCCTTATTGTTTTACTTTTGAGGACTAGGAGCAAAATTAAATATGAGTACAATCTAGCTATAGATGACAACAGCTGCATTTCTTTGTGTCAGTAAAAAGAGAAGGGGCCATGTGGCTTCTTTTATTTCAAGTTGAATTAATGTGATCTCCATATTTTACAATAGCACGACTAACAAATTTGGCACTACTCCATGTCCAAATTCTATAGTCTAAATGTCCTCATTCTTGGCACAATGGTGCTAAATTCTATGCTGTTGGAATTCTACTATTATGTTTAAAAAATGCAGCTGTGCTGGTCTATTAGAAACAATCCAGATATCAGAGTAGGGTAAAACTTGCTAGTCACACTTCTTTGAAGTCTCTCAGCCCCACTCACCTCACAGAGTGTTTGTTGTGGGGGAGGAAGGGAAAGGAGAATGTTAGCCGCTTTGAGACTCCTTCGGGTAGTGATAAAGCGGGATATCAAATCCAGACTCTTCTTCTTCTTCTTCATGCGGAATGTTAAGCCTAGTAGGTCAGAGAAAGCAAAAAGGCTAAACATTATATTGAAGCCCCAAAGTCTGTGGTTTGTTAACAGTCTTAAGGTGGAATGCAATCTGCAACCCTATCATACTTTTCTGGGAGTAAGCCCCACTGAGCTCAGGGGGACTTACTTCTGCACAAACATCTATGGGATTGTACTATTCATTTTTCTAGACTGTGCTAGATTTAAAAAAAAAACTGATTTTAGGTTGCTTCAAAGGCTTCTGTGATAAATGGGCTCCTGGGGAGGAAAGGAACAGAAACAAATAGAAGTATGGTAGTCTTAATATTAGTATAACTGCAGATATGTTTTAGGTGGCACTTTAAGTAGAGAGTCAATTGAAGACAAATTAGGTAGTTTTGCCAAGTGTTGTTAATCATATTGCCTTTTTAAACTTTCCCCCTGATAGATTAGCTTTGTATATGTAAGGAGGTTTTGACAGAGAGATGCATTTAAATATGCTTTCCCATCCTCACACATCCTCTTTTACTCTCCAGTAAAGGAGTTTCTCAGTTTTTAAAGCAGATTAAGTCAGCTCTGTGCTTAGATGTATGAACCAAAGTTTCATATTTTTCTACTACTTTGCAGATGGAAGATTTTGAACAAGTTGGATCAGTTCATACATATCCAAACAAAACATTAAGATCCAGTCCAACTAAACTTAGTTGTGACTAGCCCTGTTGCTTTCATTGGGACCTTGTCTCACTGGTTTCAAATTGGGATTTGGTCATGACTAATTTTAGTTAGATCAGAGCCCCAGACTTGTCAAATTTTCTTTGCTGAAAGCACTAAACACTGATAGATAGGCCTTGAATAACATCTTTGAATAACTTCTTAAAATAATTTAGCTATTTTTGGTACCACTAAATCAGTTGCTGCCAAACTGATTAAGGCAGGGAAAGGACTGCTTTTTCATACACTGCAATGCAATATCAAATGTATCAACCGGTATCTGACAAAAGGGCACTTCAAACTTCTGTTGTGAAAGTTCTACAAAGGTTTATGGCCATGCCAGTGTCTGCCTGGCTTACAGCAAGGGAGACTATCAACAGTGCATTGAACATTTGATACAGATATATAGGAAAATCCAAGAAGAAGCACTATGTCTTTAAATGATGTGGATGTGTGGCACCGTATTGTGATCCCAGTACAAGAAAGTACAAAATGTCAATAAACTTCCATGGCAACTGTTACCTGGGTTGTTTAGCCAGACCAGCAATTATAGAAAGACATGGTCATTCATAGTAGGAAACAGACTCAGGACTCTGCGATCAGTACCACAAGCCTGTGTCAAGTCCTTTGTCTGAGATGTAATGACTGTTTGACTGAATGCACATAATTGTTTGTCATGGAAAAATCATGCAATTTGAAGACGTTAACCATGGCATTGCCCAAATGTTACAGTTCTGCTATTATTATTATTATTATTATTATTATTATTATTATTATTATTATTATTATTACCCACCCTTCACCAGAAGGTCCCAGAGTGGGTTACAGCAGTGTAAATTAAACATTAGGTAAAGGTAAAGGGACCCCTGACCATTAGGTCCAGTTGCGGACAACTCTGGGGTTGCGGCGCTCATCTCGCTTTATTGGCCAAGGGAGCCGGTGTACAGCTTCCGGGTCATGTGGCCAGCATGACTAAGCCACTTCTGGCGAACCAGAGCAGTGCACGGAAACGCCGTTTACCTTCCTGCTGGAGCTGTACCTATTTATCTACTTGCACTTTGACGTGCTTTCGAACTGCTAGGTTGGCAGGAGCAGGGACCGAGCAACGGGAGCTCACCCCGTCTCAGGGATTCAAACTGCCAACCTAGGCTCTGTGGTTTAACCCACAGTGCCACCTGCGCCTGAAACATTAAGAACTGTTTAAAACAAATTTATGATATTTCCTGAAATCTTAACATTGGATCAGGATGGTAAAGTAGAAAACAAAAGGCCGCAAAGGAGAAGATGTTTGTATGAAGGCCCCCTCAATGTCTCTGCAAACAGACATGCATATCTCAGGCAGATGCATAATGTGACCCATGAGAGCAGCAAAAAAAACCAGACTGTACAACGGTGATGGGATAAAATCAGGCCAAATCCTTATTGACAGCAGCAGGCAGGGCAAGGGTTGGCATGGCATTGGGTCCCAGGATCAGTTCATCATTCCACAAGCCCCATGTTGATGGAATGGATCCGCTGGGTTTGGATTGCTCCAAACCTGTATGACGGGAGTCGGCCAGTGTTGAACCTTGCCATGGTGCAGGCCAAGGTCTGCACGCAAGCAAGCAAGGTCTCACTTGGGGACCAGGGTGGAGATTCCAACCAGGCAGATACCCAAACCCACGCTTGGGTTTGCCGTGGTCAATCCTCTCCTCAGGCCCCTTACGGGGGCCCACCTATACTATTTTGATCCGGTCCAGTGCCATTTCCGCCAACATACAATGTTCTTAACCAGTATTTTGCTGCAATCTATGGACTGCAGCACTGCCAGGCTAAGGCGCCCCATGCTTATTGGGCACGGAACAGGACTTCTCAGACATTGCCGTAAGGGGCTTCCAAAAGTTTAACTAAAGGCCTTTCCAGGCAGCTTGCTGAAATTTTCTTGTGGGGCACATTGGCCCTGCTCCAGGCAAAAACTGCATATAATCTGCATATATTGAAATAAAAATAAAAATGGGTGGGGGGGGGGGTCCAGGGATATAGCTGCACTCCAGAGAATAACTGTGATAGTATTTACATTTTTTTATATTCAGTTGAGATAGAAGGTAAGGGGAAGAATGCCACAAAATGTTTTGTCATAGGCAGTGGTTTCAGCTGGGTGTTCATGTTCTAGCGTGAGTTGGGGATGGGCTAGTGCACAATTTTAGGGACATGGGCCACATACCACTTGTTCCAGTTCAGGATCCAATAATCCATGTCAGTAAAGAGGATGACAGGATCCTGCAGACAAAGCTTAGCAAGTTGAGGTCAGGTTCCATTGATGTCAGTCGGACAAGGCAGAGGATAGGTCCTCATAAGCAGAGTAAGTCAAAGAAGAGGTAGATTCTGAAAAGGCAAATGAGCAATGTGACTAGCACCCTGGAGAGCTCCAAGTAGAGTCTAAGCTGGAAGTCAGACAAGGCAGGCCTGAGCATTGCTCCAACAACCAGCAAAATCATATGGAGCCTAAAAAATGGGTTGCAGTAGCCTCTCAGCCAGAGGTTCCCAGTGGTTTTATTTTCTTGCATTTTGAATTCCATGGAAAGACTGGAGATATTTGCAGAGAGGATTTTTAGCTTCTTTTTCCTCCTCTTAAAAATCAATAAGATGTAAGCTTGGCGTGAAGAAAAAGAACTCTCCATGGTTCCTGAAAGCCTGCCAAGGTAAACTTCTGTCATCCCCTTCCAGGAGCATTGCTTCAGTTATTTTCACTATGAGAGTGCATACTGTAGATAAACTTGGATAAAGTTAGTTGAAATCATGCCCAAATATTTTTCTTCTTTGCTTTCACTTTTCTTGTGTTTAATCTCTTTGTTTCTCGGGTTCTTTCTTTCTCACCTTCTAAACCAGCTTTCCCCAACCAGGTGCCCTCCAGATGTTTTGGACCCCAACTCCTACCAGCCACAACCAGTATGAACAGTAGCCAGGAATTATGGGAGTTGTGGCCCATAACTTCTAGCGGCTGCTTTCTACTGTATGTTTCTACTTTCTAGTCTCAGTTGCATTCGTGTTATTTGATTGCTTCCTAAGCTTGCAATGTTTTGCCTGTTTAGATCCAGCTCATTCATTTTTCATTTGCTATTTCCTTCTGCTTTAAATTAGTTGTTAGCTACCTTTGTGGGTCAGAAACACAGGATATAAATGTTTTCATAAATAAATAAATCCTCCTTTAAAAGTTCATTGCAAGGGAGAGAAAATGTGAGAGGAGGTGGTGGCCATAAATAATGTCAGGCTAGTAAAGCAAACCAGACCAAAAATTTGTGGGCATTTCATACAGATATATCCTTTTAAGTACCGGTAATTGGGTACTTCACAATGCAATCATACATGTCAATTCAAAAGGAAGCCCAACTGAATTCAGGATACTGGATATAGAATTGTAATCCTTACAGCACAATACTATGTAAAGTATGTCTGTTTGGAAATTAGTCCTATTGAGTTCAATGAGGCATACTCCCTGGTAAACGGGGATAGGTTTGCAGCCTTGTGGAACCAGAGCAATAGGATGGATTCATAAAGACTGTGATATAGGCTGTCATTGTAACTTGAATTGTAGCAGCATTATAATCTGCACATTTAAAATATGCCACGAACCAGTAGCTTTTCTCTCTTCAGTTGCTCTCCTTTAGGTGGTGAGCATCATTCCTGTGATTTATGCACTCACTGTAGGCTGCCAAGCAAAGTCTTTTAGTTGTATTGGATTTTATTGCATTTCATTTTTATTAAACGTGCATACTGCAACACACAGGTTGGGATAGTGGATCCTATAGATATACTTTGCATTTCCCATTGCATTTTTCAGTGAACGCGTGAAGAATTAATTCTTTGGGAGCATTAACATAGGATGCAATCAGCCCTGTTTGCAGCTGTTCCACATTATGGATTAAGAGCATATTCTGCTTGTATCTCAGGGGCAGAAGGAGAAGGGAAATATAAAAATGTAATAAATAAAATAATGCATTGTCATGTATGAAGTGGCTGTACATGACAGAGAGCCACAATTGGTCAGTGCTCCCTAGTATGTCAACTAATGCAGTGAAATGTGATGGTATTCACCATGTGTTCAAGCACATTTGTTTTTATTATTAGGCAGTATTCAACTACTGCATTCCATCCACTTGCGCAATGGGACTTTGGCCTCTCTGCTCTCCCCTTGTGTGCCCCATGCCCTTCCCTCTTGGGTTGGGGGAAAACCCAAAACAGATTTAGGGAGCACACAATGGGAGGATTGGGGGAGGGTGTTCCTTTGCATGAGCAGAAATCCTTGTGCTGTTGGAACATTCATGGAGTGCTACCTTATGCTGCAGAGAAGTCTAGAGCAGGGGTCAGCAAACTTTTTCAGCAGGGAGCCAGTCCACTGTCCCTCAGACCTTGTGGGGGCCCCGGACTATATTTTTTGGGGGAAATGAATGAATTCCTATGCCCTACAAATAACCCAGAGGTGCATTTTAAATAAAAGGACACACTCCACTCATGTAAAAACACGCTGATTCCTGGACTGTCCGTGGGCCAGATTGAGAAGGCAACTGGGCCACATCCGGTCCCCAGGCCTTAGGTTGCCTACCCATGGCTCTAGAACAGCCATGTCCAAAGTCCATTTTGGGGGCCTAATCTGGCCCGCTGGTCGGTTTAATCCAGCCCCTGTGGCAGTTTATTTCCTGGGGTAAAATTCCCCCAAAAAACTTCAATCCTTAAAGAAGCTCAACAACTTTGGGGTAAAATTGTAAAAAAAAAAAAAGTTGGTCGGCCTTCACGCATGTTCACTTCATCAAATCTGGCCCTCTTTGAAAAAAGTGTGGGCACCCCTGCTCTAGAGTGTGGCAACAACAAGAGTGCTGTCTCCAGGGAGGCCTGCCTGACACCAACCTTGCCTCTCTCTTTTTCTTGTGCTCCAGTGTGATATATTGTACTGTCACATCTGTTTTAATAATGTTTATGTGATTTTATTATGGTATTTTTTCACTTTGGTTGTGAATTGCTTGGGGACCTTTCCAGTCCAAAGCAATAAATTTAATAAACCTATAACTTTATAAAACTTGTAAACCGCCCTGTGATCTTCAGATAAGGGGAAGTATATAAATTTAATTAATCACCAAACACTCCATGGCATTTATCATACCTCATTATTTGTGAGCAAGCCACAGGTTTACTGCATCTTCCTCACATTTTCCTTTGTGTTTTGTTGCTGTTTTACTTCATGCTACCATTTTAAAATGGTATTTGCATTATTACTGTTAAACCACTGTAAGCCTTAAGCTCCATTTGGTGGAATGGGAAGGTGCAAATTTAACAAAAACAAAAATAAAATGAGTGGTTATCAGAGAGAGGCCCTTTTCAGTGGTGTTGGCCAGTTATGGAATGCCTTCGCTCTGGCAGATTTCAACTGGCATAAACTCCTTTTATGGTGGTAGGTTAAGACATTTTTATCCTCCAAGGCTGATGGCTGCAGCTTTTATTGATCTGTTTTACCTGTTTTGCACTATTTTATGCAATTGCTTGCTGCTAATAATAATGTTTTTCCTGTTCTCTCTGTGAGTCTTTTTTAATTGTGTAAACCTCTTGGAATGTTTAATAGAAAAATGACAGGAAATCATTTAAATGTGTTAAATAAACAAAAAGCAAATGATGGGTTCTTGTAACCAAAATTCAAGATTGCTGCTGGTGCTCTAAAACATGTAAGCAGAGTTAGTTCCTTGGAGCTCTGGGAGACCACAGTGATATGCCATCCAGAATTCTCAAAGTTGTTTTCAGCACTGTCGTGCTTGAGTCCACATGGGGGAAATCACACAGTTTGCATTCTGCTATGAACCAATGACTGCTGAAAATTATTGAAAAGCTCCTAGTTGAACTTTGACTGGGCCCAATAGCTCTCTATTGAGCTAAATGCATAGGGTGGAGTGCATAATAGCAGTAGCAAAAGATGCCGAAAATCACTCTTAAGAGCACATAATTCAGCTATCCCTGTGGGATGGCAGCCCAAGACTTGCTGGAATGGAGAATTTCTCACTCTTTTTCTAAAAGACCCAGAATTTCAGTGTTACATAGATCTCCCTTTGGAATGAGCTTCAAAAATAGGGGTGTTGCACAACTGAAAATTCTTGTAAACTGCATTGATTTAATTCTTTGGCTGCATTGATTTAATTCTTTTAATTCTTTGGAATCTGGAATGGGATCTACTTCACAAAGTTCAGTGAATTTGGAGGTGTTTTTGGTTCAGCAAGCAGCTCCACTGTGAGGAAAGGTTACAGCATTTGGGACATTTTAGTTTAGGGGGAATAACCCGCACTGAAAATCGGGACTGTGCTCCTTGCCCACCTGTCAGACTTGACCCATGGGAAATGCCTGACCCACTGGCCAGATTCATTCCCTGTAGGGCTTTTATTGTGTTCTCAATAGGGACGGTATAAGGAAAAACCTTCTATGTTCATTATAAACCCATCAGGAACATAGAGGGATATACCGGTACCCGTTTGAAAACAGGGCAAATCCTCTGCTGCATACTGTGGATGCAGAATGAGACAGGCTCATGATTTCCCAATGTTTTCCTCAGTCCTTTCTTTCTCAAGCCTCCTAGGTAGGGCTTTTCTTCAGCCAGAACTCACTGGAACTCAGTTCCAGCATCTCTTTTTCTAGAAAAATAGTACTGTTCCTAGGGAGGTCTGTGTGGTTCTCCAGTGGAAAATGCAAGTTCTTGAAGGTGGGGAGGTGGGATTCTTTGTGTGCATCTAGGGATGGTCAAGAGGCAAGGTCAACCAACCTTCCCCAGATGTTGTTGTGCTCCAGCTGCCATCCGTCCCATCCAGCATAGTCAGTGGTCCATGATGACAGAAGCTGGTGGTCTAAAACATGTGGAGAGTGCCAGGTTGGGATAGTCTGTGGCTAATCTTATTCTCTTCTAGTCAGTGCAGTAAAGGAAGCCTTGTGTTTGCTGAGCTAGAGTGCTGAAGGTCAATAGAACAACTTTCTGGGTTTTTTTCTGTGCAAGGCCTATAAAGCATGCGGCTCAGCTTTATTCCTTTGAGCTGAAGAAAAGAATAAAACAGTCAGGTGTAGGGAGCTCATCTTTCTCTTTTAGTCTCTGTGTGTCTGTTACACCTGGGAGACAGTTGCCTTTTTGAATTAAGGGCCCTCACTGCCCTACTCTGTGGCCACAGCTGTCTGCAACCCATTCTACAAGATGGTACAGTAATCCTGCAAGTTCAGCCAAGCCACCCTAACTATCAGGTGATGAACGACAGAAGAGTGTGGAGAATCCATAAAATGCTAGAAAGAAGAACATCTTGTACTTGGGCTGCTCATCAAGGAGGTTTGGAAGGCAGACAAACTGTCAGACTAATTAGAATTTCTAAAACAAAACAAAACAAAACAAAAGCAAGTAGAAGTTGCAGTCCTTACAGTACCCTATCAGCTTACAGAAATGCCTGTGAATAATACCAACATTATTTCTTTTTTTAATTAACAAGTGTTAATTCTTCCTCCCTGCCCCAGGTGTGTGTAAGAGAGACTTAAACTCCAGGGTAAATTTTTGTTGTTTGGGGTTGTTGTTTTTTTGGGGTTTTTTTGTCATTTATTAGGTTTACACATCTTGAAATATATAGAGGGGTGCTTTCTCCCATTATTTACAGACCTGGGGCCAGGGTGCTGCATCAAAACTGCAGCATCAAAAGTGTTCTGCAAGATTTCAGGGCCAAGCCTAGGCAGGTGTTGCCATGGAAATTTTCATTGTCTGCTTCCCTTTGCTCTGAAGAAGCGTATTTTTCTCCCATGCTTTTTCATAGAAGATAATTGGTTTCCACCTTCTCTTTAATCTGAAGACTGTTTTTGACACCCCCGTCCATGTCTACACTTAACAGTACTCTTGCACACACCAGCACAGACCTTCCTGCCTAATAGTGAAAGCCTGGCCCTTAGTAGCTAGGAAGCTACATATGATCAGTTGGCTGTCTCCATCCTTTAAGAGTAACTACACACAGGATTTGGGACTAAACTGACATAAAGGTAGATTGGTTTAACATTAGGAGAAAGAGCAGGTTGATGGTGGAACCAATTGCCTAGTAGGGTGGTGGGTTCTCCCTCACTGAAGGTGTTCAAGCAGAGGCTGGGCTGCCATTTGTTAGGGATGCTTTCAGTGTGGCCTTTAAGGCTGCATTTCTATAAACACATCATCATCACCACCACCACTTTTAATTTGTATACCGTCTTTCTATCTTACAATACCCAAGGGGGTTTACAAGCTGAAGAAGCAAAGAATGTACACCTTATAACAATCTAACGCAATACAAAAAATGTGATAATAAAACATAACTTTAAAATAAGCAACCTACATCAAATAACGTAACATTCAACAATCATTAGAATAGTATAGAATAATATCAGAATATAAAAACTAAACAGAAATCCACAATTAACAATAAATAATTTCTAAACTGCAATCAGTAAAACAATGGCAAGCCACAGTGCATAAAATACAATATAAATTGAGAAGCAGAGACTGGAGGGTGGGCAAGGCAGGTGGAAGAAGGCCTTGCCTGATGAAGTATCTCCCCTCACAGTTCTTCCTCCAGGCACAGCTCCCTTATGAAGACTTCCAGGGCCAGGGGGTGGTGCAAGGCAGGTAGAAGAAGGCCTTGCCTGATGAAGTCTCTCCGTTCACATTATATAGCTTCATTTGTCCAAGACTCAAATAGGATCTAAGCATGGCCATGAAGTCTTGGACTGACCCTTTCCACCACATAACAAGAGGCTGCTGTTTGATATCAATGGCCCATCTAGCCCTTCATCCTGTTCTCATGGTGGCCAGTTAGGATACCTTTGAGAGGCCTGCAAGAAGGACTTGAGTGCAATGACTGCTTACCTTCATATGATGACGAGTGGCAATTGCTGCCTGCTGCACCCATGGTCTGAGCCTGGAGCAAACCTCCAGCCCTGCACAACTGTTGGGAGATGCCACTCCATCCTCCTTTGGCCACACAGGTTGCTAGGAGGTTTGTCTTCAAACAAGCAAGCTGGATTTGAACCGACTTATGACAGGCAAGCAGGGAGTGGGCGGGGCTTTGTGGCATATAAAGAGGCCTCACCTGGATTCATCAGTTCAGTCAAAGCTGGATTCCCCACCCTATGTGGCACATGTCCCTGCTTGAAGGGGGTTGGGGCGGGTAGGTTTGCATATGACCTTGCTAGAGAAATGTTTGGCCACCATATTCTGAGCCAGGGAGAAATTTGCCTGCGGACACAACTTGTTGGTGGATGAGGCATTAGATTGGCTCCTTGGTATAGGCTGGGGGGGGGGGAAGAGTTGGGAGCCCACCTACCACCACTTCAGGAAATGGGAGTACCTTTTTAAAGGGGTCCATGGGGGGTGCTTCTGTCTGGATGCCTAGTTGGGTGCTGATGGGCCATAGCACCCCCTCAAAAACTGTGGGCCTGAAGAGGTCACCCCTATTCAATGCATGTCATAGAGAGATCCTTAACCCAGGATCAACCCTGCAAAATAATCAATCAGCCTGGTTGGTTGATTTAGAATACACACCCAGTGCCTGCACCAAAACCGTAATTAATAATAATGCAGCATATTTCAACCCAAGCTGTTTGTCCTGTGTGTCTATTGTATCTTCCCATAACATCCATGGCTTCCCTGCTCCTGGGCCTGCAACAGCACTCTCCTCCCGCCCCCTTGCAATTTCCACCAACTGGCATTCTGGGGCATGCTGCCTCCGACAGTGGAGGTAGGATATAACCATCATGACAGCCTCATCCTCTATGAATTAGCTTCATCCTCTTTTAAAGCCGCCCAAGCCAGACATCATTACCTTTTGTGGGGGTTGGGCTGTGCGTTTTGTGAAGAAGTGCTTTGTTTTGTCTCTTCCAACATTCAGCTTCCCTGAATGTCCCCATTGTTATGGGATTCCTGATACATGCAGTGAAAGTTTTGTTTCCTGGGTTCCATCATGTTGTGACGTGAACACAGTTGCGATCTCAGCAATGGGTGTATAGACTGCTGGCACACTTCATGGTCTCTTTGCATTGGCTCTATTGACCACAAACAAGGGAAGTGAAAGAAAGGGCTTGTTTGCATGTTGTGGCCAATCATATTCCGTCCAGCTATAAATGCACTAATTAAGTTTTAAAACACAAAAATCAATTGTAAATTTATTTTGACCAGTTTACCAGCCTGCCTGTTGTAGATCATTGAGCACGTATTGATTGTCTGAGATGGAGCTCACTCCAATTCGTATTGATTTAATTCATTAGCACATGTTTAGCGAAACCTTCTTTGCCATAAAAAGAGAAAGTACAGTATGTATGAATGCAAGTTTCTGTGAAAGTATACAGGTGAATTTGGCACTCCACTCTCAGATATATATATTTTTTTCTTTTAAGAGTCAGGTTCTGATGCTAACCTGTATTAATCCAAGAACAAGATTTTTTCTTTAAAAAAATATTTTTGGCAAGAGAGGGGTAAAGTCAAGGAATTTGAATTCATGCCACTTTTGCCAAAAATGAAAGTAACATGAATAATTCATGCATACAAATCATGCGGCATATTGGCAATTTTCATAGGCTGCAAATTGCTCTTGTGATTTATGGATTTAGGTGGCTAAAAATAGTTGAACAATTTCTAAGACACCTTCTCAAATCAACAGAACATGAGTAGGTTTGTCTGACTTTACTGCAAACAATATTACTCCTCCAGTTGCCTTGGCAACTGAATGAAACTCTGTTACCTTGGTTACAGTCTTCAAAAACAAAACAAAACCAGAGGGGTAGCCATGTTAGTCTGCGGCAGCAGAACTAACAAAGAGGTTTGTGGCACCTCGGAGCTCAACAGATTTATTATGGCACAAATCTTTGTGGACTGGAGACCGCTGCGTCAGATGCATCTGACAAAGTCGGCTCCAGTCCACAAAGATTTTTGCCATGATCCGCCTGTTGTTTGAGGTGCCTCAAAAAGCAAAACCTAGCGACAACTCTCCTTTTCTCATTTGTGAATTTTGGTGTTGTTGTTTTTTTAAGAACTCTGGCACTTTGTATACATCGTCACATTAGTGAATAATGTTTGTGAAACAGATTTGAAGAGCGAATAAGGATCTATTTGATGTTTTGTTTGAAAGGTGCACTACGCCACCATGGGTAATGAAAAGGTGGGACAAAGACCAGTGCGAGATAGAGAGGAGTTTGTGAGACTCAGCTGTTTGCAGCAAGAGTGCAGAGTATGGCGAGGTTTTGGGACTTTCTGCACTTACCATTTATAGTGGTGCAGTTGCTCTCGGGGCCAACATTTTAAAGAGTGAATTTGTGGCTGATTGTCTGCACCTTTGCTCACATGCCGCTGTTATCGGAGAGGGTAGGGTTTTTTCTTCCACACTAATAGTGAGTTGTGTCCAAATTGAGAAACATTTCATAGCTGTAGACATTGTGTTCCTCCAACTGCTAAATGTGGGAGCATGTGCACAGGGATAGCCCTTTCACAGTTTCAAAGTGTTACTCTGGCCAAGTGCTCCCATCCATCTGTGTGTCCAGGGAAAAATAATAATGTGATTGTAAATTTGTATGTTAATGGAGCTACTAGCTCTTAGCCCTGGTCATGTTACTTTCTCCTCCCTCCTGTTGTCATCATGGCAATCCAGACACAGTTTCTGGTAGACCTAGGAGCTGGTACATCAGTTCTGTGTGTGGTCAAAGCTGTTTCCCTGAAGAACACACCTATGAAGTAGGGACGCTCAGGGCCCAGCTTTCCTGAACAGTCTTGTTGTTTCCCTGAACAGCCTTGTTGTTTGATTCTTTATTACGACTTCCACAGTTTGTGTGAGTGGGCTCCACTGGACACACTGATTATCTTTTTTGTAAAATGAATTGGTTGTGGGGTTTTTGTTTTACTTATACTTTTCTTTAATGGATGGGGAAGATTGAGGTGACATGTTTTTCTTAATGTTTTTGCCATATTTCCTGTAGCACTTCACCCTCATTAAAATCTGATGGAATTAAGGATTGGACTAGATGACCCTTTGGGTTCCTTCCAACTCTACAATTACATTATTCTATGATATATAGAATTATAGAACTGTAGAGCTGGAAGGGACCAAGAGGGTCATCTGGTCCAACTGCCTGCAATGCAGGAATGTTTTGCCCAACGTGGAGCTTGAACCCACAACCCTGAGATTAAGAGCCTCATGCTCTACCGAATGAGCTATCCTTTTTTTAAAATGAGTCAAATAAAGCTGTTTTTTAAATGAGAAAGACGGTATATTTAAAAATCAAGAGCAGTGATCAAAATAGCAAGAGCAATGTCAACATAGCCTTAGTTCTAATTATATTTCTGAAGTTGCCCACATTATAAGATAGATCTAATTTAAACCTAATTTGGAAGGTTGCTCCATTCTCATTCTAAGTACAGTTGTGCAGTAACTAATTATTTTCTGCAGTGCTATATTTATGTATGTAAAACTGCTATATGTGCTTCTCTGCATTGCTCAAGAGGGCATACAAAGTCTACTAACTTTAAAACAGTGGCATAAACCAGTTAGGTAAGAGGCAGGGGAAATGGTTAGTACTGAAAATTTGCAAGCCATATTTGAACCTGCGAAATTAGAAGACGCCTGCTTCTTGGGAGGAAAGCAATGACAAACCTAGACAGCATCTTAAAAAGCAAAGACATCACCTTGCCGACAAAGGTCCATATAGTTAAAGCTATGGTTTTCCCAGTAGTAATGTACGGAAGTGAGAGCTGGACCATCAAGAAGGCTGATCGCCAAAGAATTGATGCTTTTGAATTATGGTGCTGGAGGAGACTCTTGAGAGTCCCATGGACTGCAGGAAGATCAAACCTATCCATTCTCAAAGAAATCAGCCCTGAATGCTCACTAGAAGGACAGATCCTGAAGTTGAGGCTCCAGTACTTTGGCCACCTCATGAGAAGAGAAGACTCCCTAGAAAAGACCCTGATGTTGGGAAAGATGGAGGGCACAAGGAGAAGGGGACGACAGAGATGGTTGGACAGTGTTCTCGAATCTACTAACATGAGTTTGGCCAAACTGCGAGAGGCAGTGAAGGATAGGCGTGCCTGGCGTGCTCTGGTCCATGGGGTCACGAAGAGTCGGACACGACTGAATGACTGAACAACAACAACAACAAAATTTGAACCTGTCATTTCAGTGAACTACAATGAGTGTATGTGTGTCTCCCAGTCTTCCTCTACTTGACAGCATGATAGCTCACTAGTTTTGGCTTGTTAAAAATGCAAATCTGTGCGTGTCTACTCTGAAGTAAAGCTCAGTGAGTTCAATGGGACTTACTCCCAAGTAAATGGGTATAGGATTGCAACCTAAATAGAACCTGAGAAAGGAAAACAGATCAGATTGATTGACTGATATCCCACCTCTTTCTCTGATGGGATTCAAGGCAGCTTACAGATAAAGGTAAGAGGCATCCCCACACAGAGCATGTTACAGTAATGCAAATGGAATCAGATGGAGCCCATCTACACAATATCCCTGACCTAGGTCTAGTGCGTGCAATTAGATGCATTTAACAAATATAGATAGATCTCTGGAAAGAACACAGCTAACCAATTCAGTGCACCCCAGATGAGCATTGCCATGTAATCTGAGTGCACATGCTCCTTCTCATTGGTTCTGTATGTGGTAGCCTGCTTGTGTCTGTTTATCTCTCTTCCCAGATTGGGGCAGATGTGTTGAGTAAGTTATAAAACGAGATGGAAAAGAGCTCTTGAAACCCAGGCCTGAGAAAGCTATTGGCTCCTTTATAAAGTGAAATTTCACATGCTCATACAGTATGTCTGCAACTAGCCAGAAGTGTTTAGAAACTATAGAAGGTGATGCCTGGCACTCCTCATGTGACTGGGCATGTCAGGACAGGAGGCTGCAAATGCAACTGAGAACTGAAGCCAAAGTCCTGATGATTTGTTGCCAGGGAGAAAATGACACTCTTAAGGCTAATCAGTTTCAGCTCCCATGTAAATTACATCCTGGGGTTCTGAGCGCTGGTCTTAGGATCACTATATGCTATGGACAGGAGTAGGGGGTGTTTTGTTGTACAGAGTCACCATCCAATGGGTGGCATGACACATATCTAAATGTCAGTGCAATTATACGGGGAATTGCTTTTTCCTGTAAGCTTTATAAGTTGAGTATTCATCAGCTACAAGTCCAAAAATGCAGCAAATGACAGAAAGATCAAATAATGCCCATCTTATAGTTGCAGAAAAAGACCTAACCTCAGAGACTTGCCCTGGGAAAACAGTCTTATAGAATAACTGCATACAGTAGGCAGTATATAGAAGCCTGGAAAGGGTAAGGGTTGATTACTTTGGGTCGTAAGCTCAGGTATTCTGCTCATGTATTCTGATGTCATGTAGTCACATGAAGGAGACTTCAAAGATGATCATGCTCACCCTGGTAATTGTCTTCACCCTCCACAAGTTGGAAGGCATATGTTTTAAACGGGAGCCTTCTATACTCATACAAGCTCTGTGTGCATTAGATGCAATGACTAGAAGATGCTACCAAAACCTACACCCCAACTCACACATGGAATGTTTATACTGGGTTAGATTCAAGTCATGACTTACTTCTGCCCTACTGATTTCAATGGGACTGTTCTAAGTGTTTGGATACAACCAATCTTGCTGTTTTTGAAAGCTATAGTTTCAATTCACCTCCTATACACATATGTATATCACCACAATACTTCTTGTTGGGGGTGGCTAAATGAGGAGGTACAAACCAGAGTTCCCCTCCAGCATTCTTATTTATTTCTTAGCACATTGGAAGTTTGGACCATTTTCAACCAGGTCAACACATGATCAAATTTACCAGTATATTGTTTTCCACTGTGTGAAACTGCAGCTGCAATCCTATACATATTTACATGGGAGTAAATCCAGTAAACTCAATAAGACTTACTTCTGAGTAAAGACATGTTGGATTACACAAGCTATGATACTATTAATGGCTACATATATAAGGACAACAGGTTTCTCAGGGGCCATAAAAAACACGCAACTCTCTTCCTTTCTTCGTCTTTTTATTGCATCCCTCATTTTTTGTGCCCTCTATTCAAAATATTTATAGTTGCTTGCCTTTCTTTCCTTGAAAAATGTCTAGTACAACTTGTCTCAAAGGAAAAATAATAAAGTGATGTCTTTGCTGTTGAGTAGGGTGGGAAGTCAAGATCAGCAGATCCAGAGTGGAAGCGGGTGGGAACTCCACTTGCAAAAGAGCTGTAATGGCAGTGTATGTTAGGAAATGCTCTAAAACCACAGAATGCAACAAAACTAAACAGACAAGAAATTAAAATTGCAAGCAAAGCAGACATGCGTCCCCATGGCAACGAAGGAGGAGAGAAAAATACACTCTTGAGAGCTAACTGGAGTCACTGCTGAAAATGGAGAGAGCAGAGTATAGAAGCAGGAAGCGAATTTCCTGGAGGAAAGGTAGAAGCAAGTGGAAGGAGATTTCCATGGCAAACCGCAGCATTCATTCATTTTTTATGCTGTTTTGTCTTTACATGAAATCAGAAACCTTGTGTGAACATAAAGTGAAAGCTGGATCCACACCACCCTTAATCCTGGTGCTGTTTCATTGCAGACATCTATACCACAAAATTGAATTTCATTTTAGGGCTCATGCAAGCAGCCCTAGACCCCATGACCCCATGGACCAGCATTCACATGACCTAGGTTTAGATGACCCATTATTACCTGAGTATAGCTTGAATTGCTTTATGTGTCTGCATCTGGCCTCAAAAGCGGACACCCCCAACCTGGTGCCTTCCAGATATTTTGAACTACAGTGTCCATCAGCTCCAGCCAGCAAAGACTATAGAGAGGGATGGAGGACATTATAGTTGAACAAAATCTGGAGGGCTCTAGGTTGGGGAAGGTTGCATTTCCAAAGGGCAGTCTTTCTAATGAACCTCTTGCAGAGGTTGTGAGTCAAGGCCCCACTCCCCGCTTTGTCATGAAATAAGACACATGGCACAAGCATTTTAGGTTAATGGGCTAAAAAAGGCCACAATTTTTGGTTACAGAATGTGAGTGGTATTGGCTCAGGCATTGTATCCGAACAGACTATACTTGACTCCTGCCCACTCTGCAGGGAGTCACACAAGGGTTAACAACCTGTAGGGGGAGCTTGTTGATGCAAATCAACTGGAAGCTTTCCCCTAGAGTCACCGTAGGGTCGTGCCATGACCCTAGCCACCACCTGGGTCAGCAACCACAACCGCCAGATTCCTTTAATGGAATACCCTTCGAGAGGAGGGGTAGGTGATGGCCACAACCTCCCTTCCAACAAACAATGCATTTTCCAATGCCTAACCGCCAAACCTTACAAAGTTGTGATGATTTGCTACGAGGTAGGGGAAAAAACCATGGGACGCGGGTGGCGCTGTGGGTTAAACCACTGTGCCGCTTTGGCTTGCCGATCGAAAGGTTGGCGGTTCGAATCCCCACGACAGGGTGAGCTTTTGTTGTTGAGTCCCTGCTCCTGCCAACCTAGCAGTTCGAAAGCAGGTCAAAGTGCAAGTACATAAATAGGTACTGCTCTGACGGGAAGGTAAACGGCGTTTCCATGCGCTGCTCTGGTTCTGCCAGAAGCGGCTTAGTCATGCTGGCCACATGACCCGGAATAACTGTCTGCGGAAGTGGACAAATACCGGCTCCCTCGGCCTTTAAAGCGAGTTGAGCACCGCAACACCACAGTCGTTCGCAACTGGACTTAATTGTCAGGGGTCCCTTTATCTTTACCTTTTAGGCGAAAAACCATAGTGACTGGTGCCAATTTGCCAAGTGGAAAAAATTCCTACCAGATTCCTTGGACAACCAAGGCGACCAACTGAGATCCATAGCAAGGTCAGGTGCAGAAGCAAAACATAGAGGGAGGGAAGGAGGGTGATCTGAGGAAGCCGCGCTCCCTTGCAACAAGGCAGCGCTTGTTTGCCCACAGCCGTTTTTAAACAGCTAAACCATGCCCCCCCCCCAGCCAGCCGGATTGGCTGGCTAGGGTGCGTGACACAGGACAGGACTCCAGTGACTCAGGGGCCCGGCCACACACCCCCTGCAAGCACGGGAAGCGATTCCCGCTCACAGCACCTCCACTCAGGGGAGAGGAGAGGCTTTATCACATCACTAGGTCTTACTTGAAATAATGTTACTTTCAATAACACTCACTAAAATAATAGGGGATGGCTACGGCCACACTTGTGACTCTATCTTATGTCAATTTGAACAAGACATCCTGAAAGTGCATACTGTATCTACAAACCACTGAGCTGATGGCAACACATTAATTTTGTTGTCTGGATCAGTGGTAAAGAAAAACTGGAACTATTTGAAGGACTGCATGAATTCTACTCAACCCATAATCAAAAGCATCATCAAAATTTCATGCACTCCCTTTCTTGGGTGTGCTCCTAAATATCAAGCAAAAGAGGGTAGTAATGAATTTCTAAGCACTGATTTTGCATTTATGCAAAATTTGAAACAAACACAAAACCATCATTGTCTTGATATGCCCAGCATAGCCAGTGGTCAAGGATGATGGGACTTGGAGTCCAGCACCATCTGCATGGCCACACAAGTTTCATTCCTTTTGGTGGTGGTCTTGAGATCTACATCCAAACCCCAAAATAAGTGATAGCACCAGCACCAGTAGTAGCAACAGCACTATCAAAAGTTAAATTGATAGTGCTATGATTATACTGCCCAGAAGTCTGCAAAGAATGGCATGCGCTACATGACACAGATTAATAAAGTATGATTAGCTGCAACATACATTTTTATGTATTTTATTAAGTGACATTTATTATGCTGCCTATATTAATATTCTTAGGACAGCTTACAGCCATAAAAAGGGGATCAATAAAAACCCACAATAAAAAGTAAACAGTTATAAACCCCACAATAAGAAATTACAAAGACATTGTTGACCTGGTTGCTGTTTTAACAACAAAACAGATTAAAAAATTAAAAATAAAATCCTTCCAGTAGCACCTTAAAAAGGTAAAGGAACCCCTGACCATTAGGTCCAGTCGCGTCCGACTCTGGTGTTGCGGCGCTCATCTCGCTCTATAGGCCAAGGGAGCCGGTGTTTGTCCGCAGACAGCTTCCGGGTCATGTGGCCAGCATGACAAAGCTGCTTTCTGGCGAACCAGAGCAGCGCACGGAAACGCCGTTTACCTTCCCGCCGGAGTGGTCCCTATTTATCTACTTGCACTTTGATGTGCTTTCGAACTGCTAGGTGGGCAGGAGCTGGGACCGAACAACAGGAGCTCACCCCATCGCAGGGATTCGAACCACCGAACTTCTGATCGGCAAGCCCTAGACTCTATGGTTTAACCTACAGCACCACCTGGGTCCCTTAGAGACGAACTAAGTTTGATCTTGGTATGAGCTTTCGTGTGCATGCACACTTCTTTAGATACACTGAAACAGAAGTCACCAGACCCTTATATATAGTGAGAGAGTGAGGAGGGGTATTACTCAGAAGGGTGGTGGGAATGGGTGACTGGCTGATGGGTGTGGAAAACCTGTTGATGACTGTTAACGACTGCAATTAGTCTTAAAGGAAAAAGCAAGGGGTGAGAGGCTAAAGATAGCTTTGTCATGTATAATGAGATAAGAATCCAATGTCTTTGTTCAGACCAGGTCTCTCCATGGTTTTAAGTTTAGTAATGAGTTGCAATTCAGCCACTTCTCTTTCCAGTCTATTTTTGAAATTCCTTTGTAGTAAGACAGCTACTTTGATATCTTGTATAGAATGTCCTGGGAGACTGAAGTGTTCTCCTACTGGTTTCTCTGTCTTGTGATTCCTGATATCAGATTTATGTCCATTTATCCAAAACAGATGTTAAGTTAAAGGTGGCATCACGTGTGCTGGTGGGAACTTTGTAAGCTCCTGTCTTAGAATGTGATGCTGGCTAAAATCATCTTCACCAAAGATCTCTTGCCCATGTCAGAGCTCCATCAGTGTCATGCTTAAAAGACTCATATCTCATGCCCGTCCTTGTGCAGCAGTGTCAGACCAGTACAGCCAGGGATCTCCTGCTGCATTCATATGGGTGGTGGCATAGAGTTCATAGGCAAAGGTTTTTTCGCAACACCATATGCAGTCAACTCAGCATCAGGCTATTTTGGATGTTATTTCCATAGGATTCTGCAATAAATAACTATATGGAACTAAACCATGTCATTTTAGGAACTGTGGAAATATGTAAAAGTGTATAAATTTCTCATACTGCATGAGCACTGGCAGCCACCACCACCCAAATAAATAAATAAATAAATTTGAAAGCAACTATTGCTGATGTGACAAGCTGTTTCTTTTAATTTATTACACAGTCTCAGCAGTATCACCTGAATAACAACGAGGACTCGGCACACAAACCATGACTCACACACTAAATTGAAAATGTCAATCCTGCTTGTTATCTTTTTAGATGTTTCTAATTTTAGGCCAGACCTTGTTGCATATATAAAGTGATATCCTTTTCAGATTTATTTGCAACTGTCTCACATACTATATTCTTTCTTTTCTTATTTGTAAAGCTAGCCTTGGTTTTTGTGTGTGAACGTCGTGTAGAATCATATAGTAATAGAAACTAGACACCTGAAGCCAACATTTGACTGTCTAGTTGAAGTCAATATGTGATGTTCAGCTCTACATCGTTTCTTTCTTGAACCTCTTGGTCATTTGGCTTCCTTTGCTACAGTTCTCTAACCTGTAAAACTTTCTTATCCATCAGTCCCTTTTTGCCAGAAGCACATCATCTGTCTGTCCATCTGTCCATGTTGTATGGGGTTCTGTTTTTCTCCCTTTCTCATTAACCCCTCATACCATCAGTGCCATGCTTCCTCCACCCTCTTTCTCCAAAGGTCTCACTGCTTTGTGAACAGCCCCTTTAGGTCCCTGAAGTGACTGCCTTCCTGGATTTCTTTCCTTCAGCCTTTGTAATCCTCCATCCTTGCCCTGCCTTACTCTGCTATCTACCTTACAGCTTCACAGCCATCAGCTTTCCGTATTTGGCCCTGCTTCGTGTCAACAGCTAACAGCACCTCCTACCGTTCTTGGCCCTGTGTGAAGCTTCCCTCCAAAAATTACTTTTGTGCGGGGGTTTTAGTAGAAGTTTGCTGTAAACAATATTTGATACTTCTCTTAGCAGTTAGACTATTTATGAATCTCATACTACAAAGATAGGCAGCTTTTTCTGTATGCTGAGTAATGGACACAGACTTCATAAGATGTCTGGGGTAGTATAATAATGAACTGAAGACATTCAGGGAGGAATTCAGTGTCATGGTGTTACAAATATTCCATCAGTGCAAACATTTCTGTTTGCCTGACAAAATGATCTCCCCTCTTTCACCCCCACCCTTCCGTGCTGTTCCAGAACCAATTTGGGAGGGCAAGGCGGTGGGGGGGGGTGTCATTGAATTTTCACTAGTGGGAGCAGTTAGTTGAATCCAAAGGGTTTCCACAATCTACTGGGTGTAAATGAATGTTTCTATATACAAGAAAGATCTATGAAGACTATCTTGTGATTTCTGTTTTGGTACCTTATGACCAAAGTACAATGCAAAGCATGCAGCTACTTCTCCAGATTCTCTTTCATCAATTATAGGTGGGGGTAGATACATTATTATCTGGACCAGTGCTTTCTTTCTGGGGGGACGCAGGGGGACTCATACCCCTAAACATTTTGTGAATCTAAGTTTTGGCCTCATTGAGGGGCAGTATTTCAATATGAGTAGGAAAATGAGAGTACCCCTAAACATTTTAATTTTTTTAAGAAAAAAAGCAGTGTTCTGGACCACAGTGTTTTTGATTATCCATGCTTTGAGCTATAGGCTTGTGTTGTTTTTTGTGATTCTAGTTTGTACTATTTGTTTGTTACCCTCATTTTCTGCAGCATTACACTTTCCTGAGTCTTCCTTATTTATTTTAAATAGCGGAGAATTCTTGATCCCTAAACCAGCCAATTTTGTTTTTGAATTCCTGTTTATTGCAACTCTAAAACTTGACTGGGGGTGTTTGAAGGGCAACATCTCTTCCTAGTCAAAACAAAATAAAAAATAAAAAAATTCATTCCAGTAGCACCTTAGAGACCAACTAAGTTTGTTCTTGGTATGAGCTTTCGTGTGCATGCACACTTCTTTAGATACACTGAAACAGAAGTCACCAGACCCTTATATATAGTGAGAGAGTGAGGAGGGGTATTACTCAGAAGGGTGGTGGGAATGGGTGATGGGTGTGGAAAACCTGTTGATGACTGTTAACGACTGCAATTAGTCTTAAAGGAAAAAGCAAGGGGTGAGATGGCTAAAGATAGCTTTGTCATGTATAATGAGATAAAAACCCAATGTCTTTGTTCAGACCAGGTCTCTCCATGGTTTTAAGTTTGGTAATGAGTTGCAATTCAGCAACTTCTCTTTCTAGTCTATTTCTGAAATTCCTTTGTAGTAAGACAGCTACTTTGAGATCTTGTATAGAATGTCCTGGGAGATTGAAGTGTTCTCCTACTGGTTTCTCTGTCTTGTGATTCCTGATATCAGATTTATGTCCATTTATCTTTTGGTGTAGGGTTTGGCCTGTTTGTCCAATATAGAGAGCTGAAGGGCACTGTTGGCATTTGATGGCATGCACAATGTTAGAAGATGAGCAATTAAATAGTCCTGAGGTGGTATGTTTGATGTTGTTGGGGCCAGTAATGGTGTTGTCCGGGTGTATGTGGCAGCAAAGTTGGCATCTGGGTTTATTCCTAGTGTGATAGTAATCTTCAGTTGTGCACAGTGCCTATTGTGAGCTAAGTACCACCATTTGCAGACCACATATGACAAAATTTTCACACATTGCTAGAGCTCATGATGAGTGTTTCATCCCATTAGCTGCATCACAAAGTCAGCACGTGAAAAATTAGGTGTTTACTTTCATAAGCAGAGAATTCAGGGAGAAAATGTAAACATTATCTCCAGTTGATTGTACCTTCATTCACACACAGTTTCTCATCTGAATGTTCGTTCCCAAGGGCACTGCGAGATACTTCATGGAGCGCAATACATTCCACTTTCCAACATTACATAATCATGTCTATTAGCTTCTGTGGGAGCAAGTAGACAATCTCTTATCCTCCAGAGCAAGCTTTGTCTATGTCTAAGCTTGCTTCTTTGTTATATCTCCCAGCTGGGTAACATCAATGTGAACAGCTCTGTGACTGAAATAACTGTGTTCACTGAAGTGAACTATTCTATTGATTGCCTTAATGTCAGTGCACGGCATCGGCAACAAGAAACAGAAGAAAAGAGAACTAGGAGGCTGATTGCTACTCGCTTATAATCTTTTTGGAGAAGAGGGCAAGGCTTTTACACACAAGGTTTATAATCCCATAAAGCTTACAAGCATAAAGCTACTCAGGGTTGTTGCTGTGTGCAGGTCAATTGGAAGAGTCTGTATTGATTCTGCTGTACTGCGAACCTGAAATGTTCAAAGGTTATGAGATGGGCTTTCAAAAATCATAAAACATACAAATATTAATTTTTAAAAATACTATCAATTAGAAAAACAACGGTGCCACTCATTATAAACTGAAATCTGAGCAACAAGGAAACAGAATAGCATGTTGCTTGTCCTAGGAGTGGGAGAAAGCCTATGGGAAACCTGTACATACCTGCATCCTGTCTTATTTCCCACATGTTTTCTTCTCTGTTGTGGCAAAAGCTGGGAATCATTCTTGGGTCAGGTTTTGCCTGTGGGTTGCCAGCTGCCTATTGCTGCCATCAGACATCTGAAACCATTGGGTCAAATCAGAGCAAAATCAATACTTTGCTCTGATTTGACCCAATGGTTTCAGAGCAAAAAAGACCCGAATTCATGTTGTGAAATATTACTGTATACAGTATATGAACCAGTTATTACCATTCATAGCAAATGAATACCAATTCCTGTACAAAGGAACCAGGTGTCTATAGTAAGCTAGTACTGATTTGCAACGACTGCTCAGTGCTATAAATGCAGCCAGTGAAATCCTGAGAGTCGGCATTCCTAATCATGCTGTTTCTTAATAAAGGCCACTTAGCTGCAGAGATTGAGGGCGGGATTTGACTAAACAGTAGTGCTAGCAGAAGCCTGAACAACGAGTCCCACTTGTGCAATGGGATTCCCTCCTCCTCCTCCTCCTCCTCTCATGCTTAGAATTCCCAAAGGTGGTCAGTACAACCCAAGGAACAGCGTGTTGGGGGAGGAGAGGGAGATTGTTCTGTCTGGCAAGCATAAATGCTTGTGCTGATGGAACATTCTTAATAGCACGACGTTGAATTCAACCCCTGAATAAACAAGCACCATCTGGGAAAAATTATTATCCAAACAGCACCTTGATTAAAAACAAGGATATATTTAGGTGCACAAAGAGCAGGCCAGGAGCTGATCTGTGGCAGAACCCTTGCTTTGCATGCAGAGGTTTCCAGGTTCAGTCCCTGGCATCTCCCAAGTAGAGCTGGGATACATGCCTTCCTGATACCCTGGAGAACAACTGCCAATCAGTGCAGACAGTACTGATCTAAATGGTCCACCTGCCTAGATGTTTCATGGCTGTTTAGTTTCTGCACAAATGAAAGCTTTTGGCTTAGTGGCACTCATAATTTGGGGCGCTGTTGTTTTTTGAAATCAGACAGGCTCCTCCATTCTGTTACATCATTGCTTGCTGAAAAGGTTTTTTTGTTTGTTTCACCAAGCATTTCTAGAGAATTAATTTGATGCAATGTTGGTTATTCTGTATTTTATGATCTTTTAAATTTAAGATGTTCCAATGAGTTTATTGTCCATCAGCTTGATTTTTTAATGAGTTGGCAGTTTATAAACATTCTTATAATTAAAAATTAACATGGGGAATCTCCAGCTCTCTACAAGTGTTGAGCCGTGGGTAATGGAACTCCCACACATAACCCATTTCATTAGCTGCTCCTTGCTTCAGTACATACATTTCCATCACCAGCGTTCTTTATCTGTCACGTTCTGATCTAGCAACTGAGGAAGCTTTATAACAATCTTCAAAGGAGGTGAAGGTTGTCGCATATGTTATGTAACGGCAAACACATATTTACCTCTGTTTCTACACACTGCAGGGAGTCAGGCGGTGGCGAGATCTGCTCCTTGGCACTTCTATCTGCACGGTACACTCAGTCACAGAGAGCAAACACACACGTGTCCAAACAATGATAATTCCAGGGATGCAACATGTACTCGGCTTCTCTTTCCTTTGAAATTACATAACTAGAGGTTTACAAGTGTTTTGTAATATATGCTTTGTTTAAACATGTATGCAGGTTAAGCAATGGTGAAATGCAGCTTAACTTTCACACGTGTCCAAAATTCTCTGTGCCCCATCAATTTTCTGGGGGAACTGCCAGCACCCCAGACTCTTACAGAGAAAATCTCGGAGCTCTGTCCTTCTCTCAGCCTGAATATGGGCTTGTCCACACAAGGCTTTAGTATGTATTGCCTTTGTGTTTGAGACCATTTCCCTTAAGCAAGTGGACTCAGAATGTCCTCTGAACTCACCTTGTTTTAAAGGCACCTTCGTTTTAAAATGGTGTTGGTTTTATGAAAAACTGAAGAATAGCCTTCAGTTTGAATGTATCTGCTCTATTAGTACATCTTGTCTTTTGGATTCTCTTCTGCATGATACGATTGAACAATAGGCTATTGTATCTACATGAAATCCAGTGAAATTATGACTTCAGCCCTAGTTTCAGGATATACAAATACCATAGCTCAATGAAGAGAGCATTTCAAACCTACAATGACACTGCAGTAGTAAAGAGAGCGCTTCATATTTCTACTTTAGCTGAGGATTTTTGGCTTTGTCTGCACCTGGTATCCTGTGCACAGAAGAGTTTTAATTTCCCATGTGGAATACTGCATGTAATTCAAACAGCTGGACAAGCTCTAGGCAGAGGCAACTTGTCAGAGTCTGAGAAATGGCTCTTTATACAACTGTGTTGCTCATGGCCATGTGAGTGCTATCCTCAGTGCCCTAGGATGTCTGATGCACAAACTGGTTTGTGTGTGACTGAGCCATGATCTCAATTTGTGCCCCTTTGACTTTAGAAGGTCTGTAAATGTCTACTGACCTACTGGTCTATAAAGTCATCTGCCCTTTTAGCCCTTTGTCAGTCAGTTTGAGTGTAATTTTGTCTCTACAGCATATTATTTTAGTGCCTGCCAACTCACAAATTTCTGACTTTCTGCCTTAGCTCTGTGACATTGTTGTCATTTTGATTTTTGACTGGTTGTAACTGATACAAGAGTTGGTCTACCTCTGAAATAATATTCTTTTTACAATTCTTGTAGACCATTCTCAAAACTTTTCATCATGGCTTACTGAGAGTATCCACCACTGCCTTCCTCTGCTCCAAAAGTCAGTTTGGAGGTCATAGGGAAGGTGGAGATGGTGGTTTGAAAGTGCCTTTCAGCTTGTGGAAATTGTGAAAATAGTCACACTGAATGCTCAGAATACTTTATTTACACGAGGTCAGCTGGAACATTTGCAAAGGTTCCATCTCTTTCTGAGCAAGCAGCAGAATCTTCAACCACCCCTTGTCCCACACTACCAAGTGTTTTAAAATAGATTTTATATATGTATATTAAATCTATCAATGTTTAATTGTATTTCAGTGATTGGTTTTTCTATGTTTTTTGCCATTCTTGTTTTTATCTGTAAGTTTCCGAGTCCCATAAGTAGAAAAGGTGGGGAATAATGATGATGATGATGATGATGATGATGATGATGATGATGCATGTTGTTGTTCAGTCGTTCAGTCGTGTCCGACTCTTCGTGACCCCATGGACCAGAGCACGCCAGGCACGCCTATCCTTCACTGCCTCTCGCAATTTGGCATACCTGATGATGCATACCTGAGGAAATGAATGAATGAATGAATGAATGAATGAATATGGCAGTATGTTTGATTGACAGAAGGAAGGATGGAAAAGAAATCAGACAACAATGAATTCAGAGAATGGGGAAATGGGGAGCAAAAAAGTGTATGTTGCTGGATTTTCTAATTTGAGATACCCAAGAAAACTAAAAATGGGCTAGAGAGAGAAAGAGAGAGAGAGAGAGAGCACACCCACCAAGACCTGATATGTACCCTTGAGAACATTGAGCTCAATACCAATCACGATATCTGGCTGCTTTCCCCTTTCCCTTCAGTCAGGTGTTCTCCCCTCCTGGACCACTGATTCAAATATATATTTTAAATACTGTGTGTGTGTGTGTGTGTGTGTGTGTGAAGATGCTGTAGCCTATGAGCTACAAGTGCCTAGGATCATTGTGAGAATCCTCACAAAGGTCAGCAGAGGATGAGGTTTTTTTAAAAATAATTTGTTCCTCTAATCAGAAGGTGATATAAAAGAGGCAATGGTATATTTCACTAACAAGGAAAGCAAGAGCCTCGCTTTCCGCTTCTCTTAAAATAGCTCAATTGAACTATCTGCATTACAATTTGCTGCCAGCTGTAATTGGAGATTATGCATGCATATCAACTCTCCTTTCCAAACATCACTTTTTGCATTATTTATCTGGGGATGTAAATTCATGTTCAAAAAACTCTTCCTTGCTCCTCCCTGCTTGCTCCCTGCAGTTTTGGAGAATCTTATATGGAGTTTTATTTTAAAATGTAGGGTAAAGAACGGCAAGTAGCACCACCAGTAGCTGTGGCACCTGGGCACATACACATCAGTGGAGAGCAAAAGCTTTCATTGCTTCCTGATGTTCTGGGTGCTTCAATGCTGTTCTCTTTGCTGTTGAATAATTTGCCGCCACCTCCTATCATTTAACAAAATGTTGACCAGTGACCTAAGAGGATGATTGAAGGTGATCCAACTTAGCAATAAGGAAAGAAATATCATTCAGCTTACAAATAATTTTATATTCAATTTGGCTTTTAAAAGTCTGTTCATGACCATTTACTAAAGCAAGAGGGGAAGCCTGCACCCCTCCAAACATTATTAGATTCCTGTTCCCATCAGCTACAGCTAGCATGACAAATGACAGGGAATTATCGGAGATGTGGTTGAGCTATCCAGAAAAACCACAGGCAGGGCCGTCTTACCTATAGGTGCTGGGATGCAGGGCACCCGGGCGCCGGGCTCTCAGGGGTGCCAGGCCCAGAGTTCGGGGCCCAAGAGTTGAGTCAGGGGAAGAGCCCATCTGTCAGTCAGAGCACCGCAGCGGGCTCTTCTGCTGTGGGCGGCTCTGCACCACGAGTTCGAGGATGACTGAGCCAGTGAGACGCTGAGGCGGCGAGGCGGCTCCACCCTCCTGCACGCCTGGGACTGGGCAACCTGGGGGGGGGGGAGATCTGTGCATCCTGGCACCGCATATGCTTAAGACAGCCCTGATCACAGGTTCACTATTCCTGTAATAAGGAGGTTGACGTGTAGAACAGGTATCAACAAAGAGTTAGTTATGCACATGAATGTCCTTCACTTAACACCAAGTGATAATTTGCATGTGTGAATGAGTCGACACTGATCTAATGCCACAAATCTCACATCACCTCAAACACATTACTTTTCACCCATTCAACTAAGTGAGTCATCACATGTGCCATATCGAAGCACTGATATATTAAGTAATTTCCTGCATGTATGAATCAGCCTTCAATTTCTGAGAGGTATAGGGTTGTCACGTGTATTTAGGGGAACGAAAGTCAGCAAGGGGATGATGCCTCAACACCACTTCTTCAATCACACCACTGCATGGGGTGGTAGACCTGGTGTCCAGAGGCCTATACAAAAAGCACTGGAACTTTTGTGCCACTTGGGCTACCCACAGGAAAGCATAAGGGGTTTTGCACACTAGGTCCACTCATTCAAGCACTTTGGGACTTTCATTTTCCTGGTCTACACATTGTAATGCATTGGGGATTTGGGCTGCTATGTCTACCTATAGCAGGAATAGGCAAACTCGGCCCTCCAGATGTTTTGGGACTACAACTCCCATCATCCCTGATCACTGGTCCTGTTAGCTAGGGATGATAGGAGTTGTAGTCCCAAAACATCTGGAGGGCCGAGTTTGCCTATGCCTGACCTATAGGAAAGCACTGGGGGTTTCAGCTGCCAGGAGTACCCATTAGAAAGCATTGGCAGCAGCTATTAGCAATTAATTTTAAATACATCAACATTTCAGTGAGCATAATAGTTCAAGGGGAAAAACCCAATAACTTCATATCCAAAAATAGGCAATAGTGCATAGGATTCTCCCCTTCCCCACCATTTATGTTTCAACCTAAAAGGCGGGAAAGCCTCCTCAGAGTTCTGGAATCAGCTGCTATAAGAGGACTGGAGGGTTGAGGCAAGGCAGCCATCCTCTGACAGCAAACACAGTCGGTCTCCCCTCACAGTTCTTCCAGAACAGCTCCCTTATGAATGCTCCTAGGCAAGGCAGGTGGAAACAACCATTGCTTGGCGGAAAACATAGAGTCTTTGTTTATCCCTCACAGAACTAAAATTCCCAGCACCCTTAACAAACTACAGCTCCCAGGATTCATAGAGGGTAAGGTAAAGGGACCCCCGACCGTTAGGTCCAGTCGCGGATGACTCTGGGCTTGCGGCGCTCATCTTGCTTTACTGGCCGAGGGAGCCGGCGTACAGCTTCTGGGTCATGTGGCCAGCATGACTAAGCTGCTTCTGGTGAAACCAGAGCAGCGCATGGAAACACTGTTTACTTTCCCACCGGAGCGGTACCTATTTATCTACTTGCACTTTGACGTGCTTTTGAACTGCTAGGTGGGCAGGAGCTGCGACCGAGCAACGGGAGCTCACCCCGTAGTGGGGATTCGAACCGCCGACCTTCTGATCAGGAAGCTCTAGGCTCAGTGGTTTAGACCACAGCGCCACCCAAGTCCCTTTCATAGAGGGTAGGGGTGAGGAAAATATGCTTTAAATGTATGGTGCGTGTGCAGCCTCTCTTCCTTCATAGAGAAGGGAGCAACAGAGAAGACTAGCCTAGAAAAGGAGAATGACAACATAGGGGAAAATATGTTTCACAAGGGAGGATGAACAAAAGTTTGGAAATGCATCTGTGACTGGTCTTGATTCGGTTGCTACTGGCCTCCCCCAGAAGGAATATGTTATTTTCCAGAAGGAATATGTTGTTTCAGCTTTGAAAATTTTGTTTTCATTTTTCAAGACAAAGCAGGCATTTGCATTGAATGTTGAAATAATTATTTTCAAGGGTCTGTCAGAGGCAAGAATTGCCTCACACACTAAAGCTGATCCTGCTTTAGACCACTATCACAATAGTATATCAATATGATGTACACCACTGGGCACATACATATCATGGGCAAATTCAGAGTACCAGAAAGAGGTTGGTGGGATTTCGAGAATCAGCCTTAGGCATTTTTGTGCTTTTGCATGAGCCTCCCACAATAGTCTCTCAGCATTATAACCAGTTCCCACAGGGTGGGACCTAGATGGAGGGAAATAGTTGGCTGAAGAATTGTAAGAAGAAGTGACAGGTACTGAAGTAGGCCGTGTGTGTGTGTGTGTGTGAAGGCCTTCATCCTCAATCATTTACCTCACTTATGAAATAGCCCTCCCAAAACTAGCTGCTGAACAGAAATGGATATAAAGCTCTTTGAATGCTCTTGAGAACTATATTATTCTTATTAAATCTAAAGTGTTGCTATTTGGTAAACTTGGCAAGACACTCTTCTCTGACATTCAGGGGAAATATGAATGCAATACTAGGTGAGGGATGGGCAAAAGATGGGTGTTGCTGGGAAGATAGCTTTGTTGCTATTTGTCACCTATAAGCCTGTTTTCTGCCTGTTTTGAGGCAGAAAAAATGGATACAAATTAATATTTGTGGTGGTGGTAAAACCCAGCTGTGGATTTTGGAATAGTAACAAGGAGGGTTCAGCTAATAATCCTAAAGTGGCATGAGCCATGCATTTCTTAACTTGTATTACTCCTAACTCTTTCCCAGAAGTACAGTTGCTAAGGCAGCTAGCCCGTATCATATACCTGTGCTTTTAGATTTTTGCTAGGCAACACTTTATATTGTCCTTCTTAAATTTCTTCCCATTGCCCTCTGTCTGTTCTCTTTTCCAGTATTTGGAGATGAATTTGAAATATTAGCCTATCCTCTAAAATGCCTATCATTTCTCTCAGCCCATTTTTAATGCACAAAAACAAACCTGTGTGGGATGTTTGATAAGAGGTAGGTTGTGACTTTGCCCAACACCCTCTTGTGATCTTCAAGGCTAGTTGAGGATTTGAATGAGGACTTCTCAGTCCTTCTCACAAAGGTGGATAACATTTTTCAGGCCAAGGGCCACATTGCCTTTTGGGCAGATGCCTGAGGGCCACATGCCAGTGGTGAGTGAGACCACAGAATAAAGCAGAGAGAGCAATAAATGTGATTTTGCCTTTGTACAGTAAGCTACCTCCCTCAAGGTAAGCAAAGGGCATTATCAGAGTTCAAGGACACAGTTCAAAGACACTCAGTGACGGGTTTGACCTTTGGAGAGGGGCTGTGATGTGGATAGAGTTTTGGGGGCCATATGGAGATACTTGGAAGATTCCATTTGGCCCTATCCCTGGGGTAACATTTGGCCTATTCTACCACACTGGGCATTGATCTTCCACTAGAAAATATTTGTGTTTTGCATGTCACAGTGTCACTGTATACATAGTTCCACATTCTAGGATTTTTACTTCTCATTTCTGGGCAGTGTTGTAATAGGTGCGAATAAGTTATTTCTATTTTTAAAACTGATAAATTGGGAAAGTTCTTGTGCAAGGTTTACTAGTACCTGGAATAAAATATGAGTAATGCTTTTGTCACTAATGATTATATTGATACAGGCAGAAGCAGAAAAGATCAATATTTAGTACCCTTGGTGTCCTTGGGAGAATGTTATCACCTTCAGGAGGTTTTAACAGTGCAGTAGCATTAAAAAAGATTAATTTACTTCTGAATTAATGCTGCCATATTAATGAAGATAAAGTAATGGATCAGATATCATATTTGGGTGAAGAACTATTGAAGCCCATGAGAATTCGATCTGAAACCATTTTGTTCTCTCCCCCCCCCCCCACTTCTAAAATAAGAAATACAAGAGAGGAATTTGAAGAGACACTTAGTAAATAAGTGTTCTTGATATTTGCAGGCCATTCTGCATTAGTGTCAGGTTTTGAATGTGTGTGGAGGGGGAAAAAATGATTAAAACTGAATTTCTGTCTGGGGACCTTATGACTCTTCAGATCTGCTGGGACTCCCATCCATCAGTCCCAGCCAGTATGGATAATCAGAGATGATGGGAACTGTAGTCTGGCGACATCTGGATGGTCACAACCTCCCCCCTCCCTGAGTGGAGTTTTAGTGGGCGAAGAGCCATAACTGAGTGGTAGAGCATCTGTTTTGCATACAAAAAGTCCCAGGTTCAATCCCTGCCATCTCCAGGTAGGACTGGGAATGCCCTGCCTGAAATCCTGGACAGCCACTGCCAGTCAGTGTAGACAAAACTGCACTAGATGGACCAGTGGTCTAAGCAGCTTCCTATGTTTCTGTAATTGGGAGAAAGGGCTGCCTGACCTCCATAGGAAACAAGGAGGAACCAACAAGCCATGAATGGAAAGAGGGGTTCCAGTGCTGCTATTCTAGAATCTTACAGAAACCAGGTGTGTGGACCAGCACCTGTGGGATGCAAAACAGGGTTTTTAAATATCTACAGGGCTACTTCCCTTGTGTTGCCTACACCACTTGCATATAAGCCAGGACATTCCATGTGGAGCTATTTGGCAACTTATGTGGGATATGCATAAATGTGGATTATGGGCTTCCGCCAACCAAAAGAAAAAGGAACCCTATATTAGTGTGAAAACTCCCTGATAAAGCCTCCTATGGGAAATGTCAGGACTCTACAGGACTGTGGTAGAAAGTCAGCCTCAATTCATATTCAGCAAAGTTTCTTCCGCCCTAAGTGATTCGTTCTACTTTGCAACTCTAAAAATAGGGCAATTGGGAGCTCTCTTCTGAGCCAGCCTTGATAGCCTGCTGCTCCTTATTTTATTTTGAAACCATTTGTTTTAGCAAAAGTATACCTGCTTGCTTGTTCCTGATGCCACCCTTGGTTTGTCCTATTTACCTGTGTTACCTTGGCCAATGTACTTTAGATTCATTTTTGGGTTCAGTGAGTGACCAGGGAAACCAACCCCCCCCCCCATAGCTGGGCATGTGCGTGTATTGAATGAGTGGAGATGACAATCTACCCAGCTTTCAACTAAACTGGCCTTCTAAAGTGGGAAGATGGTGGGACTTAGCCAATCTGGGGTACATTGGATCCTGGGCCAGCCTCCTTGCCATTGCACAACTGCATGCTGCCCAGTTCAGGCCCAATTGCATATGGTTTCAGAATGTGCAGGAGATCAAAACGGGATTCACATATCCTCTTTAGTACAGAAGCTAAACATATACTTTTTTCTGAAAAGAATTTGATTTTGAGATGCAGAGTGAAACAAAACTGTCCTAGGACAAATCCCAGATCCTGAACCAATTTGGGACTGGCCCAGAACAGGTCAAGACAGCCCCAGATTGTCCTGGGTCAGGTCCACTCCGAGTAATCCAGAGCAGCCAGGTGACCCCATGCTAAATCATAGTTCTAAACCCTAATTAAACATGTAGTGGGTCACAAAGAGAGGGGGCAAAGGAGGAGACACAGGCAAAGAATCTCACACGTCTGCCACCCCCTTGCCACTGACAGTATGCTTAATTGGGCTTTTTAATCCTATTTAAACAATTAGTGCTGTACAATCCCCTGATTCAGTTTGGATCTACAGGTTGGTCCAGGTTGTCCCATGATATGAGGCATCAAATAAGTCCCCAAACTGCAGGGTATCGGCAGCTCTAGAAAATATTTTACAATGGAACAAGACGGTTCAATACAAGTTTCCTAAACTGTGGATAAGCCACTCCAATAATCATAAGCTAACTTGGCCATGGACCCTGTTGCTTTGCTAAATGGGTGTTGAGCACTTGCAGCCAGGCAGCGCCATTTCTACTGGTATTATTTTCTTTAATGTCTCACAATCAAATCTCCATATGCTTTGTGTTTTCCCCTCCTCACAAACAAACTTTACTGTCTAACAGCTTTCTCCTGCTTTTTCTCTCTACAGTATATCGCATTTGCCTCCCTCTTCTTCATTCTGGTTTCCATCACTACCTTTTGCCTCGAGACCCACGAGAGATTTAATCCCATCGTTAACAAGACAGAGACGGAAATTGTTGGAAATGATACCCACGTGCGCATCTATCGGGAGGCGGAGACAGAGGCCTTCCTAACCTACATTGAAGGGGTCTGCGTCGTTTGGTTTACTTTTGAGTTCCTAATGAGGGTCATTTTCTGCCCGAACAAGATGGAATTTATCAAAAACACCTTGAACATCATTGACTTTGTGGCCATTCTGCCTTTCTACTTGGAGGTTGGACTCAGTGGCCTGTCTTCCAAAGCTGCCAAGGACGTCTTGGGCTTCCTGAGGGTCGTCCGATTTGTACGAATCCTGCGAATTTTCAAGCTGACCCGCCACTTTGTAGGGCTGCGGGTCTTGGGTCATACCCTCCGTGCCAGCACAAACGAATTCTTGCTGCTCATCATCTTCTTGGCATTGGGCGTCTTAATCTTTGCCACAATGATCTACTACGCTGAGAGAATAGGTGCTAAACCCAATGATCCTAGTGCCAGCGAACACACACACTTTAAAAATATCCCCATTGGCTTCTGGTGGGCTGTTGTCACCATGACTACCCTGGGCTACGGAGACATGTATCCTCAGACTTGGTCAGGCATGCTGGTGGGGGCCCTCTGTGCTCTTGCAGGTGTGCTGACCATTGCCATGCCTGTACCCGTCATTGTGAACAATTTCGGAATGTATTACTCCTTAGCTATGGCTAAGCAGAAGCTACCAAAGAAAAAAAAGAAGCATATCCCACGGCCGCCCCAGCTGGGATCCCCCAATTATTGTAAATCTGTCATAAACTCTCCACACCACAGTACTCAGAGCGACACATGCCCACTCGCCCAAGAAGAAATGTTAGAAATTAACAGAGCAGGTAGGAAACCTCTTAGAGGAATGTCCATCTGACCTTTAACCTCCATCCTTTGTAGAGATTGAAAGATTCAGTCAGACTGCTTTCTTAGCACAATGGGTAGCACATTATCCCATTACTGTCCCACCACCACACATGGAACAATGTGTGGGACATACAGGTTGCAGGGACAAAATGGTACAGGAGAAGCTGACAAGTGAAACTTAGGAGCGCACGCTTTAGGAGCCTTAATATTGGTCCTGTTTAAAGGGACACTCAAAAGATTTTAAGAGTTAATACTGCTAGTGGAAGAATATTTTTTAGAAATTTACAGCTTATATTTGCCGGGCTGCATTAATACATCACGATGGTTCCCAAAAGCGAAATGCTTCCTGGCATACTGGGAGCCAAGGGCGCAGGTCATGCCCAGCAAAACAAGCGCACACAAGTACACAATTCTCACAGCCCCTGGATATTTCCCCCCGACTTGTTCCTAGATGCTTTTTGAGTTGCAGAACACCATTTACGTTAGAGAAACCAAGTGTCTCCTTAAAGGATAAACTTACATCAATACATGCAGATTTCATGAGACAACCATGTCTTTTTTTTCAGATGGTTAGCCACCCATTAGAATGATAGCTTAGATTTCCCACAGAAACACAATGTGATTCAGAAGGGAACAAGGCTAAATGTAAGGGTGTTTATTCCACTTCACGTGACCCAACCAATTTTGTAACAAGTAGCGACATAATCAACATGGAAGCTTAGCATTTAGAGCTCTGAACAGGAGGAGCATCAATGCCTTCTCACGTAAGGTCCACAGTCTACAGCTCCTTCAACCCTCCTCACAGTAAAGGCTGACTGAAAAGGGGAGAACATTGACCATTTTGTGCAGACTTATTCTGAAGAGCCATGAGCGATAATCTCACAGGGTACTTTATTATGATTTTTTTGTTAATTATAGTGATAAATGACAGCAATAAGAAAATATTCCCAGTCAGACTAAACTATATTTCATATTAGTTCAACATTGGGGGTGGGGAATAAAAATACTAGTTATCATGGAATATATTATAATATCCCATGGCTAGTGGTTAGTTATGGGACTATCTCAGTTTTATGAGACTCCTCAAAGAGCACACAAAGTTACAGGGCTTTGATCTGATCAGTTCAACCCCATAATCTACCTCTACCCATGGAATATCATTGACCAATTCTGTGGGGGGAAATAGTAGTTTTAAACATAATAAACACAAATTATTTTGGCCGGTGAAACAAGCATTGGTTGCAGCCATATGCAACCTTCAGCCTATTTTTAAAAGATACTTCCCATTGGGATATATTGCGATAAAAGTCATTTATACAGTGATTCATACTAAACTTTAGTAGTGAGGGATACTTTTAAGGAACCAGTTTATAATTATGATGGTCTTGCAGTATCATTTATATGTTTATTTATTTTTGGCGGAAATCTAATTTATCACCCCATTTGGGTGAAAAATCTCCTCTATCCATTTCATAGCCATGCATGTGGATGCTATTGAAAGAACACAAAAGAAGCCTGACTTTCCTTTGTGTGTGTGGCTTCACCAGTGCCAAATGCTGATTATTATTTTTTAAGAGATGGGAAAGTGATGGCAGAAAATTAACTTTGTTCCTTTGCAGAACTCTGTAATATTCCATACAGATGGTAAAGAGCTTTCATTTTTGTCACTATATTTTGCTGTGGGTTTTTTTTTTGTTAACCCTTTAGTTTGAAGACTTCCATTGCACAAGGCTGGCCACAATCCATGCAATGACTGCCTCCTTACTATTTTACCCTTTGCGCGCGCACACCTATGTGGTTTTTGCTGTCCATTCTCCTCAGGTTGCAAATGCTTATCACAATGCCATCACAAAGCAATGGAGCACCTTCTTCATGAGTAAATAAGAATGGTTTACGTTTCTGTGAAGGACGGAGGATAAGAGGACACTCATGAAGCAGCGTGTCACATACATCCAACTGCCCAATGAGATCATGGCAGATTGTGTATCCATGGTGCAGTGTGGAACCACTGTGTTCTCATGAATTGCTCTGAACTCACATGCAGTCCCTGTGCATAAAAGGTCCTGGCGGCCATCTGTTATCTCTGCTGTGATTCTTCTTGTATGTGGGAAAGTATGAACCGAACTGCTCCAGCAGCCATTTGTCTGTGTGTGATTGGAGCAGCACTTAGTTGCAGCCCAGCTCACATGGAGGGGTCACCATTCAGTCCTATACCATGAGAAGGATCACGTGGAGAAAAGATGTGGCCAGCTTGCATGTGTGAACCTTAATTTGTATCTGCTTGTCATCAGCTCCAGAGCCCATTTGTACTTTGTTTAATTCGGTTGGATTACAGTACCTACTCATTCATTCGGTGCAGCCTAAAGCAAAACTTGCATATTTTATTTGAGGAAGGGTTTAAGGCATTGTGGTGAGGGGTTTATAATATTCAGGGACATCGTTATTTTTCTCGAATTGGCACTGCAACCCATTGTCTGTGTGCAAGTGGCCTGCTGCAGTCATCACTAGTAGACCACACTCAGACTTCTGACTGTTATTCATAGGGGTTGGACAGCACAGAACTTGGAGGAAAGGAGATGCCAAAAGGAATCTCATCTGGCTCACAGTGATAGTGGCTATGGGATAAGTAGTACCAGGGATGGATAGTGTCAGCAATGAATGTTTAAAAAAAAGACTGAAATGTTTTTGCCTTCCAATACAAAGGAAAATACCATTCTTTCTTTATAAAGACTTCAACAGTAACCAGCTACTGTCTGGTTCTGTAAATCATATAAAAACCAATTGCTAAACATTACAGAGTTGCTGGAGATGCAAACTTAATGAGTAGCCTGTACATGGCACATTAGTAACACTCTGACCAGCTTTAGTGTAGTTTCTAGTCTACTGTGAATCCAGAGTGGATTCTTTTGGTCTGGATGTTAATAGACATATTGAATTAAATGTAAATAACCCCACCCAACTGTCCTTACTGCCAGCACCAGTGAAATTACAGTGCAGAAGCACTTTCTAAGTGCCTACTCAGGTTCTCTGCACCCTAACCTTTATATGGAAAGAGCCACCATGTTAAGTTATATATATTGCCCTATTGAGTTTTAGACCGATACAGCTAAAACTCGCAGAATGCTGGAGAGAGTAAAATCGCCCCACCAGATCTTGTAGAGAGGTCTGCAGGTGGAGAGAAGTATAGGCTGTAGTTTCGTGCTTTCTGCACCTCAGAATTGCCTAAGAATGTGTGTCTATAAGACACGCAGGAATGAATTCAGCACTCAGAATCAATAGAATAACCACTTTAGGCTTGTGCTGATTCAGCTAAGGTGAGCATGCAGATTCCTGTATGACAGTCAGATCGCTGTGCCTTTGTGGCTCACTTAAAATTGGAACAACCAGTAAAGCTACTGCATTGCACTACCTCATAAGTGATAGTTTACTTTAAAAATAAAATAACTGTTTTGCCTTATTGAAAGGGTGATTCCTGATCATAGCTGCATATAAGTATAACCCCACAAAGTTAGTGGGCATAAATGAATGTAGCAGTACATTGTGGAAAGGGCCATAGCTCAGTGGCAAAGCGCATCATTTGCATGCAGAAGGGCCCAGGTTGCATCACCAAGGTCTGGGGAAAACCTTCATCCAGAAACCTTTCAAAGCTGTCTAGTCAGTGTAGACAATGCTGAGCTAGATGGACCAGTGGTCTGACTCGGAATAAGGGAGCTTCCTCTCTTCCTATATGTACATTTACCTATCTGTATTTTATTTCTAATTTTTTATGGAAACTGGACTAGTTCCAGACCTAAGACCTAGCCCACACTGCGTTCATACTTAACACACCATAGTCAGTGAAATCATCCCTGTGTTCAGGTTTGTGGTATGCTTATATAACAAGCATAATAGAGTCAGGTTTTTTCCATTTGAAAATGAATTACAAAAATCAGCATGACTGTAGTAGAACCCATACCTTTCCTGATGTCTCATCAGGACTGGGGGGAGAGATTGTGCATCTCCATTATTTTTCTGGGCACTTAAAGTCACACAAGAGTCTGCTCACTTCTGGGCCTTCAATTTTTTTAAAAAAGGCATAGAGATTTTAGTTTGTGGGGTTTTCAGACTTAATCAGTGCTGAGATGTTAAAGAAACACACAGCTCTGAATCAGCATTACCACTCTGCCTGTGTTCTCTCAATAAGGAGTAGGAACAATCTTGAGGGTTTCTTTTTAGAATCAAGGGAGTATGAATTTTATGAAATAAATAAATAAATCAAACTTCCACCTCAATGTCCCTCCCCACCCCTCAGCCTTTATTCCCCTCTCACTCACTCACCCACCCACCCACCCATCCAGCCGAAAAACTTGGCACTGAACCTGCACGTATTTGAAAACCTTTGCTCATCCTGACCTAGTTTGACTAACTGGAATAAATCAAATACTTTTTAAACTCAAAGTGCCAAGAGCTCCTTCAATATATTTCATATTTCAATACTTAATAGCAAAACAGTTCAGTGACCATACTATTGACTGTCACCTGAACCTTCGCTTACAGGGCTGAAACATAAATCTGCTGCTTTTGTTAAAGGAATTTTACATCAATGAGGTTTCATATCCTACTAGTTGATTTACCCCATGTGTAGTTAAGGAACAGAAGCTATTGTATTCTGAGCCCTTAACTATCAAATCTGGACAATTGTCTACCCATAGTTGGAAGCTTTGCAAGGAGCACAGTGCAGCTAAGATATTTTACTGACTGGTGTTAATGAGTATGAATGTCAGTCGCCCAAATGAAATGAGAAGGTGGGAAATGAGGAGTTCTTCTTTGTGTGACATCCCACAAAGCCATTTGCCCACTGATAGTGGGACAAATACAGATTACATTGACAACTATGACAAGCTATGACAGCTATGACCTTCTGCACTGAGGTAAATTGACATCACTGCTGTAATGTCAGGGTCTGACGAATTTTATTGGCTATAGGCAGAGCCAAGAAAATCATTTGCAAAATAGTGATGTCACTGAAAGCTTTTCAGGGTTTTAAAATAAATCAGTCCTTGCAATGCCTTTGCATTTTTTTTCCACTTTTATAAATGGGGAGCTGAAGACCTGATCATTTGAATTTTGGATACTGTAGTAAATCAGTACTACATTACTGCTTATGCACAGAACAAATTATGGCTGTTTATACAGCAACAAAAACAAACAAATGGGGTTTTGTGTGGAACTCAAGTCTTGGTGTACTTCTTCTTACTCTTTTATACATGATGTAAACTTCAACCAAAGTCTTTCTGTACTTGTTGCTTTCATAAAACAAAAACCATTTCTGCCCTTGTGGTCCTTCACATTCATCATTGCTCCTTGAATGGCATACATTTCATATTCTACAGATCATCATATTGTAGTTATTTATTACCTAAGACTGAAACTCAAGTCGGAGGGTGGTGCTGTAAGATCTTAAGTGGTGGCTTGGAGAGGTAGCTTCTGCAATGATTATCTCTCCCTGCTACGTTAGGTAGCACAGTGAAATATCCCCAGATATCTGACCTGTTCTTTGACTATAGCATCCTACTATGAAACTACTATAATTTTAGTTTGATTTCATAGGTACAGTACCACTGTGAGTGAGGCTGTAAGTACTGCAAGACCACCTCTGGTTCTGAGGTACATTTTTGGAAGGAAAGTGCTTCCAGGAACAACATTTTTTTCAGGATTGCACCTTTCCAGAGTCACCTGTCAAAGAAAGACTGCCTGACCTTCACATTTTGACCCCTTGTCTCCAGATGTCAGTAAACCAACATGTCACCTCACTCCAAGAAACAGTGCCTCTAAATGGTGGTATTGTCTAGGAGGGAGGTCACAGCGTTGGCCAATAAGGTTTGTGAGAGATTATTACCTGAAGTACCTTTATTGAGACCTACACTTCCTGGAGGGATCCAGTCCAACACTTTGGTGAGTAAATACTCACAGGTAGGTTGGGTTTAAGGGCCTCTGGGTTTAGCATGCTAAGCTAAATTCTGCCAGCATAAAGTCTTTGGTATGCAGATGACATCAAAGTGCATTTTAAAATATACAAAAAAAATTATAAGGCTTTTTAAAAATGATAGCACTGATTTAAAAAAACCTCTATGTATATATTACATTAAAACTGTAAAGTTTTGGGATAGCTAAAAATCAACGCAATTGCTGTGTAGTAACAAATTAAGTTTTTTACATGTTCTTCATGTTTCTCTTTCTCTCTCTCTCTCTCTTTCTCACTATTTGTTTTTTTCTTACTGTATGTTGCTTGCAACTTATATATGTTACAGACTGTCACATTTTATATTCTGACGTTTTTCTTCAATTCCTATCAACCTGAGCTCCATGTTGGGCAACAGAGGACATTAGAATACAGTTCATTAAATCAAAACAACAAGGGATGTCACAGACTAGGTAAACTCCATTGAGGTTGTGACACACAAAACCTGATGCAAAAGGTATTAATGCCCAAAGAAAAAAAAAGTAAGTACTTGATGCGACATGGCACTAACTGGCTAAGTTGCTCTCTTTAGTACTGTCTGCATGGAAAACAAGTTAATTTGCATTGCTCTCCAGCAGAAAATTTCAAGAACATATTGGCTGAACAATAATTTCGCTCCTGGTTTCAAAAATCACTTACACCATAGCTTTTGTCAAACTCTAACTCTCCAAGCTGTACTTACATCCATATTCTCTCCAAGCTGTCATCTCATCATCTCATCATTACCTGTCTGTGGTTTACTGTATCTTCCTCTGTAATTCTTCTGTGTTATAATCTATGATCGATGTAGCCCTTGTGTGCTGGTAACCCATCCTTAAATATGTTTACTTGGAAGTGAGCCCCATTGTCTTCCAATGGAACTTACTTGCAAGCAGGTGTACATAGTTAGAACTGGAATGTGTCATCACCATTCAAAGGCAAACAACAGAACATGGGATTTTGTCCTTTTGAATCCCTCCCAAGCTCTGGCACACATAAATATCCAGTGTTCCTCTCTGAACATGGTCTGGTACACAAACCAAATAGGATATTTTGCTGAACTAGAGACTGCCTGAAAACACACCTTTTATTTTCTACAAAGTAAATCTTCAGAGAACAATCAATTTACAGGTAGTTTTGTGTTCAAGTCTCAGGAGAAAAATCTTGGGTTTGTGTCCTCATTCTCCTTTGGTGTACATTTGTAAGCATTGTTTTGGATGAATAAAGAAGAGAAAATACATTATATATAGCTACATAAATGGAGAACGGGGGTTGGGGGAGCAAAAAGTATTTACAGTTCAGCCAGACAACATTATAAATCCTAAATACATAGGGAGACCACATTCCCACCAAATATTTAAAGCACTATGATACCGCTTTAAACAGGCAAGAATGTAATTTATTAAGGGTGCTAAGAATTGTTAATAGGCCCCTATTCCCCAGCACATACAAAAAAACAATTCACAGAGTGATTTAACAATCAATCCTTTTTCACAGGAACCTTGGAATTGTAGCTCTGTGAGGGGAAGAGAGGTCTTCTGACAACTCTCAGCATCCTTATAAAACTACAGCTCCCAGAATTCTTTGGAGGAAGCAATGACTGTTTATAGTAATATAGTGGTGAGAATTTGATCAGAGAGTGTAGCCTCACACTTTACAAAAGGTAGGCAAGTAGTTGGTTGAATCACCATTTTATTATTTTTAAATAAGCTTTTTATATCGTAGGTCTAGTATTTATGTTTTGAAGCTGGTAGGGAATCAACCTGCCCTCAGCTTATTATGGTGCAAAACAGAAGTTAATACTCTTAAGAACTTTGTAATTACTCGGCATGCCTAAGAGATATAGGATCAGTTTTAGATTGATTAATCTACACTTTTAGCTCTTATCAAAAATTCAACGGGACTTACTCCTGGTCAAGTGAGGGTAGGATTGCAGCCTCACTCCTCAAGCTCCTAAAGGTTATGATTCAACTAAAGAGGACTTCTGCTTGCACAAGGGAACTTTCCCCCTCTCCTCACCCTGGGCACCCCCACACCCAGAAATTGGCTTGGAGGGGTCAGGAGAACCCACACACACACCTCCCCAGAACAGTTTGTGGGGGAAGAGAGGATGACTTGTTCCATTTGGCAAGCCAAAATGGTTGTTCTGACATCATGATCGTCTTAGTGCAATGTTGAATTCCTCCCAAAGGGTGGTATTCAACTAACTTTTACTCAGAATAGACTCACTGAAATGAATGGGCATGAGTAAGTTAGGTCCATTTATTTCTGAATAAAACTTAGCTGAATGCATCCCAAAGAACCATAGGGGGCATAACTTTGCACTATGTTGATCATTCTGACAGGGCATGCCCAGAGGAAGCCCTGTTCCACAAGCAGAACTCCTTGTGTAGACTCCTGCTGATAGGACTTATTCATTGAATCCCACATTAAACTCCATTTTTTAATTCCCCCACCAACTTCCAATATTATTTAAATTGAAGACACTAATAAAACTTGATTGTGGCACAGATTCCAAGGTTAGCATGGCTTGGTCAAAACAGTTAAATGATGGTTTGACATTTGTCTGAGCTGTAGGTTCATGAACTCCCCTTACACTAGAGCTTTCCAAACTTTTCATGTTGGTGACACACTTTTTAGACATGCATCATTTTGCAACACAGTAATTCAGTTTTACCAGCAAACTGGAGGTTAAGCTTAACCCTTATAACAGCATTTGTGTGGCACACCTGCACAGTGCAGCCAACACACTAACGTGTCACAACACAGAGTTTGGAAAGTTCTGCCTTACACACTTCAATCCCTTTCTTGACTTCCTGGTTTAGGCAAACTATAGTTTGACATTTCTTCTGAGTCAGCAATCTGTGCATCTGGAAGGAAAGCACAAATCAAAGCTTGCATTTTTTTATTATTATCAACCTACCATTTGCCTGAATTATGTCGGGGGAAATGGAGGAGGAGAAGGATGTCCTGGAATATGTCTTCCTAGATATGTCAAGTCCTTGACACAGAATATTGCACCAGTCCCCTCTCTTCTATACTTTTCACTGAATAAATTGCTTATCATTGTTTGGCCCCTTGAAATAAATTCTGGGATATGGGAAAGTTCATCTTAATACAACTTTACCATTACCGCTTGACCATGCAACAGTGACCTTCTGAATTTCTGAACACAACCATGTACAGAGGTGCTCCTCATCCAGCTTTAATTCTTTAGGAGAGAAGACAAGCACCACCCATTCAAGGATAGTGCATATCAGGTTAATCCCTGGCTATTGCACCAGTGCTAATTGTGTCCCCCAGCCAGGGTTGGAATTTGCTTATGAGCAATTCAGTGAGACAGGGAGTAAAGCATAACCAGTGATAAATGCAACAAACTCAGTGAATCAATTGGTTTATTGGTGTACCATACTTCACTTGCATTTTGGAATAAAGTTCAAAGTTACCAACTCAGGGCAGGTGAATAAGATCTTGTCATCTTCCCCCTCAGCAAAATTATCCCCAAATTAACAACTCCTACCATATCTAGAGATTGGGATGTGGGTGGTGCTGTGGTCTAAACCACAGAGCCTAAGGCTGGCCGATTGGAAGGTCGGCAGTTCGAATCCCCACGACGGGGTGAGCTCCCGTTGTTCAGTCCCAGCTCCCGCCCACCTACCAGTTCGAAAGCACGTCTCATGCAAGTAGATAAATAGGTATCACTCCGGTGGGAAGGTAAATGGCGTTTCCATGCGCTGCTCTGGTTCGCCGGAAGTGGCTTTGTCATGCTGGCCACATGACCCAGAAGCTGTATGCCGGCTCCCTTGGCCAATAAAGCGAGATGAGTGCCACAACCCCAGAGTCATCCGCAACTGGACCTAATGGTCAGGGGTCCCTTTACCTTTACCATATCTAGAACATTACATATGATATATATTTACAAATAAAATGATTAATGTGAGCTCCCCAATCTTTTTGAAGGGAAGGGCTTGCATGAAATATATATAAAACACACTATGTTACATGCTGTATGTTGGGGCAGAAGAATGCTATGAATTCTTTCCCCCAGCCTCCAATGCACACAAATGCAACACATGTGTGGCACTTGCACATGATAAGATGCTTCCTTGGTTTGCTCACTTTGATAAATTACCGCTTAGTTGTTATCTTGTAGTATTATGTTTTAACTATAGGAAGCTTCATCTGTAATAGAATTTTGTATTATGTGTTCCTTGAGTGCTTTGTTTGGCTTTCGCAGGGGATTCCAGAGTGTCCATTAAATGTTATTATAAAGCCATAAGCCACACTAGGTGCTTCCTAGGTATACCTTTATGAGGACCCAAACTTCCCCCCAAATCCAAGAGTCACTTTTCAATTTGAGGACATTAACAGAAACATGATAACCACAATCTGCATTATTTATGCCATAGGCACAATTGATGCAAGCAAATTGGCATGCAGCAGGGACTGGGAAGCCAGATGTTGTTGGATTCCAACTCCCATCCACTCCAGACAGAATGGCCAAGTGGAATTATGGGAGCTGGAAGTTCAACATCTGGAAGGCTACAGGTTCTCTATCCCTGGCAAAAAGGTTGATGAGAGCTTATATGCAGCAGTGTCCAATTATATTCAGATAGTTATGGATCAGCTGTTTGTGTTTGTTAATGCACAACAGCTCAAACTCACTTTTCAGTAGAAAAAGATGAAATTGCTGCTCAATGTAATGTTTCTGTTTCCATATTATCTTTGTCTTCCAGATACCAAACTAATAAATAAATTACATAAGAAAAATTGCTTTAGAAAAGGTACAGGTGTTGTGGTACATCTTCAGGATGGTCACTCCCTGCTTGCATTTAGTTAGCACTTTGTCAAATCCCTCCAACTCTTCCATTCAGTCCCCATCAAAGGCACTGGCAATTTGTTGCCCAGCATGAACCGTGCAGCGAGTATGGTAGGTGTAGTATTATGAGAATGCAATGAGCAAAGGTACTTTTTCAAGGTATTGGGTCCTTTCCCCACCCATTCCACTTATTGAGTGTCAAGACCCCGAAACCACCCCCTTGATGGTGAATAAAACACAAGGACACAGATATTAGTTTAATGTTATTGGGTAACTTTAGGCCACAACTTTATTGGTTACAGAATGTTAGCAGTATTGGCTTAGGCATTGGATTGACCAGACTATATCTGACTCCTGCCCATCATGCAGGGAGTCCAGTAAGGGTCAACCACCAACAGGGGGAGCCCTGTTGATGCAAACCAACTCGAGCTCCCCCAGGGTTCCCAACGGGATCGTGGCATGGCCCTAGCCCCACCCCGGGCTTTGGACAAGATCCACATTCCCAGATTCCTTTAACGGAATACCCTTAAGCCTGGGGGGGCAGGTGATGGCCACACCTCCCCTCCCCCATCATAAGATCAACCAATGCCTAACCGCCAAACTTTACAAAGTTGTGACAATTGCTACAAGGTAGGCGAAAACCAAATGGCCCATGCCAATTTGCAAAGTGGAAAAATTCCTACCAGGGCCCTCAATGGCGACCAACTGAGGTCCATAGCAAGGCCAATATTGACACCTGCAAATTAAGGAGGGAAGGAGGGAGATTGAGGAAGCGAGCAGAGAGGAAGCTCTCCAGCTCGCAGCTCGGTTTAAATGGGACCTGGCCATGCCTCCCCAGCCAGCGGATTGTCTGGCTGGTTGATGATGTGGCAGGGAACCTCCGGGTGACACGGGACTTTGTCCCCTCGGCCCCGGAGAGGAGTGGGTGGCCATGTGGTCTGCCGCAACTCCTCCCCACAGTGAAGTGGAGCAGATTTGCCTAAGTGGATTCAGAACTCCCCTTCATCTCTAAAGCATTATTAAAGAGCTGTTTGTAAGAATAGAACTAAGGGCACAAGAAGAAACCTTACAATGCTGTTTATGTACATCCTGCTCTTCAAATTATAAAGAGCAAGAATGGTTGGCTAGTTAATTCATATCAGATATCTTTGATTGTTCTGCGCTCTCTTTTATCCTTCTGGATTGATTTTATTAATCACGATCTGTGAGCTAGTGAAAGCTACGAAGTGTCTCGAGCAAGGTATATTGATTGTTGACACCTGTCATGAGAATCATTGTTCTATATACACTGCCCCTTTAATTTAAACTCTATAGGATCACCTGCCATGTCTGTCCAATTATCTTTATGTAATAAGCATTGTGCAACCGAGGCTTTGAATGCTGCAGCTATCTGTGCTACGCCACTCAAAACAAAGGGTTTACATTAATGCCTGGTGATCCCCCTATGGCCAAAATATCCCAACTGCCATATTCCAAGTATATATTCAATATATCCTTTGCACTTTAAAATGTTAGAAGAGCACTTTAAACTGCTTTGAGATTGTGAAGCAAGTCACACAGAGGAAAAAGTCTGTTCTCATGGAAACATGTTGATTGAAATGGACACATTTAAAAGCCATCTATTATCATCTGCAATGTACGTTTGTTTTCAAATCCCATCAGCTGCTTGATTATCTTGAGATACATAGCATCCTGTGCTGCCGTTGCAAAAGGCAAAAAAAAGTATGTCTTTGAAGACAACTTCAGCAAATGGATTTTTATTGTAAAGAATCCATGTTCTGCTGTCATATTCCATTGTGTCCTCTGTGTGCATCTGTCTTAAATGTGTGCCACCATTTTGTGTAAACCAAAATGGAAACAAATCAGAAGCAACTTGTGTAAGGATTATTTCCTGAGAAATGCACCACAACAGGTATAAATCAGCAAAGCTAGAATGCCACACACAAAAAAAGAATCATCATCAGTGCCAGTCTCCAAAGGGTTGTGAGTTCTAGGAAGTTCTTGAAAAACAGATAATTTGGGTGCCATCTTCCTTCATGCTAAATATAATCACGTTTCTAATTACAGACCTGCTCACAGAGCTAGGAGCCAAAGCTACCCTGTTTCTAACAAGCTAACATTCTGTTTTCCCCTTTCACTCTTTTCCTTTTCAAAAAAAGAAAGAAAGAAATTTCATTTGGTGCGCTGCACACCTCCAACATACCTAGGGCAAATGTGCTACTTTTTTTTCCTTTTTCTATCTCACCTTTTAGCTGTTGAACCCTACCAACAGATTTCATTCTGATCAAACCATTATTAGTGTTTCAATAGCCTTCTGCTTATATGTTTGAAGATTCGAAACTGAATGGGGAGGTGGCCAAGGCGGCGCTGGCAAATGAAGACTGCCCCCACATAGACCAGGCTATGTCACCCGAGGAAGGCCTGCCCTTTACCCGTTCTGGCACTCGGGAGAGATATGGACCTTGCTTCCTCTTATCAACCGGGGAATATCCCTGCCCGCCTGATGGAGGAATAAGAAAGGGTATGTAGATGAGGTCCTGTAATCACATAGATAGTAACATAGTTTAAGAGATAAAGTACTTACTGATAAGTAGTGAGGTTGTTTCAGATAGTGGCTTCTTGTGCTACAATAACAGCCTGATGCCTGCATTTTAAGTTACTAATCTGGGCTAGGAACAGTGGTTCCCAAACTCTTTAATCTGTGTGCCCTTTGCAAATCATTTCATCTAGTGTGCAAATCTAACATCCACCTGCACCAGCCCCCAAGACCTTAGCTGCCATACAAGGCTTCACAGCTCAATCTTCTTTCCACCTTCCTATTGCAATTGCTGTGGGACAACATGGTTCCAACTCTTTCACCTGCTACAAAACCTCTTTAAGCTCCCGCCTTCTCTATCTTCTGTACCCCCATTTCATGTGTGGCAGGCAGAGAGGAGGAGGCAATTCAAACATGCTCAGCAGAATTTCCAGAAGGTCACTTGTAGGTCACTTGTAGAGGCCTTTAACAAATGTCATGCAAGGAGCGATCTCTTGGCATGATACGTTTTGTTGTTTTAGGGTGCTCATGTGCCCCTAAGGGTACAGGTACCAGTTTGGGAACCACTGAATGGGGAGGGAAGCAAAATTGAAACAATATGTGTGATAGTGTCAAGCAGCTTAGTCTTCCATGTTGGTTTATTTCAACAAGTGCCAATAGGGAGTAGTTAGCAGTATCCTTAATCTATTCCAGTTTCTTCCCCAAGGAATGTGAGAGACTCACTGATAGGAATAATCCAGGAATGACAGCTATTTAGAAAGTGCGGGCATCTTAAGACAATTGTTTGGCCATCTCTTATCCATATACAGCACATAACATTAAACTCTAGCCCATTCAGCTTTCATAACTCAGTAGAATGGCTACCACTTCATGAAGACAGTGTTATGCTCTCCTTTTGCTCCCATGTTCCTTTGCCTTGACCACAGTTAGCATTCGTTATTGTGGCCTGTTGCCAATCTCCCTGAATATTTTCACAAAACTTTTATGACCGTATAGACTGCACCTACTACTGAAATAAAAACAAGAGCATACACACACACACACACACACACACACGGAGAGGGAAGCAGACCATGGTTTATTTAAGCGGATGAACTGATGATGGTGAAAATGCAAACAAATTAATACGCACCCTAAGAGATTATCAAGCACATGCTTAGATACGTAAAACATATCATTTAAATCCATTTCAGTGTAGTATACATACGCCCTGGTCTGATAACTCCAGCATGTGGACGGAGGCTCCAATGTGCCTGTGGAGCTTTCTGTGAATGGTTGCTGAATACTCTGTGGTATGTTCCCATATAAGAGCATGCCAAGTTTTGGGTGTCCCCCACCAAAACAACAACAACAATGAATTGTGGCTACAGAGTGTAACACTGCATATTGACCAACTGCAAATATGGTAGGGTGAAATCCATGGCACAGGATCGTACTCTACAGAAACTGTAGGATGTATTGCATGTCAGTAGGGGGAGACTATGAATAAATGCCAGTTGTAGAAATAGAGCAGCTGTAATTCTAACTTCAAAGCCTATTGATGATAAGATATAGTAGGATAATTGTACTTTCATGTGAAAGTATCTCTGCTGAAAATTCCCTTTGTAGCAAAGTGTTTTATATCTGATTCTGTATTGGATAGGTGTTGGCTACTTTCATTCAACTGGAGTCTTCTTCTTTTTTGGTTCTTGCTTCAGTGTATTCTGAGACTTCTGCAAATTATCATCTCACTGGGGATTTTTTTTTTTTTAAATGTAGTTCCCATGATGCACCACAACAAGAACCAGGCTCTGCCTGTTGAGTGAAAGTACAGCCAGCTAACTAAAGAAGTATAAAATGTCAGCATATTGTTGGCCTGTTTGAGGGGTGGGAGGGTGTGTATATATATACCTTTTGTGTTCCAACCAAATTTCATTTCCTAGATTGTCTTACTGTCTATAATTTGCTGAGCTGTTTTGTGCATGTCTAAAAACTGGCAGAGGGGAAAGGAAAACAAATGCATGCAACAATACTGGTAAACAAACTGAGTAGTATCTCTATAGCAACATAATAACTGCTCTTGCTTTCGTATGGGCTTTTTATGTTATAAAGACATCTTTTTAGGGGTCCCAACCTTCAGATAATGTGATATGTAGCTATATAGAACATGGGATATTTATTTCTTCCAGCTGCTTTATGGCATTGCCTACATTATAGTAGAGGGTTTCCATCCAAGGGAAAGGAGGTTATTTCCCCTCTCCACCATTTTCTGATTGCTTCTGACATGGTCATGTTGCAAGGGATACTACTCTCAGCATGTGGAAGCATGAGGATGCTACTGATCTGGCTACTTTGTTGACCATTCTGTTGTTGATCCAATGCTGTATTTTTGCATTTATTTTTTTCTTTTTAAATGAAGGTTATGAAATGTCACGGAGTCTTAACAGCATAGCTGGCATAAGTGGAAAAGCGGTAGGATTATCCTCAAAGCCTGCACCCTACAATTCTCCTAGCCCAACGAGACATTCTTGGTCTCCCATTCCATCCATTTTGTAGCATGGATCAGTAGCAGAGAATGGTCTAAATCATAATACTAAAAAAAAGAAAGAAAAAAGAAAGAAAAAGAAATGCTATTCTTTCCAATTGACCTATGTGCTGTCACAATATAATGCAAATGGTGATGATGATTGAAGCGGTCTGTCTCTCGGTAGCATCTCATGGGGACGGTGTTACTACTGGTTTTAGTAACGCTTACACTGACAACATCCTTGATCGGTAGTGCTGAGATGACACTAGGTGGGCATTAGTAGCTTTGGCGGGCCATAACACTGCATGATATTGGAACATAAGACAACAAGGTGGATGCATCATGTAGTTTCCTCTATCTAAGGTTGCATCAGGCTGGTATGTGCTTTTTCTTGGCTAATGGTGGATCCACTGGCTCTTATGGAATGGGTTAGGCATTCAGGCCAATGCTGAAACTTGCCAACGATTGAAGATTTTGCTTTACTCAGGATATTTTTGAGCCATAGGAACCCTGCAGGAGTTTGAGCAAAACACACGCAGTAGGATGAAACTTTGCATGGGCGCCTATTCTATGTTGAAAGCAATAAGATACACTGTAGAGAGGTCTCTAGCTGGCTGGCTGGCTGCATGGGAAAAAGTACTGGCGGAGAAGAAAACTGGCTGCCTCTGCATGTAGCTCTTTCCACCTTAGTCCTCCTTCCTTTAAAACACCCAGCTTGATTTGAAAAGCGCAGGAGAGAAGCTCAAGTATTGATTATATTCTTTACATGCAGATCTTTGCAAAGAAAGTCCTGTCATTGCTAAATATATGCCAACAGAGGCAGTCAAAGTGACTTGACATGGAGAGAACGAGATGGACAATGATGGCTTATAAACGTCTGGGTGGAACTGTGCAGGCATAGAAGACCTCCTCATTTGGACAAATGTAATCTCACTCCATGCAAGTTTGCAGGATGATTCTATGTGGTTTCACAGATATAAGTAGATTTGCAGGCTTTTTCTATGGCCAAAATGTAACAAATGATAGATATTTTTTTTCTTGTTCCATAGCATGAATTGCATGAAAAAAAACCTGCAATTGTATGAGTAACTTTAAAGGAGGGGTGGGAGGCAAAGTGATCTATTTTCTTTCAAAGCTCTTTACTTTTACATACATTGTTGTAGCCAAACTGTAAAATGTTCTAAAACCGTACATTCCTTTGCTATGGATTGCTTCTTTTTGTATACAAGATAAAAAGAGTTAATGGTTTTAAAAGTGGAATCAGGCGGTCATATTGACCAAGCCTTCATAAATACATCACATTAACATGAAAAAAAACAAGAACTTTTCATTCAACTAGAATTGTGTAAACTGTACAAACAACTTTCTGTTCCTGTCTGTTTTTTGTTGGCATGCTTGTGAAACATGGGACCAACTCTTGGACCTGATGGTAACAGCTGGTCTAGACTTATTTTCCAGCTCCGGTTATGTTGTATTTTATTGGTGTATAGATCCAATGTGAAGACCCATCATGGCAAATTGTTCACATTACGTAATCAGTGATGAATTTAACAAAACACAAAAAAATGTTTGTTGTTTTTAAAATCAGAAAAATCAGAAAATCTGGGATTTACAGTATACAAATCAGGAAGCTACTCAAGTGTAAGCTTGTCTCAGAGTTTAAGAAACAAAATGATGGCATTGTATGCAATTTAGAACTTCTGAGTAAAATGCATGCACAATGTTATGCAAAGCAAATCCTAGCATGAAATAAATTTTGTATCATGGTTTCAATGCCTGCTGTACAGTGTAAATCAGAATTCTTTTCTAAAATGATCAGAGGTTTCCAGATACACTTCTGAAATCATGAATAAATAGAAGACTCCCAGTGGAAATATAAAAGCAGCTTGATTTTGATTTGCTTCTAAAATGGCAAAATTGGTGAGTGCATCATCAACTGGTTCCCCCAAATCCTTGATACAACTTGTGTCTACAGTCTTCACGACACTGATAAATATAACAAATGGAAGGTATGACGTAGAGTTATGTAGGTCTCTTTTGCTCCCTCTCTTCTTTCCCCTTTAATAATAAAAGTTTGGCTTTTTAGATGATAATGTGAAGTTGGGTTTTCTTCTGTGGTTCACTTAAATTCTCCACTTTACAACAGCAACCCATGTCATGTAAGTCTTTAAAGGGTATCAAGAGCAAAATAATTTTAGGAATAATAATAATAATTTATTATTTATACCCCACCCATCTGGCTGAGTTTCTCCAGCCACTCTGGGAGACTTCCAACAGAATATTAAAATACAATAATCTATTAAACATTAAAAGCTTCACTAAACAGGGCTGCTTTCAGATGTCCTCTAAAAGTCTGGTAGTTTTTTTTCTCTTTGACATCTGGTGGGAAGGGTGTTCCACAGGGCTTCTCGCAGCAAGGGAACCGCCAGAAGGCCCTCGGCACTGGACCTCAGTGTCTGGGCAGAACGATGGGGGTGGAGACGCTCCTTCAGGTATACTGGACCAAGGCCGTTTAGGGCTTTAAAGGTCAGCACCAACACTTTGAATTGTGCTCAGAAATGTACTAGTAGCCAATGTAGGTCTTTCAAGACTGGTGTTATGTGGTCTCGGCGGCCGCTCCCAGTCACCAGTCTAGCTGCCGCATTCTGGATTAGTTGAAGTTTCTGGGTCACCTTCAAAGGTAGCCCCACATAGAGTGCATTGCAGAAACGCAAGTGAGAGATAACTAGAGCATGCACCACTCTGGCGAGACAGTCTGGGGGGCAGGTAGGGTCTCAGCCTGCATACCAGATGGAGCTGGTAGACAGCTGCCCTGGACAAAGAATTAACCTGTGCCTCCATGGACAGCTGTGAGTCCAAAATGACTCCCAGGCTGCGCACCTGGTCCTTCAGGGGCACAGTCACCCCATTCAGGACCAGAGAGTCCTCCACACCTGCCCGCTTCCTGTCCCCCAAGAACAGTACTTCTGGTCAGGATTCAACCTCAATCTGTTAGCTGCCATCCATCCTCCAACAGCCTCCAGACACTCACACAGGACCTTCACCGCCTTCACTGGTTCTGTTTTGAAAGAGAGGTAGAGCTGGGTATCATCCGCATACTGATGAACACCCAGCCCAAACCCCCTGATGATCTCTCCCAGCGGCTGCATGTAGATGTTGAAAAGCATGGGGGAGAGGACAGAACCATGAGGCACCCCACAAGTGAGAGCCCAGGGGTCTGAACACTCATCCCCCACCACCACTTTCTGAACACGGCCCAGGAGGAAGGAGTAGTGAGTTATGTCTAAAGCTGTCAGATATTAAGGGTAGTAACCGAGACTCATGGGGGGAGCTATAATATTTCATTTGGGATTCAAAGAGTAAGATACAGAGATTGCTTGTCAACATCATTCTCGTAGTTTGAACATTCCACGCAAGGTATTTCTTCAAGGGTTACAAATTCACTGTTTGAATACCTCTACCAAACATCTCAGGAAGAAAATAAGACTTCTGGAACTACTGGTTGGTATGAGAAGTATATATTTGAACAGGAAATGTTGTAGAATAAACTTGGTTTATAGGTATTCCTTTGCAATAAGTTAGCTTAATCATATTTACTATGAACCAAATTTTCTCAGTCCATTCAGATATAATAGGAGATATGCTTTTTCCAGTTATTATCATCTTAGTTGCCCGGTTCTAACATTTAATGGAGTGGAGAAAGCAGAAAGCATGAATTGGTCACACTTTTCTTTCCCTCATTTCTGAAGTTAACATGCAAAATGGGAACTAATGGCGCTCTCATCCATTGTGAGATCCATAGGCCTCCCCCCTCCCAATGATTTATGGTGAGTGATAGCCATGAGTCCCACATTACAGCGGGTGTATGTGTAGAAGCACGACGCGCTTGAACTTAAGTTGGAACAGGCTCCAAGATCAATCACAGAAGAACATGGATTTGTTATAAGGTTATGGATAACAGATGGTACAGTCAAGAGGCCAGTTTCAAAATTAGAGATCATGATGGGATAGAGCAGCAGGGGAAATCACTTGATGAAGTCAACCCAAAGCCACAAAGACTTTCCTTATCAAAACTAGCATATTGATTTGTGCTTAGGTTTCAGGAAATCCATGCATGATCTTCAGAAAAGGGTTTGTGTGGCAACCTTTCTCTACCCTGTCTAGGAAGAGGATAACAATATGAGTAACAGCAACTTTAAAGCCACAAGTGATCTGTGTAGAGTGGTGATAACATTCTCAATTGAAGTCCTACAACAGAATATCAAATTCTAAAGAATCCTGAATTATTATTAGGCTAGTGAATTTCAGAAACTGCACATCATTTTAAGAGGTGGGAGGGTGTATTTCCAACAGAATCTACTCCATCTAAACTAAATGATCCCCAAGTCTCACCCTTCTAGTATATGAGGCGCAGGTGATCCACTGAGTTTTAGAAAGATATAAAATTGGACACGGTAGCTACATGTAACAGATTAACAACCTTGGCATCTTTAAGCAGCAAACCCATTGTATCTTCCATGAACTGGTGTGACACATGATGTATGGTGGGATAATTCTGCAAAAGCCAGTCAGGAAAGTGGTTTCTTTTATTCTTTCACTCCCGAAAAGATTCTAGCTAATGACACTGTGATAAGAGTCAAGCGTAATGGCCATTAATCTAGGAGAAAATGATTTTTCATATAAATTGCTCTCGCTCTCGCTCTCGCTCTCGCTCTCTTTAAAGTTTCACTGGCACAAAGAAAATACGATCACTGAAAGGAATGGTTGTTAGGACAAATGAACATGCCAGGACTCAAAGGAAACAGAGCAGAGATAAAGCAAGAAAACTCAGAATTAAGCTGAGCACTGAAGTATATAGGATGAAAGTGCCCCAAGGCAACACTCATGTGATGGTTGCCCTTCTTTTCTCCTCACCGCTCCAAATAAAGCAATAGGTTTTTTTTTATTTCAAACAAACCATCCTACCTGCTACTTTCTGACTGACAGCATTTCACAGTCCGCACTTACCCAAGCAAAAGCAAGCCTTTAATAAGGTCAGGTTCTTAATGTGAATTAAGTACTAGAGACTCAATGCATTTTTGTAGTATCTTTTGTAACCAGTAGAGGCAGGGAGAGGGAAACAGTCACACAGACTATTGGTATACAAAAGCAGAGTTGGACTAGTAAACCTCATTAAATTAAACAGAACTGAGTAGACATAGTTAGGACTATGCTGTTACTCTCTCTGCCCCCTCCCCAGAAACAAGTGTGATTATTAGTGCTGCAGAAAGGTTTTGTGATGACAAATGACTTCAAATAGAAAGGGGTGTCCTTATCTCATCATGAAGAGAGGTACATAAATATCCAAGGTATTTCAAAAACCACAGAAAGTTACCCAACTAAACTGTCTAAGGAGAATATTATATTTTCTTCCTTGGAGTTTCCCTTACACCTTCCACCCCCCCCCCCAAAAAAAGGGTAGAGATCTTTGTTTTGGGTACCACAGATTTAGGGTGCACAGCCTGCAGGTAATGACTTAGGGGCATCCCTTCCAACTGTATGAATCTATGTAACTGCTATGCACAAAAATGCTATGTCTTTTACTAGAAAGGGCAAGATATGAGTGTTTTGAAAACATACACAGACACATATATACATAAATGCAATATTACAGCTTTCACTTTGATTCAATAAATCGTTCTAGCAGGCTACAGCTTAGTGCATGCTTTGCCTACATGGATAATACCAAGAGCACCCAACTTTGCACTGTCCAAAAGAATCTAAGTGAGATTCTGTCCCCATCCCCCCGTCCCCCGGCTTGAAGTCCTCTGGGCTAGAGGTCACCTCTAGAGTTGTTTTTATTGAAATATACTTTATTAGATGAAACCTTTTCCCCAGCATCACTGCTGGGAAAGTCACAAGATGCCACTTTGCTGTCAAATCATAATACTAATGTTTATAATCAGTTGCACTGCTGCTTGTTCAGTCTTTCGTTACGTTGTAGTACATCCTTGTCACCTGATACTATTTACCTAACGAGGTAGGATTCTTATGGTAGAAAGCCGTATCATGTTCAGTGGTGAAGACCTGATTGACAGTTTGTTATCTCACCTTCCAGCGATATTCAGTTTTCTGTAGACTCCAGCGTTCATAGAGATCCATGGCAATTTTGACACTGGATTTAGTTACTTTGTGCACCCCATTGCAATGCATTAATCACCTTCAACTAAACTGTTGTACTAGCAGACGTCAGCACAAGGATTCCTGCTAGCACCATAGGACTTTCTCCCCTTCACCCTCTCAAAGTCTGCTCAGGGGGATAGAGAGAACACCCGGAACAGTGCAAAGGAGAAAAAGAAAGGAGATCACTATACAATTTTCACAGAATGCAATAGATTCGTTACCCTCTTTACCACTTCTCCTTGTACAATTCTGTGAAACTGTACCCCTGCCTCTCCACTCCTTTGGTGAAAGCTCTTTTCTTTGTTTTTGGGATCCTCTGTCTAGACTACTGCAGCTTTTACCTCTCTGGCCTCCTTTTCTTACACATCAAGCCCCACACCTTTTTCCAAAACTCTCCCAACAAAATTGTCACTATTTAAACAGTATGGCACTTCTCCCGAATTCCTGATCTAGGACAAAACTCATTGGCCTCAACTTCAAAGCCCTCCGTAGGCATATTCCTGTGTCTTAACTAACCTTCTTAGGAAAGGCGTCTAAAGAACTGGTAACAAAGTTCTAGAACTTATTGATGAACTAAAAATGAACAAAGTTACTCAATCCAGATGGCATCTACTCGACAGTTCTCGGAGAATTAAAATACGAAGATGCAGAGCTTCTAATGAAAATTTGTAAATTATGCCTGTACCCGAGGACTGGGAAATGGCCAATTTAATACCATTTTTTATAAAAAGGATCTGGCTGGATCCCAGAAGCTGTAATACGATTATCTTCACATCAGCAATATTCAAGATAAAATTACCCAGCATATATAAGAATAAGCCTTGCTGAAGAAGAACCAATGTGACTTCTGCAAAGGTAAGTCCTGACTCACTAACCTTTGACAATTATTTGAGAGTGTCAATAGGCATGGAGATTTGGGTGATCACTGTGCAACATCAGCAAAGACTCCTGAGCAATCTTAGCAGGCATGAGCTAAAAGGCAGGCATGAACAGGAAGCAGAGAGCAGGGATAAATGAATGATTGTGACAATGAAAAGACTCAAGAAATGGAATCCACCAAGGGACCAGCGCTTTTTTATGTTTTCATGAATGTTCTGGAGTTGTGGGTGAGCACTCAAGTGGCCAGATTTGCTGATGGCACAAACTGCTCAAGCTGTTAAAAGCAAAAAGGTTACAACATATATGGGGGGGGGGGAGTTAGGGATGCGGGTGGCACTGTGGGTTAAACCACAGAGCCTAGGCTTGCTGACCAGAAGGTTGGCAGTTCGAATCCCTGCAACAGGGTGAGCTCCCTTGCTCGGTCCCGGCTCCTGCCCACCTAGCAGTTCGAAAGCACGTCAAAGTGCAAGTAGAAGGCAAATGGCGGGAAGGTAAACGGTGTTTCCGTGCGCTGCTCTGGTTCGCCAGAAGCGGCTTTGTCATGCTGGCCACATGACCCGGAAGCTGTACGCCGGCTCCCTCGGCCAGTAACGCAAGATGAGCTCCACAAACCCAGTCGGGCACGACTGGACCTAATGGTCAGGGGTCCCTTTACCTTTAAGTTAGGGAAAAGGTAAGTGGAAAAATTTGATATAGACAAGTTTTTCTCCCTTTCTGATAATAATGCAATCAAAGCTGCACATCCTGTTTCATTTCAGCAGACATGTTTTCCTATCCCCCCCCCCACAGAAAAAGCATCCTATCCCTTTTTTTAAAAAAGCAAGAAAAAAACATATATATGAGTGCAATCTAACAAATGTTGGGCATTACCATCTCCCATAGAAATTAATGAGACTTGAGTTAGTAACCGAGTATAGTTCCTTGACTAATTTCCCTGGATTTTAGCCTACTTTCACCAGGAAATATTTTATTTCAGTGCATTGTTATTGGTTAGGTTTTTAAAGAGTATTACAGGACAAGTTCCTTTCGTTTGCTTCTAAACCAGCACCCGGTTTCCCCAGTAATTTTCACAACCTTGGTTAGCTGTATATAAATATTAGTACACCGACGATTATAGTACTTGAAATTGTGCTGACATTTCTACGGTGGAAGGTTGAAGCATGGTAAATGACAATATGCCATGGAATGTCCAGCTCCGCATCCAATCAAAAGCAGCTTTGCAGAACTCAAAGTCCCAACAGGCTGAGGGACATAAACATTGGCTTCTGTTCCGTTGCCACACATCCCATGTTCATTCCAACCCCAGGAGAAACACTGGCTACCTACAAGAAAAGAAGACATGTTGTAATCAGAGCGTTAAAGCAACTAATACAACACCGCTATTCCTGAGGTCATCAATTTAGCAATCAGCAACAGCCTTGCAGAGCAATGGATATGTTTCAGTGGTAGTTGCTTAAGAACATAAGAAGCTGCTGTATATGGAATCAAACCACTGGCCCAACTAGCTCACAATTCTTTACACTGACTGGCAGTGGCTCCATCTGGAAATGCTGGGAATTGAACATGAAACCATCTGCATGCCCAGCTATAGCCTTTTCTCAAAATAATTTCCAAGTAAACATGCACAGAATCGGGCTGTTGTGCCATCACTTTATTCTACAAGAGCATAGACTGGGAATTAAAAATGAGGAGATAGGGGTTGCAAATGACCTAATATTTTCATTACAGATTACAGTGGTACCTTGGGTTTAAGAACAGCTTAGTTTATGAACAACTTGAACTAAGAACGCAGCAAACCCGGAAATAGGTGTTTTGGTTTGTGAACTTTGCCTTGGAAGCAGAACATGTTCCGCTTCCTGTTGAGTGTGTTCCATTTGTAAATTGAGTCCCCCACTGCTCGCCTTGGTTTAAGAATGGAATTCCGGAATGGATTAAGTTCGTAAACCAAGGTACCACTGTACTCAAGAAGGGAATCATAATGTGAACTTTAAGGTCTAGATCCAACTTTGTACTGTACATGCAACATTCCATTATCCTCTAAGTATCTCTTACATATCATTTAGTTTTCCTGTTGCAGAAGAAGAACCGCGTTTGCTGGTGATATTTGTACTGTACATGCAACATTCCATTATCCTCTAAGTATCTCTTACATATCAGTTATTTTTCCTGTTGCAGATGAAGAACCGCGTTTGCTGGTGATATTTAGGTCTCTGAAATTCAGTACAAAATTCTCAGCCTTATAAAAGGGGTTGACGCCAAAAAGTCTGAAAAGTCGCAGCTCAGTTTTCTGGAAACTATTTCTGGTATTACTGTGCTCCTTTTGGCAGCGACAATCAAAGAAAAATGCTTTCACAAATGGAGCGATACTCTTTCTTTTAAACTTATGCCAGTGTAACTGAATCACACTTAAGCAATAACAGTGAGATATCAAGTAGGCTACTGCTCTGGGAAAACAAGTTCTCTATTTAGCTCAGTATTCAGACACAGAAAAAGTATCCTAAGTATTCTAATAGTCAGATCTAAAACTACACGCTCAAATCGTTGACCTAAAACTTTCAAGTTAATATTAAAAATTAGTATTTAAGCTTGTGGGATATTTCCCCAGTCTTTGGGAAAATACCCAACCCTAAGAGTGAGCATATTAGATCCCTGCCCTTTGTGAGAGCAGCCATTTTTCTGTCCCTCCACCCTTCCGCACACAATGCCTCTGAAATAATACTGTGTCAAGACATGGTTGCCTTTCCCAAAACATTTTTTGAGAACATCATGGCCTACCAAGACACCAGTCTGCCAGCTCCATTGCTACAAGCAGTAGCAGAATATTTTGTTTTTTAAAAAATGCACTACTGTTTCTTGTGAAAGTAAGCCACCACTAAGGACTTTTTTCCTGCTCAATTTGCTGACTTCCATGGCCTGCAAATGGCCCTTAGTTAAACAAACCATGGTTTCCCAAGTACTTTGGGTTAGTTGAAAACTAGAAGGAGAAACTTCTGATTTCTTTGCAGATGCAAAAAGAGAAAGGAGGAAGGAATATGCCTCTCCGTCTACACCATGTTCTTAATAACCTTCTGCTACCACCTTTGCAGGCTCAAACAGGCAAGCAAATCCTCCCTCAATCATTGTAGTTTTGATCTTATTTATTTGTAAATTGTCTCTCACATATACGTGGTTTCTCCTTCCATGGTTGCTATTCACTTGGAGGCGGGTTGAAAGCCCCAAAGAGAAAGATCCAAATTGACACATTTTGTAAACCAAGATGGGAACTTCTTGCTGTTGAAGGTAAGCAATGAGTAAAAATTATGGTTCATCCTGCATCACATCTAATTTGGCTGTAACATTTAACATGTTATGGGGCATTAATAGGTTTTCTCGGTGGATTTCTGGCACTATTAGCCTTGATGGAGCAGAACACACACAAAAAAACCTGGTTTCACGTGTATAGCTGAAATAAACTACTGAATCATTCTATACCTCAAAAAAGAATGGGGATGTGGGAAAGTGTTCCGTACTAACAATAGCATCTACCTCACCGGGTGGTCCTTTTATGTCTGAACCAGTTCCATGTTGCTACTCCAGTTCTTCAAATGTGAGCTGAATAATACATGAATTGAAAAAAGGTTCTGCATATCTTGGAACTTAATGCCCTGTAACATGTTAAATGTTACAGCCAAACTAGATGTGATGCAGGAGAACCATAATCTCTCCTCTCCTCCCTCCACAAACCTTTTTTGCTGATTAGAACAAGCGGAGTGTCTGTATTTCCTTCAGAATGGCTGGTTTACTACTACATAAATTATACTCTGAACCAACAAGCCTTCCCAGCTGTAAAATGGAACAATAGCAAGAATCTACTATGACCCCCTAAAGATTACTGCAAACCAGAGCTCCTGTATTTTTAAATGGAGAGACCGTGGCTGCATACCCCTCCTTTATACCTAGAGAGAGCAAGGTTTTTTATTTTACCGATACTGGGTAACAATACAATAACATTTGAGTCCATGCGTAGGAAAAAAAACATTCTAAATAATCTAAAATCAGTTTTTGATTATTATCCTCATCCACTGAGTTGGAATGTTGACCACTTCAAGAATAAAAGAAGTACTTTCATCTAAATATAACATTTTCAAAGAACAACAAAGAGTATTGTGGCCTTTTAAAGCCTAATATATGTATTAAGGCATATCCTTGTGGAGGCTGCAGTCAACTTTATTATTAGACTGCAGTTAGTTTACTGTAAAGGGACGCAGGTGGCACTGTGGGTTAAACCAAAGAGCCCAGGGCTTGCCTATCAGAAGGTCGGCGGTTCAAATCCCTGCAATGGGGTGAGCTCCTGTTACTCAGTCCCTGCTCCTGCCAACCTAGCAGTTCGAAAGCACGTCAAAGTGCAAGTAGATAAATAGGTACCGCTCCAGCAAGAAGGTAAACAGCATTTCCATGCACTGCTCTGGTTCGCCAGAAGCGGCTTAGTCATGCTGGCCACATGACCCGGAAGCTGTACGCTGGCTCCCTCAGCCAGTAAAGCGAGATGAGCGCCGCAACCCCAGAGTCGTTTGCGACTGGACCTAATGGTCAGGGGTCCCTTTACCTCGTTTACTGTAGTCTCCCAAATTTGCCCTTTAAGGTGCCACAGGGCTCTTGGTTGTTTTCTGCTGCAACACAGCTACACTTCTGAAATGTACAGGAACGATCTTCTTCACACAACACAGAATTCATTGTCAAAAGGTGTGCTAGCCAGTCTTACATAATATCACATAGAAAGATGAAGCATGACCAAAGCTGACAGAGGTTGGTGCTAGCAATTAGAGGGAGACGGGTGGGCCTGAGTGACTTACATTACTTAACAGTAGAAGGATTAGCATGTACAGAAGAGTACAGGGGATGGGAAGATGAAAGGTCCTGCAGCTGAGTATAGCTGCATTTCTGAGCATAAGCATGATTTGCATACATAAGGGGTTCTAGAATGAGTTCTGCCAGTGTATCCTTTAACTGAGACCTTGACCACATTGTTAATGTAAGACATGCACAATCTGTTGAAGCAAACATACAACAAACACTGATTCTGTAAGCTGGTCAAAATACAAAGTATTTTCTCATTGTTAGGATTTTTCAGAGACACACAATGTCTAAAAAGGGCAAAATGCTCCTTTTTGATGAATTATGAACAATCCAAATCTAAGAGAGAAATATCATTAGTCTAAAAATTAGAGGTTTCCAGGAGAAGAGTGTGCTTCCCTCCCCCTCCCTGCCTCTCTTATCTTCGTTAAATGCCAGCACAGCCCATTTTCATGCAGCAAACATTTAGGAAATGGAAAGACACTTGATTGTTAATGTAATTCTGCTGAATCTAATACCTCTGCAGTACATGATGCAGGCTGGGTTGCTTTGAAAGGATGGAGATGCTGGGTTGCTATGGAAACAAGAAGGCAAGTCTTTAGATTGCTCATCCCTGAAGAACAGCCCTGTCAATATCTTTAAAGACCGCTAATAAAATTTTAATCACTGATTAGAATAAAAATAATTCCAATCTATTGTTTACTACTGGTGTTCCCAGTTCAGAAATTGCCACTTTTTTCCATGTTGGCCAACCCCAACAATGTACTTCAGTAATCTAAAACACAAATGAAAGAATGAAACACAAATGAAGATCTTAACATCCAGTTTGGCTGCTTGAGATTATTCCTCACAGCATTAAGATTCCACCCTCCCTGTTTAAAGTATGAGCACCAGTTAATATGAGTGTTCATCAGACAATTTGCTGGGAGGTCCTTTCTTACACAGCCCTTGCCCCCATTCCTCAAATAAATTGTTAGGAAAGGATAATCAATTTCAAAACAACCGTGGCAACAAACCAGGAACCTGAATCGGTTCCAGGATAAAAATTAACCACTGGTTTCATAAAGTCTGAATTCCTTCCCTGAAATGATGGCTTCTGCCTAAGTCTGGCTTACTCCCAAAGGTTTTCCATATATTGTAATGATGAACAGCTAACAAAGCACTTTACTCATATTGTACTCATACTGACTGGGGACGGACAGACCCTGTAACTGCACCAGCACCACTGGAGCAGCCAAGAGACCAGGATCAGGCCTGTTAACAGTACATGATGCAAGTAAGGGTTGCTCAGGTTGAAGTAGAACCTGTGCTGGCCCAGCATGCAACCCCCGCCCCCACAAAAACCCCTTTTGAGGGGTTCCATTGGCAGCAATACTGCCAGCAGTAGCTTCCACCCATTTGATGCTTGGACAAGTGCATTGGGGTGCTCCTCACTGGTTGGTTTTCATCGCCAGGTGAGCTACGCATGGCTGGAGAAAGAGAGGCCTCTACTCCATCCTGAACCTCCTCCAACCCAGTGGATTGGAGCTTTGGATTGGTCTGCTAGTCAGTCCCATTTTCTATTTTACTGCTGGTTGTTGTTTTTAGGTTGAATTGCTATTTTTATTGATAAATTTGTATGTTTTTATCATACGAACCTCCTTGAGAGGGCTGTATAGCCCTGAAAGACAGCACACAGATTCCTAAATAACCATATTTCTTGCATACTTTTATTGGACAGACTGGAAGGCATATATGGCATTATACAAGCTGGAGTTCTTGATAGATCTGGAAGATTGAGAGGGGCGTGGAGAATTAAAAAGGCTTATTCATCTTATGGTCAAAGCAAGCAGGAAAATTTCAGTTGCTATGGAAACCCAGTGATTTATGATTTTAGGGCAAGTGCAAGGGTGGGGGAAATGACTATATTAGTATTAGCTCTATACAAGTTGCACCTCCAGCATTTCATAGAATCATAGAGTTGGAAGAGACCACAAGGGCCATCCAGTCCAACCCCCTGCCAAGCAGGAAACACCATCAAAGTATTCCTGACAGATGGCTGTCAAGCCTCTGCTTAAAGACCTCCAAAGAAGGAGACATTTATGTGTATATAATTGATTCCTACTATGGACCAGTGCCTGGACTCAGTGGTGAGCTAGATGAGGGGCAACAAACTTTATCTGAATCCTAGCAAGAGAAAGGCACTGTGAGTGCGCAGTTCCTGAGTCAGATAATTAGTAAATTACCTGCTTTGGATGGTGGTGTACTTCCCTGGAAAGGGCAAGTTCATAGCCTGGGGCTGCTCCTGGATCCATTTCTGTCACTAGAGGCCCAGGTGACCTAAGTGTTTTGGAATGTCTTTCACCAGCTTTGGCTAGTAAGGCTACTGGTGCTTCTGGACCAGGATAGCCCAACCACTATGGTCCATGCACTGGTACCCTGCAGCCTGGGTTACTGAAATGCCGTCTATGTGGGGCTGTCCTTGAGTTGGTCCAGAAGTTGTAGCTGGTGCAAAGTTCAGTGGTTCAGCTGCTCGCTGGGGCAGGTTATTACTAACATGTTACATTGCTGTTGAAAAACATTACACAAGCAGTCAATTAGCTGCTGGGTTTAAATACAAGGTGGTGTTTTGGGTGTGTATACAGCTTGGGATCAGGATATCTAAAATATAGTTTTACTGTTTATCTACCAGGTTGATCACTGTGCTGAGACTCTCCTGAAGGTACCATATTATCAGGAGGTCGGTTTCACACAACATAGGAATCAGGCCTTTAGTTTTGTGGCAGCCACTCTTTGGAATTCGCTCCCCTTAAAATATTAGACAGATGCCCTCTCTGTTGTCTTTCTGCTACCAACTGAAGACCCTTCTTTTCCAAGAAATCTTTTAATCTGAGATCTTTCCCAGTCTGTATGTGTACTGGAAGTGTTAGTGTTGTGTCATTTGTTGTTTGCCACCCTGGTCTCCTTTGGGGAAAAGGATGGGATATAAAGTCAGTAAGTCAATAAATAAATAAATAAATAAATAAATAAGACTAAAGACAGGATACCTCTGTATAAGGGAAATCCTGGTGACAGCACAAGTAGCTACTTACTACTCCCTTCTTACTCCCCTTAACCACAAAGCCATTCGTTGGACAAGTGGGGTAAGAGGTTACAGATGTGTCAAACTCTTGAACTGCATTGTGAACATTCTATCTTTTTTGCAATGAAAAGGCATAACCTGAAATGTGGACATTCCGATAGCTAAAACTCTTCTCTCTTCAGTCATAGCAATAACCCTCAGAAGAGCAGCAGTTTAATTGCTTCATATTATCTTCCCGTAAAAAATCACCATTAATATTCTGTATTATTAGATCTACCCTTTTTCTTCTTCTTTTTTAAAAAGGGGAAATGCAACAGCAGCTTAATGTATTAATACATCTTACACAGCCCTCTATCTCATGCAGGTTAGAGATTAAAGAACAATGTTCCATAAGCAAGATAATTTCAAGTTAGTTTAACCGGGGGTGAGGGGGCAGAAATGGCACTGGAGAAAGGGACTAAGGTGAGGCGAAGTAAGATAACAGTACATAAGCAATGGGAATGATTTCCTAAGGTAATGAAAATAAACAAGCAAAAAGAGGACAGGCAGGCACAGGAGACAACAGATGACCATGAGGAAGAGTAACGATGAAGTAGTTAAGAGGCATTTCTTTACATATTCACAGAATAAATAAGGTGCATCCTCTCCATGGCAACATGATGGTCTCTAACTGGAGAGAAAGAAATATATTTATTTATTTTTTAAAAAAGTTTAATAAGCTTCAGCTTGCATTTATTTATAACAGCATTTTTCTTCAGAGAGTGTAGGAGCTGAAGAAAACCCCTTAGTACCCTTTTTCAGAAACGTTTTGAAGAACCAAAATCTTTATTCTGAAAACACACACACACAATACTGTACACATACAAGAGTATTCTAGCATCCTCAGTTAACTCCTGCAGTATGCAGCATTAGTCATACTCAGAACAGACCCACTGAAATCAAAGTCCATTTATTTCAGTGGATCTATTCTGAGTATATATCACCCATGATGCATATGGGCTGTAACCCATACTGCTTCCAATTTTCCCTTCAGAGTATTGAGTCTTTCATGTTGTCTTTCAGTGAGTGAAGAAAACAAGTACCTTGCCTGAGACACCCTCTTTGAAGACTGGTTCATATATTCCTCTCCTATGACCCTTGAACTGGTCTTGGCCAGAGATGCCAGGCACTGGGGATGAGGATAAATTCCTGAGGTGGCTAGGCTTAATAGAAGCTTTAATTCACATCATCTATTAACTCAAAAGTGGAATATCTATTAAGCCTCGCAAATATGTACTACAAATATGTGACCGTTAATCACCCTAAACCAAGAATTCAAATTAATGATCTATTTGAGTACTCGTTTTTGCTGTTGCTTGTGAGAAGCCTTGCTCATCTCAGGTGTTAGAAAGACTTTCTCTTACAGTTCAGATGGATGCCAAGGTCACAAGGATTCCCAAAGTGGGTCACAATTCAAGGTTTCTGATGCCTCTAAAGATCATTACACCAATTTATTCACCACACAGCTTTTGAAATGTCATGGAGTTCAGCACCTCCTTGGAAACACTATAGCTCTGAAGTTATTTATAAAGCCATCATGCTTTGTTGGAATGCAGTGGCTGACAACTCTATAAAAGTTGCTAAATCAGTTAAATGCCAGAACAAGACTTCTTTGAGGTCTACCCTAGAAATCTGATTCTTGATCGTCTCTTTTTTATTTATAGGCGACTAAGGGAAGGTAACAACTCTGATACACACATATAAAACTGAAGTCATCCTTGCCTGAGCTACACCAGTTACAACTACGAGGATGGTAACCCTATTGGCCACAGCACTGCCTCTAGGCCAACAAATCAGCTAATGGGTTGTATAGCCAAATAAATATGAGTTCACTCGTGAGACATCAATTTTCCCACAATTTCAAGGAAAGATCATTGCCTCCTCTACTATCTCATTAATTCTTTAAACAAAGTACGTGTAAAGTACAAGATGAGGGGTCATTTTAAAATGAAATGGAAAGCAATATGGACAATGTCTGAAAGCAATAATCACTAAACAGAAATAACTTAATTTGGTGAAATTACACTGAGTGACATCCAACATTACTTAAGTCTACTCTGAGTGTAATTAATGTTGACTATCTCCGAAATGGTTAGGAGTAATCTACATTTTCCATTAAAAATGAGAGGGACATAAATCACATCATCCAGGGAATGCTATCATAATTAATCAGATCCTTAATGGGTTAACAAAAGGCCTGGCATTTGAAAATATTATTCTGAATTCTGTTCACAATAAAAGAGCCAGGAGAAGAAAAGGCTTGTTTTGCAGAAGACATACATACTGTGAGGATAATCTGGCAAACAAAACTGTGTTGTACAAATGTATGTGTACTGTGCTCCTGTAATGCAGACAACTCTATATTTAGACTTGCCAAGGTGAGTCAAACTCATTCCCAAAGGAAAATACTGCATGCAATGGAAGTAAAACGAAACATGAAAAGTGAAAATGACAGCAAGCAATCTGTCAAGCGAGACATTAGCTGAAACCTGCTGAAGACTGGCCTGGTAAATATGCACATTCCTCAGTTAAAAGAAGCCATGGCTGTATATATGAGTGTGTGTAAAATTTCTATACTGCCCTTCATCCAAAGATCACAGGGCTGCTGCCAAAAGCTAGAGTTCTGGTTGTCCTCTTTCATACTGGACAGCCTGGTTAATACCAGTGCAGCCCAGGGTGGTGTCCTCTTTTCCTCTATGGTAAACTGAATGGCTCAAACGTAGGGAGGTTCTGAGGTGACTGGCAGGTAGTGTTTCTTTGTGTGTGTGTGTTTTAATAAATGGGCAAGCAGAACTGTTGCACTGTTCAAATTGAAGGTCCAAATGTTTATTGGAACTTATGGAACATGATGACTTGCAACTGCCTTCAGCTTCCAGGGGCAATGAAGAAAATAGGGTTAATACCTTTGTGCTTATATTTGTAGGAAGATATGCAAGTTCTAAGGCAGACAGCTATACTGTAATATATATGCTTCAGTTTTGAGTTAGAAGGACTTTGGAAAATGTGGAAGATAAAAGACACATCTCTTGACTGTAAAATTAGTTGTATGTTTTCTTATTTGGGATACTAAACACTTATGAAGAAAAGTCCTCAAAAAGGAAAGGGGGGACAGCTGCAATTCTGTGCACATAAATCAAAAGAGGAAATTTTATACACAGAGGATTTGAAACAGGAAAGGGATTAAACCAGGGAGCAGATGATGGAAACTTCTGCAGTTTAGAAATAAGCAAAGAGTAGCTGCCAGCCACACAGTGGTATTCAAGCTATGCTGTGATCAGCACTTGAAAGAGGTCATCAGCCAACAGGAAACATGCTCTAAAATTATAGCTAAGAGCCTGAGATGCTCTGGCACCTTAGCATATTGTACTAACATGACCCTGACCGGGCACTTACTTCTGAAAAGTTGCCACCCATAGCCAAGCAGATGTTTGTTTGCTGCAAGCAAAATGATTAGCTGTTCTGTATTTATGCCATCCTGTTTGGGAGGAGTGGATGAGGTGCTGAATCTGGAAGATTTAATTTCACATCCCTTCTTGGCTATGAAGTTCACTGCGTACAAATGGGAAATACGTGGCCACTCAGAAATTTAACTCATAATGAGTTGGACCCAGGTGGACCATTCAATGACCAGAAGCACTTCTATTCATGGAACACACAGAGATCTGTTTGGGGATCCCTCCCTACTGGAAGAAATGGTAGGTGGTCTTCCCTAGTTCCTTGTTCCACTGCTGCTCCAGAGGCCCCAACCCTCGTAAGCACCTTTTCAGAGGCAACTTTGGGTTCAGTCCAGTGTTTCTGTCATACTTTTCAATGTCAGGGCTTTCGTGTGACTCTCCAGGTAATGGCCGTAATCACAAGCCTATCAAATAATTAAGGGTATAATTTTTACAGGAGCACCATACTCCAAGCCGCTCAACTGAATTCCCGCATTCAGATCAGAGGAGAACATTAGCTCATGCCCTTTGCATTTAACTGTATCCATTTTCCTCCCTAATTTAAAAGTATATCTGGGTGTAAAATCTCAGAATGAGATAATTACTGCTCTTAGCCTTTGATTTGGAGAGAATTAGGACATGCATTCATATGCCCTGTCTATTTCTAAGTTTATGAGGGATTTTTCACCAAGAAAAAAAATTCTTTAAAGGGCTAAATTAATACACGCAGAAAGCATTTACTGTTTTTAGTAGAAGTCCTTGCAGAGACAGAATATGTGAAATGCCTTTGAAAGTTACTCCATTTCCTTAACTGCAGTTCTACCCTTTCCTCCATCCCTCTATTTAAAAGGGTACATTCATAGATAGTTTTAATCACCCGGCAACGCAATCCTGAGCATTATTTGAATGCTATGACTCGGTGCAGGTTTTGGCCACTGAAGATCATGATCCAGCTCATTCAGCACTGCCATATAACAGAACAATTTCAGGTGGCATTTCACAGCCTACCACAAACATGTTGTTGTTGTTGTTCAGTCGTTCAGTCGTGTCCGACTCTTCGTGACCCCATGGACCAGAGCACGCCAGGCACGCCTATCCTTCACTGCCTCTCGCAGTTTGGCCAAACTCATGTTAGTAGCTTCGAGAACACTGTCCAACCACAAACATAGAAGGATTCAAAAGCTCACCTACTTCACCTCTTTTCCTAAAACAGACTAGCTAATAACTAAAGCATCTGTGATAGGTGCTTGTTCAATTTCCCCCACCCCCTTAGCTTTCCAAAGATTTCCATGGCTTCCCCTGTCAACGTCTCCACCCCCATCATTCAGCCCGGACACTGAGATCCAGCGCAGAGGGCCTTCTGTCGGTTCCCTCACTGCGAGAAGCAAAACTACAGGGAACCAGGCAGAGGGCCTTCTCGGTAGTGGCGCCCGCCCTGTGGAACGCCCTCCCATCACAGGTCAGGGAAATAAACAACTACCTGACATTCAGAAAAAACCTGAAGGCAGCCCTTTTTAGGGAAGTTTTTAATGTTTGATATTTTTGTATTTGATTTCTGTTGGAAGCCGCCCAGAGTGGCTGGGGAAATCCAGCCAGATGGGCGGGGTACAAATAATAAATATTATTATTATTATTATTATTCCATTGCTGGGCTGCTCCTAAAAAGTTGTTCTGGCTGTTTAACCTAAATCTTGTAGCAGTCATGGGGGTGGGAGGAATGCGTGAAAGCATAAATCAATGACATCCATGGGAACTTGGAAAGTTGAGTGTTTATTGTGATGTGTGTGTTTTGTTCAGCATTACAGAATATTTCTCAATATCCAATGTGTGATCACATATAAACTGAACCTAATTTAGAACTCTTTGATGAACGGAGATATCACATATATCACGAAGAGTCGGACACAACTGAACGACTGAACAACAACATTGTCTCCATGCTGCTTCTTTTTTTTGCCAAAATTTGTATTCCTTTTTGTCTTTTGGACAAGACTTTCATTATTAATATTTTAGGAAACCTTCTTGCCTCTAATAGCTTCACTTTGCTTGTTAATCACACTGTCATTGTCTTGGCCCTGGAGGTACATTCTTTGATCTGTGACATACCTTCTAGTTGAGCTTCTAATATTTTAGTTTTAGACAATTCCCAAGCATTTTTGAGAGATTTGACCCTCTTGACTTTCAAAGACAAAAAAGCTCTCAAAACTGCCACATGATGATGATGCACAATGTCATTGGTGTTCATAGTGTTTTACAGTTTATATAACTCTGTTATATCTAGATCTATAGCACATAACAATGTGCTAACAGTCGAAATGTTGGCTGGGGGGACGGGATACAAAGAAAACAAGAAAGAGAGAGAAGCAAAAGTAACAAGAGACAACTATAAGTAAGTATAGTTATATTTAGGTTTAATTTCAGTTGGGGGTAAGTATTAGGGTCTTAAGTCAAAAGCATAAAGGGAAAAGTGGGATATGAGAAGTAGCAGTAATCTGAAGGGAAGGAAGAAATGGAGGAACCATGCAAATATTTCAAGAAGTTACAGGCATAGGGGTAAGCAAGAGACATTGTTTCATTCTGTCCTTTATGCAACTGTCCTCTGTAGCAAAAAAAAAAATTCCACAAATGGTTTCCCCTCATTAACTTTGGAACTCATTTTCAGAGATCTTAATAGTAATAGCACTCCATAATCAATCATAGCAACAGAGTAGACTTGAATATTTGGATCATCTTTTTTATCCATCCTCATGCTCTGATGTTCTCACTTAATATTTTAATAATAAAAAATACAGGTGGATAGATATAGATATGGATTTAAAGAAAGGGGATATGCATATCAGCTGTAGTCAAGAACCTAGCCTCAGGCACATCTAAATATGAGTAAAGCCTACTTCAGAGATTGCTTTACAATCTGTTTCACCTTGTTCCTCTTCCCCTTGAAAATGGGTGCAGAGGTCACACAGGTATTCCAACTCTAAATGCAGAATTATGTCATAATCACACTGGATTTCCTCAGTACTCAGGGGAGGTATAACATCACAGTGAGTTTTATGGGTTTCTGCCCCCCTTGAAAAATTAATGTGGGAGACAAAGCTGAAATACAACTGTGTTCTGAATGTGCTCACCAAAATGCATTCTGATATCATTTCCCCCCCCCAGCAAATTAAAATTATAACATAACATCAAATATAGCTTCCAATATCAATTATCAGATAACAATGCACATACAAGAAAATAACACATAAATGAACCATATGAAAAGACGGAGCTGGAAATCAATCAAATACATCAGATCCACAATATGCAACACCCCATCCAAATCCCAGTCACCTAATTCAACCAAAGGTATTGCATGCATTACTTCCTACAGTTAAGCAATAGTTGTCTTTAATTATCATTTTGGGAGGATTCAGTTTTCATTCCAGAGCTGAGAGAACGCATGTGAAATGTCCAGTTTTTGCCTACATACAGTCCATTAAAGGGTGTCAGACCATGAAATAATCCATTGGCTTTGCTTTCCCTTTCGCCAGTTTCATGTCAGTTTTTTCTGCCATGGCAACAATCCAGATTCTATGAAGCCATGCTTCAAGCGTCGAAAGTTTCTGCTAATTTCCAGCTTTTAGCTATCCATAGCCTAGCTGTCAAGAATAAAAATGATACTAGTGAACACAGTAAGTTCTCATTTTCCTACTCCCAGATGTTAAGGATTGCCAGCTGTGGAGAGAAGAGTACTGCAATTTCTTTAAAAACCATAGCTCAGGAAGATATTATTTTAGGGTAACTCTAATGCATATGTATATATGACCCTCTTACTCCGTATATTCTTCAGAAATTGAATCCTTTCAAGCCAAAAATATATGCCAATGATTGGCATATGCCCTTTCTGATATCTAACATCTTTACTGTTCCCTTCATATACACTGGTGGCAGCTGAGCTGGAATTCAAGATTTATATACAGTGGTACCTCGGGTTACATATGCTTCAGGTTACAGACGCTTCAGGTTACATACTCCGCTAACCCAGAAATAACGCTTCAGGTTAAGAACTTTGCTTCAGGATAAGAACAGAAATCGTGCTCTGGCGGTGCAGCAGCAGCGGGAGGTCCCATTAGCTAAAGTGGTACTTCAGGTTAAGAACAGTTTCAGGTTGAGAACGGACCTCCGGAACGAATTAAGTACGTAACCAGAGGTACTACTGTATAGACCTTTTGGTCTGATAGCACAGTCTTAAAGCCATACAACATGTTGCAAAGTATTCTGCATTCTTATCCCTCTCCCCTATGAAATTAGTTCAGAGGTCAAGAGGATATATTATCTCAACACACAGAACGGGGTCTTGACCTGAACATACATATCAAACTTCATTTCAATAATTCAACATGCAATTGCACTGATACAAACAAGCGACACCAACTAAATCTAAATCACATTCATATTCTGAGTTTGAATATGGAAGATACATATAGGAGATAAACATTTAGGAAATGGAGAGATTCTGTCCAGATTGGTCCTTGCTGCTTACATTGTCCATCAGTTGTATTTGGGAAATGTCCTCATTCTCTGGCAAACACCTTACAGCAATGCTCCTAGCAGTGACATTCATCAAAAGAGACACTAATTCATTGGTGATGTTCTATCCTGAAATGCATCAAAGCCCACAGGATGAACCATGGGCAATGTGAATTTTACAAGCCCTGTCATGAGAGCCAGTGCATAATCTAATGCCATTGCTTGTGACAGGAATGCTCTCATCCCCTCTAATCCCACACGGCACCACCCTGAATACAGAGATATGGGTTGGTAGAAATGGCCATTCTGGTAACGGTGGTTGAATGAGTACAAAAATGGAAACATCAGCATGCCCATAAAAAAAATAAAAGGAGACACTACAAGGCTTTCACAAAATGCAAAAAACAACAACAACAAAAGGCTACACAACAAGGATATAGTTACAAGGCTCTCATTAGGACTCTCTTAATATACGAGCAGGCCTCCAGAGACACATTTGTAATTCATAAATCACAGGTCTTTAACGCCAGAAAGGATCAATTTTCTTCCCTGTCTGAGGGGGGGAAAAAATCTTATTATGCATTTTAGATTTCTATCTGCTGAGTGCACCAATTTTTTTTCTGTGAGGCAAGCAAGAAGAGAGAAACACTCTGAGCAGTTTAGCTCTGGATGCTAAACTCCTCTATCTTTAATTTGTTAGGGAATTAAGCACATTAAGTGGGTCTGGTGCAGCCAGGCCCTAAGAAACTTCCTGAACTCCAATGTTAAGTAGCTCTTGGCCATGCAGACCCCACTGCTATTATAGGGAAGAAAGTAGAGCCACCAAGGAGGGACCCATTAGAGTTGGGAGTCCAAGAACATCTGTTGGGAGTGCCTTTGTTGTTGTTCAGTTGTTCAGTCGTGTCCGACTCTTCGTGACCCCATGGACCAGAGCACGCCAGGCACCCCATCCTCCACTGCCTCCCGCAGTTTGGCCAGACTCATGCCAGTCGCTTCAAGAACACTGTCCAACCATCTCATCTTCTGTTGTCCCCTTCTCCTTGTGCCCTCCATCTTTCCCAACATCAGGGTCTTTTCTAGGGAGTCTTCTCTTCTCATGAGGTGGCCTAACTCCTGCCTAACTCCTGCTCTCCTGTTACCAAAGACTGAAGCAGTCAAGTTGCCAAGGAGGAAAGGGCATTCTGTCCATTTTCAATCTTCCCAACAGTGGAACCTTTTCACTATGAATCCCACACTATGCAAATATAACACAACTACATTTTATTATATATGAAGATACTTCCACAGAGAAAAATGAGCAGAGGCAAATACCTTCAACTGGGACAGTACCATTTTGGGGGCAAATCAAACCTGAGCCTGCAAAAATGCCCTGGGGTTTTTTATTTTATTTTTTACAATTTTAGGTGAAATAGTTTGCAAAGGGTTTTCGGTGGCGGGGTTATACACATATATGCAGAGTACACAGCAGTTTATTGTGTCTATGGGGGAGGGAGTAAAGCCCAGAGAAAGGTGACTCTTTAGTTATAGCTGTAAATACCAATTTGTGAAAGGAAACTCCACTTCCTTGCATAGGCAAGGTGCCCTCAGTTGCCGGCAAAGATGGACCACAGAAATGCTTTTGGTTTTAGTTTTGCACTACAACCCTAAGGCATCAGAAGTCAGGGATAATGAATGGAGAGAGAGGGGGGGGAGAGGGAGAGGGAGCCATGTTAGCAGGAGAGTAGGCTGCTCTTGTATGGGTGCACTGAGCAGATCATAGTGCATATGATGAGTTAGAAGGGACAGGCTTGTAGGGTGGAAAGTACCTGAGATGACTATATTTATAGTAAACCAAGCTTGCAGTTTGCTTTTATCAAACCAGGCCAAGAGCTCTTCAAGGTGGAGATCTTTTTAGTGCTGCAATAAAACAACATTTATACAAGCGTTGAGACACAAAAGGGGGGAATAATTAAAATATAGTGCTGAAATGATAAAAAGTACATTTATGCACAACTCACCTGCCTAGCACAGCACACATCAGATCTATAAAGGTGGCGAGTTCAAGGGTGCAATTGATACTAGCCAAATCACATGCCTGAACTCCCTAGGATAGAGTAGCTGGCATGTTTTTAAACAGACCACTCCATTGACCTGGATGGTATGATTGTGTCAGATGTATTAAGTCTCCTGTACTTTGAAAACCAGCTTGATAGTGACTTGCAGCAAAGTTCTGAGTGTTAAATTATTTGGCAGATATAAGCTGACTCATGATTCAAGCTATGTTAAGAAAATTCCTCTTACCGAAAATAGGGTTCCAGGGGCAAATGACATTTTAAAATGTGTTAGATTATTGTCAAAAATTAGCTGGTTATCATTGGTTTCAATTCTGTATGCAGTTGCCCCAATGTCCAGCCAATTTCCTTGCATCTAGTGCAATTGTAACACTGCAGAAAAAGTAAATGCAAATCAAACGCATTAAGTCATTTTGAAAGCTAATTCCAAGTACCAGCAACCAAAACTTAATACCATAGTCCTCACTGTTAAGTGATTCTTCTATATACAGTAATGAAATTTCTCACATGTTGTAAAAAAAGAAACTAGACTTCATGGTCTAAAGAAGATGAACGAAACACAGCAAACCAACCAGTGCAATGAGAATCAAGATCTGCCTGCTTTGTGCATTGCACACATTTTTTAATGGTGCTTCACATAGCTTTAAAAAAAATGCTGCAACATCAACCCGGATTATATTGTTTTTACTTTTCATGAAAACCCAAAACAAGCATTAACCTAGCTTCTGTATTGTTCCAAGTTTGAGAATGAAACCACAGTGCTTTCCCAATGATGATTTCACAATGAAAAATTCAAACATTGATCACGTGATGATACTTAATCTGGTTTCTCCACTTCGGAGCTGCCTTGTTAAAAGAGGAAACAAGCCCCTTGAGAGGAGGGGGAAGACTGTTCATTTATCAGTCTGTACTACCGTGTATCCCCTGACCTATTTTATTACTAAAAATAGCCCTTCTTAGGTCACTACTGCAAATTGAATTCTGCTGCTTCATTGCCCACTGCAGTCTCACTGAGCTGCCCGCACACACAGCATTAAGAAGGTTAACCCATCTCTTGCCATCTGCGTCTGGTCCTTCAGGAAAGGTGAGAAATTAGAAGCACATTACCTGATATACTTGGTTTGAGTGTTTGCACGCATTTAAACTATTTGTGAAATTGTGGGCTGAGTGTGAAGTGCTTGTTGGAGACTCTTGCTTTATTTTATTTTCACCCCACATTTTAAATTGAAAGGATTGCCAAAGCACTGTGCACAATTTAACAAAATACAATAAAATGGCTAGTTTAAAACCACTGAAATAACTGATTTCAGTCAAAACAAAACATCACACACAGTAAAAGAACAGAAAAGGGTTTTGAAGTGTCCCTAACAGCAATTAACCAGGCCCTATGAAGTCACTACAACAGAAAAATGTCCCTCCGAGCCCCTTAAAAACCAAAACAACAGTAGACTTTGAAAATTCAAACTGGCAGAGGAATTCCACAGTGGAGGGACCACTACTGAGTGGCACGGAGCTCAAGCATCCTCAAAAAGTTGGTTTTAAGACTCCAAGGAACTGCATGCAAGCCCTTGAAAATTCCTGGAGGACAAGGGGAAGGATGCAAGCTGGGAGAGAGGAGGGAATTGTTAACATCAAGCCATTCGCTGTCACTTCATCAGTCCAAATCCCTCTTGGAAAAATCATTATGTCCTTCCAGGCTGGGGAGAGCAGAAATGGAAACCCTTGCAGCCTGGAAGCTGAGATTGTCCACATTGCCCTTCCCATCCTACAGCACCATCTTCGAACATTTTGAGGTGCCATAGAGTCTTCAGACAACAACTCCTAAAAGGACATGCCCAGAGAATCTCCCCAGGCTCCATTGAAGGTGGTACACAATCTGGGCAAGAGCCTCAAAAGAAACCACCAGGAGAAAGTTCATAGTCTTTGCTGAAATGTTGTAGTAGAGTCCCTAGCAAGCCCTAGATATCTATGGCTACAAGAAGCTGCCCAGTTTATTTCAGAAAAAAAAGAAAGCATGTCATCAAAAGGGGGGGGGACAAAACAGGCCAGGGATTTACATAAAATTTGTACGTACTGATTAATGTACAATTTTGTATGTACATTTGTATTGTACACACAATCTGTGGAGATCAGGCAAGCACTGACAATGAGGTGCTTTTATGCTGTGAGCCATCCTGAAGTCTACATATTGTTGTTGTTGTTGCTGCTGCTGCTGCTGCTGCTGCTGCTGCTGCTGCTGCTGTTCAGGGGCAGGCAGTGCAATCCTATGAATGTCTCCTCAGAAGTAAACCCTATTAAGTTCAGTGGGGCTTATTCCCAGGTAAATGAGTATAGGATTGCAGCCTTAAAATAGAAGCACACCCTGCACATGCACAGAAGAACCTCATTTTAATTTCTGAGGGAATTCTAAACGTCTAAGGGAAATTACATTCACCTGAGTATTGCAAGCTGAGCAAATTCACATTTCAAAGTAGTTAATTACTAACTTCAGAAATATCACAAGGGAAGATCTCTCTATGCAATTGCAGTGGGAATTGTGGGTACATTTCCAGGTCTGACATAAACCACTGTGGATCTCCCTGATTCTCTTAGCAATGTGTCGAAAAGCAAGCCATTTTAAGAATCATTGTGTCAAGGAAATGTTATAAAATGGAGTACCAAAACTTTTTTTTTAAGGATGCTTAATTGTCAATCAGACACTGCAAAAACTAGCAAGGGTTTTCTAGAAACAGCCTTCTAAAAAGTAGATATTTTAACGTAGCTGCCATATTCAATGTTACATATCTGCATTATAGCAGCATTCATGGGCTAATCACAATGGGGCACTGCTCTATACCTTTCTTGAAGAGATTACTATGTGAAAGACAAGATAACAACAGGTGAGTAAAAAAAGCAGTACAACTCCACACATGAGATCAAACAAGAAATAACAAAGAGAACCAGCCTGAAGATGGCTCAAACATGGGAACGATGGATTTGTAGTACAATTTTAACCGTACTAGTTTCTGTTGGCAATCCAAGTTGCATGGGACAATGGGAACACACACACCTGGGAAAAACCCACCAGCTCTCATTTGTGTACATTTTTCCACTTCTGCTCTTAAAATGACTGCAGGATCAAATTGTTCATTAATTGTGAAAACAGCTGGAAATGTACAAGTGTAAGTTAAACCAAAGTCACTGACCTTTGTTTCAAGGTCCTCATGAAGCCGGAATGCCCATGGCATGAAAACCACACAATAAATCTACCATTACACATCAAACCTGTGCAAATGCCTTTAAATGTTCTTTATATTAGCATGAAAGAATATTTTAACCTTCAGCTAAGTTCCACTTGGCAGATGATTAATATCTGGACTCACCCAGAATGACCCTGGGCTGCAAAGTCAAAAGGTATTGGGGTGGAGGGGAGATATTGCTTAATGTAAAAATAAGGTCACTTAAGACTTTAGTGGTGCTGTTTATTTTACAAAATAAAAATAAAAATGGTGGATGTCTTAAGGGGAAATGAGCAATCTGCTCTTCTTGATTTTAGGCCAGCAATATACTGAGTGCCTTGCCATGTGGAAGGTAGCTCAGGTCACCATGTGTCAGCTGTGTTCTTCACAGCTTGTACATTAAGCTTTGTGGTTTATGGAGACAGGAATCCAACTGTGAGAAGGTACTGCTTTATCAGGAAAACATTATGAAGTCTTTTCAGAGAAAAAGAAGTTAAGATTAAGGATCTCAGACGCTTCAACACCACTTTCTATTGCATTCTGTCTTCTGGGATATCACCAAGTGTTGCCCACATAATTACCTCTGCAACACAAATAGAAAGGCCTAGCAGAATTGCTACCTGTGGATCAGCAGCTTACAGGTACTCCCAAGGTATGTATGATTATGTCTATGTTTCATAAAGATGTTTAAAAACATTCTTTTGAACAGCACAAGTCCTGAACAGGAAACACTTAATAACTCTGTAGCCATCTGGGTTATGAAACAGCCCACTCTACTAAGCCATAACTAAATTGTCTGTTAAAACCCATTAAGATAAAAGCTCTTTGAATCTCTCAATGGCTGTGATTTTCTGTTAAGTCAGAAATAAGATTTCTCCCCCATCCTTCTCAGTCCTGGAATACAGCAGCCTTACTTCATGTGCCACAAGTGACCAACATCCCCTTTAATATTGGGTGGGCTGTATGAGTCGGTTTTAACAATTGAAACATACCAGCATGGCTCCAGACTAATCTTGACAAAAGATACTGAGTTACAAGTGAATACAAAATGCCAACAAACAAGTTAAACCAGAGGCCTCACTTTGCTTAACCAATAGGGAAGGCTAGTTATTGTGAATCCCCTCAGGGCGCAAAGAAAGCGACTTTGGTCCTGTTTGGGGGCGGGGAATCTTTTTTACATTTCACCCGCCAAAATATATAATGAACAAACTTTGTGAAAAACTGGTGCCCACAGTCCACAGCCTCCACATCTCTATTCTCTGTTCTGGCCATTTTAAATTCTGGCCAATCCTCAGAGAACAGCAGTCATACCTCATGTGCCACAAGTGACCAACATCCCCTTTAATATTGGGTAGGTTGAATAAGCTGGTACGTTTGGCTCTTGCTCTTGTTTTTATTATGTACTTTGTGGTTTTATTTTGTATATTATACTATGAACTGCCCCGAGATCTTCAGATTAAGGGCGGTATAATAATAATAATAATGCATTAAAAATTCCCATTGCCACTTCAGACTTTTACTTATGAATAATACATGCCAGTTTAAAAGATTTATGTGATCTTCTTTCCTCTTGTTTTCAAAAGACTACATTTCTGAAACTCAACACAGTAATTATCATCATCATCATTTATACCCCACCCAGCCACTCTTAGCCACTAATTAAGACATTAACTACTGGTCTGACCAAATCTAAAGACCCCCCCCCCCATATAAACACATATTCCACTTAGAACTGTCATCGTTAGATTCATAAGTGTTGTAGAAGGGACACATTTTTAGTGTACAAGGGGCTTTCTAACTTGTCACCCCAATATTCCCATGAGGTAGATCACTGGCATTTGCATTTTACAGATGGCAAAGCAGGATCAGATCTGCCCAAAGAAACAACACAGCTGGAGCACTCTCAGGATCCTTGAAAGCTACTGGATAGTATTTTAAGCATCCAATTGGTTGTATACCTTGCTAATAGTAAGGTCACTTTGCCACTTTTAAAAATGCCAGCTTTTGATATTTTGCTATGTTAGACACAAATGCAGTTTCACACAAAAAGTCCTCTCATAGAGCAATCCAAACCCTCAATCTACCCAGTTCTGCTTCTCCAGCGTCCATCACTGGGGAATCCCCATTACTGATAGGGAAGCTCTACTGGTAAGGTGTGCCCCATTGTACCTACCCAAATGGTGGGTGGAAGCTACCACCATCAATAGCCACCAGAAAACCCCAAAACAGAGCAAGGCTCTGTGTGTGCATCCTGTGCAGACCCAGCTGCCATCACGCAATGAAAACTGCTCTCACCTGAGAGTTGGTGGTATCATTCCATCAAGTTCTGCCACAGCTGGCCAGGAATTAGGATTCCAGCCTCAATACTGAATGGAGTAGCATTGCATATTTTACCCCACTGCTTTGAGCAACAGTCCAGTCACTTCTGGCATTTACAAAATAAATGTATAGGTCACTGAAAAGCAACCTTTTACAACTTGGATCAAGATACTTGGGGAGTTGTGGCATTGTAATGATCCCTTCATGGATCACTGCCTTGTCGTGGCGAAGGGGCTTGAATTACTCAGGGAAGCTATGAGCTATGCCGTGCAGGGCCACCCAAGATGGACAGGTCATAGTGGAGAGTTTGGACCAAACGTGATCCACCTGGAGGAGGAACTGGCAACCCACTCCAGTATCCCTGCCAAGAAAACTCCATGGACAAAGACAACAGGCATATAAAAGTTATGACGCTGGAAGATGAGCCCCTCAGGTCGGAAGGCGTCCAACATGCTACTGGGGAAGAGCGGAGGACAAGTACAAGTAGATCCAGAGCTGATGAAGCGGCTGGGCCAAAGCCGAAAGGACGCTCGGTTGCGGATATGCCTGGAAGCGAAAGGAAAGTCCAATGCTGTAAAGAAAAGTATTGCATAGGAACCTGGAATGTAAGAACCATGAACCTTGGTAAGCTGGATGTGGTAAAAAATGAGATGGCAAGAATAAACATTGACATCCTAGGCATCAGTGAACTAAAATGGACAGGAATGGGCGAATTCAGTTCGGATGACTATCATATCTACTACTGTGGGCAGGAATCCCGTAAAAGAAATGGAGTGGCCCTCATAGTCAACAAAAGAGTGGCGAAAGCTGTACTGGGATGCAACCTCAAAAATGATAGAATGATCTCGATACGAATCCAAGGCAGTCCTTTTAACATCACAGTAATCCAAGTTTATGCACCAACTTCCAGTGCTGAAGAAACTGAAATTGACCAATTCTATGAAGACTTACAACACCTTATAGAAATGACACCAAAGAAGGATGTTCTTCTCATTATAGGGGATTGGAATGCTAAAGTAGGGAGCCAAGAGATAAAAGGAACAACTGGCAAGTTTGGCCTTGGAGTTCAAAATGAAGCAGGGCAAAGGCTAATAGAGTTCTGTCAAGAGAACAAGCTGGTCATCACAAACACTCTTTTCCAACAACACAAGAGACGACTCTACACATGGACATCACCAGATGGGCAACATCGAAATCAGATTGATTATATTCTCTGCAGCCAAAGATGGAGAAGCTCTATACACTCAGCAAAAACAAGACCTGGAGCTGACTGTGGCTCTGATCATCAGCTTCTTATAGCAAAATTCCAGCTTAAACTGAAGAAAGTAGGAAAAACCACTGGGCCAGTAAGATACAATTTAAATCAAATTCCTTATGAATACACAGTTGAAGTGAAAAACAGGTTTAAGGACTTAGATTTGGTGGATAGAGTGCCTGAAGAACTGTGGATGGAGGCTCGTAACATTATACAGGAGGCAGCAACGAAAACCATCCCAATGAAAAAGAAATGCAAGAAAGCAAAGTGGCTGTCCAATGAGGCCTTAAAAATAGCGGGGGAGAGAAGGCAAGCAAAATGCGAGGGAGATAGTGAAAGATACAGGAAATTGAATGCAGATTTCCAAAGAATAGCAAGGAGAGACAAGAGGGCTTTTCTAAACGAACAATGCAAAGAAATAGAGGAAAATAACAGAATGGGAAAAACCAGAGATCTGTTCAAGAAAATTGGAGATATGAAAGGAACATTTCGTACAAAGATTACCACAATTAAGGACAAAAGTGGAAAGGACCTAACAGAAGCAGAAGACATCAAGAAGAGGTGGCAAGAATACACAGAGGAACTATACCAGAAAGATATAGAGGTCTCATACACCCCAGGTAGTGTGGTTGCTGACCTTGAGCCAGACATCCTGGAGAGTGAAGTCAAATGGGCCTTAGAAAGCCTTGCTAACAACAAGGCCAGTGGAAGTGATGATATTCCAGCTGAACTATTTAAAATCCTAAAAGATGATGCTGTTAAGGTGCTACACTCAATATGCCAACAAGTTTGGAAAACTCAGCAGTGGCCAGAGGATTGGAGAAGATCAGTTTACATCCCAATCCCAAAGAAGGGCAGTGCCAAAGAATGCTCTAACTACCGCACAATTGCACTCATTTCACACGCTAGCAAGGTTATGCTTAAAATTCTACAAGGCAGGCTTAAGCAGTACGTGGACCGAGAACTCCCAGAAGTGCAAGCTGGATTTCGAAGGGGCAGAGGAACCAGAGACCAAATTGCAAACATGCGCTGGATTATGGAGAAAGCTAGAGAGTTCCAGAAAAACATCTACTTCTGCTTCATTGACTACGCAAAAGCATTTGACTGTGTCGACCACAGCAAACTATGGCAAGTTCTTAAAGAAATGGGAGTGCCTGATCACCTCATCCGTCTCCTGAGAAATCTGTATGTGGGACAAGAAGCTACAGTTAGAACTGGATATGGAATAACTGATTGGTTCAAAATTGGGAAAGGAGTACGACAAGGCTGTATATTGTCCCCCTGCTTATTTAACTTATATGCAGAATTCATCATGCGAAAGGCTGGGCTGGATGAATCCCAAACCGGAATTAAGATTGCCGGAAAAAATATCAACAACCTCAGATATGCTGATGACACTACCTTGATGGCAGAAAGTGAGGAGGAACTAAAGAACCTTTTAATGAGGGTGAAAGAGGAAAGCGCAAAATATGGTCTGAAGCTCAACATCAAAAAAACTAAGATCATGGCCACTGGTCCCATCACCTCCTGGCAAATAGAAGGGGAAGAAATGGAGGCAGTGAGAGATTTCACTTTCTTGGGTTCCATGATCACTGCAGATGGTGACAGCAGTCACGAAATTAGAAGACGCCTGCTTCTTGGGAGAAAAGCAATGACAAACCTAGACAGCATCTTAAAAAGCAAAGACATCACCTTGCCGACAAAGGTCCGTATAGTTAAAGCTATGGTTTTCCCAGTAGTAATGTACGGAAGTGAGAGCTGGACCATCAAGAAGGCTGATCGCCGAAGAATTGATGCTTTTGAATTATGGTGCTGGAGGAGACTCTTGAGAGTCCCATGGACTGCAAGAAGATCAAACCTATCCATTCTCAAGGAAATCGGCCCTGAGTGCTCACTAGAAGGACAGATCCTGAAGTTGAGGCTCCAGTACTTTGGCCACCTCATGAGAAGAGAAGACTCCCTGGAAAAGACCCTGATGTTGGGAAAGATTGAGGGCACAAGGAGAAGGGGACGACAGAGGATGAGATGGTTGGACAGTATTCTCGAAGCTACTAACATGAGTTTGGCCAAACTGCGGGAGGCAGTGAAGGATAGGCGTGCCTGGCGTGCTCTGGTCCATGGGGTCACGAAGAGTCGGACACGACTGAACGACTGAACAACAACAACAACAAGCAATTCAATTTCCCTTGAGATGACGTGACAGATGAGTTGTCCTGCTGGGTTTGACAGATTGCCATATCTGGAAGAAGCTTTCCTCCAGGTAAGACTAGCAGCGAGTGCAGCAGTTGCTTTTCCACTGCAGCATGGAGACTTGAGAGCTATCTCAAGCTAGCCAACACTTATATTGCATTCCAGGTACTTTTCTGTTTTTATTAGAAAAACAGAACCACAGCCCAGGTTTTGTAACCATTTGTAACCCCTTTCATTCCTTCTATTTTTATCATACTTTTTTGTTCCGAGCAAACTCAGTAATGATTACAGTGAACTGGAGCGTACTGTAGGTTCAAAGGCCTTACTTATCCACAGGCCACTGATTCTTTTGTATATACCAGCCTAGAGAATCCCATATATACTTCCACTCCTTTGGACTTCTGTTGTCTTCAGACTTTTGACTGTCAGAGCAAAGAGCAGAATACAGCACTTCCATTTTCAAATAAATACTTCCTAAGAGAAACTTGGTGCAATGTCCTGGGCACACCCAGCCCAATGAGGACAAGTATTTGGAAGTTTATTTCTTTATTGGCAAAGCACTTGGCTACATCAGCTCCAAATGTGCCAAAGTTATACACACCACCCCTGCTAACCAGCTGCTTAGGTGATCTACCTCTACAGTCCTGCACTCAATGGGGAAGCATACATCCAGGGGCGTGGCTGGTGCGGGTCCCAGGGGGGCGTGACATGCATCCCAAGGGGCGTGGCATGCCACCCGCGGGGGCATGGTGCCCATCGAGGGGGTGCACGGCAAGCAGCCTGGGGATACGCAGTGAGTGTCCCGGGGACGGGGGTGGCTGCGATGTCAACCCCCCCCCCCCCCGATGGCACCCGGTTCGGACCGCCCCCACCTTCGTCCGCCAGTGCCTGCACTATGACCCAGACCCAGGCAACAGCGTGACCATGCCCCTTTCAGCTTATTTAAACCCCTTTGTCTGACACAGTATGCACAAGCACCCTATAAGTCCTCCTGAGTGGCAGCTCCAGTTGCTCCTGTCACTTTAACTCCCCCCCCCCTTGTGCGTGGAGACAGTGGAGGGGAGGGGAGGGGAGATTCCAGAGGCATAGCTATCTCTGGGACTGATGCCTTCTGCCTCTGAGACTCCCTGCAGCTCTTCTCCCGTCTCCTCCCCACCACCACCATCTCGGGCTGCCTGGTCTTACCCCCTTGACTGCCCTCGTCCACCAACCTGGCACCTGCCTCACGGGTGACACAGAAGCCCACAAATTGCTGGCCCCTTCCCCTGGATCATTCTCCTGCCCCCCTGCCTGAACATCCCCCGCTCCTCCTTCCTCAGACTCCTGCCTGTCCCTGACATGCAGTCTGTAAAAAGACTTTTATTTTTAGAGCATTATAATCCAGCTGAATTTTCTGTGCCAAATTGTAATGACAGAAGTAGGAGACCAAAGGAGGATGTGGAGAGTCTCATAAAAACCTAATTCTCTGATGGGAAAATCAAAGTGATGTTAATTAACATCAGAGTTACCCTCTGGAATAAAATAATAATTGGGACACAAAAAGGAACACTTAATGTTCGAAGAAACCAGTGAATATAAAATGAAAGACCAATTACAGCATGTGAGGGTCCAATTAGGTTTTTGTTTTGTTTTTTTCAGAAGGGTAGCAATGTTAGTTGGGGGGGGGCAAAGTCTTGTGGTATCCTAAAGATTAATTCTTCTGTCAACTAGAATCCTCTTCGTCAAATACATGAAGTGTTATCCTGAGTTAGTGGGTAGTGAGCAGCTGCTTTAGAGAAAAGTTCCCAGACTGAAGTCTGTGGACCACCAGTGGTCCATGAGATCCACTCAGGTGATCCACGGTGTACCTGTGGATGAAAACTGAAGCAGATATTCATATTAATTCTTAACTGTACTTTTATTACTTTTTGATTTCTTCTTTTAATTCACTAGATGAACCCGAGTTCTATGCAGGTATGCACTGCCAGGCGATTACATTTGCAGGTAGGCTCCCCGTGTACCGGTAACTTAGAAGCTTGTGCAATTAGGATTTTAAATGGCCACCACACATAGAGCAGGCTCCCCACTTCAAGAGTTTCCTTTCCATGAAGGTCAATGAGGCCAGGGCCAGTGAATGCAGCTCTTCCTCTTCATCACATGATTGTAATTAGGTGAGGGAAGTATGTAAATGAGTCTCTAGTGTTATAAGAGGGGGAGAAAAAACTATCCATCTTCTCCACAATATGCCTAATTATATAAACCTCCATGAAATAATCTACTCAGTTCAGGATGGTGGTGGGTTAGGGAGAAGTGTTACATAATAGGCCAATGAACAAAAAGCTTAATCAGTCATGTTCCAGCTCCTCAGCAACTTCCATCAAAAGCCGAAAAACTGAACTGACGTCTGAGTGACACTAAGACCATCATTCCACTCGCAAATGACAGGCACCACAAGATTTTGCTACAGGGGGAAAGCACATTGGTACATCTGTCTCATCTGTCTCTTATAACTAGCTGGTAATGGTATCCCGTCGCTGTCAAAACACTGACAAATAGGGTGTGGTAGTGATGAGGAACCAGAGGGCACTGGACATTTTTGAATGCAAGCTTGTCAACTGCATGTTTCCTGGCTTATTCTATCACAGCTTATATTCACAAAGATATATTTGTGGGTATCTGGTCTGTGATGGCTAACTGAGAAGACTCTCCAAAGAAGGCACAAGTTGTGGCACTTAATATTCCCTGCCCTCATCTGAAAGGAGGCTAGGGCATTGCACTGGACACAGAGAATTTCTGCTGAGTCATTGCCTGCCCATTGTCAGAACTGTAAAGCACTTCTTTTTTTCTTCTTTTTTAAAGGTAAATATGACAGGCAGCTATTTTAACTTCCCCTAATTTTTTCTACCACAAAACAAAACGGGTACAGAGTGTCATGCTTACACCAACACCTACATATACATCTTTACTCAACACTCCTGGGATCCCGTCTCCTACTACTGTAGAGGTTTTATATTCTTGGCCTGGGGGTGGTGGAAATAACTATATTTTGAAAAGTGTTGAAGCAGCATGAGCTCAAAAAAGTTTATTCCGAGAGGGGACATCATTGATGATAGGTGATATAAGTAGGGCAGAAAGATAAAGATGTTAATCTTTAAAAAGGTAAAGGGACCCCTGACCATTAGGTCCAGTTGTGGACGACTCTGGGGTTGTGGTGCTCATCTCGCTTTACTGGCCGAGGGAGCTGGCGTACAGCTTCCAGGCCACGTGGCCAGCATGACTAAGCCGCTTCTGGCGAACCAGAGCAGCACATGGAAACGCCGTTTACCTTCCCACCGGAGCGGTACGTATTTATCTACTTGAACTTTGGCGTGCTTTCGAACTGCTAGGTTGGCAGGAGCAGGGATCGAGCAACAGGAGTTCACCCCGTCACGGGGATTCAAACCACCGACCTTCTGATCGGCAAGGCCTAGGCTCTGTGGTTTAGACCACAGCACCACCCGCATGTTAATCTTTAGACTATATTAAATAACATGAATAAATTAAAATGTGAACTTTCCATTGAGTTATATAAATAGAGATTTAGCAAAGGAGCACATTCTTGTTTCCTATTCCCTCTGCAGTATGAACTACTATGAAACAATTTTATTGGCTGGTAATATAGAGAATTGTCTATCTGATACATTTTTGCAAGGTGTACTTCTGTATTGAGTTTAAAATAGCTAAATTGAGCATATTTTTTAGAGTTCTGAAATCAATCAGAAAATTAAATATTGGCATTTAATAGATAATAGATAGATAATTTTGTTGGCAGCTGGGAAATTACATTACAGAAATGGAGAACAAAACATTTTAAAAATATATATATGGTTGGAAAACTGCCTGAAATAGGCAAAAACCACAACTCATTAAAATGAATGCATTGAAATCAGTTCATTTTATATTTCTGTGTATTTCATGAATATATAAGCAAATATGCATTTTGTATAAAGTCATGTCCTAAGAGGGAAAGCCCAGTGCAACAGGAAAATAATATTAGGGGAGGGAGGACTCACCTCAACAAAACCAATCTTAAGGCAATGACAGGTGAAATTTCCCTGCACAAACATACTCACGTAAGGAAAAAGTGTACCCATGTACACTGCTTCTTTGTTTTACCAAGTGTGTATGTGTTTCAAAGCCACAGTACACATCAGATTTCACAGATGTGCACATGTAGCAATAGAGTAAATCAAATTTCACTTATGAAAATACACACAGGTTGTATAGGCATATCATATGTAAAGTAGCGGTCAACTAAGCAGAGTGAAAATTAAGTAGGGTGGCACATGGTTATAAGGGTCCTATTAGAACTGTCTCAGCCCTGTAATGACAGCCACTTAATGAAAGTTAGTAAGATGCAAAATGAGACATAGTCCCCTGCAATTTTGAGCAAGTTATATAGCACAAAACTATCAATGGCTCCTAAGCGTGGTGACTATTTTCTACCCTCCACTGTTGGAGGCAGTATGCTTCTGAATACCAGTTGCTGGAAACTGCAGGAGGGGACAGTGCTGTTGCACTCATGTCCTGCTTGCAGGCTTCCCACAGCCATCTGACTGGCCACTGAAAGAAGAGGATGCTGGGGCTAGATAGTCCTTCAACCTGATCTGAGCAGTCTCTTATGTTCTTATTCTATCATCTTTCAAAAATCTGCAGAACGAGTCAAAAATTTATGACTCACGGAACAGCCCAAAAGCCCTGAAAAGAATGCCAATCATAACCCCTTATTAGGTTCCCGCAAACTCCATTCTCTGGCTCTGAGTCACTGGATAGACCTGTGTCCTTCACTCTCTCACCTCTAAGGGACAGGCCCATTTCCCCTAGCCGGAAGATACCGTGGTAATATAGATTCCAACACCAGCAAACAGCATTGTGATGGGAAGAGGACAGCATGTTCCAAGCATCCTGAAAGACTCATTAAATAAGTGTCTCTGACTTAACCTATATAAAACTTCAGATTAAATTACTCTGATGGTCTGCTCCCAGGCTTATTCTATGATTCACTGAAATGCACAGATTTGTACTGCTGGTGGTTGCTGTACAAGCAGAACTTACAGGCATTTAGAAAGGCAGAAACCACCAATGCTAATCTTGTTACTGAGTTTCCCTCATCTACTAGTTCCCGTTAGCTTCCCAACTGAAAATCTAGCTTGCTTCCAATATAAAGGCCCTTCACAAATGATGTGATTCCAATAGGGGAATAACTCTAGTATAACAAAAATAGCAACAACCCTGTACCATAGCTGTCAACATTTCCCTTTTCTTGTGAGGAATCCTATTCGGAATAAGGGAATTTCCCTTTAAAAAAAGGGAAAAGTTGACAGCTGTGCCCTGTACGCACCATGCATTTATCCTATTGTGTGTTTTCCCCTTGGCTTTTTTCAAGGGAGGGATGTTTTTGGTTCATCTCAGCATTTCATTTCCAAAGCAGAGGAGCCAAGGCAAATATAAAGTTGGGTTTCATGTTTGCATTTTACCCATGAAAATAAAATTTACTCCACAGAGGAGTTAAAAAAATTCCAGATCAATGGCTATGCTTGCTGAGGCTGATGAAAGTTGAAACCCAACTGTGTCTAGAAGGCCAAAGGTTCTCCACCTCTAAGCTAAATGATTTGTCCTACTTTTTTTAGTTATATACTAAGTAAATAAGCGTACAATTAAATGAGGGCACCTATGGTATCTGGGGTGGAGAGAGGATAATTAACTGTAAAGCTAGCCTGGAAATGAGGATGGGGTAAATAAGATCCAAGCCTTTCTGCCAGGACTTCCTTTTTCATTTCGCTCCTTATAGAGTTAGCCAGCATAAATGTTGCTCATTTCACATTTGTCATATTTGTCTAAATTGTGCTGTGATCAGATCAGCCTGACACCTCTTATATATGTACCAATTCGTGCTCAGCTAGTTGCATTCCGTTAATTTACTCTGCATTTAGATATTCCACCTATTAACTCTTGCTTTTTGCTCAGTTTGCATTTGCCTGTGCTCACTGTAGCTTTTAACAGCTCCACTGTTGTCTCAATCAGCTTACATCCTAGTTGACACTGTATAATTGCAGGAGGACTTCTGAACCCTGGATCTTGAATGGCTGTCCCTGCCCTTGTTTAAAAACTCACATTAGCAAGGAAATAATACACAGTGATTAGAGACAAATTTCTACGGCCAACTCACATAAATGCTAGAATGAATAAATAATCAATGGTTGTTAGGAAGAATCCCTGCTAGGTGCCCTTTAACAACCTATGGATGTGATTAGGAGTGCAATGAGAAAAGAGAGGGTTCTGTTAACATGCCTCCATGCTGGTCTTCCAGGAAGCTCTTACAATGCAGACCTAGTGGAAGCAGAATTTATCATGTATAATAGATAAAAGTAATAGAATGGCATGCTGCGCTTTCTTGCTGTACACTAATGCTCTGTGCTATGTTAAAAGATCCCCCCAACTATTAGAGCAGTATGAAAAAGAAACAGAGAATTTATGATTATCTCCTAGTGACAGTCCTCCAAGTCCCCAGGGTTCGCACGTCAGGCACATGATCACGTCCCTTGCTTTACAAGGCTGCCACGAACATCTAAATAACACTGTCAGGATCACAGAGAGGTCTGTCCATCAGGCGGTTCCAGCCTTGCATCCCAATTGGTGCTCACTCTGCCATGGAAATATGCCTTTCATAATCTGTTAGGAGTGTTTCCTGGGCTGATGCTTTTTACCATAACATAGCTGGAACTCTAGAACTTAATTGAGAAGAAATTGACCTTGTGGGTTAAATGGGCCAAAGATCCCTTTACCCTCCTTTAAAGAAAGAAAACAAAGATTTGCTGTGTTGGAGTGGCATTTTCTCTTCTTATAATTGTTTTAACAACAACAACAACAATGTAACAATGGATACTAATAATAATATTTCATATGCAATTGCTTGCACCACTGTGCAAATAGAAGATACTTCTGCTCATGGGAGTATCATAAAGCCATTCTGGAAAGTCCCCTCGTCCCTTCAAAGCAATTTCCCAGTGGGATGAGGGATGGAAGAAAGGTAGAAAAGTTGGCCACACGTTAACATAGAAACCAAACCTTATGAGGAATTGTTGAGGGAGTTGGGTATGATTAGCCTTGTAAAGAGGTGATTGAGAGGATATATGACAGTCATCTTCAAATATCTAAAGGGCTGTCACACAGAAGTAAGCCTGTTTTCACCTGCTCCAGAGGGTAGGGCCCAAACCAAAGGCAGTGCATGAAAAAGGGACTAGGGGGCGAATGGAGTATTGGCTTAGGAAGTAAGAGTGGAGGGCTTATAAAAACAGCTTATAAAAACCCCATGGTGGATCTCACCGATTGATGTACTTACATTAAAGAAAGTTAATATGGAAGGTAAAAGATCTACATATGGGGATTTGTTAATGAGAACGGAAAGAGGTTGGAAGTTAAAGCCATATCACCAGATTGAAGATACGTTTACAGGATGGATACAGTATCACCAGGTGAATAATCTGTTGTCAGAAGATAAAAAAATTGGTTTTGAGGAGAAAAAATCTAGATTACAAACTGAGCTACTGGAAAGTAAAGGCAAATTGCTTACAAAAATGTATGATTTGTTAGAATGGTATACTAAAGATGAGTTGACGAAAGAAGTGATGATAAAATGGGCCATAGACTTTGGGCATAACATAGAATATGATGCATGGACAAAATTATGGAAAGAGACGATGAAATTCACTGCGTGTGTAGCTTTGAAGGAAAATCTTTATAAGATGATGTATAGATGGTACTTGACTCCAGTAAAATTGTCAAAAATGTATAGAACGCATGATGTGTTGGAAATGTAGACAGGAGGAAGGGAGTTTTTATCACATGTGGTGGACTTGTGGTAAGGTCAAGACCTTTTGGGAATCTATTTATAATGAACTTAAGAAGATGTTTAAATATACTTTTCCAAAAAGACCCGAGGCCTTCTTATTGGGTTTGATGGGAGACGAAATAGCTAAAAGGGACAAAAGACTGTTCATGTATGCAACAACTGCAGCGAGAATATTGCTTGCCCAAAAATGGAAATTACAGGAACTACCAACGATTGATGAGTGGCAGACGAAGATGGCGGAATACGCTGAACTTGCAAAACTGACCGGCAGGGTCAGAAACCAGGACGACTCGAGGTTTCGAAAAGAATGGAGTAAATTTGTGGAGTACTTAAGATTGAATAGAGGAAGTTTGAAAACACTGGTAGGATTGGAATAAACCTTTGACACTGGTTAATATGAAGGAATAAAAACTGTGCGATAAGATTGGACTAGAAAACCAACTGACGCGGGGGAGGGAAGTCATAGCTCGGCGGAGCGATGGTTGAATATAATTTGTGTTAGATATTGAATTGATTGGTTGTATAATTGGAAAATTAATAAAAATTTATTTAAAAAAAAACAGCAAGGAAAGGGAAACTGGTTGGAGCAGCTTAGCAAATGAGGATTCAACAATGGGAAGTGATGCAGAGGAAATAGAGCAATGGAGGGAAAAGCAAGATCAGGAAAACTGGAAGAGAGGGTAGAGGAAAGCTACACAAGGCCAGGAGCTGCAGAGATGAGAAAGTACTTTTTTTTAAAAGATAACCAGTCACATTTTTTGCTGTAGGTCAAAAAAAATTGTAAATGCATAGAATTTTCCTCCTTATACTAAAATGCAGATTAGTTCATAAAGTTAGATTTCTTATTATCTGCTTGACAGTGAATGTTCCCATGTCAAAATAAAAGATATTTGCCTGATTTTTGATGTCAGGTGCTGGACAGCTGGGCATGGTTTGTGGTAAATGGCCTGGCGGACCAAATTAGGTCCCCTGCCAGGCCTAATTAGCCACAGGGGCTGGAGGTTCCACATGACTGTGGCATAGAATAGATGAGGTGCAGCCAGCTTGTTCAGTATTGAGGGTTGCACAAAGATATGGCATGAAAGAAATAATAATGCTAATTTTCATATTTGAGATCCATGCAGTTAACATAATTCATCTTGTTTGTAATCTTCCAAAATTTCAAAGTATTAATAGAAAAAAACAAAACAAATGGAAGTCTTGAAACTGCTTACGCTTTTTTTTTTTAAATGACTTTGCCTCTAAATCCCCTCCCACTTCAAATTTCTCCCGCCCCTAGCATTTTCAGTTTGCCAAGCAGCTTCTTGAAGGTTACATCTGCAATCGATAAGTTTATGGGGAGTTAAGAGGCAGCAGCAGAATCTGTAGCCTCTTTTAAAGAAATCCTTGACTGAAGGTCAATGAGAATTTTGATGCAAACTTCACTCGAGTCAGCATTTCACCAACAATTCACATTTTTCCCATTTCAGGTTATGTACATTATGTACAATGCTCATGTCCTCTGCCAAAATTTCCACGTTGATCACAGTATACCATAAATGACAAGTTTGGCACACATGATACATTCTTGTTTCTGCTCTAACTGGAAATGAATTGTTTAAAGCATTTGATAATGGGAGCTACTTACCAACTATTGCTAGGTTGTGCTCCGAGCCACATGCAATCTGCAAAAGAAATGGGAACATAATGGTAAAGAGATGAGCTAGGCAACAAAGTTTATTGCCATCAGTGTAATTTGCACTGTCCGATTCTAAATCCAAATAAAATGGTGATGAAAGAAAATCTGTGTCATTATATTTTGAGAATAACAGATTGCTTCCGTCATTTGATATGCATCATTTATAGTCTTCAGAGTCCTAACAAGGAGGTTTCAGCTTGTCTCATTGTAATCAGGGGCATCACTTCAGGTTTTAACAGAGACAAACAGTTTTCAAAGGGGTGGCAATTCAGCAAGATTCAAACTCCCACTTTTGGATGCATTCCAAGTGAAACTGGAAGGAAGTGGTATATTTTAAAAGTATGTTTTAATTATTTTTGTTATTATACCTCATAACAATTATAGTGATCTTCACAACACAAGAGAAACACTTTAAAAAAAAACCACCCAAAAATAATTTTGTGCTTTTGGCATGCATTTCTAGTGCAAAGGCCCATTTAATTTTTGAGCTAGCCAGAGGTACATATGTTCCTGAGGAATAATTACATGTGATCTGCAACACAGGCGTGGGGTGGGAAGGCAACCTGCCAGATTGTATATCTTGTTTCTTAGAAGCAATATGGCACTACTCTTTCCCCCCAAAGACCATTATAGCTGCCATTCATTTTATTAGTAATAAAAATTCTACTCCTTCAAAGGTCAGAGAGCTCACCAGGGGAAAACAAAAGTGTAATCCACTAATTATATAGTAAGATATAACTGAGTCTGACCTGATTTGAAATGAGACCATTCCACTTTATTTCCCCCCTCTCACTTTGATCACTCCAGATAAGGACAACATTAAAATAACAACATACCCATACAACTTCAGAGCAGATAAAGGGAAGCTCCATTTCCCTCTCATGAAAAGATCCCACCTCTACAAGATCCAAGTCGTGAAACAAAATTCCAACTTCCGCAATTGATGAGCCTACCATTACTAATTAAGAAAAAGAGCAGGTTGCATACATTCCCTTCATATTCAAGTCCAGAAAAACCACCAATGTGTTCTGTACAAAGGAGGGCTGCTAGGGACATGTATTAGGGCTTGCTAGAGGGACAACCTCTCACCCAAGCTGATACAAGTAAATTGCTTATTGAATACAGTGGTACCTCAGAAGTCAAACGGAATCTGTTCCAGAAGTCCATTCAACTTCCAAAGCATTTGGAAACCAAGGTGCTGCTTCTGATTGGCTGCAAGAAGCTCCTGCAGCCAATCGGAAGCCACGGAAGCCATGTTGGATGTTCGGGTTCCAAAGAACATTCGCAAACTGGAACACTCACTTCCGGGTTTATGGAATTCAGGAGCCAAAACATTCAATTTGCAAGGTGTTGGGGATCCAAGGTACGACTGTACTTTGGTCCAGGGCTCTACAGAAATCCAAATTACCGGTACAACTGATTTTGATCTCATCTTCTAAGTAAATTGTTGCTTTAACTCTTGAACAACAACAAAAGGGGGGTGATTTACATCAGGACTACGGCAGGAGGCAAAATTTTAAAGCCAGTGTTACGATCTAGATCAGAAGGGAGGCACTCTTACAATTTCCTTTTTAAAGCCATTCACCATTGGTCAATTCCTTCCATGGCAGGATACAAGTGTTATGTATCTCTCTGTGGGGCAGATGCACAAGTCTGCATCCACACAGAAATAGGGAAAGCACTGTGCAGAGTCAGAGAAACAGCAGAAGCCAGCCTCCTAAAGTCAAGCACTGGGGTGCAATGCTCATAAGACTGCTCAGCTCAGAAGAATTCCAGCAACCTTCTGCTAGCTACTGAGATGGAAAACCTGAACTAATCAGAAACAAGTGGAATTAAATTGGAATCTGTGATTGTAAAAAGTGGCTCTTTAACTAGTTCGAGTGCCACAATCAAGAGTATTGATAAGCAATAATTACCCCAAGCAATCAAGCAATAAGTGCCGCAATCAAGACTATTGATAAATATAAATATCGAACAAGGAGATGAGATCTCCTGCTTATATAGTCCAATGCTGACATCTCAAATGGAACAGATGCATCTCTAGTTCAAAAGCACAGAAACAAATATGTTCAGTATTTCTCTTTTTTTAATAGCAGCAACTGGAGAGGGCCCAAATGGGAATTGGGGTTCCAGTGGACCGAGTCCAGAGATTAGCAACTGGGAGAGTGCTTTTCAGTTCCACGGCAGTTGTGTTATGGGGTGCCATGTTGCAGGGCACTATTTTATCTCCAAAGCTATTTATTATCTATATGAAGCTGCTGGGCTTGCTCATTAAGAGTTTGGGAACAAGTTACCATTCAAACACTGATGCTACTCAGATCTGTTTTTTCACATTTGAATCATGTGTGGCTTGAATCCTGGTAAAACAGAGGCTCTGTGGGTGGGTAATTCAAGAGATCATCTGCACTAGACGAGGCTGTACTCCCCCTGAAGGAACAGATATATAGTCTGGGGGTGCTTCTGGAAACAGTTCTGTCACCGGAAGCCCAGGTAGCTTCAGTAACTAGAAGTACCTTTTACCACCTGTGCCTGATACAATATTGCTGTGTTCATCCTCTGAGCCAAAGGTAAGACCCATGTTGGCTTTTGATGCAAAAGCCTGGAAAAAGTTGAGCACTGGGCAGCTGATGCTCTGACTTAGGGCAGAAGGAGTAAAAATAGCCTCCTCTGTTTCTGTCCCTTCTTCTCCCTTTCTGTCCAAAAACATACTGGTCTATTTTTATTGCTGCCATCATCTTCCATAGTCAAAGTTATATTTCTGAAGCGCATACCTATTCATCAGCTTGCTTAATCAGAAGCAATTGTATTTTCATTAAAACGAGGAACTGCAGCACAAAGAATCATGCTCCCCAAAGAAGGCACAGCAATTCAGGTGCCTTAATAGTACAAGCCTATACATCACCTTGCCGACAAAGGTCCGTATAGTTAAAGCTATGGTTTTCCCAGTAGTAATGTATGGAACTGAGAGCTGGACCATCAAGAAGGCTGATCGCCGAAGAATTGATGCTTTTGAATTATGGTGCTGGAGGAGACCCTTGAGAGTCCCATGGACTGCAAAAAGATCAAACTTATCCATCCTTAAAGAAATCAGCCCTGAGTGCTCACTGGAAGGGCAGATCCTGAAGTTGATGCTCCAGTACTTTGGCCAACTCATGAGAAGAGAAGACTCCCTAGAAAAGACCCTGATGTTGGGAAAGATGGAGGGCACAAGGAGAAGGGGACGACAGAGGATGAGATGGTTGGACAGTGTTCTCGAAGCGACTAGCATGAGATAGGCGTGCCTGGCGTGCTCTGGTCCATGGGGTCACGAAGAGTCGGACACGACTGAATGACTGAACAACAACAACATACATGTCTACTCAGATGCAAGCCTTCATGGGAAGCACTTGCACATATTGGCCTGAAGGATTGATTTCAAGCAAAGGCTTCACTAACAGTACAAAAAACCATATCTTAACCATGGCATTTGGCAAAGCTTCAGAAGGCACCTAACCTTGAATGGTACTCATTTTGGAATCTGTGCTGTCCACTTGAGATGGCCAACCTTAAAAAGGATTATTTACATTTCCACAGAAACAGAGGTGCTTTCCCTTTTTGCCCTGTCACCCCCTTTTCAACCCCTTTGTACATGCCCCATGGACCAGTTAACTTTAGAAGCACCTTCAGGGTGTATGTGTGTCATTAGGGAAGTGTTAGAGTAATAAATAAGAATTCAATTTTTTTTAATGGAACTCCTGAGTTATTTATGTCTCTTCAGAGACTTAGGTACCAGAAGGGTTATTACTAGCTTCATAAATTTTAGATGTTTCCCTGCAGACGGTATGCTGCAGGATCTTTTGAATAAGGAGTAGCACTTGAAGATCTCAACTTGGGAGTGGAGATGCAAGTTGCTAGTTCTCATAGTTATATAACTATGACAACCCCCTTTCATAATATGTGTACTAAAAGATCAGAAAGCAAAGGGGAAGGATTGCTAGTGGTCAAAGGTGAATATTTTTTCTTTACATGGATTAATGGAAGCAAAGAATGAAGGGAAAGGATTTGCAGTGCAGGAAATTGTGTTTTCCCCCTCTGTCTCGGGCTCTACCTCACTGTCACACAGTTGGTCACAGAGTTGCTCTCTGCTACCATCCGACTCCCACCTGGCAAAGGGGAAGGGGTGCATCTCAGGTTCAATCTCTAGCTGGGAACAGGACTCCTGTCTAACACCCCAGAGAATAAAATCGAAAATTCTTTCTAGTAGCACCTTAGAGACCAACTGAGTTTGTTCCTGGTATGAGCTTTCGTGTGCATGCACACTTCTTCAGATACACTGAAACAGAAGTCACCAGATCCTTAAATATAGTGGGGGAGTGGGGAGGGGTATTACTCAGAAGGGTGGTGGGAATGGGTGATAGGCTGATAAGTGTGGAGCCGTTTAGAGTCGTCAACAGGTTTTCCACACTTATCAGCCTATCACCCATTCCCACCACCCTTCTGAGTAATACCCCTCCCCACTCCCCCACTATATTTAAGGATCTGGTGACTTCTGTTTCAGTGTATCTGAAGAAGTGTGCATGCACACGAAAGCTCATACCAGGAACAAACTCAGTTGGTCTCTAAGGTGCTACTAGAAAGAATTTTCGATTTTGTTTTGACTATGGCAGACCAACACGGCTACCCACCTGTAACTGGAACCCCAGAGAATCACTGCCAGTCAGTATAGACAATATTATATATGTGCCACTTTGTGCATCTAATGAAGTGGGCTTTAGTCCACAAAAACTTCTACCATTTTTAAGGCACCACATGATTCTTCTTAGATTTTGCTGCAACAAACTAATACCAATACCCCTCTGTAAAAGTGTAGAATAACAGTGAGCTAGAAGAATGTAGTGTTCAGCTCAGTCTAAGGCAGCTTCCTATGAGGTATGTTCCTAAGTATTTTATTTTACAACATGATTCAACTAGCTAAGCCAAAGTACACAATTTTGTTATCTAAGGTACCAATTTCTGCACTTTACTGCCACATTTAATTAGGGTTAACTGGAGTTCGGAAAGGATCCACAATTTATAAATCCCCTGGAATATTTGGTGATGCAAAACTCCTTTGAGTGGATTCTGACAAACTAGTTGTGTTGGTGCAAGGATTTTCTGATTGTGCAAATGGACTTCCCCTCCTTCTCTTCTCCCTGCACACCCTCTGTGCCCTTCCCAATTCTGCTATGGGTGATTGGCAGTCCCTGATAACAAATTTAAGGGATGTGCAAGGGTGCAAGGAGAGAGGCGAGGGAGGAGACGTTCTGTTGCACACCCAAAATTCATTGACACTAATGGAACTACTTCATAGGACACCACCATTTATTTTTAAATTTACATTTTCTTTTCCTTCAAAGAATACTTAGGGGCATCTCAGTAACTCTAAATCACATAATAAACATAAATTCATATTTCAAAGACGAAATATTTCCACCTTTATTGTGGCTCTTTCACCACAACCTCAACAAAGCACTTTACAAACAGCAGCCAATGATGTTTCCTTTGTTATAATCTGTCAGGGCAAGAGGAAGAAATCTGACATTCCTCTTGTTCCTCATTAAAATACACCACCATCCTGCCGTCCTGCCCGGACATTATCTAGTAGTATCATATAGGCCTATGTTTTGTGGATCTAATAGAAATAAGTGCATTGTGTTTGTCTCCCTCAGTAAAAGTCAGCACCAAATTCAGGAGCCAAAGGAACGGAAGGCATTGGAATGGAGAATATCACCATTTCAGTATCAAGAGAACACATGTACAATTTGTAAGTTACCCGAGTGGTAACCCCACCTCTCTGGGGCTGGATCCTACAGGCTTCATTAACAATAAGCAAACAGATGGTGAAACCGTATGGGATCATGTACCACCCCATATGCCAGGGTCAACTGGTAATATGTGAGATCCTAGCAATCCCATCATTTATTTATCTAACAATATTTGTATACCACTTCTATTTTAAAAAAAACCTCACTAACCTTACATTGTTTACATAAAGTAATATAGGGTTTCACCCACCCCTGCCATTCCAGTCATATAACAGAACTCCCTTCTCTTCCCCTGAGCCCCTCACCCCCGCCTCACCCCTCAATATCTGCTCCAGAGGGTTGTAGGACCCTCTCTAACATATTTTGGAGACAAGCAAGGAGGGGGCGACGAAGTCCCATTGTATGAGCAGAATGCCACTCATTGTGCATTAGATACAACCCACAAAGTATTGTTTTACAACATGATTCAACTAGCTAAATGTTACTGGAGTGGAATCTGGGCACACAGCAGTGGTAACTATGCCATCCCAGGTAATGTATGGATGGAGGTATATTTATTTATGCGTAGGCATATTTGCACCACCCTTCAAAGAAATCCCTAGCATGACTCACAACAAAATCAAAATGCATTAAGACATGCCAACCAAATAAAAACAGCATACTAAAAATAATATTCTCAAAGCAGGCATGATTCTGGGGAGAGCATTTGGTAATCACAGTGTTGGTATTTAAACACCTAAGAAGGTATTTTCCTCTGTTACCACCCACCACACCTTGGTAGCCTCTACTGAAGATTTTACTGCCTGGAGAAACAGATGGGTAAACCTTTTGCAAGCTGGCTTTTAGAGGGAGGAATAAGGCACAGTTTCACAAAATGAATAGCATGCCCTAAAGGTATATGTAATGCCCCTGGGCATCTATATGCAATGAAGATATTCCTTAATAATTATGTTACACTAAATCACAATGTGCAAGAGAAAGCAATCCTGTCCGTTCTATTCTTCTCTAGTGCATAGCTTAAAAAATAACTAAATCACAGTCTGATGAATAGATTAGAATGTATTACAAACGTGAAGATGAATGACCACTCTTATTTTGATACATGGCTATAGTACCAATAAGAGAAAAAAGAAATTAAAAGATTATCTAATCATATATTATCTAAAGGCTGGAACCTTTTATCAAAGTTTCGGGTTTACATTTAGTCACAGGTATCTTAAAATCCCACTGCTAGTTCTTTTTTTGGCAACATAACCAGACAGGCCAGAAAAAGATTATATTCTCTCTGGGTTTAGAAGTCAAAAGGGAATGATAAGTAGTAACAGAGACTTGCAAATCAGTAAAAATCAACGCTTATGTAACACTGCATAATCATTCTTTTCTCCTGCTGCTCCCTCATGCATTTGATTAATGTATTGTACCATTGATTTGCACTGTTTGACATATCCCAGCTACATTTTGTATGCATAATTCCACAGATAAAGAAAAAGAAGTGAGAGTTTAATTAGAAAAACTGTCAGTTTTAAAGAATCAAAGATTTAAAACTTTCTGGATCACATCAGTCTTGATAAGCAGAAGGCAACTCACCAAAAACCCAAGTCACTTGCAAGCTAGCAACAGATCAAATGCACATTGCCATGAACATATTTTTAATGTGTTAGTACAGTATATGTTTCAAGATTCATAAACTACAGTAATAGGGTATTTCAGGACAGTGGGATACTTAAAAGGTTTGCAAGTGGTTATAAAAGCTAATATAATTTATTCAGTTTACCGGGAAATAGGGGAATTGGAAAATATCTATAAGGTAAACAAAATATACTATTTAAATAATCACATGGTATGCAGAAAAGCAGTTCCATTAGTACAAGGACCTCTGGCTGTGCAATAGAATTACCCCTTGCTCTCCTCTCCCCACACATCCCTAACAGAGGCAGAGCTAGCTGCTCCGGCACCCGGATCGGCACACATGCTGTGCACCCGTGGGGGCGCCGCCCACAGCGAGCAGCAAGCATCCCTCATGCATAAGCATGGCGAACAGTGAGCATCCCAGAGGGGTGCTGCCCACGGCAAGCGTCCCAGGGGGCAGGGTGCGGATGTCACACACCCCTCAATGATGACACCTAGGGCGCACCGCACCCACCACACACCCCTTCCTCCACCACTGATCCCTAAAACTGTTCTGGGTTTCCCCCAACTCTCAGGAGCAGCTTTTTGTGAGGGGGGGGGGAGGGAAAGGAGAGAGAAGGGAAGCTCCATGGAGCAAATGGAATTCCTTGCACTTACAGAACTACTTTACTGGATAGAACCTATGGAATCAAGTTATACATCAATATTTTTGTCCAAATGATGTGTATATCATACTCCTTTTACTCACATGCCACATTTCCTCTTCGCCATATACAGTGGACGCTCAGGTTGCAAACGTGATCCATGCAGGAGGCATGTTCGCAACCCGCAGCGCCACGTCTACACGTGTCACGGTTCTGTGCTTCTGCGCATGCGCGAGTGCCAAAACCCGGAAGTAACCCGTTTCAGTACTTCCGGGTTCAGCGGCTGTAACCCAAGGTATGACTGTACTATGCTGCTCTATTAAGCCATTTTAGACCTACACCTTAATAATGAGCCATAGATGTGTGAACTCTCCTGGAGACCATTTATGGACTCCCATACTGCAGAGACTGCACAAAAATGCATTTCTGGTTTCAAGACCTAGTTTTAAGAACTGTGGCTTTGTATAAGAAAAAGCATCAGTAATGACTGGCAAGCACAGGGGAGTTCTCATACTTCTCCAGGAAAAGTAGAAAGAAATATTATAGAGTGGACTGTGCTTGTTATCTAGCACATTTTGTGGTAGGTGAAGAGGCTACTGTGCTCTCCTGTCATTCCCAATACTTTCTAGAAGATACTGGCATTTTTCAAAGTGGTTCAATGGTCAGATGATTTCACTAGAACTGCAGTGTTCAAGGTTCAAATCACCACCCAGCCATGAAGTTTATATGGTGACTTTGAGCCTAGTCCCCAATCCAACCTATTTCATAGGGTTGTTGTTAGGGTAAGAAAGGGTGTGGAGACCCAAGCACATTGCCCTGTGCTGGAAGGAAGGAAGGAAGGAAGGAATTTATAATAAAACTGAATGAATAAAATTTAAAAAATGAACTACTAAGGGCTTCTTCTGGGTTTGTTTTTGTTAGAGATTTCAGTGACCTACTGTAGAAAGGAAATGCAGCTGTTATCTATAAGCAATTAGTAGTTGGCAGAAAGCCCAGATTGCTCTCTCTCTGACCATTAGCAAGCACCTGTGATTGGTCAGTGGAGTACTTAAAGAACTCAGCTTTCTCTGAGAGGGTGTGGTAGGTGCTGGTGTGTGGCGTTAGGTTGATGAGAGAGAGAGAGACAGAGAGAGGAAAAGATTTTATGTTTTGTTTCTTTTATTTTGTAAAGTCTGTAAATAGTAACTTATGGATGCTAGTTGTTTCAATCAATAAATACTGCATATAGTTATCCAGTGAGTTGCTGAGTTCCTGCGTTGAGCTGTCTAGTCAATTTCACAACAGCCAGAAGCTTCCAGAAAGGCTGCGTCTAACTCTGCTGTGTCCAGGAATACATTATACTCCTGACACTAAATCCCAAAGGTTATGATTGTCTTAAGAGGTTATGGGAGTTCCAGACTGTGGCTGGTGATTGGCTGAAGCTGGTGAAGCTGTGGACGCGTGGAACTGCACAAGACAGACAACAGCTGCAGCGTGTCATTGCTGGATGCTGTGGATTCCTGTGTTCTCTCTCGGAAGCTGTGAGTAGCTGGTTCCTGGGTTGTTAGGAAACATTGCTCTCAGATGGCTTCTCAACCGTTTCAGATGGCGTTTGAGCGTCTGAATGACCACAACTACTTGCTTTGGTCTGAGCGTATGCAGGCTGTGTTACAGAGGGACCATCTCTGGCTGGCAGTAAATAAGCCACCTGCAAAGCCTGATGAAGAAGATCAGGACAGAGACCAAAGAGCAAGGGCCACCATAGTCTTGGGGCTGGAAGACTCTCAGTTACCGCATGTGAGAGGGATTAAGTCGGCAAAAGGCGTGTGGAAGGCGTTGAAAGACCTTCATGTGCGTGAGACAGCAGGTTCCAAACTGTTTCTTCGCAAGGCGTTGTATAAAGCAATGTTGCAGCCTGGAGTTACAATGCAAGATCATTTGCACAGTTTGCAGATGAAATTTGTAGCGCTTCAAGAAAGAGACTGTGTATTAGACCAGCAGGAGAAAGTGTCTATAATTTTGAGCTCTCTTCCTGAAAGCTGGGACAATCTAGTCATGACATTTGAAGCGATGAAAGAAGAAGATTTGACTGTTAATTACGTAACTGGGCGTTTGCTGGAAGAATGGCAGAAGCGGGAGGACAGGTCGTTAATTTCAGAGGCTTCGGCAAGCGGTCGGCTTGTAAAGAATGCAAGCAGCGTTCCAGAAGGGAAGCAACAACAACGTCCGTGTCCGGCGTCTGGTGAAGAGTCCGCTTATGCTGTGCGTCGGTGCTATCGCTGTGGGTCAACGCGGCATCTGAGAAAATGGTGTCCAGAGGCGGCCAAGCAGCAGCAGCGACAGGAGCAGCAGCAGCGTCAGGAGCAGCAGCAAAGACAGAAGAAATTCTTCAAACGCACCAAGTCAGCGCAACTTGTGACTGCCGTGGTTAAGTGTGCTGATGAGAAACAGACTGTCTGGGTGGTAGATTCAGGAGCTTCTCGGCACATAGTAAATTCAGAGAAAGTTTTTGTTTCTAAGGGCCAAACGCAAAGCAGTCAGGTAGCTTTAGCTGATGGGAGAACTTCTGAGGTACATTCAGGGGGTTCTGTATATGTTCCTTGTCTGCGTGAGTGCCTGGAAAATGTGCTGTATGTACCATCACTAAGAAGCAATTTAATGTCAGTTGATTGTTTGCTTAAAGCTGGGTTTAAAGTTCATTTTGAAAACAACAGCTGTATTATTAAAAGGAATGGTGAGATTCTTGGCATTGCTAAGCCAGAAGGTGGTTTGTTTAAACTTAAAGCTGGTTCTTCAGTTGCAGCAGTGGTCAGTAATTCTCAACCTGTGTTAAACAACAAAGCTATGCATAACAACTGTTTACATTTACTGCATAGGAAGCTAGGCCATGCTGGTTGGAAAAGTGTTTTGAAAATGCCTGAGTTAGCTGATGGATGTAAGCTAGAGAGTTGCAATAAGTATTTGGACTGCAATGTATGTAAGAAAGTCAAAATTTGCAGAGTTCCATTTCCCAGAAGTGATAGAGTAAGTGACTCACCACTACAGCTTGTCCATTTGGATGTAATTGGTCCTTTTGCTGTAAGCAGGGGTGGAGCACGTTTTTCTCTAACAATTGTGGACGATGCAACACGTTTTTCTTGGGCCTATCCCATGAAACACAAGGGAGATGTATTTACCAAATTCAAAAGCTGGGTAGCATCAGTGGAGAGGTTTTTTTCTGTTAAAGTGAAAAGAATTCAGAGCGATCGTGGAGGTGAATTCATGTCTAATGCTTTCAGAGATTGGTTGCAGAAACATGGTATTGGGCATCGAAAAAGTAATGTTTTTTGTCCACAGGAAAATGGTGTGGCGGAACGCAAAAATAGATCATTACAGGACATGATGCATTCAATGCTTGAGGATGCTGGGTTACCTATGTCATATTGGGCTGAAAGTATATTAACTTCGTGTTATATTCAGAATAGGCTGTTCCATCAGACTATTGGTACTACTCCTTATTTCAAATTGTTTGGTAAGAAACCTAAGATAGATCATCTACATGTTTTTGGTTCTAAAGCGTGGGTACAGATTCCAAAGCAAATGAGAAAGAAAGGGGAGCCTAAATCTAAGCAATTAATTTTTGTAGGCTACCAAGAGTTTTCAAAGGGTTACAGATTTGCTGAAGGTACTAATGGAATTGTGATATCTAGAAATGCCAAGTTTTGTGAGCACGCTGGCTGGGAGAAATTGCATGCAAACACAGAGGTTTGGTTTGATTCCCAAAGGTTTAACAGTGAAAAAGAGACTCAGAGTTCAGAAACTGTGGGGGAGAAAAGTGCTGAGTCATTATCTCCAAAGCAAGAGTCAGATCAGTCATCGCCTGTTCCTAAGCAACAGCAAGGGGGGCGAACGTCTGAGGGGGAAAATGAAACAGAGGAAACTTTTACTCCTAGGAGGTCACAGCGAGAAAACAAAGGAGTGCCTCCGAATCGTTATTGTTCTAGCACAGGCAGTGTATGTAATGTAACGATAAAGCCTCAAAGGTTTCACAATTTGCTGCACAACTATCCAAAAAGTTTAAAGTGAAAGATCTTGGTTCAATTAAGTCTTATCTAGGTCTGGAAGTGTGCTGGGCAAAGGATGGGAGTTGTTTAATCAGTCAGCAGAGCAAAATTAAACAGCTTCTGGCAACATATAACATGCAAGACTGTAAAGGATCTGCTATTCCTATGGAACTAGGATTCATTAAATCACTTCACACAGATGAAAGTCCTATGTTTGAACATCCTGAGTTATATCAGTCAGCAATTGGAAGTTTAATGTTTCTGAGTCAATGGTCAAGACCTGATATAAGTTACACAGTGGGAATACTTAGCAGGCAGGTATCAAAGCCATCGCTTAATGCCTGGAAAGCAGTGAAATTTTTGCTAAGGTATTTGAAACAAACAATTGGCCATGTGTTAAAACTTAGTTCTGCAGGAGATGAACTGTTACATTGTTATTCAGATAGTGACTGGGGAAATTTACCGGATAGGAAATCTGTTACAGGTTTGGTCATTATGTTTGGAGGGGCTTTAATTGGCTGGAAGTCAAGAAAACAGAGTATAGTGAGTGTTTCTTCGACAGAAGCAGAATTCGCGTCGTTAAGTGCGTTATGTTCTGAATTGACGTATTTCAAGCAATTGTTAACAGATCTGAATGTAAACTGTGAAAAGCCAATACAAGTTTGCATTGATAATCAAGCGTGCATTGCCTTGAGTAATACTGAAAGTTTTAAGTCACGTTCAAAACATGTGTCAGTGAAATATCAAAATGTAAGATGCAGTGTACAGAACAATTTAATTTCATGTATCTATGTACCAAGTGATCAGAATGTTGCAGATGTGTTAACAAAGCCATTGAACAAAGTGAAGAACAAACAAATGTGTAAAAGTTTGGGTTTGCTTGATGAAGTGAGTTAAAAGAACTCTGTATATGCACAGGAGTTAATTGCTACGATAAACAGCTGTGAGGGGGTGTTAGAGATTTCAGTGACCTACTGTAGAAAGGAAATGCAGCTGTTATCTATAAGCAATTAGTAGTTGGCAGAAAGCCCAGATTGCTCTCTCTCTGACCATTAGCAAGCACCTGTGATTGGTCAGTGGAGTACTTAAAGAACTCAGCTTTCTCTGAGAGGGTGTGGTAGGTGCTGGTGTGTGGCGTTAGGTTGATGAGAGAGAGAGAGAGACAGAGAGAGGAAAAGATTTTATGTTTTGTTTCTTTTATTTTGTAAAGTCTGTAAATAGTAACTTATGGATGCTAGTTGTTTCAATCAATAAAAACTGCATATAGTTATCCAGTGAGTTGCTGAGTTCCTGCGTTGAGCTGTCTAGTCAATTTCACAACAGCCAGAAGCTTCCAGAAAGGCTGCGTCTAACTCTGCTGTGTCCAGGAATACATTATACTCCTGACACTAAATCCCAAAGGTTATGATTGTCTTAAGAGTTTTAGTAGTAAGACCATCAAGGGAAACCTGGAACATGTAATATCTCAGTATCACATATGTCGGAGAGAGTCCACTGCTATTTCATTTTGCACACAGGATGGCAGCAGCAAATCAATTCAATTCAAAGTGCCACGAGCTGGATTGTGCCAGAGGTGATTTATTTGGAACCAGGGACAGGATACTAGCAAACATTGTTAAAGAACCTATCAGCAAACTGTATGTGCTGTTCCCACAGACAATTAAATTGCTCAAGCTGCTTTTTCAGCACAAAGAACCTATGAACATGCAGACTGCAACCAGCTGTGATGAAGCTATCTCAAGTGCTGGCAAAGATGCTTCATTAATTCTCCAGGGATGTGAGAATAATGACAATCTACCAGAAACATCAGGACCATTGATAGTTGTTGTTGCTGCTTCCAGAATCCCAAAGCACATTTGTTTGCTGGGTATTCTGCATCCCAAATGAGTAAGAAACAGACCCTTAAGGAATCAACCTGAGGCTGTCAAGTACCACATTGTGGTGAAAGGATTTTTATCAGGAGTTTGTTCATAGTTTTCATGAAGTGAAACTGTAAGCTGTATTCAGAGTTGCTGTTCTATTTGATACTCAGGGCAGAGAACAAATTCATCTTCTCAGAAATAGATACTCTGCTGAATAAATCCCCCAGTGAACAACCACAACACAAGATTGTGCACTGAAACCATGCAGTCCTAAGATCTATTGATATACTCCATACATTTTTTGTCCTGGACCCAGAGGAAAAGTCCTCAGATGCAGAGACAGATTCACCCACCAAACCTTTCCATGTGGATCTCCTGTCTCCATCTGCTCACCTGAACCTGAGGAGGCACCTAAGCTGCTATAATTTTATGACTGGACCATAAACTCTTCAGAGAAAAGACCCAAGGAACCCCCCAAAGTAGTGCACACAGCTTGAAACCAGGTTGCTTGGAAGAAGCCAATGGCTGCAGAACTGGTCTGTTAACTTGCCAGATTCAACACCCAAGGGATGGAACTTTAATCTTTACTACCTGGCCAGGGCTAAAAAGCTCTGGTAGTTGTTCCAGGACAATGTTGAGACCACAAGACTTCCAGTCATGATCCTGAACCTGAATCAGCACCTTGGTCCAGACTATTTCAGAGCCATGCTTTAAGAAAGTACCATATTTTTTGCTCCATAAGACGCACTTTTTCCCTCCTGAAAAGTAAGGGGAAATGTCTGTGCGTCTTATGGAGCGAATGCATGGTCCCTGGAGCCAAATTGCCCAGGGAGGAAAGGCAGATCCTGCTTTTTCTGTTTTAGAAAGAGCTAAAGGTTAACAAGAGGGAAAGAGAGTGTTGAAAAGAACCCGCTCAACAGCTGATTGCAGGAGATCGGGGAGGGAGATAAGGGAGCTAGCTCCCTTCCTGCCCCACCCAGGCCCCTTGCAGAGTAGGATCCTGGGAAATTGAGGATCCTGGGAAATTGAGTTTTTCAGCCATTTGGGGCTGTTACTTTTCCGCTTGCTTTCTATTACTTGCTGATGCTTACTGGTTTGCTTTCTTCTTGCTTCCTATTACCTACTGGTGCTTACTGGTTTGTACTGGTTTGCTTTCCTCTTGCTTTGTATTACTTGCTGGTGCTTACTGGTCTGTACTGGTTTGTACTGGTGCTTACTGGTTTGTACTGGTTTACTTTCCTCTTGCTTCCTATTACCTGCTGGTGCTTACTGGTCTGTACTGGTTTGTACTGGTGCTTACTGGTCTGTACTGGTGCTTACTGTTTTGTAAGCAATGCTTTTCCCCCTTTGCAAAAGCTGCACAAATCTGAACTGATCCTTTGCAAAAAAAAAAGCTGTAAAACTTTGAGCTGATTCTCAAAAAAAAAAAACCATGGGTTTTAGAGGAGGAAAACCAGAAAAATATTTTTTCCCTTGTTTCCTCCTCTAAAAACGAGGTGCGCCCTATGGTCCGAAGCGTCCTATGGAGCGAAAAATACGGTATTCATCTGATATATATGGTCAAGAAAAACACATCTAAAATCCAAAGCTCATAGAGGGAAATCAGCAAAAGTACATTCTGCAACTTGAACACACAGGAAATAAAAAGCTTCTGTTCACAGAAGAAATGCAAAGTCAAATGTATTCAAGAACTCTGTGCAAGACTTCCATCCTCCAGTACAATCCACAAGGCTGAATTAGCAACATATACAAGTTGGATGGCAATAACATAGATACCACAAACTGGACCATGTATCAAGGTAAACTAATTACTTCAAAATGTTTTTATTATTATTATTATTATTATTATTATTATTATTATTATTATTATTATTACAAATTTCTGTGCATAATTTTTTTACAGTACTGTTGATTATTAATTAATTTGCATTGTATTATTACACTGTAGCTTCATATTTCAAAAAAAAACTTGTGTTTGGTTGCTGTCTTGGACTCTGCCATGGAAACAGCTCCTGGTATGCTGTGCTCTGCTCTGACTTTTTACTTGTCAGTTCTTCTTCAACATCTGGATTTAATTCTTTTATGCAGGTCTCAGTCTATAGCTACCAATGATCCATCATTACCCCTAGTCCTTATCATTTAATTAGATATAGTGTTCCAGGCCTTCACCTTTATATAAGGACATTCATCTCAAAGCCAGGTCTTTAGCCTTGCCTTCAGTCCCACTTATGATATTCCATATTCTCTTGGAGGGTGAAGGTTAAAATAAAAATTCTGATCTGCTTCTGAGTTGCTCTGTGCTGTCTGCTTCCATTTGTGCTTCAAGTTCAATGCCACTTTCTATAAAATAAAGCTCTGAGTACTCCATTCACTATAAACAGAATCCAAAACAGCTCTAACTCCCCCTCTTTTGACCAAAGTGGATGAAATTTGCAGGCACAAAAGCCCTACCAGAGAAGATAAATTATGCCAAATTGTACACAGGCGTTTACATGCATGGCCCATTTAAAGGTTTGGTTTTTTTAAACTATAACTTTTTCATTCTCTGCCATAATTAGATGTGATTTGCAGGCATGGTCACCCCTTCTGAGGTGATGCTTGCCCAATTTCAGAATGCTAGCTGCTGTGGCTCTCCTGTAAGGGCAAACTTTAATCTTTGGGGATGAGTACAACAGGAATCGGGGGCAGGGGGTTAGGAGAAAAGAGCATGGATCCCCAGGAAAACCTATTATCCCGGAGAGGCAGTTTATTAACTCTATTACTCACATGTCCCCAACAACAGTAAAATATTGGGGAAGTGTGCTATTAACCCAAATGACTGTAATGAATCTTATTTGGCAATAAGAACTCCAACTTCTTTCACGATTAATCCAAATGAAGCATTGTATTTTGGAAAGCACATGTATCCACATGCAAAGGAACTTGCAGTGAACATTTGATAAATTATAAATAGATTGTGCTGAACAGACTTAGGAGCCTCAGGGCTCCTAAGGGATGAAAATATTACTACCGTGTTTCTCCTAAAATAAGACACCGTCTTATATTTTTTTTCGCTCAACAAAACACAGTATGGCTTATTTTCAGGGGATGTCTTATTTTAACCGCGTCGCATCGGTACGCTGCATAGCCACGCCTCTCCAGGCTGTTTTAATGGGAGGTACCACGTCACTATGGCTTATTTTCGGGGTATGGCTTATTTTTGGGGAACGGCTTATATTTCGCAAATGCATAGGAATCCTGCTATGGCTTATTTTATGGCTATGTCTTATTTTAGGAGAAACAGGGTATATCCTACATACAGATGTGTGTGGCAGAGAAAACTAATAAGAAGATTACACTGAGTCAGAATTTCCAATTTTAAGAACAATTGACACTTTGGTGGGGTGGGGGATGTATATTGTGTGAAAATCACATCAAAAAAAAAAGCTCCATCTGCAAATCTCCTGACTTTCATCATCCCCAATATGGAAGATAAAGAAAATGTGAAAAGTTTCTCTCTGTGCTTTAAGCTGAACATTTCAGTTCAAACTTTGCTTTTTCTTCACACTTCAGCTGCCTCAGACTACATCTCTTTAATACTCAGGAAGACAGTTCCCTAAATCAATAAGCATGGGACACAAAAATCTCTCTGTTTTTAAAGATATACTGGCCCAGGAGGCAGGGGGGACCTAACAAACTACAAAAGAGACAGCTCGTGTTTGTGGCACAGAAACTCCCAAAAATAGAATAAACGAAAGCTGACAACTATTAGCATGTGATTCTCAAAGGTATTCAGGGTAAACTGAATTAAGGTCCCACAGAGATCCAGAACTGAGGCAATATTAAAGGCCATTCCGGAATTCTAAAGACCATACTACACATTATGGGTCAGTAAACCTGTGTTTGTTCTTAAGCGCATACTTGACCGAGAGCTGTAGCCAATGCTGGCTCTCCAATGCACGATTCAATATGCTACATGGATTTTCAGATATGTGTACAATTAAAAACATAAGCAGTCCCCATTATATTAACCACATGTGAAATGATCAGAGCTACTGACAGATACAAAAAAATAGTGAAAACTAAGGGGGAAATCAAATGTCATTTCCCCACCACCATCTCTTTTTTTATATATAACCAGTAAGAATAGTTTTGCGTTCTGTGTACAACATACATGTAGAATGTAAAAATGGCTTCCTACCCTGCTCAAATATGGTTTTAAGTTCCTACACAATTATAGGCTCCACATCAGAAAATCTTCTGAGGCCAATATTTACAAATTCTTTCAATGTCTTATAGTGATCTTTATACATTTATTCTTTTATTGATACCTATAGCACCCTTTAAACATTTATATATAGCACCTTTTATACATTTATACACAGTGTCTTTTATGTTTACTTACTTACTCTGGCGTAATAGTCAAACAAAGACAGCTCTTAATATTTATTGCCTTTAAATAAACTATTTTTTTAAAATATGAACTCGAATACATACAGTAACTATACCATGACAAATAACTTTCCAAACGTTGCTTTTCTTTTTAGCAGACTGCTACTTCCTGTCTTTCTAAAACAATAAAAAGGACCTATGGCAGGTGCTTGTGTTTACCCCAGCTGTTTTCTCTGTTGTACTGGACCCATAAACATAACAATAACCAGCCTGCCCCGCCTTCCAGTGATATAAAGCAGCTGGTCAAACTAAGGCCATTCAGCATGAAGTTCACTGAACTATAACAGCACATAAACTGGCACCAAGCTGAGCAACTTTCTAGGATTCCCCAAATATTCGTTTGGGCAATCATGTCCCAACGGTCATGCACAATATTCTGGTTTTATTTCATGTCATTGACACAACCTTATCACTTCTGTAGCATGAACTGTGGCTGCTGTAGAAAAATGACTCCTCTCTCTTCAGATTTTAAGGGTAATATTCTTCTCTTTCCACTGTTGATGCTGCCACCACCATTCTTCCATTGTTTCCCTGCATCCATTTTAGACTATAAGCCTTGTAGGGTAACCACTTACGCAGGGAGACTGTACTTTTGTTCATGTAAGTCAACTGACTTTCTCTCAAAAAGCAGGCAAAGGGTTTTATTATTTCAGCAGCAGGAATCGAAATAAATCTCAAATTCATTTTCAGTTGTCAGTGACCATTATCTTGAAAGAGAGAACACCTTCACAATATTTCCTCAATTTTCCACACGCCACTATTTGTGTGTGCAGGTGGAGCAGATATGATTATTCCTTCATTAGTCATCACCATGGATCACTAATGATAGCAAAGAGTCACATAGCAAAACACCCAAAACATACTTGCCAATAATAGCACCATTTTTGCATGAGATGTACAGTACAAGCCAGTAATCAAGAAAGCCAGTACTTGGTTGTGAAACAATACTTTCTATTTATTATTATTATTATTATTATTATTATTATTAACTGTGGTCTAAACCACAGAGCTTAAGGCTTGCTGATCGGAAGGTCGGCAGTTCGAATCCCCACAACGGGGTGAGCTCCCTTTGCTCGGTCCCTGCTCCTGCTAACCTAGCAGTTCGAAAGCATGTCAAAGTGCAAGTAGATAAATAGGTACCGCTCCGGCGGGAAGGTAAACGGCGTTTCTGTGAGCTGCTCTGGTTCGCCAGAAGCAGCTTAGTCATGCTAGCCACATGACCCAGAAACTGTCTGTGGACAAATGCCAGCTCCCTCGGCCTATAGAGCGAGATGAGCGCCGCAACCCCAGAGTTGTTCGCAACTGGACTTAACTGTCAGGGGTCCTTTACCTTTACCTTTATAGACTTCTTAGTCATTTGACTGTGTCGACCACAGCAAACTATGGCAAGTTCTTAAAGAAATGGGAGTGCCGGATCACCTCATTTGTCTCCTGAGAAATCTCTATGTGGGACAAGAAGCTACAGTTAGAACTGGATATGGAACAACTGATTGTCACCGGGGTCTGGTAGGGACCCCAAGATCTCCTGCAATGCTTTTGCAAAGTTTTTTGCAGATAAAGTCGCTCAGATTCAGAAGGAGGTAGACTCCACCGTGGGAGCAGGGCCGGGGCGGGAGAGTGCTAGAGCCCTGTCTAGTCATGTTTCATGGGATAAATTCCAATCTGTTACCTCCGAGGATGTGGACAGGCTGCTTGGACGAGTGAAACCGACCACCTGTCTCCTAGATCCTTGCCCATCCTGGCTTATAAAAGCTAGCCGGGAAGGGCTGGGCGATGGGCTCTGCGCGGTGGTGAATGCTTCCCTCTGCGAGGGAATCTTTCCAGACCCGCTGAAAGAGGCGGTCATTAAACCGCTTCTTAAAAAAACATCTCTAGACCCAGCCAATATGGCCAACTATCGCCCAGTCTCAAATTTACCATTCTTGGGCAAGGTGATTGAGCGGGTGGTTGCTGAACAACTCCAAGCACGCCTGGAAGATGCGGACCATTTGGATCCCTTCCAATCAGGATTCAGGCCTCATCATGGGACTGAAACTGCCTTGGTCGCGCTGGTTGATGATCTCCGGCGGGCTAGGGACAAAGGTGAGAGCTGTTTCCTGGTTCTGCTGGATCTCTCAGCGGCCTTTGACACCATCGACCATAACATCCTTCTGGACCGGCTAGAGGGGTTGGGAGCTGGGGGCACTGTTATACAGTGGTTCCGCTCTTTCCTCCTGGGCCGTGTTCAGAAAGTGGTGGTGGGGGATGAGTGTTCAGACCCCTGGGCTCTCACTTGTGGGGTGCCTCAGGGTTCTGTCCTCTCCCCCATGCTTTTTAATATCTATATGAAGCCGCTGGGAGAGATCATCAGGGGGTTTGGGTTGGGTGTTCATCAATATGCAGATGACACCCAGCTCTACCTCTCTTTTAAATCAGAACCAGTGAAGGCGGTGAAGGTCCTGTGTGAGTGCCTGGAGGCTGTTGGAGGATGGATGGCGGCTAACAGATTGAGGTTGAATCCTGACAAGACAGAAGTACTGTTTTTGGGGGACAGGAGGCGGGCGGGTGTGGGGGACTCCCTGGTCCTGAATGGGGTAACTGTGCCCCTGAAGGACCAGGTGCGCAGCCTGGGAGTCATTTTGGACTCACAGCTGTCCATGGAAGCGCAGGTTAATTCTGTGTCCAGGGCGGCTGTCTACCAGCTCCATCTGGTACACAGGCTGAGACCCTACCTGCCCGCAGACTGTCTTGTCAGAGTGGTGCATGCTCTGGTTATCTCCCGCTTGGACTACTGCAATGCGCTCTACGTGGGGCTACCTTTGAAGGTGACCCGGAAACTGCAATTAATCCAGAATGCGGCAGCTAGACTGGTGACTGGGAGTGGCCGCCGGGACCACATAACACCGGTCCTGAGAGATCTGCATTGGCTCCCAGTACGTTTCCGAGCACAATTCAAAGTGTTGGTGTTGACCTTTAAAGCCCTAAACGGCCTCGGTCCTGTATACCTGAAGGAGCGTCTCCACCCCCATCATTCAGCCCGGACACTGAGATCCAGCGCCGAGGGCCTTCTGGCGGTTCCCTCACTGCGAGAAGCAAAACTACAGGGAACCAGGCAGAGGGCCTTCTCGGTAGTGGCGCCCGCCCTGTGGAACGCCCTCCCGTCAGAAGTCAAGGGAATAAACAACTACCTGACATTCAGAAAACACCTAAAGGCAGCCCTGTTTAGGGAAGTTTTTAATTTGTGACTCTGTATTGTATTTTGATATTTGTTGGAGGCCGCCCAGAGTGGCTGGGGAGACCCGGCCAGATGGGCGGGGTATAAATAATAAATTATTATTATTATTATTATTATTGGTTCAAAATTGGGAAAGGAGTACGACAAGGCTGTATATTGTCTCCCTGCTTATTTAACTTATATGCAGAATTCATCATGCGAAAGGCTGGACTGGATGAATCCCAAACCGGAATTAAGATTGCCGGAAAAAATATCAACAACCTCAGATATGCTGATGATACAACCTTGATGGCAGAAAGTGAGGAGGAATTGAAGAACCTTTTAATGAGGGTGAAAGAGGAAAGCGCAAAATATGGTCTGAAGCTCAACATCAAAAAAACTAAGATCATGGCCACTGGTCCCATCACCTCCTGGCAAATAGAAGGGGAAGAAATGGAGGCAGTGAGAGATTTCACTTTCTTGGGTTCCATGATCACTGCAGATGGTGACAGCAGTCACGAAATTAGAAGACGCCTGCTTCTTGGGAGAAAAGCAATGACAAACCTAGACAGCATCTTAAAAAGCAAAGACATCACCTTGCCGACAAAGGTCCGTATAGTTAAAGCTATGGTTTTTCCAGTAGTAATGTACGGAAGTGAGAGCTGGACCATCAAGAAGGCTGATCGCCGAAGAATTGATGCTTTTGAATTATGGTGCTGGAGGAGACTCTTGAGAGTCCCATGGACTGCAAGAAGATCAAACCTATCCATTCTCAAGGAAATCGGCCCTGAGTGCTCACTAGAAGGACAGATCCTGAAGTTGAGGCTCCAGTACTTTGGCCACCTCATGAGAAGAGAAGACTCCCTGGAAAAGACCCTGATGTTGGGAAAGATTGAGGGCACAAGGAGAAGGGGACGACAGAGGATGAGATGGTTGGACAGTATTCTCGAAGCTACTAACATGAGTTTGGCCAAACTGCGGGAGGCAGTGAAGGATAGGCGTGCCTGGCGTGCTCTGGTCCATGGGGTCACGAAGAGTCAGACACGACTGAACGACTGAACAACAACAAAAACTACCCTGATGGCAGAAAGTGAGGAGGAATTCACCCTTTTAATGAGGGTGAAAGAGGAGAGCGCTAAATATGGTCTGAAGCTCAACATCAAAAAAACTAAGATCATGGCCACTGGTCCCATCACCTCCTGGCAAATAGAAGGGGAAGAAATGGAGGCAGTGAGAGATTTCACTTTCTTGGGTTCCATGATCACTGCAGATGGTGACAGCAGTCACGAAATTAGAAGACGCCTGCTTCTTGGGAGAAAAGCAATGACAAACCTAGACAACATCTTAAAAAGCAAAGACATCACCTTGCCGACAAAGGTCCGTATAGTTAAAGCTATGGTTTTCCCAGTAGTAATGTACGGAAGTGAGAGCTGGACCATAAAGAAGGCTGATCGCCGAAGAATTGATGCTTTTGAATTATGGTGCTGGAGGAGACTCTTGAGAGTCCCATGGACTGCAAGAAGATCAAACCTATCCATTCTCAAAGAAATCAGCCCTGAGTGCTCACTAGAAGGACAGATCCTGAAGTTGAGGCTCCAGTACTTTGGCCACCTCATGAGAAGAGAAGACTCCCTGGAAAAGACCCTGATGTTGGGAAAGATGAAGGGCACAAGGAGAAGGGGACGACAGAGGATGAGATGGTTGGACAGTGTTCTCGAAGCTACTAACATGAGTTTGGCCAAACTGCGGGAGGCAGTGAAGGATAGGCGTGCCTGGCGTGCTCTGGTCCATGGGGTCACGAAGAGTCGGACACGACTGAACGACTGAACAACAACAACAGTCACTTGTTACCCAGTGGTCTCCAAGTGACTTGCAACACATTTAAAAACAAATGTCAATAAATGATACCATTAAGAAATGCATATGCATAACCTACAATCCATACACACAGAGATGCCTCACAAAAACCACAGGAGGTATGTATTAGTAGCATCTAATATAGACTTTTAAAAACTTAATATTTATCCTGCTGTAGAGTGGCTCATTCACTCAAACATGTCTCATATGAGAAGCTCATGTAAGAGCTTAATACATTTATGCTTCTAAGTGTGGGCCAATAGTATTTAGCTAGTGGGCTGTATACAACTATGTTTTATTCAAAGTAGACCCACTGAAATTGATAGACCTAACTTAGTCATGTTCAATAATTTCAATGGTTCTACACTGCAAAAGTCATAGAGTTTAGTGCTCACATTACTCTGCAGATTACCCAGCACATCAGGGATGGGAAATATCTGTGGCCCTCCAGATACCGTTGGATTCCAACTCCCATCAGCTTCAGCCAACATGGCGCATGTTGGGGGATTATGGGAGTTGTAGTTCAGCAAAACCTGGAAAGCCACAGGTCCCCCATCCTTGCTTTACAGCAAGTTCAAGATTCCAGTGTTACATCTCCTTGACATAAACATATTTAATGGCTTAAACATAAGAAATGAATTTAACACTGCAGGATTTCTATAGAACGCAAGCATGGCAAAATGTCTTAACATTCAATCTGTGCTGCTAACCTAACTTCACCCACTTCAATGGGACTCTAGCAAAAACCTTATTAAAACCAATAGAGGCTGCTGGTGTGATCCCACCACATACAAATATATTGCTATTATATGTAATGATAGACAGAAATTAGTGTTGCTTCACTGCATAGCTTCATAAATGTTCTCACAAATATATTTGCTGCTAATAGAGAAGGTGAAAGAAATAACAATGTTTATCCTGTGGTCAGTGTATTTAGATACAAGTAGGAATGTAACCATGGCTACATTCATTCCAAATTTGTGGTTAAAATGTTTCGTTTACTAGTTCTCAAAAGTTGGCTTCCTCCTCCTAAGACACCTATGTTATGCTAAAATCTGGCAGTTTCGGAGAAAACATAACTACTCTTAGACAAAGCTGGACTTATTGTTGCAAGCACAGAAATGCAGTAAAGCCAGTTAAAGAACATATACAGAACTGCAGAGGAAAAATTAGAAAGCCTCAAAATAGATCATCCCATTTTGAACTCCACCTGGTCAGAATGTGTGTGCCCCGTCATATATATATATATATTTTCCAAGTAACTCATGGGGCTTTTTAACAGCTCAACATAAGAGCTTCCCGTAGATGAATGCCAAAATTTGTACCTACCGGTACTTAAAAGATTAAAGATGATGTGAGCTACCCATACAACATGTATTATTGGGCAGCCATTCAAACAGAGTTAAATCAATCAATCAATCAATCAATACATGTGGGGAATGTAAAGGTTTAAAAGGAGAGGCTTCATGTTTCAAAGCCCCGCTGAACATTTGGGTGCATGAGAGCTGAGCTGTGGGGGCAGTCTGCCACATAAACTTCCTCAAGTTCGCTTCATCCTATAATGTCAGGGGTAGTCCACACAGCATATTCTAGAAGCCGTTGAATTGCATCAACTTCCCTCAGCCACAGGAGTATGACAAATGGCATGGGGTGAAGGGTCCTAGAGTCCAAGAGCATTGTAAGGTACCACATTGGCTAACCCTGATATATGCCTCTACAGCAGAAATATTACTTAACTCCTCCCATTGCAAGAAATTCCTCCCACGCTACAAAGAACGTGGCAATGGCTTGGATTCAGACTTAGTCATACTTAATCAATGAAATCAATTAAGCTAGTCGGGACTAAATTGCCTCACTGATTTCAATGAGTCTCTTATCATGAACAGGTCTGGTTCCAAATCAACATGTGTGCTTTTGTGTTAACCTACCTGACTTCTTCTGACAATACTCATGGCTTACCAGTGAATACCTTGACCCACAACACAATGTATTCTGTTCTTATTTAATAGAATAATTAATGTTCAGTGTTGTGTCCAAATATAAGGAAAAGGAAAAGAGAGGAACAGACCACAATATGAAAGCAGCTTCTTCATCCTGCTAAACAAAGATGGGAGTATCTGCTATGTTATGGCAATGCTTTGCATAAGCTGCAGTGTCTGTGAAGCACAACCCATATGATGCAGAAGAGGGTGGGTTTTTTTCCTGCACACACAGTACACGCACAAAAGAAGCAGTTTCCCTAGCAACCAAGCCGCAGTGAAATTTATCAGGACAGCTCCTCGCCCTCTACATATTACTGGATAACATCGTATGGATCAGCTGACACCTAGTGTCTGGTCGGAATGCTGCTTCATGAAACAATTTCCTAGGCACACTGTAGCAGGCAATTAGAATATTTCCCTCTTTCAGGAGGACATACACTAATAATCATTAACACTCTCTCTCACCCACCCCCCACTGCCATCCATTTCTAAAAGCAGCAAATACCATTCCTTCATTTTCACTTCTAGTCAGGCAAAATTTCTTTTAAAATAGGTTGAAAACAATATTGTATGTAATTTCATTTTGTAATTTTATTTGTTAATGGTTGGACCAAGATATTTTTCTTTGTGAAACAAAATTATTTAATAAAAATTTATATGTAAAAAAATAGGTTGAAAATGTAAGAAAGATAATGAAACTGTAACAAACAGTCTAGAAGAAACGGATGCTACATCAACATATGCTGAAGTACATATGCAACCATCTTTGTTTTGTAAAAATGGCACTATCCTGTGGCTGGCATTCAGCAGTCATCCCTGCTAACACAGCATCCCCTACACAGAGTTCTGTTGATGGAAGGGGGGGCTAGATTTTGCCTGCACCCCCTTGTGCTCTCTGCAAATCCAGTGTAGGAGGCGATGCTGAGTTCTGCAAGCAGGGAAAGGGGGAATTGGCAAAAGACACTTTCCATCCTCTCCACCAATGAGATACCTCCATTGGGCCAAAAGCTTCCATGCTTCCAACTTTGGCCATTGGTGCCAACACGTTGGGGGGGGAGGAGTCATAGACAGAGTGATGCTAGTGTGAGGGAGCTGAGTGTCGTTGGAGTCGTGCCTCAGAACAGACTTGGTGGAGGCACCACTCCTTCTTCTTTTGTAGGGTCACAGGTGGCACTGTGGTCTAAACCACTGAGCCTCTTGGGCTTGCTGATCAGAAGGTCGGCAGTTCAAATCCCCGTGATGGGGTGAGTTCCCGTTGCTCTGCCAGCCTAGCAGTTCAGAAGCATGCCAGTGCAAGTAGATAAATAGGTACCACTCAGCTGGAAAGTAAACGGCATTTCCGTGCACTCTGGTTTCCGTCACGGTGTTCCGTTGCACCAGATGCATTTTAGTCATGCTGGCTACATGACCTGGAATCTGTGCTGGATTTACGTATAAGCTAAACAAACTATAGCTTAGGGCCCCACTCTCTTGGGGACGGCAAAAAAAAATTAAAGGAAAAAAACTGGATGTACATTTCCAAAATATAAGATAAAAAACAAATAAAATAAAACCAACAGTGTTTTGTGTTGTGTAGGTTACTATGATGTAAGTAATGGGCCCCGCCTGCTAGCCTGCACCCTAAAATATCACATATACAGGGCCCCATTACCTTCAGTAGCTTAGGGCCTCACCAGACCTAAATCTGGCCCTGCCTGGAATGCTGTATGTGGACAAACGCCAGCTCCCTTGGCCTGAAAGCGAGATGAGTGCCGCAACCCCATAGCCACCTTTGACTGGACTTAACTTTCCAGGGGTCCTTTACCTTTTACCCTTCTGAAGACTTCAGCTGCTTGAATTAAGATGATGGAGGGAATACTAGACACAAAGTAGTGAGGGGGGGAGGCAGGGGCTGAAGACAGAGCTGGAAGCCCACCTCAAACCAGGTTTGCTGGTGGCACTGCCTCTACTCCTCCGTCCCTTTCCTTCATGACACTTCCTCAGCACAGGCTCCATGGAAAAGGGGGCAGCAGTGGCAGAGCCTGGGCGCTTCTCATGCTATTTCCACACTGTGGGAGCAGCTGCCTCGTGTTGCTGGTGAGGCGCTAGTGAGAAAATGCCTCACAGAAAGAGTAGATGGCGTCATGATTTATGACATGATGCCCTCTACTCTACTGTGCCCCCAGAGAATCATAAAATTGTAGAGTTGGAAGGGGCGCCATGGGTCATCTAGTCCGACCCTCGGTGATGCAGGAATCACAACTAAAGCAAACCTGGATCCAATTCCCTGTTACTGTAACGTGGCATAAGTCACTTATATAAATCTATATTTAGCTACTTCAGAACAGGAGAGAGGTGGTACTTGATGGTGGTTTTTGAATCCAAGCAAAAATAGCTATTGTGCCTATTTTGTGCTGAAAAGTATATTCAGAATATATGTGTGTGTGTCAAGGCAGAAATAGCAAGAAAAAGCTGATCACTTACTAACACTTCCTTCCCTATAACCAGTACTTGAGAGAGACAATTAGAGAAACAGATGGGAAGTACATTTACTTTCATCTATTTACTGGTAATCCTGCCATGGCCATGCCATTTCATATCTGGCTTCTGCGCTTCAAATAGTACAAGCCATGAGACCACTGTGACCCCAATCTGTACTGAAGAATGCAATATGGGAAGGGACAGGAAAATTGGGGGGGTGTTTCAATACATTGAAAATTAACGCTGAAGAGCATGAAATAAGCATTTCTTTCTAGGAAGGGAGACCGGAACAACTTAATGGAAAGAAGCTAAGCACTGACACAGCACATCAGAACAGAAAAGTGCTAAAGCTTTCAACTTCAATACAAAATAGCTATCACAACCACCACCCCCCAAAGAGATTTTCTTTAATTTGCTTTGGTTAAGGAAAAAATAATAACCTCCCCAGTTTTCATTCACTTTTTTTTAAAGGACTGTGAACAATAGTTTTAGATTTAAAATTCAGTAGAGCTATCAGAGCCTTTCTTACAAATGGAATCATTTCTAAAAGAAAAAAAAAGATTTAAAAGTATACAACTTCAAAACTGATTTCTCATTACAGAGAGACCAGCTATATATTGCGATAATATACTGGAACGATAAATCAGTCCAAATGCCACAACATTTGTATTCTACCCTCTTAGAGCTTCAGAGGTCAAGAGTTCTCTGAACAACATGGATTGTGTCGCAGAGGGCTACAATGGGAAGGAAGAATCATCCAAAACTGGACAGGAAAACCCTGAGTGTGGGGGTATAAAAAGTGTCAAAAAATTATTAAAGTGTTCTTCTTCCTCTCTTGTGTATCCTGTTGTCTGCCTCTGGAAATGTATTCAACTGTTTATTGTCTACTGAATCCATATGGAAGGGTACAAGTTGCATTCTCTGCATAATTCACATTTTCTTAGATGGACATCTGGATTAAAATTCTCATGATATATTCATGTAGCAATTGGAGATAAGCAAAGTAATCCAAACCACCAATCCACTATGCTGAAGGGAGTCTGGGTGGAATGGAGGTCTCTCTTCATGCAGTCAAGGCAGATCTATATGTCTGAAATTTGTTGGGGTTAATCTCTTCCTGAGGGGCTACCATGTTTCCAAATTTCATGCACCTCCATATAAAAATATGGCCATTCTGGTTTCCCAGTGCAAGTCAATGGGAAGACCAAAATTTCAGATGTCCTGAGTCAAATCAGGTCCAAATTGATCCAAACCAAATCAGGGCTTGAACCACTGAATCAGATCCAAACCACAGCAGACGTGGTGGTGGTTGCACAACCCTAATTACCAGTATAAAATATTCTTCTTTTCCAAGTATTTATGTACAAATTTACATGGGCTTCATTAATCTCGGTCTTCATGGTTCTACATGCAAATTTTTCATAGACTGTTAAACAGATTCATATGCTCAACAGACATGACTACAATCACTGGCAATAAAACTCAGCCACATCAGGAGCTACGAGATGTATGTTATGGTCTGCTCTTGGCAGCTTTCTCCTTCTATACTTTGTAAGACAGTGCCATACTGTGGACAGTCCCATTTCTTTGCTGTTTTGCTCTGCAGTCTCTGCAGGTACAGTAGGCATGTTTTCTGACCCAGTTTCCTCACCAATCTCTACTTAGCTGTACACTGCTAGTGACACTCCTGGCATGCCAACCAGATACTGCAGCCTGCAGTGCAGTTTGTTACAGCACGTTCACAGTTCCTACTTAAAAAACAACAACAGTGGAAAAGTACCGTTGTCAACTAAGCCTAATTAAACTGAAGCCACTTTCACATATGTGCCTGGCACATTTACATATGCTAATTTGTGTATGCTTGTGTATCCTCAACAAACAGAAAAAATACATTTTTAAGCTTTCTCTCTCTCTCTCTCTCTCTCTCTCTCTCTCTCTCTGTGTGTGTGTGTGTGTGTCAGGGAGGAGGGGAGGGAGAGAGAGAATTCCAATTACCTCTTCGGGTCCTGGTTTGGGAAAGAAACCTCATAAAACTATTAGTTAAGCATGTCTTTTTATCAGTTACTGAGATACAGAACTCACTACAAGAGAGACCTCGCTCAATTTGTCTTACTTTCATTTATCCAGCACTACAAACAAGCAATTTGTAAAATCAAGGACAATAATACAGTGGGAGCACAAACACAAGTACAGTCAAACCTCAGCTGTCGAACGTAATCCATTCCGGAAGACTGTTTGACTTCCGAAACATTCAACAACCGAAAACTCAAAACAGAAGCCGCATAGCACATTCGGCTTCTGGAAACCGTTCAAAAACTGGAGAGTTACTTCCGGGTTTTTTATGTTTGGGAGCCAAAACATTCCAAAACTGAGGCATTCGGGAACCAAGGTTTGACTGTAATACATATACGCACACATAACTGAGGGCACAGCTTTGCCCAGCAGATTTGGGCTAATGTCCAACTCATGAGGCTATTCTGGCACTTACTACTCAGCATGCTATGCTAAAATACAGTCACTACTGGAAATTAACTATTCAAAAGTTGTTGGCTGCCATGCTGAGGATATATCATCTTGAATTCAGGCCAAACAGACACAATCTTTGGAGGATCAAGACATAATGAATACTTAAAATTAAGAGTCGTTTGAACAACATTTGATATAAAACAGTAGTGGATGGTGTGTTGGGCCACTGAGTAGTGGATGGTGTGATGGGCCACTTCTGGTCAGTCATGTTGCTACTGCTTACCAAAAGGCAGAGAGGAGAATACAGCAGCGAAGAATCTGGTGGTAAGTGTATGTTTTGGAAGAGGACATATTTCAGTAAGCCCATTACAGGATTTGCTTCCCAGTAACCCAGTCCCATGGATCCTCAAGGAACATCCTCTCAGAGTAATCTTCTTAGGATCACAGCCTCAACTGCATCAGGGGCTGCTGGGAGATTAAGTTCCTTTCTCACCTTTTATTCTGGTCAGGTTGGAGACAGCGAATGAACTGGTCACTGTGGAAGCAGAACACAAGGCAACTTCTCTCTTTTCCTTTCTCTGCTCCCTGCTCCATTATTCTCTAAAAACACACACCTTGGCAATTTCTGGGTAAACCTAGAAAGGGGGGGGTGTTCAAAATTTGCAGGATCACACCCTAAAGAAACATGCACCCTCAGATTATTGCTTGGAAGCAGAAAAGAAATGGGTACGAGAAACAGTATCTGTCATAGACAAATTTGAGGGAGAAGTTTTACATGAATTTATTCATCTTCATTAGCATCATAGAGTCTGCTTCCTAATAGTTTGGAAGGGGTAAAATCTTCTTTGGGTTAAATAAGGAGTGTGGGCACAGGGAAAGTAGTTGAAGTGCAAACTTCAGGTCACGCAGAAGGAGAACCCATGTGAAAATTTGGCTGTTTCTTCTTATGATAGTTGTCAGTGGAATTTTACAAAAAGTAGTATTAAAATCTGGTGCAAACAACACTTCATGGAAGACAGGTTCCATGGAAGCAGTTGCTGTTGGAGGGACAGAACACCCCCATCTCCCCTAGCCCCCAAGAGTCTATAAATTTATTCTCAAGCTAAACAGCCTTTGTGAGCTTATTTAAAAGGTTAATATAAAATAAATTATTCAGGGAAGACTCCACACAGTAAAACAGGGTAATAAAACTGCATATCCATAAGAATGTCAAACACATTTACATTTATAGTAGAAACACAAACAGTAAGTGAATCATTCTTATTATGTACAACTATCAGCCACTGATCTGACCCAACAGTGAACCTCATCTTCAGAGGGAAAAGATAATCCAGTGCAGCATGCCTTATGCCTGAACAAATGATACATTTCACATGCTGCAGATCTTTGTTTAAAATAAGATGTGGTGTTTTTCAACATGTTGGGCAGAAGAAATTTTCTCTTCTGCAAGAGCTCTTCCATAAAGAATAGTTCCAACTCTTATGACTCGCTGAGTTCTAGAGCTGCCACTCAAAGTTAAAGCCAAATGTGTGAACAACATACCGTATTTTCCCGTGTATAAGACTAGGTTCTTTTTCCTTTAAAATATTATCAAAAATTAGGGGGCATCTTATACACAGCGCCACCTCCCCCCCCCCATTTTCTGAAATCTGAGTCCCCAAAGATAGGGGGCGTCTTATACATGGGGGCGTCTTATAGACGGAAAATACGGTATATTCTATCACGCTCCAGAACAGTCCTTTTAACGTCAGGTAACAGACTAAATAAATTATGCTCAGGAAATGGAATTATCTCAAATGGAGCAGATCAGGGTTATTTCCCTAAATTACTCAAACATACCCTAATTGCATTCTTTAAAAGTTGTAGGAAAATAGTCATCAGAAAGTCACCATGGATACACATTTCTATAATGTGTGATTGATCAGATGTAAATCCAAGGTATGCGTGTAGACAAAGTTTCAGACGAAACTCATCTGCTGTTCTCAGGGTCTCACATCAGAGTAGGCACACATTCAAAACATGGGCCTGAAGCAGGTAGGTAGCCGTGTTGGTCTGCCATAGTCAAAACAAAATAAAAAATAAAAATCCTTCCAGTAGCATCTTAGAGACCAACTAAGTTTGTTCTTGGTATGAGCTTTCGTGTGCATGCACGAAAGCTCATACCAAGAACAAACTTAGTTGGTCTCTAAGGTGCTACTGGAAGGATTTTTATTTATTTTTTATTTTGTTTTGACTATGGGCCTGAAGCTATTTTCCAGTTGCCTCCCAGGATGCTTCCAATGACAAGAACACTAATAATAATGTGATGTTACCTAAGGCCTGTATTTTCACTTACCAAACTGTCTAATTTTATCTAGCCATCTTGGGAAGGGCCATAGTTTAGTGGCAGAGCATCTTCTTTGCATGGTGAAGGTTCCAGGTTGAATCCCTGATGTTTCCAGGTCAGTCTGGGTATACCTAGCTAGAAAGAGTAATGATCTGACTCTACATAAGGAACTGGGGTTTCTGTACTTTTGCCTCCAGGAGAGTTTTAAAATCTGTCTATGAGAACAAAATGTTACATTAGAAGTGCCCCCCTTATTTTTGCTGTAAGCACTTTCTAATTAGGATGACTGTCAGTGGCTAGAGTTAAACCTCCATGTGTCTTATGAGCTTCTGCAGCAGCATCTGATGAAGTGGATTCCAGACAAGTGTGACATGCAGCACTCTCTTCCCCAAACTTACCAAAAGGTAAAATGCAGTAACAGAAGGGCTCTAGAAGTAGTAAGACTTCCGTTAGGCCTGTGATAATGCCACAAACCCACATGGCCATGTTTGGGGCTACCAGGAGCCATTGAGAAATGTGGCTGCATCCCTAGGTGGTGCCACGAGTACGCATTTCAAATGGTTCTCCATTCCCTTACAGCAGAACATGCTCACCGTATATCAAGGGGCCAACGAAGACCTTACATTGCACCCTGATTCCTCCCTTCAATTCCATGTCCAGGAATACAGGGAAGGAGTGATGAAGAGATGCATTGAGGCACTACAGCTGCAGCGCTATCCACAGCATACCCAATTCATACCCTGGATTACATTTCCAAACATCTTGAGGAATTCGACAATGTGATCCAATTCCCCCAAATGATTTCTAGTACACGTGGGAAGGAATCCACTTGGCAGATGGTGTCGCCTCCTCAGGCAAAGTGGACCGCAATTGTGGAAATACAGCGAATGCCCAATTCTGAGCCATCTGGCACAACTAAAAAAAGGCAGTGCCAAGTATGTGGCCCGATAAACAAAAGAAAGGTCTTTTGCTGAGAAACAGCACTTCTGCCATCTGAATAAAATAGATACACCAACAATAACTTCAATAAGAAAAGTGATAAGGGGGGGGGAATGCAGCTCTTGTGAGAATGATTGAATTAACCTCTTATAGGAGGATGCAAGTAAATCAACGTAATAAATTCATGGGGAAATTGTATTTTTCTTGATGTATTGGAATAGTTAATATTGATGTACAACCATGTGCTGTTTTCAGTTTATTACAAGTTTATTTTGTTATTTGAAATTTTGTACTTTTGAAATACTGTGAAGTTTTAGAACTACTTTTAAAAATTCAACTTTTTTTGTTGTACAGAATTCGGACAAGATTGTCCCGTAGTACATTCATGGCATCCTGCTCTTAACACTTCCATTTTCAGAGATCAAACAAGAAAATGTGTCCACCATTTATTTTAACTGCCAGGCTATATTAAGCCAATAACAATGCTGTTTTGTCTGCTGTTATAAATGGATGGGTGGTTGTTAAATGTGTTATTTTAACTATGTGGTTTCAATGTGCTTTTAATTTTAGCTACTTTGGGAGCCCCAACTGGAGCTTAAAGGCAGCATAAAAAAATGAAAAGATGAATCAGTATTTGAAAGCTACAGCTGATACAGAATGCAACGGCTTTCCTTGATCATGAGGGCTGGACAGCAACAGCATATTATACTAGTCGTCCCACCTGGGCACCCTGCAATCTTTCAGGCACAGCAGACAGTGTTAGTTTTGACTTTCAAGCCCTAAAAAAGCTTTGATACTAACATGTATTGTTCCCTTTATTTCATGATGATCTCCAAATTCAACCTGAATTCCCTCCTGACTAGCTTTATTTACAGTCCACAATTTGTTATGTTGGCAACTCTATGTGCAAAGCACATCCACATTCTTCTGTTGGCACCTTGCTTGTCAACTGTAGAACTTGTACCATCTCTCTGTACTGTTTATGGAATCTTAAATGGGTTTAAAAAAAAAAAAAGATCCAAGTGCCTCTGTGTTAAAACCAGTCACACCAGTCACACCAGTTCCACAACTTCGATGGACAACGTGTTGTTAACATTGCTTTGACATACATACAACCACATTCTGATCATCACTACTGAACTGCAGAGCATGAATTTTAAGCAATTAACCATATTGGGGAAAGGGGCTAAATCCATTCATTTTAGTTTATCGTGTTGGTAGAAAAGAATATTTACTAAATACTCATTTCTTTATCTCTTGGGAACAAAGCGTGATTGGAAGAGGGGGTCTACCGGTATGTTGTTTTTGAGGATGAGAAAAATAGGGGTATGGATTTCATTTCATCTATTTTTAGTGCAAGCTGAACTAGTGCATCACAGAACTAAATGAAATGAAAAATTACCTTTGGAGTTAAAGATTCCATATGTCAAAACTACTACTACTACTATTACTTATTTATTTATTTTAAAAAACTCATCTTAGAGATATTTTTCTTATGCTCCAATGATTCTTAAATACTGTACAGCTACAGGTTGGCTTACTAAGATAGGATCAATAATAATGCAGCCTAGGAGAAATAGTTGAATGAAAATAAGTTCCCCAAATCCTGACAGACACATTAATGACACCCCTCCTCCAAAGGCAGACATGTTATCTTTAAATAGTTTCCCTCATTTACCACTTTTAACCTTTTTTTGCCTGATGTAAAACCAGAAGGTTAGCAAATACCTGTTGATGGTGATGCTTCTTTATTGTTGCTCTTTTAATTTATTATCCACCATAAGATCCCAGAGCAGCTTACAACAATTTAAAACAAAGTACTGTCAGAAGAACATGGTGGGTCCATGTATATAACCTTAATAGCCCACCCGCTGTTGATCAACAGAACATTATAAGGTCATAGGACAATATCAATTGCTTCTTAACTATATTCTGTAAAATACTGCAGGGCTTAAAGCAGGAAACCGCATTGTCAGAGACTTGTCCCCATACCATTTGTTCTATTCCAATACTGACAGCAAATAAAAAATGTGATCACTTTTAGATGAACTTGACTGGGGGTTAAGATTTTTATTCACACACGAAGGACAGGGTCTCACCTAGAATATTGCCACTAATTTTGATAAATATATTGCCAATCTAGGCCCCCATTAAGATCTGCATGGTATAATTAATTAATTCGAAATTTCATCCATGGGTTGTATGAGTGGAGTTCCACTCACATAACTGGACAGTTGTTTCTACTCTTCCCTCTTTATGCCCCCATAATCTGCTACAGTGGGCCCCCAAACCAGCTGGAGCTAATTTTGAGGGCACATGGGAGGCTGGAGGGAACAGGAGAGGAAGAGGAGGCACCGATGCAAACACAGGAATTTGTTAGGATAGTGAAGCTGCAGCACTGGATACAACCCCATGGACCAGCCTCTCCCAGTCAGATATTGTTGCAGATAAAGGTACTCTCTCCTTTTTATCCTCCTCTCTTCTCCAGGGATCTGTGAGTATTATTAGCTTGCTTTTATGTTGCCACATCCACTTTTAGATACCAATACTGTGTTTTTTCTAAGTGATTTTTGTTAGTGCACTTTGAACCTAAAATATCATTCCAGAACAGTTCATTCACAAACATGCACACCAAAACCCCTGTTGAAGTCATGTCATTCCTTTGTGAAAATGAATGGAGGCAAAATTTACCGGTACTTCTCTGAGAGTAACCACATATCAGGATTTCAACAGTGAAAATAAAATGGAAAGAACGGGTCTCATATTACAGGCACACTTTGGGAGGAAGTTAGAGTTTATCTTCAGTCTGCCAGATCAGGGCCGGCCCACACATGAGGCATGGTGAGGTGACCGCTTCAGGCAGCAGGATCCACTGGAGCAGCATATCCTGATGTTGATCTTTCTTCTATCCTTGTTCCTGATGTAGATCCTCCCTCACTCCTTCCCTTCCAGAGAGGCAAGATGCCATTCTGGAGTCCGCCTTAGGTGCCAAACTGTATTGGACCAGCCCTGGGCCAGATAGTTACTACATGAGAAGGATTCTGCTGTGCCCAAGTCCAAGGGTATACTTTACTGTAGAGTCAAACACTCAAACACTTAAAGAGAGATACAATGGACACTTTCCAATATAACAGCAAACAATCCCCCCCCCATTTTGTTCAGAAGTGATAGCAAACCTCAGACACACAAAAAGGGAGGAAATTAGGAGCTTCCTATCTTGTCTTGCTAGTGCATCCAAACACAGTAAACTATGGATTGGTCAAACCACTGTTTGCCCACCAAACCAGAATTCAGTCCATGGCTCAAGCTAACCAGGATTTGCTATATTGTAAAACAGCAATAGAATTCAGGTCATTTCATTCATCTCATTACTATTCCAAGTACAGTATAATGTGCTCACAGAAGCTTGGGTTAAAACAGATATGAACAGACCGTTCTGTTCATTAAGACGTCCATCACAATCACTTACACTAACCAAGGACACCTTTTGGTACATAGCCGCTTTGCTCCAAGACTGGACCAGCAAGTAGCTCTGTCCTCAACTCTGCCCAACAGTGAACTTATTTCAGTGGTGTGTCATTTCAGAACCCCCATTAAAGTGCTAGCATCTGGTTTTATTCTAGCAGATCGTGTCCTCCCTAAAAGAGGGTACATGTTGCGGTGAGACCTGGAAACCTATCTCCTGTGTTGTGGGTGGGTAAGATTGGTCAGCCACAACACCTGATTGGTAGGTCTCTCAATGTTGGGTTCAATCTGGCCAATGGGGCGCAGTCCAAACGGATTGAGGGACCTATATATACCCATGCACGTGACCCAGAGCTTCCTCTTTCGGTGTGTGCATTCGGAACACCTCCCCACCTCTCCCTACTTTTAGGGCTTTTGCGCTTGACCTTGCTATGCCGTCGTGTGTCGTCTGTCATTGGGACAGGGGCATGGCAGGAATTTTCCCCACTTGGCTGATCGGCTGTTGCCATTTGGGTTTCGCCTGCCGCGTAGCAAATAGCCACAACTTGTAAGGTTGCGAATAGGCAGTGGTTCTGGTTCAGGTGATAGGGATGGGAGAACGCTCTCGCCATCCCTATGTGAAGTTCAGGGGGACATTTGGGTGGCGGACATAGTCTGTTTCTGGCTTTCCGCCTATCCAGGTGTTCACCCTTGGCTGACCTATGCTGGTGCCCTGGGTCAGCGCTACCTGCAAGGGTGCAGGGAGCTAGTCGAACCAGAGCCTAAATTCTGTGGCCTAAATTCTGCCCAAAACCAAACTGAAATTTGAGTCAAGTGTGAATTTATTTAGGGGGGAGGTCTCTGGGTCTGAACACGAAACTAAATTATGAGTGATGTTCAGCTTTTGATGTTATATATATTCCAGGGAGGGAGGTATCAATTAGAAGTTTCATATTTTTAGCTTTTTACCTCTCATGGACATTTGGGATAGCATTGCTTAATACTTAAATACACAGAGCTTAATTTCCAGGGAAGTTCTTCTATTCTGTTCCTGGTGGATTGTTCACATAAATTTTACACTGAGAAGCTGGAAAACAAAATAGTTTTTAGTGTTATGCTTTTCCTTCAAAATGGGCAATGGTGGAAACTGTACACTGTCCTAATTTTCAGGTACAGCAATGTTCTAAAGCACTCCTTTTGGCTGACTGCTTAAATAATTCACTCTTCTTAAAAGCACCTTCACAGGCCTCACCCAAAAGAGAAAAATTCTGAAGGGCTTAGGGAACACAACAGTGTGAGATAATGCAAAGATTTGTACTCAATATTCTGGGATCTTGTTTTCAAGGAAAAAGGAAAACATCACAATTCAGCCTATTGATCCTATACCACAGATCATACTCTTTGTCTTGTTCTTGACTTCTTACAGCGCCTGTTAAATAAAGATTTAGTTATTTCTCTAGTTAGTGCTGCATATTCAGTATTCAACACTGGATGCAACCATAGCTGCTTGGCATTTACAAGGAAAAGGCGAGACCTCAGCAGCAGAGCACAGGCTTTGCATGTAAATGGTCCCAGGCTCAGTCTCTCCTATCTGCAGGTAGAGCTGGAAAAAAACTCCTTTCCTGAAGCTCTGGTGAGGCTCTGCTACTCAGTATGGACAGCACCAAGACAGATGGACCATGTATTGAGATAAGGCACTTTCCTACAAGTTGGGCAGGAAAGTTCCAATAGTTCACCCCACAAATTCACCTATCCAAAAGAAAGTCTAAAACTGAAGATTTTCATACTATGTGGTATCTTTTTGTCTGTTTCATTACAAATTAACCTCATATTATGCAAAAAAATGTCTATTAGTCTATCTTCTTTGATATTATTTCTACTTTTACGGTTTTCAGCAACTTGTGTATAAGTAATATGCAGCTTTTGGTGTTCTACAATTACTTTTTGTATGTGAACTCTCACTTTCACTGATTATAAAACATATTTTTAGGGGGAAGGATTTTACACTAAAGATTTTTCTGAACCGGTTTTTAAAGTTACTCATTATGTGATTATATCGGTTTCCTTCAAGCTTATTCTAAAACCATTAAAATTAGTATTAAAAGTACAGTTAGGTTTAACCACTGTCATAATGAGAAATAGCTATTGAAATGTTTATCAGTATCTCAGACAGAAAACTAAGACATTACAGGAGTGATTTCAATAAGAAGGTTAGACATCAGATAGGTATCCTCTCAAGATGGCAACTTCACACAAAGGCCTACGAACATGAAAGACCCACCCTGCAGATGCTCATACTTCTAACTGTTTCTGGTGACCTCAGCAAGCCAATAAGCCAATTGGACTCATTGTGAATCGGAACATTTCTCTCCTCCCCAGCCTTGAATGTTTATGCTGGGGTGGAGAGCCACTGCCCATGAGCAACTTGCTGTGTGAGAGGGGGACGCAGTGGAGCGGAGGCACCCTCCTGGGGGCAGGGCGTCACAACACACGTCGGATGCACTACGCATGCCCAGAATTTCCATGCATGTGTAGTGCATCTGGGCCAGCACTGCTACTCCCGCGGCGAGCCAGCGAGTGAGCGGCGGCTCGTGGGGATTCCCCGTCCATCCATAAAGAAGCACAGACAGGGTGCCGGGCAGCAGGGGAGTGGTGGGAGGGGCCAGGGAGTGTCATCCCCTCCCCTGGAACCCGGGGCAGCCTGCCCCCTACGCCCCGCCCTTCCTACGCCACTGGGGGAATGGAGATTGATTCCTAAGAGGTCTGACACTAAGATTTCCCCATTTTTTCTCTTTTTTGTGTTCTGTGGAAGATCAGAACTACAGTAGTTTCTATCTGGCTTTTCCCCAAACCAGAGTAAAGACTATTGAGCAAGCTGCTCATAGCCTGTATTATTCAATCTAACTTGCTTTATACTTTCCTGCATCTTCCAGTGAACTTAAAACAACTTGTAAGGTTACCAATGAGAGACGGAATGTAATGGTGGAAGTTACTTGTTGTTAATGTTATCTTTTTTAACATAGCAGAAGCACACCCTTTTTATGTAAAAGTTTAAAGCACAAACATTAAAGAAAATTTCAAAAAAACTTGGGGAATGTTTTTAAATAAAGTGACTTTGTTCTAATTATTTTCAGTACGGCTTTCTAAGCATGGAATCTGTGAGAGTTAATAGCCTATTTCCTCACTGGCTCGCAGCCAATCTGCCTCCACACTGACACTGTACACAAACCAAAAGTCACCTCCAAAGATAAAGCACTTGTTCGGTCTGAGTACAAGCTTAAACCAGAACTGAGGAGAATTGAGACACAAATAAACAGAAAATGCCATGCTTTTTTAGGTCCAAACTAGATATGAGGTAGCAGCCACATCTGTTTATAGTCACAGAGTCACAGACAGGCTGGGAAAAATGGGCCTGTAAATTAGGGGTGGGGAATCTGTGCCCCTTCAGAAGCTGTTGGACTCTAATTTCAATCAGCCATAGCCAGCATGGCCAGTGGTCTGAGATTATGGGATCCGTAGTCCGACAACTGGAGGGCCACATGTTCCCTGCCCCTAGTATAAGTGACAGAGAAGTATTAAGGAGGAAGGTTCCAGAAAAAGCACAATAGTAAAGACATCACCTTGCTGACAAAGGTCCGTATAGTTAAAGCTATGGTTTTCCCTGTAGTAATGTATGGAAGTGAGAGCTGGACCATAAAGAAGACTGATCGCCGAAGAATTGATGCTTTTGAATTATGGTGCTGGAGGAGACTCTTAAGAGTCCCATGGACTGCAAGATTATCAATCCTATCCATTCTTAAATAAATCAGCCCTGAGCGCTCACTAGAAGGACAGGTCCTGAAGTTGAGGCTCCAGTACTTTGGCTACCTCATGAGAAGACTCCCTAGAAAAGACCCTGATGTTGGGAAAGATGGAGGGCACCAGGAGAAGGGGACGACAGAGGATGAGATGGTTGGACAGTGTTCTCGAAGCTACTAACATGAGTTTGGCCAAACTGCGAGAGGCAGTGAAGAATAGGCGTGCCTGGTGTGCTCTGGTCCATGGGTCACGAAGAGTCGGACACAACTGAATGACTGAACAACAACAACAAAAATACCAAAACAAAGGGGGGGCAGTTATGATTCTGGTAATCTGGTGGTTTTGGTAATCAGCTTACTGATACATCTCACCTCACACCTACCGTAAATCACCTCACATCTAAAGATCTATCTATCTTTACAATGCAAAATTTGCCATGGAATTATTCTCCTTTTACACTGAGTTTATTAAAAACAGAACACGACGCTAGTCTCTGAAACATAAACATGATAAGCAGCAGGGATGGCCAGCTTCTATAACCTTAGGGTTATCAGCTTTCTTATTTCTTCCCTCCTGAAAAGCTTCCCCCCCACACACACACACACTTCCCTAATAGATAAAATCACAAACAAACATTTTACCATGGTTTGTCCAAATTTTTCATAGGGCCCTCAGAGATCAGATAATTCAGAGGCTACTCTAACCCAGAAGCCACCAGTTGGCCAATCCAATGGATAATGATGCTGTGTTTTGTAAATTGCTCTTTTTTCCCTTCTTCTCTTCAGTTTGCTGATATTAAGGCAAGGGGAAAGATCATCATCTTCCTCCTGCTATTTTAATCAGCTGTTTTTAAAAACAAAAGTAACTTTTCGGGGCCTCAAGAAAGAGCACAGTTTAAAATGCACTTACTGCATTATCTATTTCCTTAAGACCTACAGTTTTGGTAATCGGCTTAGTGATACATCTAATGTACTGTAGGCATGCTCTTGGCAGCTGAATAGCAAATCTGGCTTCAAAGGCTTAATATATTCACTGAAAGCCTTTGTAGTCCACATTTTTACAGCAAAATGTGTTAAACTCCTGATACCCATATTCCCAAAAAATATGTGCATAAATCTATAAACACAAGCAGTATTCAATAGTCTAGATTTGGATAAAAGTTGCTATTTATATTGTATTGATTTCATTTATTAAATTTGTATACCACAGTATAAAAATACAAAATAAAAACAAAGTGCATAATAAAAACAAGAGCAGAAACAAAACAAGCCCATAATCCAATTATTGTTATTATTTTAGATTATTAGTTTATTGTATATTATTAGTATTATTGACCTAATAACAGGCTAGGCTGAGAGACAAGGCCTCACGCATGTTCATCCTGTCAGCTTCATTTTTGGGTGGGGATTTGAACATGTGTCTCCTTGAGCCTAGTCCAGTGCTCTAACCACACTGGCTGTTCAGAATTGAAGATCTGATGCTTATTCGGTTTTCATATTGGTGTTGTTTATTTTATCTGCCTCACCAAACACATTCATTTACAGTGGAATATAGTTCAATGCAACAGAACACTTCCCTACTTCATTACTATATTTGCATTTTCTCCTTATATGTTTAGAATTCCGGTAAGAATATTAGAGCTCAAGGAAGCAATCATATGTATAAAGAGAAAATACTGGTATGTGCTACTTTGGCACACTGACAGCTTTTCAATGATTTCCAAAGTGTGCCTGTGCTAATCAACTTGGAATAAGTTGGTAAGTTGAATAAGTACACTTTGCACTTTCATGGGACCCTGCAGCCAGACACTGAGGTCCCCCAAACGATACCACAGAGGAATGGCACATGGCGAGGCAGCGACATCACTGCGCCAGCCAAGGCTCCAGCTGCCCACCAACCTCATTTCCCCAGAATGCCTCTGGGCCCAGAGAAGACGATGGCAGGCAGCTGGCAGCAGTTGCACTAGTTAGCAGTCTGTTTAGAGTCCATCCTAAAGTACATATTTTAACCTTTTAAAACCACCAGCCGCTTAGGTCCAAGTGCCCACCTTCCCCCATATCAGCCTCTCTGTACATTAAGAACAGTTGAGGCCTTCTGCCTCTCAGAATAATCAGGTTGGGCAGAAGTGTGTGTGGTTTTTTCCCCTGCAGTGATTTTATCCTTCTGAAATGTACTGCTGATGGGGGCAAGTCATCCTCATTCCCTACAGTCATTTAGGAGAGTCCTTAAAACCCATCTGTTTTCACTGCCTTTTACTTGAAGGTATGTTTTGCTTTATTGCATTGCTGAATGTGTTTAGCTTACAGCTGGCTGCGTGTTGCTGTTTTTTTAATGCAAGTGGCTTTCATTATGCATATTTATTTTGATTATATCATATTTTTATCTTGTAACTTGAAAGTGCTTCTACCCTTAAAGGCAGCTTTCAAATAATTAAAATAAGATAACCAGCACTATTCCAGGGCAGGCAACTTAACACTAATGTGGTAAAAAGACAGTTTTATAAAGGCAAATATGCATGAATGTTGACATGCCTCATATTAATTTTTTCTGCTGTATCATCCTTGCTATCACATTGCTGGAAGATTTGATAAACTGCAAAAAGGAGCGTTAAAATGTTTCTACGGGAATTTCTTGCTGTGTTCCTATCTGCCAGCATCATTAAGAGGTGTACACAAGGGAAAGGGGATAATGAAGACAATGCTCTTGTTGAAGAATACTCTTACCTACAAAATTTCATGTTCCATCAACTTTTTTTTTTTAAAAAAAATTAGATTAACTTATTCAAAAACTCACTCTCCCTCTCTCTCTCTCTCTATATATATATATGTTTCTTGCTTCAGAAATACTGCTTTAGCAATATGAAAATTTAATGCGTATGTTAATTAACCAGAATTTTTTTCCGTGCTCATAAACAGCCTTTATTTTAAGGGCAGGGGGAACACCCAATCTAGAAGCATTTTATGTGCAAAATGCTTCCTTGATTTAGTGTTGCATGTGCAGTTGATGTCACCAGTGATCAGTGATGGGGTCTCTGTGCTGTGAAATGCCCCTTGTCACAGTTCAAGCTGATGTGGACAGAAGACTTTGACACCAAAGTATTCAGGTGTTTTACTACTGACATTCTCAATAAGGGACAGTCCCATTTTAGCTACATTCCAGGATTGTGACTGCCACCAGCTAGTGCCAAAATGTCATTTTTATATATATATATATATAAAAATCAGTTAAACTTAGGTTCTTCATGATCTGATTATATCTGACATCTCAAGGTTTTAGCTTTCCAATTCAGCCCTGTAAGCTCTTTCATTCTATATCAGTAGCAGCTTAAACACTGCTGATCTTACTAAGATGTTTATTAATAAAACAAACTCTCACTTCCTCCCACCCGTGAGTTCACAGTATTCAATGTTTCTAAAGTTGCTCTTTTTAATCGGCCAAATTCTTGGCAACTTCTTTTTCATTTAGGTATAGGTCCATTACTTTGGCCACCTCATGAGAAGAGAAGACTCCCTGGAAAAGACCCTGATGCTAGGAAAGATTGAGGGCACAAGGAGAAGGGGACGAAAGAGGACGAAATGGTTGGACAGTGTTTTCGAAGCTACCAACATGAGTTTGACCAAACTGCAGGAGGCAGTGGAAGACAGGAGTGCCTGGCGTGCTCTGGTTCATGGGGTCATGAAGAGTCGGATACGACTAAACAACAAAACAACAACATAGGTCCATAGTCCTTTGAAACTGTCAGCTCCACAAAAGATGGTACATCAGAACATGTACATGGAAAGACTGAACTATAGATGCACTAAAATATAATATGCTGTTACTAAGCAGGGGTGGGGGAAAAACATAGCCAGGCATATCCAGAATTGCAACTCATTACCAAACTCAAAACCATGAGAGACCTGGTCTGAACAAAGACATTGGATTCTTACCTCATTATACATGACAAAGCTATCTTTAGCCATCTCACCCCTTGCTTTTTCCCTTTAGGACTAATTGCAGTCGTTAACAGTCATCAACAAGTTTTCCACACCCATCAGCCAATCACCCATTCCCACCACCCTTCTGAGTAATACCCCTCCTCACTCTCTCACTATATATAAGGGTCTGGTGACTTCTATTTCAGTGTATCTGAAGAAGTGTGCATGCACACGAAAGCTCATACCAAGAACAAACTTAGTTGGTCTCTAAGGTGCTACTGGAAGGATTTTTTATTTATTTATTTATTTATTTTGTAATGTCTGAGGGCCACAGATAGCCCTTGCTCAAAAGGCAAATTAGTAACACAAGACAAACAAATAAGGTCTGACCTTAACAAAAATCATGGTTTTTCCTTACCTCAGATGCTCCAGTGAGGCTGGGCACTGCAACAGGAGCACTAATTTGCTTTGTCAAACAGTGTTCAGTCGATTTCTTTCCATCCTGGCTCTCTGCTTCATGCAGCATCCCGCTCCATCCAAGTTGACCATAGTCTCCTCTACCCCATGAAAAGACTTTCCCTGTTTCTAAATAGAACACACACAATTGCTCAGCATTAGTTCTCCAGACAAAACTTTAATCACTGTGAAAACACCAGCAAGTCAGCAATTTTGTTTTGATTTTTTTTATTAAAAAAAAGTGCACTCCAACCTCTTCTGACTTCAAGGGTTAACACTCAGCTTCTTTTCCTACTTCCCCAGTTCATATTTCTCAGATTCCCCTCTCCTTACATTTTCCAGTCTATCTCAAGGGGGTGGTAGAGGCTTTTCTGTACAAGCACCTGAGATTAGTAATGGGCTGGATAGATAAAAGGTAACCCAGGGAGCTGATGACTTGCCATGCTGGGGAGAGAGACTCAGTGGACCAGTTGGTCATAAAATATCAGTTCTACCCAGATGAGCTCCTACTCCTTCTTGAGTTGCAGGTTCTTTGTCTGAAAATACATCCAGCAATTCTCCTAAATGATCTGGTAACAATAGCCCTGTAATAGCATTTTACCAACTTTAGTTGCACTCCCTACTGGAAATTTTGATGCAGACATCCATCTCTTCACAAGTACACACCTAGGAGGATATATACTGCAATACCCATTCTGAAGCCCTCTTCAATAAGGAAGCTTGTAAGCACATCCAAGCAACCCCCCCTTTCAGACTTTCATGCCAAACATGCCCTAGGTGGTCCATTTCTTTACTGCACTTGTCTTCCTTTCAGAGACAGGATATTCCCTCAAGCTCAGGCAAGTAAGTTCTTAAATTGTTGCCTTCTGCTCCTCTTCATTCATAGAATCATAGAATAGAATCATAGAGTTGGAAGAGACCACAAGGGCCATCCAGTCCAACCCCCTGCCAAGCAGGAAACACCATCAAAGCATTCCTGACAGATGGCTGTCAAGCCTCTGCTTAAAGACCTCCAAAGAAGGAGACTCCACCACACTCCTTGGTAGCAAATTCCACTGCCGAACAGCTCTCACTGTCAGGAAGTTCTTCCTAATGTTTAGGTGGAATCTTCTTTCTTGTAGTTTGAATCCACTGCTCCGTGTCCGCTTCTCTGGAGCAGCAGAAAACAACCTTTCACCCTCCTCTATATGACATCCTTTTATATATTTGAACATGACTATCATATCACCCCTAAACCTTCTCTTCTCCAGGCTAAACATTCCATTATTTAGGTTCTTTTAAGCTGCCATGTTTTTTATGATTCTTTAAATTGGTTTAATCTGCTTCTGTATAAATCACTTTGAGAATGCTTGTATGAAAAAAACTGCACATAAATATCAAATAAATATTCTCTCCTAAATATTTTTCCTGCCTGTGGGCAAAGGGAAAGATGGTGCCTTCCCCATTCCAGACACAGAAGCTGACCAGACTGGGAGTTGAGGTCAGTATCCTCCATTGTACCTGTGAGCAGAAGCCATCTTAGGGAATGTCAGGTGAGTTGAATGGCACACAGAGTTCTGTCCACTTCCTGTCCCTCAGCATATTCCGCCAAAGGGGCCTGCTTCACTCTGCCTAATGATAGGGCTGGCCAGTGCTTTTTTCTTTAAAAAAAGTTTAGAGCTACTCTCATTTACCCACTCATATTGAAATACTGCCCCTCAATGAGGCCAAACTTAGATTCACAAAATATTTAGGGGTATGCGTACCCCTGCGTTCCCCCCCCAGGAAAAAAAGCACTGGGGCTGGCCCTGAAACCCGTGCTGTTGCTCCTTCTGCCTCAGCAGAAATAACTGGCTGTTGCTCCTTCTGCCTCAGCCCTCACACAAGGACTTTTTCCTCAGAAAAGGTTATGAGCAAGCCTCAAGGTAGTGAACTCCCTCTCCTACTTCCCCCTGCTTCCTTCACAACAGAAAGAGGCGAGAGCCCACACCAGGGGATCTTGCAGTTATTTGTTGTTTTTTTTATAAGAATTTATTGACCTTTTTCTTATAACAGCATATACCCACACCCACACCTACAATTAAACAAATACAAAACAAATACACTGATAAAACAAATACAAACAGTGTCAAGTTTTCTTGTTGCATCTTTTCTTTAAAAAGAAAATTTCTATTTCCATATCTTGACCATTGACTTCCCCTGCCCTTTCTCCTTCGAGTTCATATCCTTGATCTATTTTATAACCATTTCTCCAGAAATTCTAATTCAATTATATAGTTACACACAATTATATATTCAACATTTAACTAACAATGCATCATCGTAGTAATATCTCATCATAATTCTTCTTCCATTAAAATCTTCACCAATCATTTATATCATATCTATCTCTTCTATCCTTTAAACTGCTGCTAATAACATAGTAACTCAAAATATCTCCTTTCATATTCAAACAAAAAATAAAACAGAAAGATTGTTGACAGTATTCACCCTCCGATTTCAAAATTCCATGACAGGCTACTTCAGATTTTACTTAGTGTTTCACCCCACACCCCCTCTGTCCATTATTCTTCTCCTGGTGGCATCAACACTGAATTTCCCTGTAGCTTCCCTCTCCAAGCGTCCACAGATCCAGGCACAGTCCAAAACTCTCCTTGCCACGAGCTCCAGGATGTCCATCTCGTCGTCTCTCAGCTTCTCCGGTTCTTTGTAGCATTCCTTTTCTTCTTGTAAAAACCATAATTCTCTGTCCCTGGCCCCCGAGCTCACACCTCGGGGACTGGATATAACAAATCTTACCGTCGCCTTGGGACTGCCACCCCCAAAAGGCGAGTTTCTTCTCCGAAGTAGCTCACTCATTTCTCTCCATCTTTCCAGACATCCTCTCAGCTCTTTGGCAAGACTTTCTTCCAAAGTGTTAAAAGTTTTAAAAGCCTCCTCTGTGGGCAATTGGTTCTCTTTCAGACCCCCACACAAGACTTTGACTTTCCTGTACAGCAGTTCCACCTTCAAAGCAGTGAGCCTCTGTTCGTCCGTTAGTCCAGAGTTCAGTACCAGTTCAAGGACGAAGCCCAGCATACTGGTAGAGGGGGAGGAAGTGGGTATCAGATTTCTACTCCTGCCTCTCTGTTCGTCGCCATTTTCCTAAACTGGAGCGCAGATACCGCAACTTTAAATGGAGATATTTTCCACTAATTTACTTCCCAAGAAAAAAGTTTGCCAGTCTCATGTATCAATTTTAAGTACATTGAAACAGTTCTGTAGCAGCAGTTACTCAAATTGGTTAGCTTCTTTAACTCGAAGGGAAGAAGGCAGGCTGCCTTTCTCCTTCCCCCCGGATCGTTCCAAAAGCTCAGTTTCTGGTCAAATTAATTACTCACGACCACCGGGTTCCTTTGGCTCCATTCTTCAAAGGTAGAACTAAGACGCTCACCGTGGGCTTTGTCGCCGCATTTGCATCCCGGTTGGGGCATATCCCCGTAAGCCCGGCTCCGTTGTCCCTTCACCCCCACTCCCCCTTTACAGGGGGGGCAAGGGAAGGGTTCGGAGCCTCCGTGGGCGCAGCCGGGGAGCCCAGGGTGCGGGACGCTCTTCCCGCACCCCAACCGGAGCCCCGCTTTGCGGTTGCGGGGCTCCTAACCCCCGGGATGGATCGGGCGCCTCGCAGCCGAAGCAGCCCCGACCACCCGCTATGGCGTCGCCAGCCGGAAGTTGATCTTGCAGTTATTTGACCACTTGGACAGTTCAGTTGCAAGACAGGCAGCCAAATCAAAGAACACTTGTTATTTATCACCACAAACCAAGGCTTGGGCTTGTTTAAAACTCAAGCTATGATGCGCCTCTTACTTTTAAACTTTTAATAGCAATATCTAAATGCAGATAGCAGTCTAATTATAATTATGCAATTAAAAACAAATGTAACTCCTCATTATCCATGCAAGTTTAACTGTTGCTCTGAAGGTTCAAGAAAGACATTGGTTTCTCATATTAATAATAATAAAAAACCATATAAAGGACAAGGAAATGATGAACCTGCTCATCTCTTTCAGAAGGCAAGGATGCCAAAACATTAGCCATTACTGTATTTGGAAATGTATCACAGGGTGACCAAAGGTTTATTCTACAGTATGCTAAAGTACCTACAGTATAGATTATTTTACACTATTCAGATGTTTGTCTCAACATGCAGGTGAAGGGGTACAGGATTTGGCCATAGGCTTCCTCCCAAAACAAATTCAGAATAGCATATGAGAGAATTTATGCCTATGCTCTGCCCACATGATCTCAGCTTAATTGTATGGACAGAGTGATACACACAATTCATACACACACAACTCCTTAAGACATTAGAGTGACATAGCTGTCAACTTTTCCCTTTTCTTGCAAGGAATCCTATTCGGAATAAGGGAATTTCCCTTAAAAAAAACGGAAAAGTTGACAGCTATGGACTGAACACATGCACTGGTGGAGCCAACAGCCACACTCTATCCCTTTTTGTGTAGTTGAGCACCTGAATAAGTGGTAGCATTTGTTTATTAAATTGTAGGTTATCTCAAGCATCCTTCAATATCCTCAAAAAGACATCTACATTAAGGTTAATAAGCAAGTTTCAATAAATTTAAAATTGATGAAGTTTATCAGACCCACTTACTAATTTAATTTGTGGGCAGTCATTTTTACAAATCATATTCAAACACTTATATTAATTGTTCTGTGACTTTAGCCATCCCCTGGAGCTAGTTTTTAAAGCAGCACTGCAAGAATTTAGCATCACTTAAAATCTCAGCTATTGCAAGAGAAAAGCCTAGCACTGCTTGCCATTGCAATCCACCATTGCCTTTGTAATCCATCAAGATCTATTGTCTGCTCTAAGCTGCTGACAGTAGTGGTAGGGAAATAAAAATATGTAGACATCAATGCTGCCCTCTAGAGGGTAGTTAGATATAGGTAAAGGGACCCCTGACCATTAAGTCCAGTCATGTCTGACTCTGGGGTTGTGGCACTCATCTCGCATTACTGGCCGAGGGAGCCGGTGTACAGCTTCCGGGTCATGTGGCCAGCATAACTAAGCCGCTTCTGGCGAACCAGAGCAGCACACGGAAACGCCGTTTACCTTCCCGTCAGAGCGGTACCTATTTATCTACTTGCACTTTGACGTGCTTTCAAACTGCTAGGTTGGCAGGAGGATAGTTGCAACACCACAAACCAGATTTTCTTTGTTCCAAACTTGGCCAAATTCCAACAAGCGATTAGACAATTTACCAGCACTGCTTTATCTAAAGAAGTTATGTAGTTAGCAATCCCTTATTGCTCCCTAAGGACCAAAAAGTCAAAAGAAGCCCCCTCCTTACACTCTTGAAGTTTCCATCTTCAATTCATTCCTGTCCTCAATGCTCTCCCAACAAGCTCTTCTCCCTGTAATCCTTAGCCCTGGTTCTTCTCCCTTCATCAGATGTTGATGTTCATGTCTGTGTGCAGCTGAATGTCTCTAAAGGATGGCAAAAGCGTTCATGCCCTAGAGTTCTGTGATTCAGTTGGGCCTCTTCCTACCTGTCAATGATTTGTTCAGTGTTTCCATAGCCATTCCAATTTTTATCCACTGGAACAACTAAAATAGAATGAAATATACAGATAAGAGATGTGCCAGAAAGGTTTGTATGTGACTGAACTGAACACGCAATTTTCCTCCTTCTATTTTCACATCCACACGGATTGCGACATTACACAGTTTAGGCACCGGATGGCACTGGGCTTGGCTGTATCTGGGTGGTGAGAGATTCCCTCTTGCTGTTCTTGTCTTAGAGAGAGAAAAATATGTAAGGTTATCGTCTGACTTCCTAGTTAGACAATTGTCTTAAGTCTTCCTTGACACTTGCCTTGAGACCTACCCTGTGTTGAATTTTAGATCACAAGTTCCATAGGACATGGCTTGTCTTTGGTGCTACTTTATAAAACACCAAACATGTTAGGGGTGCTATTTATTATTAGTAAGGATAGCTTTTACTGTAGAAGAACAATAGTGTAGTGGGTGAGCTGTGAACCACGACACTCAAGTTTGATATCTCACCTCAGCCTTGCCTAAAACACACATCAAACCATATCAGACCATGCCATCTTGTTGCTCATTTGATGGAGAACAGGGATATTATACATATTTTAAAGCAAGCAAAGAAGCTTTGCCTCCAGGCTGTTTGAAGTCGGTACTTTCCTACTGCTGAAGTTTTTCACTGCCATAATTTTAATTTGTCAATCTCATGGCACTTCAAGTATGCACCAAGGTTTAATGTGATGTAATACGATGTAACATTTACAATTTAATTTGTGGGTTTTTCCCTGAGGGAGCCAAATGACAATCAAAATGAATAATATACTATAAATTCCTGATTCAGGGTAACTAGGTTTGACAAGGCCCATTGGGTCTGCAGTGATTGTCATAAACAGAAAATTTCAATCTCTTCAGTGAATTTCTTTGGACAATCTATTAAGCATTATCTAGAAAACCAAGCTGAAAAATATCATTTTTCAACTTATCTGTCTGTGGAAGCTTTGTTCTCATAGCTGCTTCAGTCTCTACTGAAATATTACCTCTCCACGACTGTGTTTGGGACAGAATGAGAAGTGCAAAACCCATAGATCACCACCTGTTGTGGCTCAATTGTGTGTCAAGATGTTTGTATGAGCAAGAAAGCATTGGCCAAGGCAGAACAAGTTCATATCCACAAAAGAAATGAATGTACAATTTTATAAAGCATAATATCACATCTCTCTCTCTCTCTCTCTCTCTCTCTCTCTCTCTATATATATATATATATACCACAATCATTATCACGTTCTGTTTGAAAGAGATAAATAAACATGAAGGGTGGGATGAGGCATCTTGGCCGTCTGACCTCCTGTTTAGAGTTCTGCACTTGAATCAAAGAGACCAGGATTTAAATTACCACTCAGAAGTGGGAAATTACAGGGTGTCAATGGGTAAGGCATTTTCTCTTTATTCACCAGCTGTGGAAAAATGTGCCATAAAAGCAACCTGTTTGTAGCAGGGCTTGGGAACCTGTAGCCCTTCAAATGTTATCAGATGCCAACTCCCATCAGCCCAGGTCAAAATGGTCAATTGTCAAGGATGATGGAAGTTGTAGTCTGGTGACATCTGGCAAGCCTAGATGTTCCCCACCTCTGAGCTTTACAGGGTCACTGGCGGGATTAATGTGGCCTGTAAATAAATTAAGTAAAATAAGAATGGACAAAATACAATCTTATGAGATTTCAGCCTGTATCAGAGGGGTGGGGAACTGTGACAGCCTTTGCCAACCCGGTGTCCTGATATTGTGGACTATAGGTCCCATCAGTCCCAGTCAGCACGGCTGTGGAAGGCATAAATTTAGCGAAGCTAATCTAGTAAAAGTGGTTGCATGAATCAAAGCCATTGTGCAGTAACTTCCTAATGATTCTGATTAGGTCTGCCTGCCCTTCAAATAAAGAACATAATAAAAACCCTGCTGGCTCAGGTCAGAATCCTGTTTCCAACAACAGCCAACCATATGCCTCTGGAAAGCCCACAAAAAGACATGGGAAATAGCAATGGTTGCCATACGTCTGGAATGTTTCGAACATATCTGTAATACCATAGTTGGTAGCAAGTGTCCAGGCGGAAATCAGCAAAATGTCCAGCAAAATCCAGACATATGGCAACCCATGTCAGCAGTGAGGTTTTGTCAATTTTCCATAAAAATAGCACAAAAACGTAATTTTTTAATGCGAAACTATAAAAAAACCAACTCAACAACTTTGCCCAGTCTTTCCCCTCAGTTAGCTGGCAACCCTAGTGCTTATTCATATGGCTAAGTGGTAATAGATAATACATCTGGGGGCTGGAAACTCACTATGGGGATGCCAGTTCCTATGGACAGTGTATATCTATGTGTATGTATGTATTGCAAGGGGGTTGGAATAGATGACCATTGGGATCACTTTCAACTCTACAGTTCTATGATTCTATGATTCTACAAACCAACTCCATATTCTAAACACTCCATTGTTATGTTCTCCACCACACAGTTGGAAGACTTTGCCCAAGACAGATGTCCTAAGAGCATTAACTACATCTGAAGCAGTCCCAATATTTTGATTTTTCAGCACATTTGTTTGGATATTTGATATTTGTTAATATCAGTGAGTTCATTTCTCAGTTAAGTGTGTTTAGAATCACGGAGTGACCCTGTCCTGAATTAAAATGAAGACAGGACAACATGTTTTTCAGCACACAGCCCTCTACATTTTAACAATTTGGGAATATTCACTCTAGATTATATATAAATTCCAAGGTTTAACTATATCTGTAGATGCATAAAACATTACTAAAATATAGGGGGCTTTTTCCATTAGATTAGCAACACTGGTTTTTATTGGATTCCAAACAATAAACAAATAGATAATGGCTCATTTGCATTTGTGATTCTCACAGTATCATTAGCTGAAGAGATGACTCTCTTAAAAAGGAATATCTACATAGGTCCCAACTAAACCCCTGTTCTACTGTCTCTTTTTATGGCAAGAATTAGAGACTCTTATGGGAAGAGTAGGTGAATCTCCATGCCCCTTTAATATTCTGATGTTGACAGGGGATTCCCTGGGTACACTAGAGAGGATGGAAAACAAGAGAGAGAATATGTTAAAATCCAATATAAGAAATCATTAATATTCCTAAGAGCCTAGCCAAGGATGAGGTTGTTAATATAGCAGGAAGAACATTGTGCCATCTTTTACTGCTCTTTGGATGAATCATACTTAATGGATGCTCACAAGGCTTTTGTACAGCTTGTTTACCCCGTGTGTCAGGTAATGTCAATTATACAGTGGTTCCCCCCAGAACTGGACCTACTGAACATCTTCCAAGATAATAATGCCCACACATATTATAAAGAGCTCATAACCCACCTACTCTCAGCAGCCAGAAACATCATAGCCAGACACTGGAGAAACTTGTCAGGAGTAAACATGGACCAATGGTATCAAATAGCATGGGAAACAGCCTTACTAGAAAAACTAACCAATAAATTGAAACTGATACTGGGACCAATAGAAGACGCCTTCACCCCAGTATGGTTCCCCTTTATCACATACATAGCCCAACAAAACAACAAGAATCTGCCGACAGAATATGAATCAATGTGGCTAACCTGATCCAAATATGCATCCACCCACCCCACACTCACACACATAAACAAATCTCACTACAGCCAACCAAAGACAACCAACCACACCCTAAAGGTAAAGGGTAAAGGGACCCCTGACCATTAGGTCCATGTGGGGGTAGATCATCCTTCTCCCCATTCTTCCTCCTGATGTAGATCTTCCCCTTACCCCTTCTTCCCTGGCATGGAGGCCGGAGCAATTTTGGAGCCCAACCTGGCCACATCTATAAGCTGAAGGAGCAGCAGCTGCAGAGAGTTTGCTTCAGCCCTCCCCAACTAATAAGAGGTAATGCCTGAGTCTACTTTCCTCCTCCTCACTCCCAATCCATTTTCCTTTTCTACTTTACATTTTAGACTGGAAGCCTATGGGGCTTCTGTCTATGCTGGGAGCCACCCAGAGCAGCTGGGGCAACCCAGTCAGATGGGTGGGGTACAAATAATAAAACTGTTGTTGTTGATCGTTGTATGCCACTCTGAGAGTCTTTTTCAGATGAATAGCAGGATAAAAATATTCAAAATAAATAATAAAAGATTTTTATTGTGCTGTTTCCCCAGCGGTATGATGGTGCATCGTTGCTCCACAGCTCCCATTGGATTTTTACAGGAGGCAACATTGTAAGATAGAGAGTGTTTTCTGTCTGTCTGTCTGTCTGTCTGTCTCTTTCTCTGTGTGTGTGTATTTAAAAAATAACCCTTCTGGGGAAGGAGCTTGTAAGTCTTTGGTTGTACCAATAATTTCTTTACCCAATTTTACAGTAATTTGATTTGATAGTACATGACAAACGGATTAATGGATTTATTCGAGAGAACACAGAGATAAATAAACTTCCTTAATTAAAGCTGTCTTCGTTATCAGCCATACCAGTTTGTGGAAAGCACTTGTTCTGAACTGAGGATGACTCACCTTTTGTAAGGCTTAAGACTATCATTCTCTCTCCTGTTCTTCACCACCCTTCTGCTATATTTAGGACTGCCTTCAGTCAAACAACTTCTATGTTATCCTTATGTAACCTAATTTACATCGGGAGCATTACAGAGCCTAGCCTCATCATTATGAGAAATATAAACGAGAAGCAGCAAGTTTCAGCTTTGATTGCGCACTTCTGCAGTTCTTTTGACAATGCAGCCTGCAAGCACAGAACCCATGCGAAGAGGTGGCACCATGGCACTCTCATATACCCTCCTTGGCACTCATCAAGACCCCCTCTCAATTTTAATTTTTTAAAATTTAAAAGTGGTATTTTTTACCACTTTTTTGCTGGTGGGAGTATTTTGACTGAACCAGGCTACTATGTTGGGGAGGGAGTTTCCCTAGGCAACTGGTTACTGGTCCTCAGAAGGATGCAAAGCTATTCAAACAGCAACTCATGCAACAAACTTGCCTTCTTCTTCCTTTCCATATCAGAGGTACTACTTCTGAATTGGAGCTGGATTCACCTAACCCAGCACACTAGTGGAACTGGAAGCCAGCATAAGGACTCCTGCCAGCTCAACAAGACCACTCCCTCCTCCCACAAATCTGCACTGGAGGGTCGGGAGAATTCCCAGAACAATGCATGAGGGAAGAAGAGGGAAATCATCCTGCCTGTCAAGCAGAACAAGCAGAAATGCTTGCACTGGCAGAACAACCATCAAATTGGGAACTTCAGCAATTGCGGGGAGGGGGAACCAACACAGTTCAGCCCTAAAGCCTAAATCACACATTTCCCACATTTCTAGATGCAGGGTTTTGCCATACTGTCCAAACAACTTAAGCTGAAAGCACTATTTTTGAGAAACCATCCAAACATCGCTTTCGGTAAACGAAGTATTTTTATATGCAACATCCACAGTTGATATCCTACCTGTCTGTGCCACCATGTGCGTCCATCCATTCCAGACTCTTCTGACCTTTTCACCCCCAAAATAGTGGGTTTCTATCTTCTGGGGTTTCAAAAGAAAATCATCTTTGCTCACTAACTGCTTGTGTCTGTTGCTCCCCCAAACATATAACTCTCCTTCATCTTAAAGAAGAAAAGGAACATATTAAAAAAGGAAGTTAAAAAACACAAAAATGTTGACTAAATGCCATCTGTTGTCTGTCTAGTCTTTGACACAGATGAACAAACATTCTAGGAAGAGTAATGCACTCAATTTTTAAAAGTGGCAAATCAGACTCTACAAAGCACAAAAAGCATATATTTCTGTGTATACAACTAGAGCTGCAACTTAATTCTCTATGCAATACATGCTGTATGTTCAAGGAGGGTCACAAGCCTGTTTTAAATTTGGCAGGAGCAGGAAGCCTGTTATGAGGGCAGCTAGATTAAATCTGAACAAAAACCGGGACACACATCTTACAGGAAAGGGGATGAACTAGTCTCAGAGACAAAATATTTTTCATGGTTCAACAGACAGACATCACTTTGTCCTAAGCTACAGCCAACCAAACAAAAGAAACTCACCTGTGAGTGATGTGACATGATGTGACCCAGAAGTGATGCTCTTTACTTTGATGTTTTCTAGACCTAGGACAATAAACCCATTATTTTCCGTTAGCTGGAGTGGTATACTTCCTTTTAGAAAGGCCCTTTGCAATACAGAATGCCACAACACAACACACAGCTGCATAAGAGAGCTAACAAAAGCCGATTGTGCAGGAAGCTACTTGGGCCCACGTCAGGTTACTACCTCCCCAACTAATTTTATAGATTAATGCCTTCATCTATAGGCATCTAAGATATTAAATAAAAGAGAAGGGGGGCCACTAACAAATGGGAGAACTTTCAACAATCATGGGGTGTTTAATTAGGCTATCAGAGAAGAGTACAAGGCCACAAGGAGACAACAACACTGCCAAGTGCAGAAAGAGGGAGGGGGAAGGAGGGAGGTGTGGAAATGAGCTAAGGAACATATTGTTACTGTGCAGAGCCTAATAATGTAAACAAACCTAAAATACATTTTGATTTGGCTTATTATTCTGCACTCCACAAAACGGGAAAGGGTTGCAAGTTTGGCAAGTTTTGGGGGTACTGGCTTTAACTGGTGCACTCAGCAGCTGCAAGCCACAATAGGACAGTGGATAGTTCAACCTGCTAACAGCAATCAGTGTCGAGGAGGCAGGGAAGGGATCGTAATGCTTAAAACATTCCTAACAGAAGGTATACAACTGGCTCCCATTGCCACCTTGGCCAAATGACCACAACTCCAGTTCCTGGGCTGAATGAATAACCTCTGGAAGTGCCGTCTGTGTTTTATTATATCAACTTCACCAGTTACGCCTGATGACAACAGTTTTCAAACAATGTTATTTGACAAAAGAGATTTGTGATGCAAACATCCCAACATAACACTGCAAAGTACATGAGAAACTGTCAGACCAATTCCCAGCATTAACATATTTTATTTTAATTGCTATAAGAATAAATCCATATTCCCAGTTTTCTCTTCTTGAGACAAGGACAAAGATGTGTTTTGTATCTTGTTGCTGACAAAGAGGAACCTGAAGGCCAGGATAGGGTGCAAACTATCTATTTCTTCATTCACCATTTGTTTCCCACAGTTTCTCTTTTCCCTCCATTTCTCTCCTTTCTCCCTCTGACCGAAGCCCTCCAGGGAAAAACTTCTGAAAAAATCCAACTGGGAAGGGACTGTACTTATAAAGATTGCAATGTACTTCTCTTCTTCAGAAAAGAAAGCAAATAAATTGAGATTGAAAGTTTGTTCCCTAGTGGATTCTTCCTAGATTATGTTGCACAAGTTTTATGTCAACGACAGTAGGTTCCAGTTAGTTTCCAGGACCAATTCAAGTGAGGAACATAAAGCAAGCACACAAAGGTTTAGCAGAGTATACAAGCAGGAAAGAGACACAGAGGGAGACATGGCATGGGAGCTCTGGCTTGGACCTCCCACTCTTTATTTTTATATTTATTTATTTATCATCATCACCACCACCACCACCAACCCACGCTTCACCCTATGGCTGCAACATTAAAACACTACCTCTGACTCTCTCTGTGGCTGGGCATTCTCTGAGCTGAGTAATGTGTTCTGCAAAAGACAGGGTCTCATGTGCCAAGATATGGCTGGGGTTTGTGTTTGGGCTGATTGGGAATGGAATCAGAGAGTGCTAAGGGAATGTGATACATGATATTACAGCAACAACAGAGCAGCATCTGAGGACTTAGGAGTTGAGGGGTCATTATCATTGGGTATAGCCACAAATAACAGCTGGCTACTAAGACAAGCCAAAATTTGTGGACCCCTTGCTTGCACATCAGATACTTGATCCATACCTTAAATATTTAGATAACAAACCTGTTACTTTGCAAGGCTCTTTAGCCCTCCAAAAAGATGGAACCATCTGTCCTTGGCATGCCCGCTTCGCCTGAGATGCCATGCCAACTCCCCACTGGAAAACTGAACCATTTTCTTTTCAGAATGTACATGCAAAAGGAAAATGAAATATTCATGTTAAAGGCTATTCCCCTGCTAAAAGACATTGGGTGGGGGGGGGGTGTTACTATTTTTACTAATGCAAATATTAACCTGGAAAATGTTAACACATAAATTATAGAACAACAAAACAATCTAGCAGGAAAAAATTCACAACACCCCAAATAACAGTACGCTAGGCCCGCATTCAGTTCGAGACCATTTCACACAACTTGTTTTTAAGGTATACACTAATATATTAAGCAGATACCTAATGTAATAAATGAGTATGACCAATATTTATTAAACACATAGATGGAGCTGTGATTAGCTGCAGCTTCCTGGAGATTTGGTGGCAGGTTCAGGTTTGCCCCTCTGTAATTTGTGAAATGGCTATAAGCTTCTCAAGAGTCCAGGCAATAATGTCATAAACCAAAGGAGAAACTTGCATGGAATTTGCTGACAGGCCACTTCCACTTATTTGTTAATTATGACAAAGCTCTGCCAGTTGCAGAGCATTCAGATTCTCTCTGTGACTGTGCCTTATCAATCACTCCTTAAGTGATGATGACAAGCCCATGTACACTTATGACACACTGAAGCTATGTATACCAAGCTGACCTGCAAACACAAGGGGCCCTCCTAATGCAGAGGTGGCGAACCTCAGGCCTGGGGACCAGATGTGTTCCTCTAGGCCTCTCTGTCTGGCTCTTGGGGGGAAACCCACAGCCAGATATGCACCACTACCTCAGACACTGTACTAGAGCTTGCATGGTGTCAGAAACTATGTTGCTATCAGGCCTTCCTAATTAATTTACAAACTACCATGAAATATCCACCAATCCTGATAAGGAACACTAGGGTAATGGCAAGCGATTAGCAGGCTTCCAAGGTATATTAGACTGAGGTATTAGCCTGTTAGTGAATAACTGGGGATGAAGTATTTTTAATTGCTTCACAGCTTCCTCTAAATCACATAACAATTAAAGCTGCGTATACAGACCCATCATCTGAGACGGTGGAGCAGTTTTCATGTTGTTACATGGTTGAAACCTTTAGTGAGGAACTACTATAGCAATAACTCACCAGTTACAGCTACTGCATGTCTGAGTCCAGCAGCAACATTTACTACTTTGTCCTGTATAGTCTATGGGACAAGGAAGAAAAAACAAATTTACATTCTCTTCGGCAACTCTACAGTTGTTGTTGTTGCTGTTGTTCAGTCGTTCAGTCGTGTCCAACTCTTCGTGACCCCATGGACCAGAGCACGCCAGGCACGCCTAACTTTCACTGCCTCCCGCAGTTTGGCCAAACTCATGCTAGTCGCTTCAAGAACACTGTCCAACCATCTCATCCTCTGTCGTCCCCTTCTCCTTGTGCCCTCCATCTTTTCCAACATCAGGGTTTTTTCTAGGGAGTCTTCTCTTCTCATAAGGTGGCCAAAGTACTGGAGCATCATCTACATTATTTCTTATCTATTCTTATCTATTGAAATTTTCAGAACTGATGAATGAACATGTAGTCCAGCACGCATGATACAAAGGAAATATCAAAAACTGCTGATCCACAGTGAAGTGGCTTATGGAAGGAACCAACATACAGCTGGCCATAATGGTGAATTTAAATGTTTGTGCTGATAGCACCTCACCTTAATTTTCTGTGGCACAGCATTTCCTCCTGAGGCATGAGGAACTCCGAGTTGTCCAAAAGAATGAGACCCACAAGATAACACCTGGCCATTGCCTGCAAGGTAGAGCAGCACTGGAAATCTTCACATTTCTATTGTTTACCTCAAGGAGATATCTAGGACACTGCAGTCAATTTCCCCACTAGTAAGAAACTGGTTCATTTTTATTAAAAGTCACATCTACGCCTCATTGATGGTGATGGAATAAGACTACTACTAACTTAAGACCCGTTTACTTCCAAACTTCACTGGATCTAATCTTTGCTACACAGTGCCCTATGAAACCAAGGCCATGGGGCAAGTGCAAGGTCAAGGCTAATTGTCTCGGCTAACAGCTCGTTTTCTTAACCATTATGCTACAGCAGCACTCAACTGAATGCACAGTCTCCCATTTCCAAAAGCTCAACAATTTATAGCCTTGTGATTTTACATATACTGTAGCTCACTGTAAAGCTTTTTAACAGTTATGGAGACCCGGATAAATCTTGGAGTTTTCACATCATGTAACACTTGTTTCCGCCTAGTTGCTAGATTTACCTGCAAGTATGATGGTAAAATCCCAGCCACAGGCAACTTGTACAACAGGACAACCAGACAGGGAAATGCATAATGTAAAATGTTCCACATCTTCAGTATGACCAAGTCCCAACTGCCCATCTTTATTTTGGCCACATAAAAAGAGTTCTCCAATGTCTGCAAAATGAACAAATACTATCAAGAACATATGCAGAATGAAAACATATGCATATTTTGACTCAATATTCACTTGCACTTTAAGACCCAATAATTGTTATTTGTCCAGAAAACTTGAGGGAGTGTTCATACTAACAATGCATAGTCCTCTCTTCCTCATTTAAAGAACTGCACTCCAGAAAAGACTGAAGCACCAGGCTAGTGATGGGGAACCTGTGATGCTCCAGATGTTGTTGGGCTCCAAGTCACACCATCCATTCACATGGTGAATGGAGCTTATAGGAGTCCAACAGCATCTGGTGGGGCACAGGTCCCTCATCCCGACACTAGGCAGTCAAAGACAAAATGAATCACATTGGGAAACAACACTGAACACTTCTGTTACGTCTCCAAGGCTTCAACTGGGGCATTTCACTTTACAACTTAAACCGCACAGGCTCCATGATGAACAGCTAGGAGACCATCACAGATGCAGCCCCAGCACATGCAAAATGTGGAGGACTGTACGTGCTGCATGGAGACATCTGATCCCAAAATAAGTCTCATGCAGATTTGTCCTAAATTAGCTCATTACCATTATTTGAGTCACTGAGTAGCTCATCAGCACCCTACACACACACACGAAATGAAGAGCAGCAAAGCAGCAAAAATCCAAAGGCCTTATCCACCATTTGATGACATAAAGAGCATTTCATCATCTCTTTTTAAAGAAAGATGGAAACAGAAATTGTTAAAAAACCATGAAGTCGTATATGGATAGCAACAAGAGAGTTAAAAAATTAAGTCTTGCAAGTATACTATGGGCAGGAAACATTAATGCCAGTCTCTTACCAGTAACAATTACAGAATGTCCTCCTCCTCCAGTAATACTTGTGATGTTTTTCTGACTGCAGGGAAATTCTTTAAGGGCCTGGGGCAGGAGTACATCTTCTTTATGACCAAGACCAAGTTGTCCATAGCTGTTTGCTCCCTAGGGACATAAGAAAAGCCCTGCTGGATCAGAACAAAGGCCCATCTAGCCCAGCATCCTCTTCTCACAGGGGCCAACTAGTTTCCTATAGGAAGCCCAGAAGCAGGACCTGAGGACAGCAGCATTCTCCACACTCCTGATTCCCAGCAATTGGTATGGAGGCATACTGTCCCTCACAGTAGAGGTAGAATATAGCCATGATGGCATGATAGCTTTACTCCCCATCAGTTTGTCTAATCATCTTTTAAAGCCATCCAGGTTGGTGACCATCGCTACATCTTGTGGGAGTGAATTCCATAGTTTAGCTAACTACTGCATGGTAAAATACTTCATTTTGTCTGTCCTGAATCTTCTAACATTCAGCTTAATTAGATGGCCTCAAGTTCTAGTATGAGAGAAAGAGAAAAAAAACTCCCAATCTACTTTCTCCACATCATGCAGATTCTGGTCTGCACGTTGTTGCATTGAAAGGAAGTCCTTCAAAGTTTAATGGTATGAGCAGTGGCAGTACTGAGACCCAACCACTCTTTTTATTAAAAAAAATCAATAATAAGGATGAAAAAGTAATTAATTGAAATTATACATGGAAGGAGACTTGCCTGAAGCAATTCTAACTGTTGCACTATCTTGCAAAGGGTTTGACATTATCAGCCCAAGTGTAGCATCAGAAAGATTTTTTTACAGCAGTCCTGTACAATTCTGTCATTTGCAGCTGAGGATTTTAGTCTCCTGGACTCAGGAAGTCAATGGTGCAAATCAGTCTAGACCTTATTGTAACATAAATCTCATTAGAACCACTAGCCCTTGGGCTTTCTCCTCAGGGAGAGAGCTTTATCTTTTAAGATTCTTGCCAATGTCACTTTTGAATGGCTAAGTGTATGTGCATCTCATATTCAACTACCCCCACCCACCCAAGTTGAAAGCATAAAACTGGCATGCATCTCTTCAATCCGGCTGTTACTTGGAAGCAAGTCACATCAATTTCATTGAAAGGCACTTCTGAAAAATAATTTCAGGATCCAATACACATAGGTATATTTTACAACATCCATCCATTACTTTTACAATGAAATGTCATTATGTGTTATCCAGCAAGACAAATCTTGGCCACCTTAGGGCATTTCCATATGTCATCCTAAGTATTTCTGAAGTCATATAAATGCTGGTAATGAGATATAATTTGGAAGGGGGGGGGAAACAAATGCACATCCCACCCATCTCAGGTTTTGCATATGTCTTCAGGGCCAACATTTTTTTAAAAAAGCTGATTTAAGCCTGTCTGCAAAGTTTCATATTTGATACAGAAAAACTGTTTAATAAGAACTACAAGACTTAACAGCTTGCTTTGACATGTGGTTACAATCCCGGCTTTTTTTGCACATTGAGAAATATTTATGATCTCTGAAACAGACTAGCTGCTCAAAGAGTAGAATAGAAGGCATTATATCCTGGAATATTTAACCTTATTGGACAGCTGTGGCATGTATGCAAACATGAAGTTAAAGCTAAGGAGGCAATGCTCAAAACTCTTTACCAATTCAATTCAGTTTCCTCAGCTCCACCAGAATTATACCTAGGCTTGTCACATGCATTACTTATAGTAATGGCATTGGGACAAAACTTTAGGGAAGACACCCACTCAGCAGAATGGCTAGCCACATTTTTAAGTGAGGTAATGCACATTGCCATCTATTTGTATTACATCTGTCTGAGAAGATCAAGGTGGCACACGGTCTCCCCCTTCACCATTTTATTTTAACAGCAACCCTGCAAGGTAGATTAGGCTGTGAAATGGTGGCTAGATTCATGGCTAAGTGGAGATTCAAACCCAACTCTCCCAAGTCTTATTGGAATACTCGCCTAACAACTACACCAAGTGGGCAGGGACAGACAGCCATGCTTAATTATTAAACTGGAGAATTTATCCATAAATCCACCTCTGATTACGTAGAAGCTCCATTCTCCAAAATGCATGGATATTAGCTAGGGTTAGGGGACTCGCATCCCCAGAGACATGCTGCTGTTTATACCTCGAAGTTCTAAGGGCAAATAAAAATGACAGATGGACAGACACCAAGGCCTAGCAAAACATTTTAATCACTCCCCACAAACCATGGGCAAACGAACCAGGATGGGAGGGCCATGAAAATCAGAAGACACTTTCATCCCTGGGCAACAGGGAGCAGCATTGGCTTAAACACCTTACGGGGACCCAAGATTCACTTGAGTCGTCTGAAGGATCCTCCTCTCAGTGGGTGTGTCCTTCTCGGTGCTTGAGAGATGTCTAAAGTGGATTTAAAACATAAACGAAGAGTTCCAAGTTCACGCTTGTGAGCGGCGGGCTCTGCTGTCTTCCCTGCAAGCAGAAGCTTATGCCTTTCGAAAAAGCATGACTCAACAACAGGTTTAGCTGTTCCAAGCGAGAGAATCTGGGGTGCCATATGCTCAGGGCCACATTTAGGTTTGATGAGGCCCTAAGCTACTGAAGCTAATGGGGCCCTTTATATGTCCAGCTGTCCTTTGTCAGCAACAAATTGTCACAGTTTTTTGTGTTGCATATACGCTATCTGGTAATTTATGGACCTAATAGGTATCCAAAACCAGTGATATTTTAGGGAGCAGGCTAGCAGGCGGGGCCCATTACTTACATCATAGGAGCCTACACAATACAAATAAGGAAATACAAAACACTGTTGCTGTATGTAGGTTTTATTTTATTTTTTTTCCTTATATTTTGGAAATGTACATCCATTTTTTTTTTCCTTTACATTTTTTTGGGGGGCCCAAGAGAGTGGGGCTCAGGCTATAGCTTGTTTAGCCTATACGTAAACCCAGCACTGCATATGCGCCTAAAACAGCAAAGAGCTGAAGCCATGGAGCTTCGCCAGTTGGTTTGCTGCCTGCCACGCGACCCTTAGTCACAGAGCCTGCTCCTATTTTAGTTTCATTAAAGTGGGAGGCGGAGCACCAAACAGCAAATCCGACTAGCGCCTTGCATACTTCGACGGATCCTTTCAGAGACGGGGGTTTGCCAATAACATCCGTCAGTGTCGGTGGAAGGGGAGGAGGAGTCTGGTGCGATGTGTGTAGAAAAACCATGTCAACAGCTCGATTCGGGCTCGAAGCAGCACCGCCGGAGCCCGTGAAACTTATTTGCAGAGAGGACCAACGCAGCATCATCCCACCCGACCAGCAGTAAAGAGCAAAGCCCGGCCTCGCTCTTTTCTTCCTACCCCCGCATATGCCCGTAGGGCGGCCGCTTCCGCCCTTTTTCTGGCGCCGCCACAGGAACTTACCCAAGCGAACAGCGCCAGGGTCGGCTCCTCGCGCACGGCGTCCATAGCGTCTCAAAAGGGGAGGTACCACTCCCGGAAGCAGCCATGGATCTCTCCTCAGGCTTCTCGCTCTGACGTCAGATGTGGGCGTGATCGGCGTTTCCCCGCACTTTTGCAGTCGGGCTCCGATTGGTGGAAACGGAAATCCCGCGCCCCTTTTTGGTTACGCCGTGCTCTCTCTGCATCTGCTTAGTGGCTAGCACTGGGGAGATTGTAGAGACGTGTTGGGTTTGGAGTGTTGGATCTTGCCTGTTATCTACGCCCAGCCTTTCCTGTTCTTACTTGGAAAAATCGCAGAATGGTAGAATTGGGAGGGTCCTCCAAAGATCATCTAGCCCAAGCCCCTGCAGTGCAGGAATCACAACTAAAGAATCCCTGGCAGAGGACCATCCGACCTCGAAAAAGCTCTCAGGGAAGGAGAGTCCACCACCTTCAGAGGAAGTCCCTTCCACTAGAGAAGCACTACTGTACTGAAATTTGTGTAAAACGTGCGTACAAAAACATTGTGGGGGGGGGGGGGAATAAAAAAAAAATCCTTCCAGTAGCACCTTAGAGACCAACTAAGTTTGTTCTTGGTATGAGCTTTCGTGTGCATGCACACTTCTTAAGACTGGGGGAAATGACAGTCAAATATATCTAGTAAACTTGGGACTGGTTACAGCACGAAGGGGCAATTCCTGAATCCAGCAATTGTTAAAATCTAATCAAGGATTCAAATTTCGGAAATAACCAGACTTAACTTTGTGGTGATAATGATGGGTCATTAAGGGAACAAAGGAAGTGGGTCCGAGTTGAGAGTTGTGTGATGTGAGCTAGAAGTTAGAAGCAGGAAGAAAAGCTGCAAAAGCTGGGAAGTGATAGAGTCAAAAGTGATGTTTGATTTCTGTTTGAATCCAAGGATGTGGCTATGGGGGAACCAATGCCCTCTTGGGGTGTTAATGCTGTGAACCCCTCCATTGTAGGCTCATGTTGTATATATGTGTAAATAAACCATATCTCATAAAGGCTACACATCTCTGCTGTACCTCATTCTGGAGGAAACACAAACCCTGGGTAAGCTGTCACCCCTGCAATCTCTACTCAGAGATTTGGGTTGTGTTATAACAACATTATCCCCCTCAAAATTTTATTGCCACCCAGCTTCAAGATTTTTCCAGGCCCCAACTAACAAATAACACAAAGCAGTGTGTTGCTTGAAGTTAATTTATTAATTTGAAAATAGGGAAAAAAATGGGAAATAGTATTTAGCTAAGCACTCTGGCTACTTAACAGTTCTAGCACCACAGTAAATTCACTGAAATTACTAACACAGATGACAAAGTTTACATATCCTAAAAACTGAATATAAATATTTAAGTATCCTGAAAATACATCTACTTAGATTTTAAGTGAATTCTTGGATCCATCAAGGTCAATTGCAAAACTACAACTGGCTTCAAATATTTTTTTTTTAAAAAAAATCCAAGTCTTACAGTTTAAGGTGCAAATACTCATTTAACAGTACAATGTTTTCTCTTGCATTACAAACATAACGCAGACCTAAAAATGTCTAATAAAAAAGCACAGACATGGCATAATCCAGTTCATTTCAGGAAATGCTACTCTTTGTAGAAGCCCAGAAAATCTGATCCATTACTTCCAGTTGTTTCAACTGCAATGATTTTTTAAAAAAAGTTTGAGATTCCTAAAAAATAATTCTAGGTTAAGACAAAAGTAAGGTTTATCTAAATATGAAGGCATATCCAGTTCAGAAGTAATTCCAATGAGCCTCTGTCTTTGGACATCTTGAGAACAAATTGGAACAATGAGCACAGATTCTTCTGTAGCAAGTCATTGTCCTTCCCATCTTTCTGAAACTACACTACCCTCTACCCCTTCACATAGTACAAAAACACAGTAATTTTGAGGTGTAGGTTGGAGTAGGCTATATGATACATAAGGCCTAAAATACTCTTCGAAGCTGGTTTCTCATAATTTGTGCTCATTTTGCTATAAATTCATCACTGAGTAGTCTCTAGAGCAGGGGTAGCTTGCCTGGTGCCCCCCAAATGTTGCTGGATTGCAGCTTCCCTCATCCTTGGACACTGGCCATGCTGGATGGTGCTCATCGGAGCCAAATGAGAGTATAATGGGATGAAACGACACTGATATAGCTTCCTGCAGAAGGAGATCCCGGTTCTCCAAGTGCAAGTATATCCAAATGCAAGTATATTGGGAAACCTAATATGAGAAATGGCACGTGCAGAGCAACTCAAGAAATAAATCCCACTATTTGTTTGAACTTGATTCCTACATAAGTGTGCATCGCATTATAGTCTTCAGCTGAAATAACTATTGAATCCTTCTTGAAACATGATGGCACATGCTGTACCTGGTTTGAGGCAGGGATGGGGAAGCTGTGGACCTCCAGGTGTTGATGGACTCTAGCCCCCATCAGCCCCAGCAGAATGGCCAAAGGTCAGGGATGGTGGGAGCTGGAGTCATCCCTGGACTGGATGGCAATAGGTCCTCATTAGATCTTGGTTTCTAGTTCTATCCATTCTTCAGTAGCAGCTAGAATTAGCCCTCATTGGACTACATGGAACCACTTGCCTATTTCATTGTAACTATTCCTATGTCCACAAGTAAGTTGCATGTGCTCTCCTTCCAACTTGCTGAGTGCGTGGGTGAGCCATAAAAAAGAAAGGGGGAAATAATATGCAAATATTGATATGAATGTTTCGGGGGGAGGGGGATAGTTCGAAAACAAAGTATTTCCCCGTGATTCAGCCTTTGGTTTTAGGAAAATGGCATCCTACTTTATTTATTTATTGAGTATAGCACCCTTCATCCGAAGACCACAGGGCGGTAAAGCACACAAAGAGTATCTCAATGTCTAAAATGGGACCCAATCCATAGGTGCCAAGTGTGGGGTGGTTGATGATCACTGGAGAGGTTAGATTCCCAGCTGCTTGCCCATCTTGGTCAGGGCATCACTGACAATGTCCAGTTCGTGGCGTAGCTCATTCACCACAGTAGCAATGCTCCTTGTGTCTTTCAGGATCTGAACGCTTTGTGTATACGGGTTGTAATTCACTCCAAAGGGGCGCCTGATTGTCTTTGCAAACTCTCTGTTCAGGTGGAAGAAAAGGGGGAGTAAATTTCTAATGAAAGCCCACTTAAACCTTCTCAATGTAGCTGGCAGCCAAGGACCATTCCTTGTATGCGTGTGCTGCAATATCTCAAGTACCACTATAACTGGTTCATAAAAACCAAAAAGAGAATTGCATTAACTCATCAGAAATGATACTCCAAGGGAAGGGATGTCACCTTCATAGCAGAAAAAAACTATTGTCAGATATGATGCTGAGAATGGCCAGATCCAGGGGCAACAGCTCAGGAAAGAGAGGGAAACAAAGAAATGAACTGGGATAAGATAATGGAGCTGCCTGGTGTTAAACCTGCTTCACACAAGCCTCGATGTGACACAACAGCACCATACACTGCTTTAAGTTATTGGCATACATTATCTTATAATTCTTATAACAGCATGGAAATGTATTGTTTTACTCCCATGTTGGGGACAGGGAAGCAGGGTGGGGTTTGAGAGATAGTGGCTTGTTTAAGACCAGTTAGCAAGTCTGCACAGAGGTAAAACTTGATCGGGGCACTTTCAGATTCATGGCTGAGCCTTGAGTCTCTTAGACACCACGAAGAACTATTTAGCCAAGCTCTTGACCGCACAGGGGTAGTGCTGGAGAATAATAACTAAGGTGTGTGTGCCCTGCCCCCCCCCCACACACACACACAGGTGGCTAAATAAAGACACCTTTCAATCTCCCAGGTGTTCTTAGCAAAATTACCTCATCTTTTCTTTTGCATCTTCAAAGCTTTCAGAAATAAAGTAAACTTCTTGGAACGTTGTAATCATGCATTCTTGCTTGCAGGTGACACTGGGGTCAAAGGGCTTGACTCTGGCATTTCCAGACAGTGCATGCTGGTGGTCAGATGGAACAAAATGACAAAGATTGGGTTTTACATATATTTGGGACTTCAAAGGTGACAAGTGTATGGATGTCATGAATTTATGTTCTCAGGAAAATCTTACAGAATTGGCAGGTATACATGAAAGCAGAGTGTCCTTCAGAGACCCTGGTCCTAAGCTGTATAGTACTCCCTAGGGCCTAGATCTGGAAACCTGTGAAGTGTGTTTTGTTTGTTTCTTAAGACTGGCAAGTTATGTTCTGACCAGTCAGTTCCAGTCAATAATTTGACCATCTTGACAGACAGGTTAATGTGAAAAGCATTCACTGAATGTAGAAGGTTTTTGAACCATTTGCTTTGAAGACCCATTGACTGTAGTTGGAAGAGACTTTTAAGGCTTACCTTCAGTTCACTGATAGAAGAGAGTAAACCGGCTCCATAGGCTCTTAGCCGGCCTTCCTGCTTACATAAGCCAAACTCTACTGTGAAGAAGTAACACTGAGGAGAAAGGAAGGCAACACAGTGAGTGTTTGACAGAGATGCAACTTGATAAAACTCAAGCAACAAGTGTTTTCTAGATGAATAGTAGACATGAATGTTATTTCTCCTTTAACGTAGAACCCCTTATACCCTTGACTTGTACCATCATCCATTAATTGCAATTTAAAACACCCAGACTTCGGATTCAGAAAACCCCTAAACCATAGCTGTCAACTTTCCCCCTTTTTAAAGGGAAATTCCCTTATTCCGAATAGGATTCCTCGCAAGAAAAGGGAAAAGTTCACAGCTGTGCACTAAACCTTCAGTTCATCCCTGAGAAATGATGGTACTGAGGAGCCAAGACCCTTTGTATAGCTGGGAAATGGAATATAATTTCACACTGTTCAGTATAAAGACAGGTTCTCTAATTTGGACATGAGAAAAAAAAGTGGTGAGTTAGAGGCCCTCCTCTGGGTATCTTCACTGAGTGAGGTGGCAACTACAGAAAGGGCCTCTTCCATGGTGACACACACAAGATGGAATCACTGAGGAAACAAGGAACATGTTGCACAGTGCGGCCGTTTCCTTTACTTACAGTTGCCAGCTTCTGAACAGCTTCATCAGATGCCCCAAGGGAAGCCAAGCCAATTTCCTGAGAGAATTGGGCAAAACTAGGTTCAGCGAGAAGAGGTACATGGCCCAAAAGCTCATGGCAGGTATCACTGGAAAACAGGTAAAGCAAGCTAATGTTGATCCAGGTAGTTTGTTCCTTACTGTTGATGTGTAAAAGCAAGCTCATCTAATATAATTAGGTAATAACTGCCAAAACTATGTAACAATTGAGGAGGAGGAAAACCTCCAAGCATCCCATAGCACAATAGAGAGTTCAGCACGCTTGGTGGCGCTTAAGTGCGCATGTGCTACATGCCAGGTACACAAAGTGGTTTAGAAACTTGGTAGGCTTGTGCAATTACAAGAGCACAGAAAGTGGGGGATTTTACATGGGGCCAACACACATGCATTCCCAGCCTGACAATCTCTTCTCTGCGTTGGAATTGATGACACATGGACATAGCCAATTTGGTGCAGTGGTTAAGAGTGTCAGACTAAGATCGGGGAGATCAAGGTTCAGTTCAGTTCATAACCCACTCAGTTATGAAATTTGACTGATCTTCAGCCAGTCACAATCTGCCAGCCCTTACCTACTTCACAAGATTGTTGTGAGGACAAAATGGGAAAGGGGAAAACTTCATACCCACAACATGAGCTCCTGAGAGGAAGGAGGTGGTTGCCAATGTAATAATTACTTTATTTATTTATTTATTGAAGTGGCATGGGTACTCGACATTAGAAGCCTGCATGCCCGGTTTGAACTACTACTTGACAAAAAAATGAGGAGAAAGATGACATGAAACGGGCCTTCACAAGGAGCGCCTACATTATTGCAAATTGTGTAATGTATGTGAACTGGAGTTGTGGGGATGACAATAGGTGCAGAAAATGGGATCATTAGGCTGGTCAAGCTCATGGAGTAGCAAAAATATGCATGATAATGAAGATGAGAGTGTTAAGATAGGCTTAGCAAGTCCAAAATATAGATGAGTTAATTGGTCTGTAGGCACTCAGTCTTATTTAATTCAATATGATGAATGGTGATGAAACAGCTAAGAACCTAGGTTCTTAGATTAAGGAGCTCAGAGAAAAGAAATCCTAAACTTATTTTGATTCTTCAGTTGTACTAAAATAAGTGGAAGTAATTCACATTGTGAGAGCTAGGCTTGTGTTAAATATGTTTGACAGCCCTCAGTTACAAGTTCTCTGCTCTCAACACCATTCCCTGCCCCCCACCTCCAACTTACAAGAGCTATCATAAACCAGATTTGATCCACATGTTTGAAAAGGAGAGCATTACTCTGTGTTGATTTGTAAAATGGTCATAAAGTCTAGCTTTCGGCTGCAATTATATACCCAATTACTTAGGAGTGAGCCCCACTGAGCTCAGTGGGACTTACTTCTGAGTAGACAGGAGAAGGATTTCATTGATTGACATCAAACTTTCAAAATGGGTACACTTTCCTGGAATAAGTATAAATGTACATGTTATTCGGAATAAGGATTTTTTTTAAAAAAATAGCTGCTTACGGTTCTGGTGTGTAAAGCGGGTCAGAACTGTGTCGAACATACTGAGTGCAGTGGAATACTCTGAAGGCTAAACCTGCCAAGAAATCTCTGGGCGAGAGGTATCCGGCAACTGGGCGGATAGTAAATCCAGTGCGCTCTGCAAAAACCAAGACAGTGGCAAATTTAGAAGATAAACATCCAGCCAAGTCCCCTCACCAAACACCCATGTTGCAGCAGTTGAAACACATGGAGATCTCTAGCATCTTGTTCTTCATCAAAGCCATATTGCAGAGGGAGCCAAGAAAAATATCTTTGACTGCAACTCCCATGACCCCCGACCACTGGTGGTGCAGGCTGGGGCTGATGGGAGTTGTAGTCCAACAACACTGGTAGGGCCCCATGTTGGCTATGTCTGTCCTATTAAAATGGTAGCATTGCCTCAGCAAAAACATCTGGTCAGACAGACGCCTGTGCATTACCTTTTAGAAAACGTGACACATCTTCCAGCTGGGGTATGTTGTCTTCTCTGTACCCACAGTACTTAGCTAGCAAAGGCAGGTTTTTAAGATATTCTCTGCAAGCATGGGTTGGGTAGAGTTTATGCAGTTCTCGGAATACTGTGCCCCAAGTCCTGATCTCCTCCTCGGTGAATTCAACTTTTGGAATTGGGTCGCCACTATGACGAGAAGGCAGAATCAAGGGTTGGCTTTCAGAAACTTTTGTCAGAAATGAAACATTTGTTTTCAAATAAACACGTCAGAGTCCTAGTGTTACTTTCAGTTCTGTGCATCCTTTGTGTTACAATATGCAGGAGACACTGGGCTGATCATTGCTTGGGAATTTGGATTGGCCAATAATAACAACATAAACTGGTTTTGCCTGGTCTTGTAGGGTCACTGCAATGATTTTGGAGGAAAGCTTTATTTTGCTGTGCTGAACTCTAGCTTGGATTGGCAAAGGAGCTAAGTAAAACTGGCTGACTGGCATACTCTGTGATCCATAATATATTCTAAACCTCCATATTTGTCAGTCAGATTACCAATATGCAAGTCTCCAAGGCTTTGTCCCTGGCCCTGAAAGGTTCCTGCCCCATCTTTAGCAAGAGCATTTAACAAAGATTGACACATACTGTTTGTAGTTCATAGCCAGGTCTGCAAAATACTTCCGTCTCTTCCGATAAACATTGTCTTTGAAACCCTAAAAGTGAAACAAAAAAATTAAGCCCCAGTCAGTCTTTGTGATTAACATGTATCTACTACTACCCCCCACATGCACCCAAATTGAGGGGAAATTTATCTTTATTCTGCATGCTTATTGACTATTGCTGTTTTCAGATGGGATTCAATCACATACTGTCAAATTCAGGTTGTACAATTATAGCTCAGTATTATCATTATTTGACATGTTAGTATGTTCAATGTGTATCAAACTCTGATATTGGAATACAAGTCTAAAGTATCAGATATCCAAAGTAAGTGTTTTGAGGAACTCTTTAAAGGCAACAAAAATATTGTGAGAGAAATGTCAATATGAATCTACTCACTGGATGGTCTGCATCCAGATCAGAACCATACATTAGAACACGGTTTGCACATTTATCCAAATCCGAGATCTTCTTAGGGAACCAGGGGATATTTTCCATATCTAGGGAATTAATAAAACCCATATAGCTATTAATAAAATTCTACGGAATGTATAAAACCCACAAAGCTATTAATAAAATTAAGCTTGCTACAAAAAGGAAACTGTTCTTATGGCCAGCTATGACAGCTAGAAAATGAAATCTAGTTTCTGAGGAATTAATGTCAAGAGGAGAAGAGAACATCTTCCTATCTGACCTTCACACAACATTGGGCACTTCCTCCTGTGGTAGATATGGCACAAGGAACAATGATACTAAAAACAGGGGAAGAAAGTAAGTTTAGCAGTTTAGTCATTGACTATTATAGCTCTTACTGATTGCACCAGGGATTCAGCTTAGCTGTTGCTCTCACACCTTCAACCCTCTCCTGCCGAAAAAGGCAAAAAGGGGGGAGGCTCAGGTGTTGCTTACAGGAAAAGGCTTTAAATCTCAAGGCTGTAGAAACTGTCGCCCTCCAGATGCTGTTGGACTCCAATTCCCATCAGCCCCAGCCGGCATGGCCAATCCTCAGGGAGTTGTAGTTCAAAAACAAAAAGTTTTAAAGGAGAACAAACCAAAGTCACAAGTTCCGAATGTAAGCCCAAATAACCAGAAACCCTATATACTGGGGGAGACCCAGGAAAAAGAAGCAAATTTCCTTAGTTTGCTCACTACACACATTTGCAGGCCCTGTATTGAGAAATGGATATCGTTTCTACTGCATTATGGCCATTTGTACTACTACAAGTGCTGGAGACAAGAACAAAGTGAAATAGTATTCAGAACTGCATAGGTCACAGAATGGACCTACAGCTCCTTTGGCCCAGCTCCCTTTTCCTAAGGCAGGGTCCTCCATTCCTGAAACCCCCATTCATCAAACCATATCTGACTTCTACGGAAGATCTTGAATCCCCATTAGTATGATGGCTCAAGCCAGTAAGGTAACGCACAGGCTACAGGACACAGGCAGAAAACATTTGAAACCAATAGAAAATTTGCAATAGGGTAAACTTCATTTCTAAATATAGAGCAGGATTAAGCTAATGAGCCCTGCGCAAGGACTTCCACTTGTGCAATAAGGCTCTCTTCCCCTTGCGCCTTCAACATTGGCTCAGGAGGGAGTTTTGGGAGAACCCCCATAACAGCATGTGGGGGGGGGGGTTATTGCACCTGGAAAGCCAAAATAATTGCCCTGATGGAATGATTGCCTTAGCATGCCATCAAACTCCTCCTATGGTGATCAAATGGACCCTAGTTGTGAATCAAGCCCCATGCACTTAGGTTGAAACTCCTAACCACATGGGAAGCCCAATCCTATGCCGAATTAGAGGTATCTGTGACAAATTGGGCATGTCTAATTTTTCATGGGATCACAGCCTTATGAGATGGATTCAGTGGAATTTATATTTAAAATCATGCTGCTCCCTTCCAAAGCACAGGTTCACTTTGCCCACCATTCCCATATCCATCCAATGTATGTATCTTTCTTTTTAAACCTCTCATAGTAGAAGGAAATCTGTTTTAAACTCCTGTAAACCATCCTTTGAAAGTGCATTAGATGAAAAGAAAAGAAAAAGGAGAAGCCTCCTTAAAGAAAAAAAAACAATACATTGTTTTAAAATCTAGTACCACAAACACTGGCACGTGATCACACTTTTAAAGGGCGTGCACTTCTAATAAATCATTCTTATTTTCTTCCTTACCATCTTCCTGTACGAGGAAATTGTCTGTTTGGTTCACAGATACCACATTGGCATGGGATTTCAAGAGATGGAAGATCTCCTCAAGCTGTTCCCTGTTACTGTCACAATCTACAAAGATCTCAAACTCTGAATTTCGTCTCCTGGATTTTCGAGATTCTATGTGCACCAGGTTCACATGTTTTTCCTGATGGATAAGAAAGATAATTTTTTTCGTTGGTCAATAGCACCTAAGGACCACAATCTCTGCTAGTCACCCCTTCCTCTGATATAGTTCATGAAACATACTAATTAACACAAAATAATCTACACTTTGAATACACTCCCTGCCTTATGATAATACTTCTCATTTTCAGCATGATAATTCACATATAAAGGCAAAGAGCAGAATACATGCATTAGCCCAGGCATCCCCAACCAGTGGTCCTCCAGATGTTTTCATCTACAACTCCCATGATCCCTAGCTAACAGGACCAGTGGTCAGGATGATGGGAATTGTAGTCCAAAACATCTGGAGGGACAAAGGTTGGGGATGCTTGCATTAGCCTCAAGCTTGTGCACTGCAGGGCACACCAATCATATCTCTTTCCCTTTTGTGTACCAGAGTAGGAGAACTGAAGCACCCACTTCTGGCTTAAATCCACAGTTGCCCATGTATATTTCAGGAGGGCACAGAACAAGGCCAGTGAGGGATGCAGCCTACAGAGAGACCTGGAGGGCTACATTTGCCCCAGGTCCCATCCCTCCTCTAGAAAGCGCATAGGCACAGTTTCTTTACTTTCCCTCAGAGAAGTGGTTGATTGACTTCAACATTAAATTACCAGTCATATACTGATAAGCAGTGCACTATTTAGTAAGATGCCACAAAAGTGACCGTTTTAATGCCTTCTTTACACATCATGTGTAATAGTGAGCTACAGGGACACTTGGAATAATGGATGAAGCATCTCTCCCAGGGAGGAGGGAACCTACAACTTGCCCCCTTGGCACATTACCCTGGAAATGTGGAACCAGCACTTCCACATAATGTGCCCTGAGTAAGTTACAAATTCACAGAGGTGTCTGAAACACAAAACAAACAAATAAATTCTTCTCCAATACCCTTGACGTTCAGTCCTTCAGATCAGATTCTGGGATTTCATCTCATCGTCCATTTGGAGTGCACAGTTGTATGGTTGTACTATTTTAGGTTTAGCATTTGTTTGTTTATAAAATCTAAAATATTAAAACAGTAGCAAAACTCATCCTGCCATTACCGAGGCTGTTGCTATCTTTACTCTGTACCAGCTGTACACAACAGGGATTGGACTGCTTACCTGAAAGAGCTTTAGGGCTTTCACAAGCCCTCCAACTTCGTTTTTTAAAGAAAAAATGACGGCAGCTCTCCCCCTTTCAGAGGCGTTGTCTTCATTCTCTTTGTTGTCATCATTCATCGTGTAGTTGGACTTGTGGATCTAAAAATGATGCAGATGGCAAGCAGAGTTAAGGAAGTCAAAGTTTCAAAACAAACCTATTTTTTTAGGTTCAAAGTTGTCTCCCTTAGGCTGCAGAATGGGGTGCCATGAAAGGGCAGTAAATTCTTTATTTAATGTATTGGTGTTGTATTTTAACTACCAGGGAGGAAAAGAGGCGCTTGTGTGATTTTCTGCCTCAGGTGCTAAAAAATTACATGGCTGGTCTTGGCTAGTCCCTTAACATGGTGGGATGAGAGGACACCATTTGCTGTTGCACCCCAGGAATCAAAATGAGATGGGATGGCCTTCTTAGCAGGTGATAAAGCTTATATCCATGCTGAGAAGAGCTTCATCTGTTGATTTCTACAGAGCAAGCTACTTTCAAAGGCAGGCTGTGCTGTTTTTCCCCTGCCCGGTCATTCGGCAACCCTAGCTATCGCTTTGTTTCAACTATACTAACAACAAGTCTGCATAGCAGCCTCCAGCCACTGTGGTTTCCATGCTGTAGTGAAGAACTGAAAGCACAGGAAGTGGCCGTTAAAATAGAAAACACCCTTCTCCCAAGCTACAGACATCCTCCCACCCCTGCCAAGAGTGGAAAGCCAGCCCTACAGACTGTGCAGGCCACAAACGCTCATAGAGGACCAGCATGTCCTAAATCACCTCACCCCTGTATGCCATGAAGGAAAGACTTGTGTTTCATAAGCACATCTAATAGTTGAAATAAATGTACCTTGAACCAGTGATGGGGGACCTGCAGCCCTCCAGGTATTGCTGGACTCCAACTCCCATCAGTCCCAGCCAGTTTGGCCAATAATCAGTGGTGATGGGGGTTGTAGTCCCATGACATCTGGAGAACCACAAGTTCCCCACCTCAAAGCAATTCTGTACCTGGGAAGGGATTATATGAAGAGAGAGAAAGAGAGAGAGAGAGAGAGAGAGAGAGAGAGAGAGAGAGAGAGAGAGAGAGAGAGAGAGAAGAGGTGACAAGCTGAATATCTTAACCAGCATTAAATACCCAGTATATCTACATCTCCACTCCCATTGTTCTGCCCAGACACTAAGGTCCAGCGTCGAGGGCCTTCTGGCAGCTCCCTCACCGTGAGAAGTGAGGTTGCAGGGATCCAGGCAGAGGGCCTTCTCGTTAGCAGCGCCCACCCTGTGGAACGCCCTCCCATCAGATGTCAAGGAAATAAACAACTATCTGACTTTTAGAAGACATCTGAAGGCAGTCCTGTTTAGGGAAGTTTTTAACATGTTTGATGTTTTATCGTGTTTTAATATTCTGTTCGGACCCGCCCAGGGTGGCTGGGGAAGTCCAGCCAAATGGGTGGGGTATAAATGAATTTATTGTTTTATTATTATTATTATTATTATTATTATTATTATTATTATTATTATTAATAATATCACTAAGAACTAGTTCCCACAGTGCACTTCCTTCTCACATTAGCATGCCTGACCTTCCAAGCTACATTACAGTGCTGTGTGTATTCCATCACCTCCATTGAGAATGACTGTTCCCATCAAATGGGGTGGACATTTTGCGTGGTCGCGCGCAGCCCCCTTAGATCCCAGAGCAGCACCTGGCAGTTCGGACTGGCACCACCTTCCCAGGCAAGATACCTGTGGTCTCCGCCTACCCCGTCAGCCGCCAATCCCGCCTGGGGAGGTGTTGACAGGGGGATTGGTCAGGTGGGAGGAGGGACTACCCAGCCCACACAATAGAGGGTGTAGCTTACCTGAGAAGCAGCACTTATTTTTTAAATAACAATACAGTGGTACCTCTGGTTACGTACTTAATTCGTTCTGGAGATCCGTTCTTAACCTGAAACTGTTCTTAACCTGAAGCACCACTTTAGCTAATGGGACCTCCCACTGCCGCTGCGCCGCCAGAACACAATTTCTGTTCTTATCCTGAAGCAAAGTTCTTAACCTGAAGCGTTATTTCTGGGTTAGCGGAGTATGTAACCTGAAGCATCTGTAACCTGAAGCGTATGTAACCCGAGGTACCACTGTAAAATGAAAGAAGATTTCTTACTCATTGTTTGAGAAATGAGCTTGGAAACATCTGAAGGCCCCAAAGCCAGAGAAGTAGCCGACAGTGGACCTCCAGCATTCAGTAGGCAAAATTTAAATGCCGTATTCAGTTCTGCGTCTTTGTCATCCTTCCTCCCAATCACCAATCTTAAAGCCTTTCTTCTGTCCACACTTATACTCCCTCCCTCCCTCCCTCCAGTCATTGTAATCTCTTTCTATGACAAGCTAACTTTTAGCAGCAACAGAAATTAAACTAAGAAATAAAAGTTTCCAAGTTTGCTTGAGGCATGCATTTGCTTCAACATGCAGAAATCGGATTCTCTTTGCCCAGAAATGTGAGTATTTTGAATGTGGAGTTGCTGAAAGGCATCTATGAGGTGGGATGAACCACTGTGTTAAACTTCTCACAGACAGCCTGTGGGCAACTGTGAGAACAGGATGCAGGACTAAATTGGTCTGATCCAGCAGAGCCCTTCTTTTGCACCCTACTAAAGCCATACTGAGTGACAATGACATTCTCTAAGAATCTATTGCAAGCCACATCCACTTATGGTGGCACAACTTTACACCAAGCCTAATACTCTTGAAGAAGAACTAAACAGGTCCCTTTGTTCCTGCTGCACCTACACCACTAATTCATTAAATTTCCAAACTGCCCTTCCACAGATAGGATGCCACAAGGAGGAGCCACATGGCAGCTTAAAGACTATATGCTTTATTGTGGTAGAAATCCATAATAGCTAATGCTCCAAGCAAAAATTAGATCTAAGCCTCACGTGGATGAAAACATTATTAAGTCTCCTATTAAACTTTTTTCAGGTGGCAGAGAATCTGCTTATAAGCATTCATGTGACTCTTTTTCAGGACATCTGAAAATATTTGGTTTTTCAGATTAAATTTTTACAGTCCCATATCCAACGTGCAACATAGAAATGGGATTCCAGACAATCTCCTGAACTTCCCTCCTCCCCTTTGTGGGTCCTATTGTTAATCATTTCCTCCTGCATCTTTTATAATAATCCAAATCTTTTACCTCTCCACTGTATCCAAAATTCACCATTAAACTACAAGTGTGATTCCGATCCTACTAACGATTTTAACTTTTTACAATGGTTTTTATGAACTTTTTGTCTTATGCTGCTCGATAAATGCTTAGCTAGCTCTGGGTAGATCCAGAAAAGTATGGCTTTATGCTCAGGAAGGAAGGAAATAGTCAATATGGATTAGTTTTTATAATTTTGAAACAACCCTGCTTACATCATGTTTCATACAACCTACTTGGGTCTAAAATCAGTAGCAAACCTCCTCTTAGGGTTAAATTTATTGTTTATTTATTTGTTGCATTTAAATCCCACTTTTTTCTCTAAAGAGAGGGTGTACATGGTTCAACCCCTCCTCCTTTAATCCCCACAACAACCCTGTGAGGTAGGTTAGGCTAAGAGGCAGTTACTAGCCCAAGGTCACCCTGTGAGCTTCATGACCAAGTGGAGATTGAACCCTGGCCTTGGGTTTGCCTATCTTGACAGCTAGGCTAGCCAGCATAGGGTTGATTGGTTCCAACAAAGCTACCAGTGAGAAAACACACTCATTACAAGAACAGGCTTAGTTTGCTTATGTAGACTTGCCTTGCCTCTCCCCCCTAATCTGCTCCAGATCTCAAGAAGAGGATCTTCAAACTGCTGACATCAATGGCAGGTTCAGCAAAGGTAAATCTCCTCTTACCTTCTAAGCTAGTTTTCATGGCATTGTCTCCCGCAAGACCCCCAGGGCACTGCTTAGCAGCCTCAGTTCGCCATGTACTCCTCGACCACTAGCTGTTGGTGGCTATAAATATGGCTCTTATAGTTTGCAAAGCTCTCTGTTACATGGGTGGTTTTTAAACACCTTTGAATGCTTTGAATGATTGGCGTGATGGGGTACAAATATATTAAATTCAGTAGCAGCAACTGGAAGCCTGTGGGCCAAATTTGGTTCCTATAAATCAACTGTCTGACACCAGCAAATGCAGGGTGGGGAAAGTGGCATTTGTAGTAAAATAACTTGCTGACAGTCACCTCTAGAGGCGCTGTTCTTCCACCATTCACTCCTGTCTCCAACTAGCCCTCTGGGGAAGCTAGTTGCTGACCAATATAATATATATTTATTTGACCTAGTATCTCTAATACCTTTGATGGGGTAGCAGGATTGTGTAAAATGGTGACAATATAGCAAAGCTGGATAGATAGCAAAACACAGTCAATGGGAATTATCAGGAAAGTGAGATCATCCTGGGAAGGTTAACTCAGATGACTTAGATGATGGGCTTATATTATAATATGATTAATGAAGTCGGGAGATTAGAAAGGGAGAGATTATTCACACCTGCATGCAAAACAAACAAACTATCAAGTCATCATTGGTAGGCAGTGGATTAAAGATGGTAAGCCAAATGAAGGACTCCGTCACAAAACACACGGCTCATGTACAGAACATCTTGTCACTAGGAGCCACAATGGCCACCAGCGTCAACCACTTTTTTAAAGTTTCATTGTTAACACTTTCTATCAGTGGCTGCAAGCTATGTGAGTCCCCCCAAAAGTGCAGCCTCCAGAAATAGCATCTCCCTATATTTTGTAGACAGAATGTAGAAGTTCAAAGGCACTTGTATGTTATTTAGCACTTACTAAAGGCAGGGGCTAGCCAAAAGGGGTCTAGGATAGGGAAATGAGCTTTGGCAAAGAGGAAGGTAAATAAGATGCAAGTAAGACATTGGATGGAATCTGAGTGCAACATCACACTCAGTCTGCAGATCCCCTTTTAACACTCTCTGATGCAAGGGTGTCCATCTGCACTACCCTGCAAATATTCAGGGCATTTCTCATACTCAGATATTCCTCAGTATGTCATGACCTCTTGTACACCAGATGGACAAGGGGACAAGGTGGACACCCCAAAGTACACACAGGCAGGGAATTTCTTATTCCCTGGAAGTCCACATATCTGCAATGATCAATCTAGACAGTTGACTTTCCACAGGGCTATTCAGAATAAGAATGGGTGCCCACCTTTTCTCAGTTACATGGCTACAGTGCCTTCCTGAGATGCTGGTGCCCTTAATTAGATTAATGCCCCAAATTTTTCCAGATTATATTATCAATTGTGGTAGGACAATTGGGCAGTGAGTTTTCAAATTGCAGAGCTGAAATGGAAACTTGCCCAGCTTAATCCTCATCTAGTCATTTGAAGGACTGTGTGCTTTTTAGCCATTGTGTGCTTTTTAGCCGATCCCAGCTGGAGAGGGGCACTTGCTCTTCATTCTCCACAAAGTCTCTCTGTGTGCAGCTAGTTTAGATCCAATAGCTGACCTGTCTGAGGGTGTTTAAACAAGTGATGCTGTAAAATGTACCTTTCAGCGTGGAATTGCATCACTTGTTACTGGGACAGCCAGCGGGAGAGAGCGGGGCGAACAGAACGGCACAGCTGGCCAAATTTGCTGCAGAATATGCACTAAGCAATTGCATATACCTAGCATTTTGCATAAATTGGAGTGAGTTTGAATATACTGTGCAACATTGTGAAGAAGGTTTCGTGTGGACCCACCAGAGGATTCTTCTACTTCAAAAAAGGAGGTGGCATTTCTTGTGGAGGTTTTAAGTCCCTAAGTACTTGATGTACAGTACTTTTACTATCTTTATAATATAAAGCCACACACAAACGATGTTCTCCCAGCATCTCAAAAACTTTTTGCGGTACAATATCCTAAAATATATCGTTCATATATTTAAAAATGCAGCTGTGATCTGACTACTAGACGATTCTTTTTCAAACAGGCACAAACTCATTAAAAACAAAAAAAACAAAAAGTCACCATGGCTCTCTCTGCATGATCGTGTAGTAGACCAACCACGGGAGATCTCCTGGATCAGGAAGGAATCTAGAAGAAGTGGAATGAAAGTCAAGAAGCGCCTCTCCTGCTGCGCACACCTACCTCGTTGAGGATGGCCAAAGAGGAGAGGTTGCCTACCACGTTGTTGAGCTGATTCTCGCCGAAGCTGGTGTTCATGGAGTCGAAGGATCGCCCCCTCCTGGGAACCTCCATTCTGCTGGTGTACATGCTGTGACGCCGTCGGCAGAGCTAGCTGCAGTCGGTGGCTCTGTGGCTGCTCTGGTGTGCGCGCCTCCTGGGGCTTGGCTATTTATGGGCAGCAGGAGGAGGGTGGGGGGTCCCAGGAAGAGACACGCCTAATCTCTAGCAAGGAGGGGGGGGGGTGCTGGAAGAGAAGAGCCTCTCCCCACGCTTCACGTGGATGCAGAGTAGCAGCAGGGCCGGCAGGCATCGGGAGGTAGAGGCAAATAGCCTTCGTCTTCGTAATGGTTTTGTATGCTCCGGAGCATTCAAAGCAGGCTCCGGGGCGCACACTCAAATTCGACACTCTGGCTGCACAGCAGTATTCAGGCAGTGCCTGTGACAGGCTATTTTGCACCCTAGGTGAGGCTAATTACTTGCACCCCCTCAAAAAAATAAAATAAGCAAACTTCAGTGTTGAAAAACAGGTGTCTTGTAGGGGAAAAAAGACAAGCTCAAAATTTGAAACTGCTAAATTTATTATTATTACTTGCAAAAATAAGTACCGTAGTACAACCACCTTTGATTATTTTTCTCAAATGCAAAAGATTATTCGGAATGATTTGGCACAAATAAATTGAAGTCGTTTTGATTTCATCAGGCACATCTCATTTTGTGTGCCTTTTCCTTTACAGATTTTGTCACCAATTCCTTTGGATCAAGTGCCCCCCCCCCCCAGGGCATGTTTAACTGATTGGGCAGCTGCCAAGCCAGCTAGTCATTGTTGAGTGTGGTCAAGTTTTTATGTTTGAGCTTCGAGACAAGACACCGTGTGCACCACTTGCCACTGGTGCTTGAAGTGTGAGAAGGATCCTTAGAGCAGCATAAACGTTAGGGATATTATCCAGGACCTTTTGTTGTAGTATGAAGAAAAGAGCTCCTTGTGGTGGCATAGACTTTGGAAGTCTCCAAGCTGTTGCTATAAGTTCACAGCACAAATGACATTTTGGCTTGAATGTTTGAACATGCTTCTGTGTCTTAGCATAGGAAAAATACACCCAATGAAATGGAACACAACTGGCCCTTGAGCAAAATCTATATCCTCTCCCCCAGCAGGGTTCAGAGGTACAAAAGCTCCTTGGAAATACTGACGTTATCTGGAGTGGAATGTACCAATACATGTGTGCTGTTCTGTATGCATGAGCAATTTTTTGAGGTTTGAAACCTTGGACATCTGTGACTCTCTTTTCCTTTTTACAGCCTCCCCACTTGTAAATGTGGACTGAGACCTGCCCCTTCCCCAAACCCTGCTTTTAAAGGGGAGCTCATTTCTGCCACTAAAACTCCAAAGATAGCCATTATTTCACTCATATTAACAGCAATCCTATGAAGGAAGGCTTTTATCCTATGATTTTTGTCAAATGGGGGGGGGGAGGCTCGGGGATAACAATGAAGGGCTCTTGCACAAAATGTTGCAGCATAAAGTGCTTCAGTTCAGGGTTCCAAGCATCCCATTCCATCCATGTTCTCCCCCGCTCACAAATCCCTCAGCCTTGGTTGAGCTGCTTTGGATTTGTTTTTCTCCATGTTGGGTTTACAGGATTTTTGTTGGGATGGATACACTTGTCTCGAGTCTCAGCTACATACAGTTCTTTAATTTCCCCATTACTATCTATGAGCAGCTCTCTCTTCCATGCCCATGACATTTCAAAACAGCATCTGAGTGTGAACCAGGAAGTGACTTATCCAGAGAATGAGATGCTTCTTTCTGTACTAGATACATGTTTCTCTGTCCTCCCATTCCAGCCCTTCCGATCTATTTCTCTCTCTGCCTCCTCTCAACACTCCATTTTTTAAAACATTAAGCAGTTAGTTAATGCTTTTAAATAAATAAAATAAATAAAAGAAATGGAAGATGATAAAAGAAATGGAAGATGACAGTGGTTTCTATGGATTGCACTTAAAAAAAAAAAACCCACCTCTGCAGTGCTTGCCAGAGCACCATAGCAAAGAATCTGGAGTTTGTGCCAGAATGGATCCAGTAGTTTGTGCTGGATCTCTTATTTTTACCTAGAAGCAGGTGTGATCTGTGATTAGATGGTGGATTAGGAAAAAACCCATGTAGAAATCATGCAAATACGAGTGGCTCCATTTAAACGGCAGCCATTTTTTTGATGAAACAAAATAAAAAATTAAAAAATTCCTTCCAGTAGCACCTTAGAGACCAACTAAGTTTTTTATTGGTATGAGCTTTCGTGTGCATGCACACTTCAGATTTTTTCACGGTCTGAAAGTCAAATCTCGAGGTAAAAAAATGGTGCTTTGCTTGGTTATGAAACACTGCTGTACTTAATAATATTTTGATCCTCTTCATAGGCTAGGGCAAGGTTAGGCAACCTAAGGCCCGTAGGCCGGATGCGGCCCAATCGCCTTTCAATCCAGCCTGCGGACAGTCTGGGAATCAGCATGTTTTTACATGAGTAGAATGTGTCCTTTTATTTTAAATGTATCTCTGGATTATTTGTGGGGCATAGGAATTTGTTCATTCCCCCTCCCCCCCCCCATATATATATATATATATATATATATATATATATATATATACACACACAGAGAGAGAGAGAGAGAGAGAGAGAGAGAGAGAGAGAGAGAGAGAGAGAGAGTCCGCTCCACCACATGGTCTGAGGGACGGTGGACCGGCCCACAGCTGGAAAAGGTTGCTGACCCATGGGCTAGGGCATTGTAGCTATTGCATCAGTGGTGCTGAAAAAACAACATGACTTCAGCTCTTTCTAATCTAAAGGTATATTACGCACATGGAGGAGCTGTTCTTCTTTTGGTTCTGAATGTGATTCTCAGCTCTTGCTAGTTGCTACCAATATAATCAGTGCTGCTGTTCAAACTTTAGTTTATATATTATGAGGTCACTGTGTTGATAACATGGGGTAATAAATTTGTGGAAAATGATATTATCACTAGATGTATCAGGTGTATGCAAGTCATTACCATGGATTCCTGTTCTCACATACTTGGCTTGCTTTTCTTTACATATTAATTTTGCTTGCCTTCCCTATAAACACGCTCTTGTCAGCATCAAGGAAACAGAGTTCAGTCAAATCTCATGTTTGCTCTTTGATATGAAAACGAAGTGCAAACTCATTACACATTACGACAAATAATAGTAATGCAAAGGGCCCAATCCTACTGCACAGAGCCCTCCTCCAATTTGTTTGCAGCTGTTTTCACTCTGTGATAGCTTGGCTAGTTGAGTAGTGCAGGGGTAGCCAAGCTGGTGCCCTCTGGATGTTGTTGTACTTTGACTTTCATCAGCTTCAGCTATCATGGCTGGTGATCAGGGATGATGGGAGCTGTAGTCCAACAGCATCTGGAGAGTATCACATTGGCTACAGCTGGTATAGGGTGTGGGATATTTTATGTTTATTTAATTGCATTTATATCCCACCTTTCTTCCATCACAGAACCCAAGGTGATGGACACTAGGCTCCCAAGTGGACACCCATCCAGACACTGACGAGACCTGGACCTGCTTAGCTTGTGCCTTCAAAGCTCTCCACCTTGCCTCATTCATCCAATGCCTTGCGATGGACACCTTTAAAAGTATTTGCCATTAGAAATCCCAAATTAAGCCCAGGCTAACTTTATGCAATTATAAATATGATTTTGAATAAGATCGAAAGCTATGAGAATATATATTTTATTATCAATACAGGACAAGCACATTCTTCTGAAGCAAAGAGATCTGTGCCCCTGGCATGCTTACCTAATTCACAGGTCCATTCGAGGAGTGATCAGGTGTTAAAAATACAGCATGGGAGAACTTCCTGAACGGTAGGTGCCTCATGGCAATTCTAATTCACACCAGTTACTACATGAGCAGAAAAAGGGCTGCTGGTGTTTACTCCATCAACTAGAAGGATGGAGTTTGACCCTATGAATGCCTCTTCCATTTGACCAACAGTTGTGTTGGAAACATAAAGCATACCCTTTGTGCTTCTACCAGGAGTGTGCGTGTTTTTCTACCAAGACAGTGTTCAAGACACTCTCTGTTTCACTAAATTACTGAAAAATCATATATCACACACACACAAAAACACTTTCCCAGACATTACCTAAGCTCTGAATCACTCACCTCAAATCTTTTATGAATGGTTATTCACTGCAAAGACATCTAGTGATGCAGTTTGATATCCAGAGGTTTATCTCATTCAGTGGCAGTGCTAAGATTTATTTATTTTTCTAAATTAAAGACTGCAGTATTTCAGTCTTGCAAAGTTCAAAGCTGCTAGTCGAAAGATTTTGACCAGGATATAAAGAGCCGCACAACCTATGGCCATGGCCACACCCACACCAGACAGTCTTCTGCGTGGCATACTTGCAGGGACACGGGTGGCGCTGTGGTTTAAACCACTGAGCCTCTTGGGCTTGCCGATCAGAAGGTCGGCAGTTCGAATTCATGCAACGGGGTGAACTCCTGTTGCTCTGTCCCAGCTCCTACCAACCTAGCACTTCAGAAGCTTACCAGTGCAAGTAGATAAACAGGTACCACTGTGGCAGGAAGGTAAGTGGTGTTTCCGTGCGATCTGGCTTCCATCACGGTGTTCGCTTGCTCCAGAAGCAGTTTAGTCATGCTGGCCATATGACCCGGAAAGCTGTCTGTGGACAAATGCCAGCTCCCTCAGTCTGAAGCAAGATGAGCACCACACCCCATAGTCGCCTTTGACTGGACTTAACCATCCAAGGGTCCTTTACCTTTACCTTTTTTTACTTGCAGGCAAGTGCATCTAGAATTGAAATATGTAAACATTAGTGGCTTAAGATGGAACAAGGTTGTTGTCGACCCTGCTGCATTTTAAGTCCCATTTTTACATTGCTGTACACACCAGAGGTGGAGATGGCTTCACCTGATGTGCCTTGCCTGAGTTTTTCCCCATGCCTGCAGCCCCTCCAGCTTCTATTCAATGAGACCATTATCTGCGCATGTGCAAGGGATGTCTAAAATGTGCACTCCTCAGCTTAAAAGCTGCCTTACGTTTTCAAATTGGATAGAAGCAGGTTTGAGGGGAAACACAAAAAAGCAGTTATTTCTCAAGAAACTACCAGATCCAGATAGATTGTGGTTAACATCATGTGTTCAGAAAGCAGCAATGGGAAGCACGCTGGAGCTGGAGTAAAAAGTCAGACTTGTATATCCTGAACAGCCGGGCTACCTTATTCCACCTAGGAAGTTGCTTTTGAAATGGGGTGTGCAATATGTGCTAATGGCTAAAGTGCAACCACATCAGGATTTTATTTTTTTAAATGCTAACTGTTATCGGCAGGGGAAGCTGATTTTGAGCAGTGCCACAGTGCTTGGGGTGAAACAGAGGTTGTACTATTCCTCCCCAGCAGTGATCCTGATTGAAATGCTCCCCCACTGCAAATAGTGATACAAAAAAGGCACTGGGAGCCAGTGTGGTGTAGTGGTTAAGAGCAGTAGCCTTGTAATCTGTTGAACCGGGTTCGCGTCTCCACTCCTCCACATGCAGCTGCTGGGTGACCTTGGGCTAGTCACACTTCTTTGAAGCCTCTCAGCCCCACTCACCTCACAGAGTGTTTGTTGTGGGGGAGGAAGGGAAAGGAGATTGTTAGCCACTTTGAGACTCCTTCGGGTAGTGATAAAGCGGGATATCAAATCCAAACTCTTCTTCTTCTCCTTCTTCTTCTTCTTCTTCTTCTTCTTCTTCTTCTTCTTCTTCACATGGACCACAATGGGAGGTTTTATTTTCAATCACTAATCACAGCACAGGGGCAGTTCTGTGGGGATCATGACTGGGAAGAGAAAACTTAAATCTCACTTCTTTACATGCTACAATCCAAGCCCCATGCCATGGATTACATTTAAAAATAAAAATAAAAAAACACTTGACATGACTGCAGGCCACAAAATTCATGTCAGAGAAAGTTGGGTCCTGAAATGGAACAATTCTGTGTTGTGCAATAAAAATCCAAAAGGGTATTTAGAAAGAAACATGGAAGTTATATTATACCGCCCCAATGTGTTTTTTATGGCACCTTCACGAGGATGCGAATTCATGATTGTACTGGGGCAGTTCCTCGCGATCCTGCTTTCCATGGTGTTTGCATCTGCAAAAGCTTTGGGACAGACATATTGCTTCATTTCCATCCAGCGCATGTCCCATAGCTTGTTGCTGAACTCCTCTAACGTTTTGTGTCATAAATGTTTCTCTCCACATGGCAGTAACGTGGCAATATTGGAGAAGCATTGCAGAACTATTAATAAAATGGAATCGTGTGTGGACGGTCCAGTATAAATCCACCACCACTATTGCACCTTTATTACATCAATGAGATGTTGCAGAATACAACCACAAAGTAAACCTTGCCATTCTGGAGGGGCCTCAAGTCATATCATTGGTCCCTCGAGCTCAGTATTATCCATATCCACACTGATTGGCAGCAGCTCTCCAGGGATTTGGGGAGGAATTTTTCCAGTTCTCTAGAGATTTGAACCTGGGACCTTTGACAAGCAAAGTATGTACTTTGCCACTGAGCTATTGCCCTTGGTGATGCCTGATATGATTACTATTCTGTCATAGCACAAGAGGGGTCAGCCTAAAGCAGCCTTTTCCAGATGTAGTCCATTTGATGGAATACAACCCCTGTCCGCCCCAGTCATCATGGCTGAAGCTGATGCGAATTACAGTTCTAACATTCTAGAGAGCAAAAGCCTGGTCAGGCTGGTGTTGAGAAGCCATTGATTCTGTGAAGGTCCTTTGTACCGTGGACTGTCCCTTATCAAACCTAAAGATGGCGAGCTTTTAATTTGGTTTGCTTACCCAACCTGGTGCCCCTCAGATGTTTGGGGCTACAGCTCTCTTCAGCCCTAGCCAACACAACCATTATTGGGATTCAGAAGGCCAACACAGAGATATAAAACCACCACAACCAATGAAAACAGAGCACAAGTCTGCAAATAAGAAAGAGTAAAGGTAGATGAAATCACCTCAAGTATGTGGTCACTGAGCATTTTAAATTTTTGAAAAGACAGATGGCAGCCAGTGACCTGTAGTCTGGTTTGAGAAGAGTCATAAAGCATGAATTAATCAAATTAGGATCAAGCTTGAGTTTTTGATTCACTGGATACTTACTGCTGCCCTATCCTATTTTCCCTCACTCCTCTCGATGGAATTCATGGCCCCGTGTATTTGAAGAGACTTTTTACTGGGAACTAATAAAAGGCACGGTCTGAATACAGAACTGACGTCACTGGGAAATAAAACGAGTCATGTTTAGGGCCAATTGCCTTCCTCTCGCCTGTTTGAATAACAGGAGTTTGACTCCAATGTCAAGGAACGTTTCTAAGCTTTGTACTGTTGACAAAGAAGCATATGACTAAAGGCGCAGTGCTGTTTTACAAGGGGGGAAATGTCTGACTATTTCGTCACACCTCACCTTTTGATCATGACACAAAATGTTTGGGATCCTAGTGCCATTCAGTATTAAGTTTTGTTGTCCTGCTTCTAAAGAGTGCCTAAGTGCTTGTTTTGCCTGAATCAGGGCTAAGTAGTCTACAGATCAACCATTCAATTTTCCTTTCAAAGGACAGTAGGGTTCCTTAGTGACTGCACACAGACCCCAGGAGCATAGAAAAAGAGGTGCCTGAACTCACTGTGAACGCCTCCCTTGTTCTCTTAGAATGGCAATGGTTCACAGTGAGAAAACACTTGTCTCAAAAGCTACCACATTTAAAACACATTAAAAACCAGCTTATGAATCCCACCTACCATGTAAAGTTGTGTGTGCCTTTTTGCTTCTTTTCTCAAAACGTGCTGTGTCAAAATATACATCCAAAAATATTTGTGAATGTTCTTCACAAAGATGTAGAGATGGGCCCGTCACATCCCTTCATCACATGCTCTCAAAGTGATTAATTCAAAATTAGCATGTCACTATTTTACCTTGTTACTACAAGAAAAATCCAGGGATTCAAAGGGGGTTTCATAATCACCATCTGATCTGCTAACACAATTCTGTAGGCATACACAAAGGAGGAATTGATGTAAATTGAACAATCTGCACAGTGTGACACAATGTGTGAGGTCCAATGTAGCGAGAGGGCATGTCCACTCACTCAACAGGGCTTTTTCTTCCTCCCCTTCCCACCTGCATCCCTCTTCATGCCCCTCAAATCTCCTCCAGAGGTTGGAGGACTCTGGAGTAGATTGGGAAGGGGCCTTTGGGTGTCTGACATAGGTGGAAAAGAAAAACCAAGAGTTCTGTTGCTCAAGCAAATTTCCACTGTGCAAGAGGGCAGACATTATTGGATGCTTCCCAGTATAAGAAAATGTGAGAAGAAGTTGAACGGTGCCTTTATATTACAGCTACAAAGGATTGCTCCAGAAAATATGGCAAATTCCGTTTCCATCACACTCCGTATGTCAGTTCTACCCCTGCCCCTTTTTGTTTTGTTTACTCCTTTATAGTATCTCCAATGTGTTTCTCTTCTTTGTTTCTCTTCTCCATTCCTCTTGTACCGGTACTCCCTGCTGCCCTCCTTCATCAAATGTCCAACTTGAATCTGGCAACGTAAGTGTAGAAATGGCAAATACAGGGAAATATGCTCAAAATATAGAAAACAAAAACAGAGAAAAAGAGCAAGACAATCCATGTGTAGGCTTTGTCTCTTGTGACATTACATTTGTGCTTCACCTCATGATGTGTAATTCATGGCGGACATTTTCTGATTTAACTGGCCTCCCACATTTGGGGTCTTTCTTCACGGTCCAAAAACGATCAGATCTCTAATTTTAATTTCATTCCTCGTATGGATGCTTCTCCACCTGTACTGCTGAAAAGGCCACCTCACAGCTTTAGATAATGATGAATCTGGAGCAACTCTGATCCTTCTGGAAAGTGGGTCAGCAAACGGACTCCAGGTTGAATTTTGTCATGTGTGCCGGCTTGGATGCATATCCTTTGGCCACAGGCCACAGCTAACACCCTTTCTGAGAAGCTCAGGTTCCAATTACATTATCCTCCTGCAATTAGTCTCATTAAATAAACCTGCTCAGCCCTCTTCAGTCAGTATTTACAGTTACTGTATATGCAGAGAAAGATGCTGCTCTTTCTTTCACCCTGATTCACAGAAGTGCAGTTGGTAATAATAATAATAATAATTTTATTGTTTATACCCCACCCATCTGGCTGGGTTAGCCCCTGAGAATTTAAGGAGCAAAACTACCTTACACCAGTGGATTATTTAGCTATCCATGCATTCAAGTATTATAGATTTCTGTACTTTGTGTCACTTATTCTTTCGCCACTTGCACTTTCTGTCAGTAAATGAAAGGGTGAGTTGCCAGCTTAAGATCATAGGAAGCTGCCTTTAAGCAGGTCGGACGATTTGTCCATCTAGCTCAAAACTCTACTGCGGGGGTTGGCAACATGGCTCCTGCAAACACAGTGACAATCTTCTAGTACTGTATCTGTGAAACTTCTGAGCCTCTCCACTCCCTGCCTGCTTAGTCGCATGAAGCGGTGAGGGCAGTTACCTTCTTCTGCCTTCACTAGATACAAGGGAGGAAGTTGGAAGAGTGACATTCTTTCCCACTTCCTCTTTCATCTCTGTGTTTTCAAGGCTCATATTAATTCTACTAGATTGGACTTTTACCCAGATTCATTGGGAAAGCAAAATGTGTGTGTGTGCGCGTGGACACACACACACACACACACACACACACACACACTCTGTCTCTGGTAGGGAGGCTGACCTGGGGGAGAAAAGTGGCCAGAGAGGGTGGTGCCCATATCAATTGCTCAGGAAGCCAACTGGGCCAGTAGATCTAAATGGTTGGTGACCCCAGGTTATTTTAACTAGCAGCAGAGCTCCAATATCTCACACAGAGTCTTCTACCTGCCAGACTTGAGCCCTCCCAGATGTGGGCAGGATCCCTGCATTGCAGGGGGTGGGCTAGATGACACTTGGCTTCCCTTCTAACTATGATTCTGTGATTCTATTTCATTATTTTAACTGGAGATGGCAGTGATGAAACAAAAGACCACCTGATTGCTCTATCTCTAAACTAACTTTTTTGCATTTTATTTTTTAAAGGTGTACCTCAAGAGTATTGCAAACAATGTGTTTTAAATGTGACATTCTTTTCTACTTCCCCCTTTATTTGGTTTAAAAACAAGGGCAAGGGCAGCCTTTTTTGGTATCCTGGGAATACCCTGGGTGCAACTCAACACCCCCTAACCTGTACTGCTGCAGAGTCTACTTTGAAATTAATCTTTCAGTCACTGGAAGGCAAGATTAATTACCTCAGGGCTACTGTAATGAAGGGAGATAATCAGGCAGGTGTAAAATCTTTCCAAACCTCTCAAGGTCATCTGTGTTGTTGAGTAAGCTTTATTCTCTTTTAGAAGGAAAAGGTGCTCCAAAGGTCTGAGCAAATTTACAGCATCATTTCTCTTGACAAAAGACGTCCCTCCAGTCATCTTGATTCCCTAGTCTGCACATGTCTGACCTTTTCATGTGAGCTGAGTGCCACATGGAGGTAAATTAGGACATTATCTTCAAGGTTCTGGGGCAAAAGCAGGTGAAGTCCTAAGCCTTTTGCAAAAACAGGTTGGAGGAAGCATAATACCTCCAATTCCAGTTGGGACCTTATTAGCATCTTCAAAACGCAGCACTGCTGCTCTGAACCAGAAACTGTGCATTTCTGTCATACTGGATACCACTGACCTTCAAACGTTTAGGTCTTTTGCCAGACGATGGATGATGGAGATGCAGGAAACCAGTTGCCAAACCAGCACTTCTACTGGAGATGTACTTAATGATAGCCTCCTTCTGGGGCCAAGGTTAGGTGTGGTTCTAGACAAGGCAGATGATATATACACTGGAAAAGGTCACATACCTGCAAAATGGCAGGTGGAGAAGGAAAGGGGGGGTCACTGCATGAGGTGACGTGGCAAAAGAAGAGAAATACAGCAAAATTTGGAATGGCCACCAACTTGGATGGTTGTAAAATGGGCTTAGACAAATTCATTGAGTTTAAGGCTATCTGTGGCCACTAGTGATGCAGTATGCCTTTGAATACCAGATGTTGGGAAGCATAATTGAGGAGAGTGCTGTTATGGTCATGTTCTGGGTGTGATTTTCCCATAGGTACTGTATTTGATTATTCATCGTGACAATAGGCTGCTGGACTAGACAGGCCTTTGGGTGTGATCCATCAGTGGTCCTCTTACGTTAAATATCCCAAAATAATGAAGATCAGTACAATGAATGGTTAATAATGAAGCTGAGTAACATCTATTCATGAAACGCTGTGTAAATCTAGCAAAACACATCCATCCATAGCCTGATCTCAGTTTGCATGTTTGCCTTTGCATCTGTTTGGAGAAGTAATTCTGTTCATGTGGAGTTAAGCAATCATTTGAATACAAGTCAAACAGTACTCAGGCTGTGATGAATGACTGGACTGAGCAAACATATTGTCCAGTTATTGCATTGGCCAGGTTTATTCAAAGTTTTCTAAAACGGAGCAAAGAGTAGGGGTAAAACTCAAACCGTACTTAACCATTCCATATGTTTTCAAGACAACTTGGCAGTGCCTGAAGAACTCAACATCTAGATTTAGGACTTCAAGTGCACCCAGATGCCCAATTCTCGCTGTGTTCTCAGCTTTCTGCTCTGTGCTCAGCTGGATCCATGGGAAGCAACACAAAGAAAGCAACTTGAAATGCTTCCGGAAGGGTAACTTCTTACTTTTGCTCATTTGCTGAATACATTTATATCCTGTCCATTACCAAAAAGCAGTCTCAGAGTGGGTAACAATAAGAGATCAATAAAACAACAATAGAAATATCATCATAAAACAGCACACCATAGAGCAAGGCAGTTAATTGCAACTGTAAGACCTAGGACTCTGTATTTAAGCCTGCAAGACTAATCTGGTGCTTTTTTTCTGGGGGTACTCATGGACACGCAGTACCAGCACCACCACCACCCCGCAAATGCTAAAAGTGTGGCACTTCCTGTAACAACTTCATGGTGAGTGGCAGTACCTTTTTTCTTAAAAAAAAGGGGGAAAAACCACTGCTAATCATATTAACTCAGGAGAAAACCTTACTAAATGTAAGCAGATGCAATTCAGAACAAAAACCCTATGATTGCACGAAGCATGCCAGTAATATATTCAGCTCTTTTACGTAGATTCAAAATAATCAAAGTCATAATTACCGTAAATAGTAGGTGCTCCTATTGAATATTTCACTATAATAAGCCGAGTGGGAAAAGCTTATAAGCAACATGTTCACATCAAGGGAAAGATACTAAGGCCTTGCGAGACTGACCAGCCTTTGTAGTTTAAATGATACTGTTAATTACAGTTCAAAGCCCTGCCAGTTCTAACAAAGCAGGAAGTTCTTTTCTGGCTATTTTAAAAAATAATCTATGTATGATCTTCCTCATTTCCATTCAGCCAGCTGCAATAAAGCGCCCACAAAGATGACCAAACAACCCCCAAGGTGAGGTCTTGCCACCACTGCCTTCCAGAGCAGCTTGCTCTTGGCATGTGGTAGGGATCATTTCTCTTCTTACCTTGGGTCAAATTTCAGAAAGGATTCTGTTATGTTCAGTGGTACCTCACAAGATGAATGTCTCGCTAGACGAAAGGCATTCGCTAACGAAAGGGTGACTCGCAAGACGAATTTTCCTATGGCCGTGACTCGCAAAACGAAAACGTATTGCGATTTTTTCCGTAAAACCGCGCTTCCTCCGACCGTGCTTCGCAAGACGAAATTTCTGCTATACGACAACACTCGCGGAACAAATTAATTTCGTCTTGCGAGGCACCACTGTATTGAAGTTCTCACCCTGGGCCACTAGGAGTGTTGTGTATATAGTTTCACTCTGCCCACCATGACTGCAGTTCTCACTCAGATCCACATGCAAATAAAGGATTGAGAGTGCCGTTCACGGATTGGGTAGCTAGAGAGAGTTGTTACTGTTGCATGTTACTGAGTAATAAGCAGGCTGGCTCAGCCCTTCAGTTCAGTTCTGTTCCAGCCTGAGAATAAAGAGAGCTGCTTGGAGAATCACTGTGTCGTCTGCTATGTCCACCCACTACTTAATAGATTCCTTCCCCAGAATTCCACACATTTAGAAGATACAGAAAAAACTATTAAGTCAAGCAGAACCAGAAAGAGAAAGAAACTGCCTGCTATAAAACCAATTTGTTGTGCTGTTTCATTGCACATTTTAATTTTGGATGTTTAACATTTGGATGAAATTGTTTTGTCTTGTTGGCTTTATACTTGTAAACCACTTTGTTGAGTAAATGGTTTTTGTTGTTCAGTCGTTCAGTCGTGTCGGACTCTTCGTGACCCCATGGACCAGAGCACGCCAGGCACGCCTATCCTTCACTGCCTCTCGTAGTTTGGCCAAACTCATGTTAGTAGCTTCGAGAACACTGTCCAACCATCTCATCCTCTGTCGTCCCCTTCTCCTTGTGCCCTCCATCTTTCCCAACATCAGGGTCTTTTCTAGGGAGTCTTCTCTTCTCATGAGGTGGCCAAAGTACTGGAGCCTCAACTTCAGGATCTGTCCTTCTAGTGAGCACTCAGGGCTGATTTCCTTGAGAATGGATAGGTTTGATCTTCTTGCAGTCCATGGGACTCTCAAGAGTCTCCTCCAGCACCATAATTCAAAAGCATCAATTCTTCGGCGATCAGCCTTCTTGATGGTCCAGCTCTCACTTCCGTACATTACTACTGGGAAAACCATAGCTTTAACTATACGGACCTTTTGAGTAAATGGTATACAGTATAAACAAACAAACAAGCAAACAAACAATAATGTGAACTCATTTCTAAGGCCATGCTCTTTTTATATCGCACAAAATCAGCTGTCCTCTGGAGATGTTCTGTTGTGCATATAGACTGCTTTTATATCTTCAGGATTAGATCTATTAGTTATACATTTTGGAGAGAAGAATTAAGAGCCATTAAAGATGTAATGGGACATCAAATGACTATGGAGCCAAAAAAAATTATTGCTCTATTGTTCACAAAATTATGTAGCTATGTAACTGACTTACACAATATGTTGAGTAAATTTTCAGGTCAGTATTCTAGCAAATAGGGATGAGGTCTGTGGACATAACACTCCTTCCTGCTCCTTCTGAATTGCTTTTGCATTTGACATATAGCATTAATGACCGAAACTGACTTTTTTTCATGATTACATTTTAGAAACAGATTTGTGGATAGACTCGCTTCATAATATATTGAGAATATAAATATTCTGATAGTATTGAACCTTTTATTTTTTCTTGTTTTGTTTTCTATTTTTGATTTCTTTTTTTTTCTTTTTTTTTAAAGGCTGCAATCCTAACCCCACCTACCTGGTGGGCAGCCCAATATAGCTGAACTGCACTTACTTCTGAGTAAACATTGTTAGGATTGCAGCCTTACTAACATTATTACTCTGTGCAATGTAATATCTAGAAATAGCTCATTTGTAAATAAAGCCAAATACTACTTCTAGGTATGAGAAAATGGTTTTACCACTGATACTCAGATGCAGCTTTATACATCAGCATGAGAGAAAAGGGAAGATAGTCTCATGCTACATTGACAAAGCTCAGAGTGAGGGCTTCTTTGGTTTGTTTGTTTTTTTTGGTTGTTTTTTTTACAAACTGTCATTTTGCAATTTTGTGAAATCTCAGGTTTCTTCCATTCATCTTGCAGCCTTCTCGCAACAGATGTTCACTTGTTCTGTTTAACTTGTCATAAGAGTTAGGCAGGCTTTGAAATGGGACAAACCATTAGACAGCATCAAAGCAAAGCTTTTTCAAATGTGACACGTAATATAATCCATGCAGCTAATTAGGGGTATTCTGCTTTTCCGTTCAGCATAGCGTGAGCAAAATCTGATGTCACAGAGACCCTGTGCATTACTGTATTTGCAAAAGATAATCCATGGAGGCAACCTAGAGATCAAAGACGGCATCATGAGTTGGCCCTGCCAAGGACGCAGGCGTGGGTGGGTGTGCTAAAATCACACGCCACTGGCTCAGTGGTTAGGAGCTCACCTGCCCATCTACACGTTCCTGGGCCGCTCCTCTGTTGCTCTGAGTGGCTGGCTCTTCTGGGCACCTCAGTGGAGGAATTTGGCTCCTGGTGTGGGCTGTCGCAGCAGCCCTACAGAAGTGTGAGCAGATGACCCAGTGAGGCTTAGAGAGAAGAAAGTTGGAGAAAGCAGGTGAGATTTGCAGGAGGAGGAGGCAGAAGAGAAAGCAGTGAACAGGAGGAAGGGAGGAAGGAAAGCAGATGGACAGAATGACAGAAGGGGAGGAGCAGAGCAGATCAGACCCCAATGGTCATGGCGGAAGTCACTAGTGTGGAGTGCAAAAGGCGATGAAAAGCCATTTTTAAAAGTTTCTGGTTCATGGTTTCTCCCAGCTTGGGAGGTGCAGATTTATCTCTTTGCCAAGGGCACAAGGATGGAGGGAGGGAAAGCAATGAAACAACTCCTTGCCAAGTGTGCAAGGGATCCTAAGTACGCCTCTGATCATGGTCATACTGGTGCTGAATTCCTGTCCAAACTACTGCTTGAACTTGGGAAGGCTTTAAAAATTGGCTGTGGGTGCATGCCATTTTTGAACAGGAAATTCAATAACCTATTAGAATGCCCATGGGGAATGTGTTAGTAACTTGCTAGTTACCATTGTGTTTTATGTTTTGTAGGTGCGCGTGCACACACACACACACACAAACAAACAAACAGTAATGTACCAACAGATCTCAAGAGAAACAGATTTGAGCTTTTTGTTACAGTAGGCCAATTGGGGGAGGGTATTGTCCAAAGCAGTATGACACTGCCAAGTGGATGCTACCTAAACCGGTACCGTCTTCCCCATCTTTACAACCTGTCACTATTTCATGTGTGCTTGGAGATTCACTGAGCCAATCTTAACATGTCCCATTTCCTCCCCAGCCATCCATTGAGCACACTGCACCTGGACGTCATGCTTCCTTAATTACTCTTGCCTGACAGGACAACACAAAGCAGGGCTCCCTATATTTATAGCTTCTTTGTCATCTCAGAGAAAGAGGAAAGGAACCCAACCAGGCAGGGACAGAAGGTCTTTGTTTAATTTTAATTAACTCCACTTCTTTCAAATCTGAGTAAACCCCAGAACCAGAACAGCCAAGCTAATAATATTATGAAAGCTCTCTGCAGCTTTTTCCCCCATCGAAGGGAAATCAACATCGGGCTATGTAGCATCTGACATGTTTCTCTGAATGTGTACTTTCAGAGTCTAAACAAAAGTTCAATCTCTTCGAGGGTGCATTGAGGGTTGCATCAACACTGCGCCAGGTTTCCATAAATGACACTTGTAACCGTTTCCAAGAAGACTGACATGAAATCTTGGAGAGGGAACAACTGTTCTCCCAGCCATTGGTGCTGGTTTTCTCTGGCGGCAAAATCATGGATATGGTGATCCGAAAAGCAGCAGCCAAGGTCAAGACATGTAAACAACATAGGCCCAGTGCCATGTGCTTCTTCAACTAGAGAAACGGCTTCCCAATGCATGAATATAATGTACACCATGGGTAGGCAAGCTAAGGTCTGTGGGCCGGATCAGGCCCAATTGCCTTCTGGATCTGGCCCATGGATGGTCTGAAAATTGTCGCGTGGATCACCAGCATGCACGTTCTTTCCCTCTCCCTCCCTCTGCCTCACACAGCGCCGGCGCTTCCTCCCTCCCTCCTCCTGTCTTCTCCCCCACCCTGCCTAGAGGAAGAAGGGGGCTGAGCTTTTTTGGTGCCAGCAGCAGCAGCGGCGCTCGAGCAGCCATTTTAAGCAGCCCCTCTCTGGAGCCATTTCATGCACCGCTCATTGTCCCCCCCACCACCGCCAGCCCCTACCGCTCTCAAGACACAGATAAGCAGCCACCGGGGCTCATGCTGCTCTTGCATCATCCCCCCCCCCCAAAAAATGTAGTCTGACCCCCCCAAAAAAGGTCTGAGGGACAGTAGACCGGCCCCCTGCTGAAAAAGTTTGCTGACCCCTGGTGTACACAGACTCCGACTGCCTAACTCAATGACTTGCCATTGATTTGCATACGTGAAACATCTTTTAGAAATGGATCAAAAATTCCTAGACCAGTGTTTCCATCCTACTGTCAAGAGACAATGACTCTTTAGAATTTATCATAAAGTTGCTCCTGAATGATTCCATGGTGATAAATGAAATGCAATATGGAAAGTTCTTAAAATAAGCATGATTTTAAAAGATAGAGACAGTTTATCATCATTGCCGTCTTTGACGTCATTGCCTATTGAAGATTTCACACAAGGCTGCATCCGTGATGTAGAGTAACATAAAAAGTATGTACAGACGTTCTTGGGCATTTCATTACCACCCTATTGACGGTAGATAGGGAAATTGTGTTTGGACAGCAGACCAGGAAATATATTTTTTTATGAATTAATTAATTGACAAATATTCCCCCTTTGAGGAGGGACAGCAGATGGCCTGTAAAATGTACTACTTCTCCTCTACACATGCTGTTGAAAATACACTGCATGACAACCAAAATAATATTGATACAAGCTCAGGACCCAAATTAAAGGGCAGTCTGTATCATGTTACACTCCACTTCGCTGCAAGAGATTTTCTCTATCTTGGGATTCTTAATAAACCAACTAAAAATTTAAAATTCCAGTGAGTGGGGAACCTTTTCAGCTCCAAGGGGCAAATTTGGCAGGTGGGTTGGGCCAAATGGGAAAAACTGGCAGGCCACGTTTGGCCTGTGGGTCAGAGGTTCCCCATCCCCGCCTTAAGAGAACAGCTGGGTGAAAATATTTAAAACAGCTCTGCAGCACCATGATGTTATGCCCAATAGCCTTCTCTGTGGCACCATTAAACTGTCACGTAGGCCTCCCTCTTCCTCTCCCTCCACCCCCAATGCTTTCTCTGCATGAATTAAAATGCACTCAACTTTCCTCAATACCTCCACAGGGTTGGAGAACATTTAAGTGTGCTTCAGGAGGTCTGTGCCTTGCCCCCAATGAAGGTGGAAAAAATGACTTGACATTAACCCACCCAGCAGGGCCAGGTCCAATTCCAACTGAAAGGAAAGGAAAACATGCTTTAGAATTGGGTCTGAATATACATTTTCACCCGAGATACTTGGGCCCCTGGCTGTTGTTGAACTACAACTTCCATCATCCCTGACCACTGGTCCTGCTAGCTAGGGTTGATGGGAGTTGTTGTCCAACAACAGCTGGCGGTACATTTCTGAGAAACACTGCTCCAAATCATGAGACACCCCCCCCCAACAAGGAGATGGGGGAAGGAATTAGTTCAGTTGAACATAGGTCTTGAACACAGAAAGGTCTGAGGTTCAATCTTCTCAAAAAAAAAAAAAAGGCCAGATGTAGCAAATTTAGGAAAGACCTCCTGCCTGACACTCTGGAGAAATGCTGCCAGTCAAGGGTAGCCAGCAAGTGAGGTAATGTCATGGACCGGTAGGACACAGAGGAATTGTAGTAGGCACCAGCTGGCGAACCTCCAAGGGAAGAAAGCTCAGATCCAGGGGATTGGTGATGAGTGATCCAAGGGAGAAGACTGGGAGAGTATGAAGCTGAAGAGGTAACAAGGTTTAGTGAGCAGGGAGTCTGTGAATCAGAATCTGAATGAGAGAAGGGAAGCCAAGAGGCAGAGGTCAGGTGAAGAAGCCATGCTTTCTCCTCCTCCTAACGCAACAAGCTCCCCGCCTCCCTGGATCAGAAGAGATATGAAGAGGACAGAGTAGAGACAGACGTGTGGGTGTAGTCTCAGATTGCTTGGGAAGGACCAGGGGGAGATTTAGGCAGCAATAGGAAGCCAGGAATTTTCAGCCTCCACAACTGCCTCATAAGGGCAAGTTCTTCCAAGAAGAGTTGCTGTGCTCACCCTTGAGCAGGCCTTGTTTCATCTAATACAGAGTACTCCGTGTGATTTATTGTTTCTGTAGGTTATATATAAAGGCTACTTTAAATATCCACATTATTATTTAGTTTAGAATGTTTCTATGCAGATAACAACATATTGCTAACATCCTAAGAGCAAAGTAACTCCATTTCTCTAAAGGGAATCTTCTTTCCAAAGACCATTATTCCAAACAAAATTATACCATGTCAGATTTACTTAGCATACACCCTGTCAGATCGGAACCAGTGAAAATTCTATCTGACATGACCTGTATGCAGAATTGTAAAGCTGCAACCAAAATGATTTTTCTTCTGTAATCTTCCTATTGCTTCCGTGGTATGTCAGTTATTTGAGAAATTGCATCTATCATGGAGAAATGATTCTGACCTCAGGTAAAGAAAGCAACATTCCTTCCCAGCTGAGTCTTGATTTTCACATGATTTTCAAATCATGATTGGTAGAAAACACAGGATAAAATTCTTTGGAAATCTTTAAGGTAAATAGATAAAATACAAACTTCAAGCTTCATAATTAAATTACTAGTCTTGCTTTGTTGAAATCAGTATACTACTGCCTTTGGATTCTATAGATTGCATCCTATGTGCATTGTGGGATATAAAGATACCTACCCTAAATATTGTCAGCTTGTTTTGTTTATAGTAACTACAGCAACTCTGAAGCATGGTCTGGACTGAAGCCCAATAATAATTGTATGCTTTTCCTGTATGAACCTCTAGCTTCAATCTACAGCATCTTGTTAGAATACATCACAGCTGCACATAACAGGCACACCTGAAAAAATTACCATGTACCCCCTGAAATCCACAACATACAAGGCAGGAGCATATTTTTCAGAACATGTGTACATTTCAAACATGCAATTTGGAGTGCTACAATTGCACAAGAAAGCCACAATTACAAGTGACCATTTATTATTTCATCACCACCATTGCTATAAAAAGAGCATGTTATGCATCAATAATGGCATTTAATTAATTGTTCAGTGTCTGACCTGCTTAAAAGCAATGCACTGCTTTACTACTACTATGATAACGAAATGCAATGATGTCTAAAACAGGCATTGTAGCAAGGAGAAAACAGAGCATGACAACCATATAGGAATTCAGTTATTCATTATTTCTTTTGTAATTGGTATTACCATTAACAGTTAACTTTTTTAAAAAAAAATCATTTTGACCGCATGTTTTCCACCTTGCATACAAAATGACAGCCATTTAAAGAATGGCATGATTATTAGGACAGAGGAGAAGCATTCTGCCATTCACATGGCAAACCTTTGTGAGTGGTTTGTTTTTTAAGGATGTACCAAGAATGAGTACTAATCAGTTACAAAATCAGTTTTATTAAGTACAGTTAACACAATTCATTCTGGATATTTGATACAACATACTTTAGGGTCGCTGAGGAATGTTAGGTCCTTAAATATAACCGACATAAAACCCATTTGTGGGCTCTTAACCTCTCGCTGTTTCTTCGCACATAAGCCTGTTAGTGTTATATGCCTTCCAAAGATGTGACCAGTGTGTGGCGAAATAAACTGTGATAAAAGCTGTACATTTTTGTAGTCAACAGTTACCCCACATGTATGTGAAACAATCCGGAAGATATTGTCACGGGGAGATAGAGTGGCATGTCTTGGAGTTCTCCCCATGTCCTGGCCCCGCCCCAAACTTAACGTATTGATATGTGGGTGTTCACTTTAAGGAAGGAAAGCCTGGATGTTTGACCACAGGTGTCGCTAATTAAGATCAAGTTCCCTATAAAAGGCAGGCATTTGGGATGGGAGTGGAAACCTTGTCACAGACCCAGGTCTGTGTGTCCTCGCTACCCATTTGAGGGGCTCCTGGGAGCAGATTGGGGACATGTTGATTTGGGTATATATGTTTTTCTTCAATAAAGGTATTTTGGTTCACCTTCTACCTGCTTGGTTTATTTGTCCTGATATCCTTGAAAAGAACCCCTGCATTTGGCAGAACACCACATAAGACACACTTTTTAGGAGGCTCCTTATAGGAATTTGTCCACTGACACAGGCATGTCTGCCTTACTGGACAACTGTTCACTGTATGAACTACACCCCCATCTCCATGATGCAACTGCACCAGAGGAAACAGCGCCCTTCCTTACGCCAGCAAAGAGACAGAAAACCCAGCCTGAGCCCTTGGTGGCCATCGCCAAGGCAGCCATGTTTTCCGCCTTTCAAGCTTCCGCTGCGGAAAACGCACAGACCCAACAGTTAACTTTTAAAAAATACATACAAACTGTTTCAAAATAAACGAAGCATCTTCAATTATTTTTGTCAATTAGGTTGAGACAAACAACCTCAATGGCTACTAACAAATAAAACTGTGCTTGCACTCCCCGTCAAGTAAAGTACTTAGAATTGCAGATGGGAAACAAGTTCTCCTAAAGTCTGTGTTGTATGCCATTCTCCACCACTTCCATTCTTGTTTTATGAAGGTGTTCATCTGAGTTTCCTTGCAAAGATGTTTCAGAAATAACGCACGCTTCTTTATTATTCACATGCTGCTTTCTTAAAACAAGAATGAATGATTCCAAATCTTCCTGTAAAAAAATGCAATTAATATGCTCCTATGCCTGAAGTCTCAAGCTTGGGAATGCTTTTCTTAAGTTGTCAGCAAGGACCTGATCAGCTTCATTCAGCACTTCAAGAAAATTCTCTACCTGTGTAAAATAAAATACAAGTGTCAACAAGATGAGTCAGGTGAACCACAGGAATTGCCAATCTATTTAGCATGCATCTTGAATAAGATTAATGAACAACTCAAAAGGATTATTTAAATCCAGTATGGCTAACCTTCTTTGGCCTGAGGGTTGCATTTACCTACTGGGGGCAACAGATTTTTTTGCTTATTTTCAGAGGTTATACATACCGGAGAAGAATACAACGGGAGAAGGTTTTTAAACGCACAGGAACATTTCTGTTCATTTAGATGGCTTTGCTTGAGCCCCTCCAGTATGTTTTCCTAGAAGCACCAAAATAGTATTAGTTCATATAGTATTGTGTGTGTGTGTGTGTGTGTGTGTGTGTGTAGAATTTTGTTGCTATCCAACTGAATGAACAATGCTCATATAGTACTGTATAAAATAATAATAAAATGCTAATAATGCAGTTCAAATGCAAGATGACAACAACAAATTAACATGCTCCCATGAAAAGCTCCACATGATGACAATGCACACATGGAGCCCAGGTGATCAAGGGGTTATTTACCATACCCTGGAAAACATTTCAAAATGAACGCTGTAACCCATATAAAAGATGATCGTGGGCATCACTGCACTAGTGATAAAACCAGAGCAGAGACCAAAAAGCATGTGAATCTACAGGTTCATATGACTGTTACCTTAGAAAGTTCCTGAAGCACATTCGACAGTAGTTCACAACAGATGTCCTTCAAGATTTTAAAATGAAAATCCTCCTCAGCTGTTCCCAACTTCTCGGCCTCCTCTGACTTGGGTTTGTTGGAGTTTTCTACAGATCTCTTCCCACATTCATCCATGTTCTGCAAGACTCTAATCAGGCTATCAATCAGAGGCATATCTGACAGGTAAAACAAGGAAAAACTTTATGGACATATGAACTAGCATTTTTGGTAATCTGCCCTAAGCAACAGAGCAATTAAAGGTTTTGAAATGCAAAAGCTTTAATGAAAAATGGAATGTGTCTCTACATACTTTATTATAATGAAAATAATGAGCATTCCAAGGATTGAAAGAATTATTCCCCAACTAAGGAATATAAGACACTACAAGGGGAGAGGGTCCAGCCACCGCAGCAAATTTCCCCGTACTAGGGAGTCACACAACTATGGTCTACACAGACATTTGCCTAGATGAACATATACTTTTTCTCATTCCCCATCACCTGTGACCTATACCACAACTCCAGACTGCCATTGTTTTCTATAAAAACCTTAGCATCCCTAAAATATTAGCTCTTGTGGTAAGTAAGAAAATACACTTGCTTTTCTCCATCTTGATATATTCGTGTCTGTGTCTATATATAGTCTGTGAAGCAAAGATGGCTGATAACACAGACAAAGTAGAAGCCAAGACTGTCTTCTGTTCCTGAACAACAAATGGTGGATCATCTGGCTGGCAGAGTTCATGACAAAACAGGTCATACAGCAAAGTCCAAGTTTCTTTTCCATTACCAGGAGTCTGTACTTCAGAATGGAAAAAAGAAATATCTCATGCAACTTGAAGAAAACGTCTACCAAAGAATTATTCAAATTTGTTACAATAAAGTGCAATTGAAGCATCCTACCAATAGCTTGAACGCCTTCATCCACTGTGGTGAGCAGCTGTAGGATATGCATATAAACATCAAGCCCTTCTGAACTTTTATCTGTGCTGTAGAAAAGAATTACAAATTATGTTTAGAACTATTACCATCAAGAAATCTGTATGCCTATGTAAAGTGATTTTTTTTAAAAAAACATTATTTCTACCTCAGTTCTCAGTCAATTACTCTTATAGTGGCTAAACTCAAGTTGTTCTTTGAGTTTTCATTTCCAGTAATAGTTTGAACAAGCTATTTTTGTTCAGGTGTGTACACTTGTTCCCTGCTTACTTGAACAGACTTTCTCCATAAGGAAAAAGCCTACGTGCAGGCAGACAGAGGCACAGACCTCTTATAAATATGAGTACCCTTGGTACAGTCTTCCTATCGCTTTGGCAAGTAGGTCATGTGTGGATTTTTTAAAAAATAAATTTTGGGCACCCATGAAATGGTACACATATACCCAAAAGCCACTAAAACTTGTGAGATTTGGTTCAAATCCCCTAATCAATGAGTCTCATTGGGTAACATTGGTCTAGTGGGATAAAATGGGGAGAAGGGAAACTATGTATGCTGCCAAGTGTGGGATAAAAATGTAAATAAGTAGCTCCAATATCACATGCATTCATATATGGGCATATACATACCAGATTTGTTTTACAGCTTCAAGCAGGCAAGGTACAATTTTGAAATTTGGAAGCTCATCTGGAGAATCATCTGCAGGCTGCTCCACTGACTGGCAAGAACCTTTCTTAATCCAGTTTAACATTAATTCTTCATCCAAGTCAAACAACTTGTCGACCACCTCACCTATTTTCACTAGCAACTCCACTGTAACAAAGATCAAATCTCATTTATATATTGATGAACTAATAAAATAAAATTTACTCTTGCTCACTTCTTAGAAAACAACACAAAGAAAACAGTTTCAATATTTTTTTTGGTCTGGCTTCTTTTGGTTATATCTGTTATTATGACAGTGTAAGCTCCTTGAGGACTTAACCACTTCCACTTGTGCAAAAAACCACCCAGAACAACACAAGGGGGGGGGGAATCATTCCATCTGGAAAACTGCAATGCTTGAGGGGAATGGAACTTCTGTCATAGCGCAACATGGAATTCCACCCAAAGGCTGTATTTAAAGTAGCACGAAGATTGTTTCATCCACATACACACTGCAGCTTGCCAGACGGAATTGGGTCCCCTCTTACAATCATGAGCAGGAAGGAGACAGCTGTGCTGGTTATGATTACAATGCATTCAGAAGAATTCACCAAAAAGAGTTAAACAGTTATTGATATACCTCAGTTAAAATGCCTGGAACATTTTTCTTAAGAAATATAAAAACATTCAATTGATAAACGAGTTATTTGAAACATGCTAGCCTTTTCATAAGGAAACAAAAAGTGGCCTGATAGGAGCAATATTCAGATTAATTTATAACATACCATTTGTTGAACTGGACATGATGAAACATACACAGTCATACACTGATGGACTTCGTTGAATTCTTTCCACCCAAATATTGGCCACCTCAGAGTGGCAGAGGCAAGTTAGCAACAACCTAAAGGGGGAAAATCACACTTAATCACACTTTAAAAAGAAATCCAATATTTGGGCTGCAATCTTGGAAGTAAGTCCACTTGAAGTCAATGGCACTTGCTTCTCAGTAGACAGTAATAGGATTGTACCATTAATTTTAACTCCATATGTGTAAATGAGGAATGTCTATCAGAGTTACAATAAAAATTGGAATCTGGGATACTGGTATCAGTTAAATGTGATTTTAGGTTGAAAACAAAGAATTTGGAAGCCTGAAAATAAGGCCTATTGTATTCAATAGCACTTGCTTCCAAGTAAGTATATGTAGGATTGAAGCCTTCATTCATGAAATTAAGCACACCTGCTAATATTTTATTTACATGCACTACAACTCAATTCTTAGGGGTAGTTTATGCTATTTTAGTTACTGACAAAATAGCTTACCTGCTTGTTTCGAGGAGAGTAGGGGAATCGGAATCACTTAAACGCTGCAGCACCATCTGTCTGAGAAAATGACAACAGACTGAAAATGAGGAGGTAGCGAGGATCAATTTCCCATACATTTTCCTGAAATTTTGTCCAGACATACACCACCACATGCCACCATCTCCTAAATATACATCCCTAGTATTTATAGCTGCAAGAATAAAGAACAAGAAAGCTGGGAGGAATTTCTTTATCCAAGTATAAGATGAAGTGAGACACATATTACTATAAAGCTGGGACGATCAGTCATAAAGGGCACTAGTCTACAACTCTGAAAGTTCTTGATTCTATACAATTTTCCTGTGTGACCCTTTGCCAACGGCATTCACTAACAAATTAAAAAGGAAAAATTGTACATGGACAGGAATAGCCTTGCTACTACTTCACAAGTCCACAGTACCAGCAATATGCTAATTGTAGAACAGCAGTGATAAGGTCATTGCCAGAGTGTTTGCAAGAAACGCATGACACTGCCTTATACAGGAATCAGACCATTCATCTGTCTAGCTCAGTACTGTCTAGACTGATAGGTAATGGCTCTCCAGGCTTTCAGAATGGGGTAGTTCCATCTTGAGGTGCCAAGGGTCAAACCTAGGACCTTCTGTAAGCAAAGCACATGCTTCTCCAGTGACCTATCTCTCAAATTGCAGTTGGTGAACCATTCACTCCTTTAAATTTGTGTAATAAAAGTACAAAAAGAGGAAGTGTAACTACAGAGAAGTTAGAAGCTGCTGCAAAACCTCTATTGGAAAAGGACTGTGCATAGTACAATTTGAAATATACAAATTTTATGCTCTTTCCCACGCTCCCTCCTGTTCTCCTTCAAACTGTTACATTTCAGACATTCCATTCTTTCAGACACACTTTCAATACCTCCAAGCTCTCCCTCACCATCCTTCTGCCCTCCCCACACAAATGCATAGAAAACCAGGTCTCATTCTATCAGTTCCTTTTCTTACATTTACTCCATAACTCTTATGCTTTGACTCTGACTCCTGCCACATCAATGACACTCATCTCACTAAACCTTTTTCTGTAGTGAAGTCAAAAACTTACAGTAATCTAACTCCTGCTTGCCCTTATTACCAGTCACCCTCTTGTCCAGTCTTACAAATGTTAGTATCTTGAATCTGTTTCCCCCTACTCTATAAAGAGCATGTCTAGTACATGTGCCTGTCTACTACTTCAACAACAATTAAGAGTTGAAACATTTACAGTTTCAAAAACACTGAGAAACCAAGAACAAAGCATACTACTTACCCAAGGTTCTCATGTTTACTAATGGACAGGCATATGTCTTGGCAACAGGCCATATTGCCCAGTATTCCCACACAGATTTCCTGAAATGCCAATATAGTGGGGTTAAGCACATAAAGTAGAGCTTGCCTACAGTCAGCATAAAGTACTTAAGGAGAAAAAGAATGGAGGGAAAGATTGTAGCAGAAGACAAATAGATTCAAGGAATAGGACAGATGCGCTTTTGACCCTTGCTTGGTCTTCAGCAGCCATACAGGCTCACAGCAGAGCAATATTTAGCCATGTCTTCTTCTTTGGCAGTGACTAGATTCAGGTGCTCCAAGATATTTTGGAAGAACATGGACCAATTAAGTATTCCCAAATAAGAATAAAGTTATTTGCACAGTAACACTGTGTGTTACTCTCTGTGTGTGTGAGAGAGAAATGTATACTGTCAGGGCCAGAACACAGCAGATCAATGGAAGTTCTGCTTTTGTGAGCCAGAATCTTTGTCATCAGCCAGCTCCCAAATCCATCTGCACCTCCTCTTCCTATTTCCTTCCTCCTGGAGGCAAGAAGCTGCACTGCATCATCAACTCCCAGAGGCCAAAAGAGACTGCCTCCACACACCAGCATTTCTCAAATTATAATGCACTGCTCTGTGGATTTTAACTATAAGCCAATCATTGCTGAGAAACAGACTTATAAGTGTAAAAAAGAGGGGGGGAATTGGCAGCAAGTGTTTCCCCTTGAAGAATTGTGTTTCATTCTAATTTGAAAGTGCTTAGAAGATGGTTACAGAAAAAGGAGTCAACAGTAGTTCATCCTTTCCAGTAAATATGACATAATTCATGCTATAACTTTTTAAATATAGGAGGGTAAGTATTAAATAAAAGTTATTCCCAAGTCCAAATGTATTGATTGATTGATTGATTGATGAATACTGCATTCTGCTTTTCAAGTTGCACTTCCAAAGGAATGTACAAAAGCAAAACAAAAAAGCATATAACTAAAAATAAATATGTATCAAAATACCAGGAACAAATCCAACAGACACGGTAGAAAAATGCAAAGATAACAAAAAGGGGGGCTATTCCCAAAGCACTAGATGGATAAATATCTAGAGCTCCAGTGCTACAAACCAAAGATTACCCACATGGTGTTAAAGCCATTCTAGCATCGTAGACTAATCCAAAACTGTAGAGAAGTTTATGCAGAAGGAGGTTCTCCCTGAAAGAACCAGGTACTATACTATTTAAGCTTTGAAGGTTAAAATACATATCCTGAGTTGGACATGGAAAGAAATGTGAAGCCGATCCAATTGTTTCATTGCATGTGTGATATGGCTATGCCAATTAATGCCTGTCAATAGTTGGGCAACTGCTTTCCATGCCACATGAAGTTTCTGAACCATCTTCCTTGGCAGTTCCACATACAGTGCATTGGAACAAGCTAAGCCACAATACGCTGACAGTGCGATACTATGCACATCTATTCAGAAGTTAACCCATTTTTTAATGTATTTTTATTAAAGATTTTCTTGATTTACCAAAGTATGTGCAATGTCTCTCTCTTGTATTTTTTTCCATGTAACATTTTTACAAATCAGTTTCATTTGTTGAGACATTAGGAAGAAAAGGGGGAAAGAGGTGGAGGGGGGAAAGATGGGTGGGGGTGGGGTCGAGTGACAATGTTTCTATTTTACTTAATATATGTACAGTTTGGTGTCAGCGTTGCTTGTGCAGGTTCTCTGCTGTTCGCTTGTGTTCCCATAAGTGTGATGCTGCTTGAGACATGACTGCACCCTGACACATGAATAAAAATAGCCAGGTCTCTTACCTTCCAGCAGTAAGTGCAGCTGAATTACTAGAGCAATTCAGCAGTGAGTGACACAAGCTGCCAATGCAGCCTATTCAACTCCTTACTTAGAAGTTTTTAAAAACAATTTTGGAGGAATGAGCATCTGAATCAAAGAGCCAATCTAGGAGGGAAACCAGACTAGATGATCCATCATTACCCTTACAACCCCACAGTCCTATGACTACAGGAAACTTCTAATTATCCCAGCTTTTGAAGCACTGGGTTCCCCTAATTTAAGAAGTCAAAAGCCAATGTAAACCCCCCTCCCCAAGGATTTGGTAGCACTGCTTATGAAGCTATACTTTTAATTTTATTGGGAGCTACATTAGGACGACTGCCATATTATCAAGTTAAGAGGAATCAGGTTTTATCATAATATTGTGCAGAACTGTCACTAAGAACAAAACCTGTTGGAAATTGAGAAATAGGCCTTGATTCTGTATTGGCTTGTCTACTGGTAGAGCTGAATACCAATTCTTTTCTATTTTGCCATTCATCTACACCTGCCTACATAAGGCATATGGATCGCATCCAAAAAGCACAATGCATTATTAATAAACAGGGTACAGAGTCAAGAGATGACTTACAGTAAGCCGAGGACTCTTGGACTTGGCAAAGACACCCAAAAATATATCAGGGGCATTAAACTCTTGTAGAAATAAAGCAACATCCTGAAAACAAGAATGGTTATTGTCAGTGGATGATTACATGAGAAATGAAATTCAGTTCACTTTGAAAAGTAAGGCAGTCTTTCATTCAGATTCAGATGGCCACTACACATACCCAAGTAGCTATCTTGTCAGTTATTATTTTTTCAGTGCATTAACACTTGTCATTTTAGTCCCTCCTACACTGAAGTTAATGATTAGTGGCATATATCCATTAATATAAAATACCCAATTGCTTCTTAAATTAATACAAGATATTAAGAAATTGGTAAGAAAGCCAATAAGGTCCTATGTATTTTGCTGAGCTGGCCCAGATTATTCCCACAATTCCTAAGAGCTCTGTGATGGACAGCAGTTTTTCCACACACAAGAAACTCTCATGATATGCAACTTGACCAGCTACAGTAAATTGATATTTCAGAAGGTACTCATCATTCATCTCACATTTAAATAAAATTAGGGCAGGGAAAAACCTTCCAAGACAATATACAATGAGTGAATATCCAGTGTTAGTCACACTCAGAACAGGTCAACAGATTTTAATGGGCTACTCTGAGCTTGACTAACACTGGATTTTGCTCAAGAAGAGTGCTAACAGATAGCACAAAACAACAGAGTTTCACAACTTACACATTTTAGCAACACTGTTCCTAGCCAACAATAGCTATGCATGATTCTTCTTTGACAAGCTTACTGGACACTAAAGTATGTAAGGAACAGAAACCAGACGTCTCCCAGATAATTGCAATCCTTTATAGAATATACTTATTTTATTTTATTAATTTATAGATATCTTACTATAAAAATGAAGTTGTTTACAATAAAGCTAAAATTAAACATAGAATAAAACAAAATACATATCTGCAAATATTTACAGATAACCTCCTCTAAAAATATCCAAATAACAGAATACCAAATCACTAAAAACATACCTTATCCATTGACATGTCCCATACTTTACAAATGTCATTTTCCAGATCTTCATCGAGCTCCACTTGTTCTTCAACATTGTTTAACTCAGATTCATCTTCCTTAGAGCTAACAACCTTCCAAAAAAAGAACAACATACTGACAAAGGAATCAAAGTAGCACAATAAGCCATTGGTCTGCTCAAACACACATTGGTCTGCACTGCACAACTTTTCTCCCAAATACTGCACAACTGCACTGCACAACTTCTACCCAAATATGAAGCATTACCTCAATACACTACTGTTTCAGTGGCCTGAGTGTGAGCAATAAGTTTATCACCAGAAATCATCAATTATGTTATTCATTATAGATAGCACAAATAAAGCATAAATCCAACAAGATTTTAATTTAATTTCACTTTGCATTTGCACCAGCATGGCAAATTTTAAATTATCACCTGCCCACCTCAGTCCACCCATCTTTACTCAAAGACAAGTCTCACTGATGTCAACATGACTTTGTTGTTGTTCAGTCATTTCCGACTCTTCGTGACCCCATGGACCAGAGCACGCCAGGCACGCCTGTCTTTCACTGCCTCCCGCATGACTTAATTCCAATTAACATGACTTAATTCCAAGCAAATACAAATAGGACTGCAGCCTTAGAATACACATTTCACAGTTCCAATTGACATCAGCCACCATTGGTTGTAATGGACCTCAAATATCATCTAGTGCAACTCCCTGCAGATGCAAGAAATCAAGCATTTACTTAGACAGGGCTTATTCCCATCTATTTTTACCTGCTGTTTTATACAGTATATGTTTTATAGAAGACATATTTTTCACAAATATACACATTCATTTTAAAAGCTTCTAAAACTAGACATTGTACAATTCAAACATATTATTTGTTGCCCTCACATCCAGTTTAGCCATGAGTGGTTTCATGCGTATGCAGCATACCTCAATTAGTTTTGTAAGGACACTGAAAAACCAGTGTTTGCTGTAAACTGTATTTCTAATAGAATCCCCAGGAACGACGTCCTCCTCCTCGTCATTGCTGGAAGGTGGTGAAGGATTCCTGTCCATATTTGAGTAACACAATCCAACTGCCAGATCAAAAGATTTCTAGAAGTGAGCAAAAAACAACAGCAAAATATTTTAAAACCACAAAGGCTCATCCTAGCACTTATTATTCCTTAACAGCTGTCCACGGATGAGACCAATGTTTTATATCCAAAAGATACATGCACATGCACCTTCTTTCATCCAAAAACAAAGCCTTGCAATCGCTTCCACTCAATTAAAGCCTTGAAAAATGTTTTGTTAATGTGCATGGCAATCGCACTGTGGGTTTTTAAAAACTAAGTACTGGGCACATGAAGTAGGGAGGTGATCCTTTGGCACCTAGGAAGTCCTTCAATTAAAAAAGAAACAAGGCCAATTCAAATGTTGACACACCTGCTGACAAACCTACTGCATTTACTCAAATCCAATGCTCATCTTTTGGGGCCAAATTACACTGTGAAAATTAAGGTGCACAATAGATTCAACGGCACATTAACTGTACATTCATCAGGAAATACTTTTTTTTTTGTTTCAAGGTTCTGAAAACTGAGGTGCCCATTAGATTCGATGGTACATTAGACTCGAGTAAATACGGTACATCTTGTGGGATGTGGTGCTGGGCCTCCCACCAGCGCACTCTTTCCCATAGGACATAATATGAAAAACACGGACACAGAGACATGTATTAACCTATCCTTCCCAGTTCTTCAACAGCTCTTTGCACGAAGGGCAGTGTCCCTAAAGTAGGCATAGGCAAACTGTCCAGATGTTTTGGGACTACAACTCCCATCATCCCTAGCTAACAGGACCAGTGGTCCCGACCTAAACCCTACGTTTTACATGTCTGCTCCGTTTCTAACTTTTAAATATGGTTTTTACTGTACAGTTTTATGTATTTCTGTTGCAAACCGCTTTGATACTTTTTATGAAACAGCAGCATATAAATATTTGTAAATAAATACCGGTCCTGATCTGCCCCATTGGATCTGGAGCTACCAACATCTATAATCTATTTAGAGGACTACCCAGAAATTAAATAACATTTCCAAACAATCCCTTGGATAGGGCATCTCAAGGTGCAAATAAAAAAGAACAAAGCACAAGGGGGCACCACTAAGATGATGAGCGTCAGCTCTAACCATTAAACCAGGCGGCTCCAAGGGCTGGTGCCCACCCTGAGCCTTATTCATCCTTCTCTCTCCCTCAAATGGCGAGGAAAACTAATGAAAGCCAAGCAATCAAGACGAAAGATTTCACTCTTTTTAAATCACCTCACGTGCTTCCTCGCCTGAGCCCTAACACTGAAAACATGTTCCGGGGATCAGATTAAGCCCTGGCAAGACCCCCCCCCCCCGCTAGACCGAAAACCAGGACAGGATCCGCCCCCTCAGCAATGATTCCCACAGGAGCCGCGATATATCTCGAGCGGCGACATGAGGAACCTTGGCTCGCCGCCGCCGCGTCTTCTGCTTCAGCCCCGACAAGTTTAGGCGGCCCCGTGGGAGACGCGCGGCCGCCGCCGCCGTTGTTTACAGGCCTCCCCGTCCTTTCCCGCCTTCTCTCTCTCTCTCTCGGCCAATGAAGCAGCTCCAAGGATGGGAGGAGGAGGACGGCGGCGGCGGCGGCGGCAAACCTTCGTAGGCCTTCGGGAAATGAGGCGGCTTCCGCGAGGCTCTGGAAGCGCCCCAGGCCTTCCCTCTCCCTCGGCCCGAAATGGAGAGCTAGCCACACAGCCGCTGTGCAAACTCACGAAGCGAAGCGCCCCCTGGCGGCGGCCTCTCGAAACGCCCGGCAACGGGTGGCCTCGGCTTCCCTTTTTAATAATAAAATTTCCGTTTCCCCGCAAAGGCTTTTTTTTTTTTTTTAAATACACGGAAGGAGGGCGCACGTCCTCGTGCGAATGTAACTGCAGCCGGGTCTAGAAAGGAGTGCCTGGTTGGTTCTCCGCCTTCATCAAAAGCATACTTTCCAAGAAAAAGAAAAAATATCCCACAAAATTCGACTGGAACTTTCTCAAAGATCCAACATGACTAGGAAATCCTAAAATGAGGATTTGAAGAGCGGGGTCTCTTTTGCAAGTTGCTGCCGTGTCAAAAGTGGGTGGAAATGAAAGAGTGCCTGGAAGATAATCGGTGCCGGATTTACGTATAAACTAAACAAGCTACTGTATAGCTTAGGGCCCCCATCTCCTCCCCCCCCCCACTATTAATATACTTACCGGTAATTGTATTTCAGTTCAACAATTAATTTGATAAAATACATATTTTGTTATGTGCAAATAGCTTTAGATACCTATTAGTTCCATAAATTACCATATAGCATATATTCAACACAAAAACAGCGACAATTTGTTGTTGACAAAGGACAACTGAACATTTAAAGGGCCCCATTACCTTCAGTAGCTTAGGGCCTCATCAAACCTAAATCTGGCCCTGAAGACAATGCGCAACTGGCTCAAGCCAAGAGTGGACAGCTCTGGGAAATGACTAGCCAATTCATGCCATCTGGGCAAGGGGGTCTTTTCTACAAGGAGCTGGTTTATTGCAGGGAAAGAAGGAACTTCCACAAACTTTGCAAGGATTCTGTTCCCCCTACTCCCCAGGTTGTGTTCAAACTTTAGGGGGGGAAACACTGGTAACTTTGTTTCAGTGTCATGGAGAAATACCTTCAACTTTTTGGACAACATATTTCCCTTTTGTATTCAGCAATATTGTCTCCTGCCAGCATGCAGAAACTGAAAATATTATACATAGGTGAAAGAAAAAAGAAGTGTATGCTACTCCATCTTTATTTTGATTTGGTACCTCGCTAGACGAAAAACTCGCTAGACAGGCATTCGCTAACAAAATGGGTGACTTGCAAGACGAATTTCCCTATGGCCGTGACTCGCAAAACGAAAACGTTTTGCAATCCCCCCCATCAAACTACGCTTCCTCCGACCGTGCTTCGCAAGACGAAATTTCCACTATACGACAGCACTCGCGAAACGAATTAATTTCGTCTTGCGAGGCACCACTGTATGCTTAAACACTGGAGGTTCAATAGCTAGCCTAGGGCTATTCTATAAAGTTACATTATTAGAATGGCACAAATGTTGGCCCTTGGGTAATTTTCTACATGTCACTGAAAGAAGGGTTTGCAAAACAACTGTGGTTCAAGATTTCAAGAGCTGATGCTTTGCTATGTTCTTAGGTGCAAACGCTCCTGTCGTAAAAGCAGTAAGAGGGAAAGTTTGGCAGCAAACGTGGTTCTCTTTTGTAGAGATGAGACCCTAAAATGCAATGATTTCAGTTTCATAAATCCCTAGATTTAAATTCAAACCTAGCACAGAGAAAGCTGAGAATTCGCTCCTACTCTACAGGATGACCTGTCACATGCAAGCAAAAAAAATTCAACATAAAATTATAAAATGAACTGCTTGTATGCCCTTTATTTTCCAGCATGTAAACTAATATTTTATGGACAATCAACTTTTTACATCCCCAATGTTACTGAAAAATGAACAAAACATTGAGTAAGATATATTAATTTTTATTAAAATCTGGATTAACAAAAACATGAACAAGGCACAAACAAAGCTGTTTGGTTACAAGCAATGTTTTAAAGCTGTTGTTAAAACATCAACAGTGACTACAAAATAAAGTATGCTTGCAAGTAAATTATTTTTAAAAATACAAATTGTTAAGCTGTCACAAAATGCAAAACAACGTTTCATAAACTTTTAGTTGTCCACATCACATTCTCTTCAGAAAAAAATCTGTGTGAAAAGTACCATTTCATGATTTTGTGCTTCTTTTTAATAAAAAAAAAAATCCCAAAACCAATAGGTGATATCCAACCAAGTTATATTCATAATGGACCTGTCAAAATCAGTGGACATAAGTCAACTCTGAGTATAATTAACACATTGGCTATCCCCCCCACCCCCAATGTGAGGTAGTAAACATTCATTTAAAAATAAGGCCCAGATTCAAAGAGCTGGAGGGTGAACTCTACACACAGCTGGGCTTCTGGAAGTAGCCTCCACAGCACTAATGAAACCTGTCCCCAAACTCATGGGAACAGCACAGGTCTAAGAAGTTACTGTGGAGAATCAAGCTTTTAACATGGCTAACAAGATTCTTTGAACTGTGTCCTAAAAATATATATAAGGCCCTCAAGCATCTAAGTTAAGAAATAAGAACTCAGTAGTATTAAATTAGGTGTAAGTCTTTACAAGCTGTACAATAAAGTTGAGTATACAAGATGATGCAATTGTGACATTTCAGTTTTCAGCTGAAAGACTACAATAATTTTACACAATTCTGTAACCTTTCTCTAGCCCTGATTACCAAGCTTCAATAAATCACTAGTAATGTATGTATACTGCATAGTTCTAACATATTTAATACAAGAACAATGGGCAACATCCAACGAAGTCATACTCAGAGTCTCCCTTGAGTATGACTGTTAGATATCACCCAATATCTAACAGGCACAATTTACATGGACTTTGAGTCAAACCACCTCAGTGCATTAGGAAAAAAAGCACTATTTTATGTGCGTGGTGTGGGAAAGTTGCTGATTCCACCATCACACACACACACCCCCCAAACAAATACTGCAGTGCTTTCCATTCCCCAAAAGGCCAATGCTACTGCCAGATGGAGAAACAAGTAGGCCCCCTTTGCACCAACAGAAATACCGGTAACTGCGAACTGCTTTGGATCCAAGCCTTCTCAAAAATGAAGCATCTGATATTAAATAATCTTAACAAACAAATGGAAACCAAATTATCTTGATCAAATATCCAATGGTAGTATTAACAGAAATGTTGAGCACATTTTCTTATAATCATTTCTGAAAAGAGTCAAGCATTACAAAAAACAACAACCCAATACCTAGATTTAGAAGGAAAAGTATATTATTATACCAATTTGATGAACAGGATCCTATGCATGCATACTTGGGCATCAGCTGTATTGAACAGTGGGAACTGTTTCCAAGCATGCATGCACAGGATGCATTGTGCAAGGATGTAAACAAAAAAAAGTGCAAAATATTTTCTTTAGGATATGTGCAATGAGAGAGCACTATGCCATAGTATACAGGATTATATAAACCTTTAAAACGCCAAAATTTTATGTTAAACACCATTTTTAATATATGCAAGTTCTGCCAGTATTTACATTTAACTACTGGAATCTTAGTTCTGTTGATTATCACTTCAAATTCTGAATAAAACTTGTAAAATTCCACAGTGCTATCATTATAAATATTTGGAGATTATATACTTGTTTTAACACCCATTTACTTCAGCCAATGAATCAAGAGTTATATTAAAAGTGTTTTAACTCAACTCAATTATTATACACTTAGTCCCTGCAATTACATACATTCATTTATATGCAGCTTTCTGAAAATGGCAATCTGCTAGAAATGTGATGGAAGTTATTCATTTGAAATTTATATGCTGAATGTGAAGCACTGCTTCCTACATAAAGAATCCAATTTTCACATCTAAACTTAATGCTAGTAGCTCAAAGGGGTTACCATGCACAAGCATTCTTGCTGAGCAAGCAGCAGCAGCATTACAATTGTTCGTATTGGGTAAACATGCATTCAAATACTGAATGATGGAAATCCAGTAGAAAAAGGAGCTTCGATATTACTTTTTCTGCAAATCTGACTAAATGCATCTTCACTTTGACAGGAAAACACTGCTAGAAAAATGGCACAGCAAAAGAAGAACATGCTTCTTACTACTATCATTTTCTGTCATTTGTTTGCTATGCTTGTTGAGACCACAAAAATCGGTCACATCTTTCCAGCATGGACTGAATCAGGGCTCTGCAACAAAAGTGAACACATAGGAGAAAAGAGATATTATAAAGAAATTGTGGACTAACTTTACACAGCAAATTTCATCAAGTTCTTAAACTCAGAAATGTAACTTTACACTTGTCTGCACTGCAAGTTGCTACTACCTGTACTGCAACTTCTGGTTGTTTACAGAACTTGAACCTGTCACATCAGTCAAAAGATTTGTGCATTGCAGGGGGCTGGACTAGATGACCCTTGCGATCCCTTTCCAATTCTACAATTCTATGATTCTGTCTGTTCATTTCATGCTGCTCAATAAGAAACATCTGCATTTATACAGAAATGGGCCATCTCATGCCAGTGTATTTTGTGAAAGAGATTTTCTAACCACTCTTGCTGGTTTACTGGTTTCAGTAAACTATAGCTTGTACCACATTTGGATGCAATTGCAAACTATAGTTTGCCATTAACTCAAGTACTGTATGAAGCTTCCAATCTGGGCACATGGAGTGTGTGCAAGCCTGAAGGCTTATAGCTACTTGCACATGCAACACGAAATCATGACACAGTATTACCTTTTGACACAACCAATTTCAGACCATTATCAGAAGACTCACCTTTGTCTTTTTTCAGCAATTCTTAGTATCTCACAGACCTTGGCAAATCTTTCAGATAATTCAACCATCAGGCCACATTCCTGCAACAGCTGCAAAGCACGATCAGGACCAATTACTCTGGCCAACAGGAGAGCCACATTTTCAACTGTTACACTATTTGGCCAATTTGGATCACCATTACTAACAGCACCGCCATTTTGCATAGCTGGATGAAGAACACTACTGCAATGACTCTTCACAAGGCAAAGAAGGAATTTCCATTCTTCCACTGTTTCTGGAATTGCCCCTAAATGCAAAAGGGAATGATTTAGAGATCCAAACCAGATTGCTTTGTAGGACTTGATGGTGTGTGTCAGTTAAAAGTAAGTAGCCCAGCCCAAGTTCGCCGAAGAATTGATGCTTTTGAATTATGGTGCTGGAGGAGACTCTTGAGAGTCCCATGGACTGCAAAAAGATCAAACTTATCCACCCTTAAAGAAATCAGCCCTGAGTGCTCACTGGAAGGACAGATCCTGAAGTTGAGACTCCAGTACTTTGGCCACCTCATGAGAAGAGAAGACTCCCTAGAAAAGACCCTGCTGTTGGGAAAGATGGAGGGCACAAGGAGAAGACAGAGGATGAGATGGTTGGACAGTGTTCTCAAAGCGACTAGCATGAGTTTGTCCAAACTGCAGGAGGCAGTGAAAGATAGGCATGCCTGGCGTGCTCTGGTCCATGGGGTCACGAAGAGTTGGACACAACTGAACGACTGAACAACAACAACACCCCAGCCCAAACTTAGGTCCCTAGATGGTATTGGCCTGCAACTCCCATAATTCTTGACTACTGGGCCTGGGGATGATGGAAATTGTAACCCCACAATACTAGAGGACCCATGGTTGGGGTGAGGGGGAGATTCATGGACAGAATAACAGAGTAGATAGCAAGTGACATTGAGAGCATGTACGCAAGAGACAGAAAGGAGGATGGAAGTTCCCAACTATGAACACTTCATTGCATTTGCTGCAGGCTAGAATAGGACATTAAATTCACTGGCGGAGGAACGGGGATGCAGACAGCCCCCAGCACCACTATTCCGGTAGTGTGCCATCGCGGCGGCCCCTGCGCCGCACGCCACGCCCCCACAGATGGTGCATCAGGCCCTGCGGGTGGCGCATTGCCACGCCCCCCAGGTGCACACCATGCCCCCGGGATGAGCACCATGCCCCCGTCTGCTCTCTGCCCCCAGTAGCAGAGCATGCAGCTTCACCACTGATTAAATTGTCACAACAACACTATCTCCATTATACTGAAACACAAAACACAAATTCAAGAGAGTCTAATTAAATTTAAAGGTGCAAAAATAAGGGGGGAAAGGGTTTTCAAAATTCACAAACTGCCAATGTAGAAAAGGGCAAAAGAAAGTAGCAGAAATGCCACATTTTATTGTGTGCACGATACTGATGTTCTACAGTACGTTTAGGTGTAATTGCACTGAAAAAAGGATGCATGGTAACAATGTGGTTTATTTATTTTTTCTTTTCTTTTCCTGCCAGAAATGCACTTGGTGTGATTACTTCCATAGCTTGTTTTTGTTATTGTTGTTAAACTGTTTTATACTGACTTAGATTTTAAAAAATTGATAAATAAAAAGATGTCAAAACTAGTTAGTACAAGTACAGAATGTGGAATTCCACTCAAAAATCAAATTAAGTTTTACAAACCATGTTCTCTATCCAACAAATTCATATCATCCAAACAGACAATATGGGTAAGGGCTTCAGGTCTTCTATCCAGCTCCAAACAGAGAGAAAGATATCCAGGCCAGAAGCTGTAACAATATTACGGAGTGTTTCACAAACCAAAAGTAAATACTTATTTTGATTAATTATAACCTGACTGACACTTCAATATACCACAACCTTCACTGAGAAGATGAGCTTCCTTCTGTCTCCCCTCACTGAACAAAGAGTCAGAAGTTTAGATCACGGCATAATATGCAGTATTCTATTGTCAGGTGTGGGGGAACTAACATTATACTGAATAGGCCCATACTGATTTTTGATGCTCCAACAGCATAAGTCTAAATCCATATTCCATGCCTATCTTCAGCAGAATGACCCAATACACACCTCTCAATACCCATTAACAGCAACAGCACCGCTTTCCCCCTTAACACAGAACACATACACCTCCAAGTTAGCCAGTATTTTAAATAAAAAAGTTATGCAATCAAATCCAGCTGGGAGGCCCTCTTCAATTAAAAAAAATATATCTAGTTAGTTGGTTTCTGGGTGCATCGGCCCAGTTCACATAACAAATCTTGACTTAGCAAGACAGAGGAGCTCACATCCAATTCACTTCTGTCTGGTCCTTTTTGCTGCCACATCAAGCCAAGTCAAAATTTGCCTTAGTTAGTGTGTCATCTGAGCTGAACAGGGGTTTGTGGACAATCTCTCTCTTCACTAACCATGAGTTGCAACCAAGAGCCCTAGGGCCAAATGAAATGAAGGGAACCTAAATTCACAGCTGAGAACCCAAATCCAACATATCTATGTGGAACTTTGAAGTACATTAACATATTCTGAATTCTGTTCTTCTTCAGTAAATTTTATTCATTCCACAAAGTTGTCAGCTACTTAACCTCTAGCTGGGGTTTATAAAGAATTTAGACAAAGGCAAAACGCTGCTACAGATTGTATATTCCCAGTACCATTTCTCAGTTGTTCTCTTATTCAGTAGCAAACAGAATGCAAGACTTTCGTGTTACTATACCATCCCCCAACTGGTCCATGTATGCAATTCTAGCAATGGATATTTATGCTGTGGAGTGGGGGAGAAAGAAGAGGCAGGTAAGCTTTAACTCAGGGATGGGGAATCTGGGGGCCCCACAGGCTGACCACTGGAAGGGACACAGGTTCCCCAGCCTTGTTTTAACTGAATCACAGTTGCAGCTTCATTATTTATTACTGCTGCTCAGTGCTATGGCAGGCTTTGGAAGGAGAGGTAGGCAGGCAGGCAGCAACCCTGAAAGCGAAGAAGCACATTAAATATTACTCCAGCCAACAAGCCACTGGCTGCTGGAACACACACAGAGAGCATGATTGAGCAAGTGCATAACACATACCCTGGACAACTAAAGTTGAACAGACACTAGACTATTACATAGTAAAGTGGAACCAAGGGAGAGAAACATGCACTCTTAGGTAACAAAGTTTCAAAAACATTAATTTTACCAAGGACTTCTACATTACCCATAGCTTTTGCAAATGTCAGACATCTTCTCTTTCATTACAGTGTCAGCTGGGAGTTTAAGCAATAGTAAGATCAGTTGGTTATAGCCCCAAGTAAATAAATGTGAACGTGGCCTGAAAGTATTAAAACAAAAGAGGGGGGGAAAGTTAGGGAAATTACTTAAGACTTTTAAAACATGGTAGATAACAGAAGTTTGTTTCAATTTGAATCAAATCAAAACACTGCCAATATTAAAGGAAGATTCATGCATGCTGCCCTAAATCAGGGAGGGGAACATGAGGTTCTCCAGATGTTGTTGGACTACTCCAACAAATTCCCCACTGTTAAATATATGGTCATACCTTGGAAGTTGAACGGAATCCATTCTGGAAGTCCGTTCGACTTCCAAAACGTTCGGAAAACAAAGCGCAGCTTCTGATTGGCTGCAGGAAGCTCCTGTAGCCAATCAGAAGCTGTGGAAGCCCAGTCAGACATTCGGCTTCCAAAAGAACATTCGAAAACTGGAACATTCACTTTCAGCTTTCAATCGTTCGGGAGCCTATTTGTTTGGGAGCCAAGGCGTTCGAGATCCAAGGTACAACTGTACTTTTTAAGTAGAGATCTTTACCAGTCTTCATTTGTACCGGAATTACATTTTTTAGCTGTACGCTTGTCACCCTGGGCTTCTCTGGAAGGAAGGACAGAACTTAAATTCAATAAATAACTAATAACATAATGCTTGATCACTGGCCATACCGTCTGGGACCTATACGAGTTGGAGTCCAACAACATAATATAGAGGGTCAAGGGTTTCCCATCCCTTCCATGTCCTAAGCAAAGATGTATCATATAATAGAATTCCCCACCCCCACACAGAGCAAGGTTATCCAAATCAATTATATATCATGCATTCTGTCTCAGTTCTCTTTCCTGAAGCTAAAAGACTGCTGGGTGATCTTGTGACTGTCCTTGTGACTGTCAAAAGATAATGCCTTTAGGAATGTGAATACAATTATGAAGTGTGGACAAACAGCAAACTTGAGTCAAATGCTATTCATACCGTGGATTTCCTTGGGCATCCATTGTACTTGCTGTATGTGGGGCATCTTGAGAAACTGCCAAACATAACCAATCTAATCGTAATGACTCGGGATGAAGAAGAGATCCCAGGAAGGACAACCTAGAAAGAGATTGTTCACCGCTAATTAAATGTGCATTCTGCCAATAAAAAGGATTTACAACATGCAAGCAACTAGGACTAGTTTCACAATATGGCATATTTGAATGTCATTTAAGTAGTGCTGCCTTTTAAAAAGAAATTATCATCCAATTATAAGCCAAAAGAAATGCTTAATGCCTTATTGTATACAACCATACTGTATTAAAAAGTTCTCAAATAACAATGTCATAAATTTGATATATACAGGGTTTTTTGCTAATAGTTGCTACCTACTCAAGATATTATTTTCCTTCTCAGAGACCTAATGACATTAAGAAGCAACAAATATTTTAGAATCATAGAATTGTTGAGATGGAAGGGACCACAAGGGTCATCTAGTCCAACCTCCCGCGATGCAGAAATTAAAGAATCCCTGACATATGGCAATCCAACCACTGTTAAAAATCCTCTGAGTCCACCCTAATTATTACTTCCACACATGCCATTCCTTAACTTTTGTTCCACAGAGTAAGAGAGCACAATATATACCGTTCATCTTCAGCCCTTGATTTGATTAGACTGTCTAAATATGCCAGGAAATGCTGAGGATTGCTTTTACAAATTTGCTTGATATCTGAAGGCAAAATTGAGGGACAAAACTTGACCAGGGGCCTTAGCGAAGTTTCTCCAAATTTTTCATAAAGCCTATATAAGAACAAGAGATGACACAAAAGTCACAGTTATTTAAGAAAACAATTCTCAGAATTATTTTTTACTAGCATGGTATCGACCCCAGGGGCGTCGCTGGGGAGGGGCGGTGGGGGCGGGACGCCCCCAGTGACAGGGTGAGCAGCGGCGGGTGGGGGTGTCAAGCGGCGGCCCCTCCCGCCACTCCCACGCGCCGCCGCTCCCTCCGTCACCCCCGGAGCAGCAGCACATGGATGGGGTGCTTCTGCCGCTTTTTTTCGGCGGGGGGGGGGCGACCCGCGAGGGGGGTTGTCACCCCCTCCTCGCTGGTCACCCCCCCCGCGCCGAAAAAACCGCGGGAGGGCGGGCGGGGAAAGCCTGGAAAGGAAGCAGAGCAGGCGCGTTTAAGCGCCGCTCTGCTTCTTTTTCCGCTTTCCGCCGCTTTTTTTCGGCGGTGGGGGGCGACCAGCGAGGTGGGGGTCACCCGTCACCCCCTCCTCGCTGGTCACCACCCCCCCCGCCGAAAAAACCGCGGGGGGGGGAAGCCTGGAAAGGAAGCAGAGCAGGCGCGTTTAAGCGCCGCTCTGCTTCTTTTTCCGCTTTCCACCGCTTTTTTTCGGCGGGGGGGCGACCAGCGAGGTGGGGGTCACCCTTGTCACCCCCTCCTCGCTGGTCACCACCACCCCCCCGCCGAAAAAAACCGCGGGGGGGGGCCGGGGAAAGCCTGGAAAGGAAGCAGAGCAGGCGCGTTTAAGCGCCGCTCTGCTTCTTTTTCCGCTTTCCGCCGCTTTTTTCGGCGGGGGGGGGCCGACCAGCGAGGTGGGGGTCACCCGTCACTCCCTCCTCGCTGGTCACCACCCCCCCGCCGAAAAAACCGCGGGGGGGGCCGGGGAAAGCCTGGAAAGGAAGCAGAGCAGGCGCGTTTAAGCGCCGCTCTGCTTCTTTTTCCGCTTTCCGCCGCTTTTTTCGGCGGGGGGGGGCCCGACCAGCGAGGTGGGGGTCACCCGTCACTCCCTCCTCGCTGGTCACCACCCCCCCGCCGAAAAAAACCGCGGGGGGGGGCCGGGGAAAGCCTGGAAAGGAAGCAGAGCAGGCGCGTTTAAGCGCCGCTCTGCTTCTTTTTCCGCTTTCCACCGCTTTTTTTCGGCGGGGGGGGGCGACCAGCGAGGTGGGGGTCACCCGTCACCCCCTCCTCGCTGGTCACCACCCCCCCCCCCGCCGAAAAAAAGCCTCAGAAAGGGGGAAATCCCCCCTTTCTGTATACACGTGCGTCGTGACGTCATGATGACGTCACGGCGCGCGCGTCGTGCCCCTCCCCCAGGGGGTGCCTCTGCGCTGCCGCCGCCCCCAGCAGCGCAGAGGCTAGCGACGCCACTGATCGACCCACACATTTAAACATAGCTAACACTGTAAATACAGGGTGAGTCTTTTAAAAGAGGCCCCATGGAGCATGTGTACTCTGTATCCACGGGGCCTCTTTTAAAGGACTCACCCTGTATAAGTGTAAGGTTTATCACAATACTAGTGAGGCTTGCCTGAAACTAGATTGTGGAAACAAGGGTCAGTCTTAACATTAGGCCAAATGTGGGAAACCTTCGGACCTCTGGATACTGCTGAACTACAACTCCCACTATTCCTGGCTGCTGACCACAATCACTGGAATTGATGGGAGTTATAGTTCAACAACGTGGGGGGGGGAGGTTCCCCACACCTGCACTGAGCAAAGTGAGCAGATGTTGGGAGCAGCACCATCAGCTCCAGGGCTGTTCCTCAAAAGGCCTCTGACCCTTCCTCTCTGCTGGACACTACAGAGCTATGGATGCTATAAGACATGTTTTTGCCACCCTACTGCCTCAGGTGTTGTGAAGGACAGTCACATCATCAGTGCTGAATTAAGTCAGCTTCTGTACATATAATGGGAAGGGGTGCCATCTTGCCCTTCACCTCAGGTAATGAAATATTATGGGCCAACCCTAAAAAATGCAAGTATGAAACCGCCTCCCATTAATAAAAATGCAAGATGACTGATCTGAAGAGTGACTACATACACAAGCCTACTATTAAATAAGATGTAGTCAAATTAAGTCAAATGGTGAATACCTTAGGACATGTGCTAGCAACACAGGAGCATCCCAGGGACCCAGATCCACTAGCAATTTCAGTATTCTAAACATATCTCCGTTCTCCAGGGCCATAGTGACTGGACTAGTCCGAGTCAGTTCTGAAACCAATAATTTTACATGTAACAACAACTATATTGAAAAGTAACATTAAGAACAGGAAACGTGCTAATTTTTACATAAACATTAAATTGGGGGGGGGGGGGGACACGTAAGAGCTAAATGGTAACAAGAAAAAAATCAGGAAATGTAATTCAGGAAATACCGGTATTTTAATTGGATTTTACTTTTATTTTTATGAATGGGAGTTAGATAAAGCTTTCAAATGCATTAATGTTAATAAATGCAGTTGATAAAAAGCCTGCTGCATGGTCCCAATGGCCCACCTACTCCAGCTCTTACAGTGGCCAGCCATATCCCTGTGGGATTTGAGCACAAGAGCGCTCTCCCCTTCTGTGCTTCCAGCAACTAGTTTTCAGAAGCACTACTGCCTCCAACTATGGAGGCAGAGCATAGCCATCATGGCAAATTGCCATTGAAAGCCCCAGACAGCATGCCCCATATTTCAGCTTGCAAATATTTTCAACAAATTTCATTTTGAATAAATTCTATATAATGCTTCAACACACTGACAGACACAAGATCCTCCAACAGTTCAATCTTACATAGATCTGCTTAGAACCAGCCCCAATGAGTTCAATACGACTTAATTCAAGTTAAGTGTGTATAGAACTGCACTGTATAGTGTATAGAACCTGAGAATTGTAGAACTGTAGGGTCGGAAGTGACCCTAAGGGACATCTAGTCCAACCCCCTGCAATGCAGGGATCTCAGCTAAAGCATCCATGACTGATGGCCATGCTTACCTTTTAATCCTTCCACATAGGTTTCCCAAACTCTAGGATGATTGCTATGACAGGTTATAATACATTGCTTCAGCCTTTCCAGATCCAGAAGACAAAAGTAGTCTTTTATGAATCTACAAGCCAAGGCATCTGAATCTTCTGGCTGCACACACTGTTCACCATTAATTTGTGAATATTCATATACATTTAATTCAAAACATAAAGTTGCCAGCTCTACCAGATCTTTCTGAATATTCTCTGGTATGAAACATGGCGAATAAATCTGAAAAGAATGGTTAAATGTGGTTTCTGACTTCGGATGTTTGCTCAGTATTTCATCAATATGACTGCTACTATTTGGCTTGGTATTTTCTTCCCAGGCGTCTTCTTGTTCTTTATTTACATCATCATTTTCATAGTTTGTTCTCAAGACAAGCAACTGTTCCATATCTGCACATTCATCATGATGAGGCATTTCCACATTTTCTTGGAAAACTTGCTGTTCTTCAGGCTGCAAAGGCATCTCCTTGTCTATCTTAGATGAGCTCTCATCTAAAATGGCAGATGCCTCAAATCTAAATGTTTTTTCTAGAAATGGAATCCAGTTTAGCAAAACTGCTCTCAAGTACTGTGGCTGTAACAAAACTAGTGGATCCTGAAGTCTGGTTCTGCAAAAAGGAAATATGCAAACTTACAATTTGATTTGATACCCACAAGAAAAAGAAAGCAAATTATACTGCCAACATTGTAGTTCTCATAAAGAATCTCTTATATGCGTTTTTAGGATTTCAATTAATACTTTAGGCACAGTTCAGTCCACCTTTCCTACAATTCAGCTACATGGAAAATTTGTTCCACATATGTACAAAAGCAACACAATGAGTCATTTTGCAGAATGGAAGGTTTGTTTGGACCTTCCCCATCTTAGCCAGCTTTGATGTTCCATAGTTAATAACCATGGCTCCTAAATTTCCAGACAAATGCTTAATGTAACAGCAAGCTACTTTTCTAAGAACTAGTATTACAGTGTACGGAGAAATATTAGCATAGCATTACCTTGTGCACAGTTTTAAAAACAGTCAACTTTCATCTGCGTAGAACAGGCATGGGGAATCTGTAGCTCATGGGCTAAATTAGGCCCTGCAGGGATGTTAATTTAGGCTGTGAGGCTTTCCCCACCCCCAACCATGCCCACCTGCATCACACCCAACATCCCATGTGTAGCAGGGAAAGGCATGGCTGCAAAGGAACAATCAGGAGTATTAAGAGTACACTCTGCAAGCAGGACCTTTCAAACTGGGTATTAAGCCCCCTGGGATGATGCTGATGATGCTGATGATGCTGATGATTTATTAAATTTGTTGGTCGCTTTATCTTGCCCAAGGCAACCCAAAGCGACTTACAACCAAATTGACTCTACTCTGGAAATTTCAACCAAAGCTTCCAAGGGCAACAGATCCATCTTCATTTTCAGGCACAGCATGAATCCAAACCACCCCTGTGAGTGTCCTCCTGATACTATCCTTTGAAGTTAAGCCACCTGACATCATGGCGGCATCAGGTGAATGAGAGGTGGGCAACCATCAGGGATGGGGAAATTAAGGATCTGGAATATACTGGTGTTTTTCATTTATTTTTCCTTTTAACTTGTTAATTATTTGCCTGTTTGGTTTTATGGTTTTTGTATTGTTGTATACCACTGTGATATATCTTTACAATACAGCGGTATATAAATCTTTTTTATAAATATAAATATAAATTATACAAAACATTCTACTAATGTTTTTAATATGTTTCGATCCTGCCCCTGCTCGATAAAGAGCTCAAGGTTCTCCTCTCCCTGCTCTGCATATTGTATCCTCAGAACACTTGATGCCTTACTTACAGGGTCTCCATAGTTGCTGCCCCGAGGTCTTTAAGGGGGTCCTCTTCATGAGGCTGGCTCTGCAGCTCAAGCCTTGAAAGAAAAAGTTAATTTTAATAGCCAGTGAGAGGAATGAAAAGCATTTCCCTGACTTCCGGCGGCTGGCGCCATCGCGGATGGTCCTGGGTTGCTTCGGTGGCGAGGCACCCAGTTCATCCCGGGGGTTAGGAGCCCTGCAGCCGCATGCAGGGCTCTGGTTGGGGCGCGGGAAGAGCGTCCCGCGCCCTGGGCTCCCCGGCTATGCCCGCTGTGCTCCGAACCCTTCCCCCGCGCCCCCTGTAAGGGGGGAGTGGGGGTGAAGGGACCACGGAGTCGGGCTTTAGGGGACATGCCCCAACCGGGATGTTTACATGCGGCGGCAAAGTCCGTGAGGAGCGTCTCTGTTCTACCTGTCATCAAGGAGTTGCCAAGAAACCAGAAGCTGTGAGTAATTAACTGACTCTTTGTTCTCCGGGAAAAGCTCTGGGATCAAAAGAAAAGGCAGCCCGCCTCTCTCCCTTCGGGTGGTGGAAGGAATTAACTCTTTAAGTGACTGCTGCTACATTAATCATTTGAAAGTACTTGGAATTTGAAAACTGACTCTGTAGAGATTCCCTCTCAGGGGTTAATTGAGGAAAAATATCTCCATTTGAAGCTTTGGTCTTTATACTCTGGCTTCGGAAGAAATGGCGGCGATTTGGAATTGCGCAGGAAAAAATTGAGACAAAGGAGGAAAAAGACAGGAAATGTAATTTGATACCCACCTCCCTTCCCCGAAGATGTTGGACTTTGCGCTTATGCTGGCACAGAAGGACTGGGAGGTAGAGGAAAAGCTCACTGTCTTTCAATTGGAGCTGACTAATCGAAAATTAAGAGCCTTGTGTGGGATTATAAATGGAAAGAATTTGCATTCCACAGAGGAGGCTTTCCAAAAAATTTACTCAATGGAAACAGACTTTTGCAAAGAGCTGGAAGATGTGCTGGCAGGATGGTCTGAGATGGCAGAGCAAATCCGATTGGAACAGGGACTGTTTTCAGGGGGTGGCAGAAACCCTGAAACGGAAAGTTTTTTAATATCTAGATTCCGAGGTGGCAGCTCGGGGTCGAAGGACAGAGAATTAAGATTTCTACAAGAAGAAGAATTTTGGTACAAAGCTACGGAGAAGCTCAGAATGCAGAGGATGAACATCTTGGAGCTCGATGCAGGGTTTGTTGTGGTTGTAACCTGGATCTGTGGACATTCAGAAGCATACAATAGGGGATTCGGTTCTGGTGAAAGACAGGAGAAGACAATGGACAAAAGGGGAGTGGGTTGAATTAATTATTGTATAACATAGATGGTCTGCCATGGTATCCGAAATCGGAGTGTGAAGTTTGTTAAATAAGTTTATTTTAAATAAGTAAGGAGATATTGAATTTAAGTTAAAAGCAGCATGCTAAATGATAGAAGAAATAAGTTTAGCTTTAAGAATATTTGGTTAAGTTTTAGGCTATAATGCAAAAGATAAGACAAAGGTGTTTTTTCTTTTTATATCAAGTTAAGTTAAACTTCTATAGAGAAAAGATGTTAAGGAGAAAGTGTATTGTATTAAAACCGAAGGTGTATAGGCGGGGGAAGTCAAGTGTCAAGATTCGGAACTAGAAATTTTTTTTTTCTTTTTTTTTTTCTATAGCAAGATATACAGAAAAGAAGAAGAATCCTGACATTATGTGTATGTGTATTTGTATTTGTTTTGATATTTGTAGGTGTGGGGGTTGGGTTTATGTTGTTTTGTGAAAATGTCAATAAATTCTGTTAAAAAAAAAAAGAAAAGCATTTCCCTGTCTCACTCCTAAGTTTGTTTCAGTAAAACTCTATACCACCTAGAAGACTGATCTGTATAAAAGCACCAAAGCCTTTCCATTTTCTTTTCACTTTGGTGGCTCTGCTTACATATTTTTCAGCGCTACAAATACAGAATTATGTTCTCTTCATCTAAAAATGATGACCATGCATTCCCAGGAGTGTTTCTGGGCATGGGTTTATTATTATATTTCTGTTACCAAACCCTACCCCAACCGCATCTTTCTTAGTAAGCTTCCTATTCCATGTCAAAAAGTCAAATGCATGGCTGGATTCCAGTGCCAGTTCCAATAGCCAAAGGTTGCTTTTTGGTATTATTGCAGCATGTTACTAGAAATGGATGATTCAGAAATGCATTTGCATGATGACGAGTTAAAGAGTCAACCGATAATGCAGTAGTTCTTCCTGCCTCATCACCCTGTTGAAAGGAAAAGGTTGCTGCACAGGCTAAAGGAGCTTTTACTCACTCTTCGTCTTCTTCTCCTTCCTCTTGAGTTTGGGCTAGTCTAGCAGTCATTTCTGGAAGCTGTTCTTCATCTTTAATGTCCTGTCTGATTCTATCAGGACTCACATGAAGAGTACCAATCTTTTCTGTGGTCTTACGTACAAAGCTAGAAACACTGTAAGTTAAGTGTAAACATTGTATGAGCACCAAAAAGTACAAAATCATTGATTAAGGCAGCCGTGTGGCACCTCAGAATTTATCATAGCAAGAGCTTGCACAGGTCTTCTTCAGATATATAAATCAGATCAAGAAGATGGATGATATATGTTGCTGCTCTTTGTGTAGAAGGCAAAATTATTTTGGTCAGCGTAAGCAGAGATTTTAGAACATTAAACAATGTCAATCTAGGATTGTTAACGCAAGGTTACAGAAAATATGGTTAAAAGGATTAGTATCCTACATTAGCCGGCTGCTGGAATTAAGCTATGTGTTTAGGGAAACGTTGAACCTAAAAAATAGAAAATTCAAAAACAAATCCTTGCTACTATAATGCTCTACCAACTTAATACTGTTGATGCAACAGCACTCCTATATTGAACATAATACTTGAAAGTACACCAATCATTCCAGTTTTGTTTGTTTCATGTTTTGGGGCTATAGGCTATGTCTAAATGAACAAAGGTAAGTGAAATCAAAGAGCTGGTGTAGCCAAGGTTAGATGCACTGTTTCTATAATGTTCATACAATTTTTAGCATGTTAGGTTGTAGAATTGTTTCTTTTAAAAAGAAGAGAGCAATCAACACTATAGCATTTGTTTTCTCCCAAGTATGCAAACAGGAATAGCAGTAGAGCAATACCTTTATTACGATCACAAAGCAATATCACAAAGCTTTCAAGTTTACAGAATTCTTCATCATGCTCAGTGTTGAACAATTTTTTTAAAAAAAAGGAAGTGTGAGAGAGGAAATATCTGGGCATGATGAAAAACCCCAAAGTCTGCAAATGCCATGCTGAACACACTGTGTTAATCTAACTGGAGGATTGTGGTGGGTGCAAAATATGTTTTAACTTATACCAAGGACTACCAAAACTATACAGCCATTCCTTCTTTGAAAACTGTAAAGCAAGAAGTTAATCTCATACTATAGCCCTTTTCAGGCACTCTCTCCTCGTGCAAGTGGAAGATGGAGAGTGAGGTGGTGTTAAAACACTATTCACCAACCTGGTGCCCTCCTATTATTTTAGAATATAACTCCCATCAAAGTCATGGGGAAGGCTGTCTTACAACAACCCTCAAAATAGGTAAAGATAAAGGGACCCCTGACCGTTAGGCATAGCTGTCAACTTTTCCCTTTTCTTGCGAGGAATCCTATTCGGAATAAGGGAATTTCCCTTAAAAAAAGGGAAATGTTGACAGCTATGCCGTTATGTCCAGTCGCAGACTCTGGGGTTACGGCGCTCATCTTGCTTTATTGGCCGAGGGAGCCAGCATACAGCTTCCGGGTCATGTGGCCAGCATGACAAAGCCGCTTCTGGCGATCCAGAGCAGCGCACAGAAACACCGTTTACCTTCCCACAGGAGCGGTACCTATTTATCTACTTGCACTTTGACGTGCTTTCAAACTGCTAGGTTGGCAAGAGCAGGGACTGAGCAATTGGAGCTCACCCGGTCGTGGGGATTCGAACCACCGACCTTCTGATTTGCAAGCCCTAGGCTCTGTGGTTTAGATCACAGCGCCACCCGCGTCCCAACCCTCAAAATAGCCATCATCAATTTCGTTGTGGTGGTTTCCAGCCTCTAAAATGTTAAAATGCAGCATCAGTATATGGCCCAAAGGCAAGCAATCTGCTTCCCCCCCTTAAGACCTATTCATTTACTTTGCCATTTTGGTTGATTCTTCATTGCCAATTCAATAGAAAGGACTAAAAACGTCTTTTAAATTTCAGCATTTTATTTGACCGTTCTATGGTCAATTTTTCAATGCAGGAATGAAGAGACACCCACATATCATCTGAAAGTAAGTATGGCTCCATTGGCCTTACGCAGTAATGCTGTCTCTGTCTTGTGTTGAAATTAATAATCAGAAGTGTCTTCTGCAGAGTCCTCCAAGCACGACATATCCTGATAACTTTAGGACCTCAAAGTTAATCAGATATGAAGTTTGAAACAGCAGTTAAGTGCTGGGTAACCATAGAGGTGGGATCCTTCAACTATATCTTCCTTATATACCTATTAATGGTATCAATCCCATTTCAAATCTCCTGTCCCGATCCTGAATCTATGGTCTGAGAACTCCTCGACTGTGCCCTGCATCTGGTTCCAATCATTACTTATTTGACTTTAATGTTAATTGTTTGCTCCTATTGGTTTTAAAACTCACCATTTAGGATATTATTGACCAATGGGTCAGTCACTGGATCCTTACTAGATAGGTCTATATACCCTATAGCTGCCTTTAAGCACTCAAAGCATTCCAAACTGGCACCACTTGGGATGGTATCGTCAGTGTTATACTGGTAATGGAGAGTTAGGTTAAGAAGGATAATGAAAAACTTTCACAGTTACAGAGGCATGACCCACATGTTAAAATTAGTGGTAAACAGCTGAAGATTTATGAGCCACCCAGGATAAAGTAAGCTTTCCCGCCACACTCTTAATGCCCTTTAATGATTAAGAGAAGACTTTTAACCCCAGCGCATCTTCAGCTAGCTAGTTTCAAAGAGTGAAAGGATAGCATGGAAAAATGTGGCATGAGTTACAAGTAATGTTTAATTATTGGACAAAACAAAAAGTATGTAATGGGTGAGGAATTCACATGTGATTTTACCTGTCCTTGACAGCTTGAAGAGAGACGAGGGGAGATGGGGAACGGAATGACAATGGAATACTGAATGGAAGAAAAGTCTCATTCCGATCAGTGTCGACCATCACAGAAGCATGAGATACAGTGTCTAACAAACAAAATTTAAATTTAAAAGTCATAAAATGGAGTGATTTCACAACATATGCTTAGGAGTGATCAGATGCTGTGCTTCGCAACAGATTTTTTTCACCTCCTTCAAGTAGGTATCAATGCCAAAAGCCATTCAGCCATAATTACCACCTTTTGCCAAATTATATGGGAAATAACACAATCTGAACCACCAGCATTTAGGTGATCTGGCAGTTTTGCTTTTTTTAGGAAAGTTACTTGATTTGTCAGATAACTTTGGGCCTAGTTTCAAAGCATCTGTAGTAAAATGCAACTTGAAATTGGAGTTCTAAAACACACTGATAATATAAATTTGAGGTTTAGGCAGCAATTTTGAATCTACAGGACCTGAGGACTTTTCAAATGTGTGTGTGTATTGTGTGTAAAACACACACACACATACACATACTTATTTATATCTATCTATCTATCTATCTATCTATCAGTGTCCTGGAATCCATTATGCAACATTTAATTTAGAGATGCAGTTTTCACCAATAGCCTCAATATCACTGATATGTGATAATGACTCAAAACATTACTTTTCAAACTTAGTTGGTCTCTAAGGTGCTACTGGAAAGAATTTTTTATTTTGTTATTACTTTTCATGTACAAGACTCCTGAGGTCCAATGAACCTCCTTCCATTTTAAAGAAGGAATATAATTTTAGCCATAAAAGTGAAACAGCTCCAAGTTTTGAATCCCCACCATTACACACAGAATTGCTTAGTTCCTATAAAACACTGAATCACCTTGCTGGTGTCACTCTGAGATACAGAACTCAGGTGCTTACAGAGTTTCACAATAGCTTGACTGCAGCAGAAGAGGCTAACAGGTTTCTGAACACAAAATCTTAAAGGAGAGCCATGAAAGCAGCAGAGGTGATTATGATTTTCTACTTGAGTGAATTTATGAATCAATTTTTATGAATCAAACAGGATAGCAACCTTCATTTACATGACAGTGCAGCAACATCAAGAGTAGGTGATATGAAGCAGTGATGTCTCTCACAAACAAACTATCAGACTTTCACCTAAGAATTACATCACCTATTACTTAAATGATGAGATACAACCTTTTAATTTTAATAAATTACTTTGGAGGAAAACATGATACCAGCATTCAAA